>NC_135885.1:142333360-142984610 GCF_964194155.1 Cetorhinus maximus | reverse complement strand
CACCACCACCTCAGGGTACCTTGGGGATGGATAATAAACGCTGGCCTGGCCAGCGATGCCTTACATCCCGAGAATGAATAATTTTTAAAAAAAATGTTCAGGCTGTTGCTTGTTTGCAAAGTGCAATGACAAAATGAGAAACCATTAGTGTAGAAAGCATGGCTGTGGTTGACTTAAATTATGACCCACTTCGTCGTACGTTATACAGTGCTGTGATAAAGGCCAATTATTTTCAGCATGCAGTTCTGTTGGATTTAGTCTTGTTGTTAGCAGTTGCTAAGTTACGGTTATTGATACCAGTGTTTGTTTCTACAGCGGGAAATTGCATCCTCTGATCTCACCACAAAGTCTTTGTTTAGTTACTAATTTATTAAAACGCCAAGGGTGTGTGGCTCTGGGAACAAGCAGACATGAGGCAGAACTGAAAATCCTCACATCTGGCTGCCACTTTGTTTCAGTTATTTGTTGCTGCTTTCTTGCATAGAAAGATGGAACTACAGAAAATTTACAGCAACCTGGTCTAATCCCACTTTTGAGCATTGGCCCTTAGCCCCGGGGGTTACGGCATTTCAAGCGCGTATCCAAGTATTTTTTTTAAATGCGACGAGGGTTTTACCACCTTTTCAGACTGGGAGCTACAGATCCCCATCACCCCCTAAGTGAAAAAGCTGCTCTTCCACTTGCCCCCCCAACCCTTCCATCAGTTACTCCAAATTTCTACCTTAGCCTCTGCTGAGGGAACTAGGTCCTTCCTTTCCACTTTGCACGGGCACTCTTAATTTTATTCACCTCCATTAAATCTCTTCTCGGCCGTCTCTATACCAGAGAAAACAATCCCAGAATATGCAATCTTTCCTCATAGTTAAAATTCCCCAGTCCTCGTAAATATCTCCTGCACCCTCTGCAGTGCAATCACACCCTTCCTGTAATGTAGCGACCAGAACTGTACGCAGTACTCTAGCTGTGGTCTAAACTGTGCCTTACACAGTTCTAGCATAACCTCCCTGCTCTTATATCCTGTGCTTTGGTTAATGAACGGGATTATCCCGTATCACATCTTAACCACCTTGTCCTATCTAACAAGGTATATTGTTTCTGTGACGGACAGACTTGCAGTTTGAATGATACTAATTTGGAGTTTGCGTTTTTAGATTGCTTACATTGCATTTTAGTCTCAAATGAATGCATCGGTCAGGATTTTCAGCATGCCTTCAGGATTTTTACAAGTCTCTATGTGTGCCTGAAGTCAATTCAAAGATCTGGTTTAACAGGTTCAGATAGTCTTGAGTTTCAATGTTCTTCTGGGTCAGAATGCTTGTTTACTTGTCACAGAATAATTAACCATTTTACTAATCAGAGGCCCCTGGAGTTATGTCAGTGTGAGAATTTTGAACAAAGGTTTTTATTAGTGTAGCGTATGAACTATGTTTTGGTGCTTAAAGCTAACACAGCACAGTAGCAACTCTCTCTATAATTCAACAAGAACGACTCGTATTTATATAGAGCCTATTAATGTAGGCCGGAGTTTCCCGCTCCTGTTGGTGGTGGGCGTCATGGTGGGCATGAGCGGACAATATGGCAAGAAGGTCAAAAATCAGTTTTATGCCGTCATGAAACCAGTTTGCAATTGTCCGCTCTGCCCGTCAGCGACGGGTAGTGTTTCCCGCCGTCCAAGGTCAGGAACTTAATTTTAACGCATTTGCATTTCATCATTGTGCCCGTATGCCGGAATCATCCCTCCACCTCAAATTTAACGCCCACGTTGGCGTGACTTCAGAACGGCGTGCTTCGTGGCTGCCTGTTAAAGGCGTGCACCTGACGAGCTGAACCTCGAGGGGAATCCAGAGGTGAGTGCACACAACCTTATGCAGCGCCCTCGGGCACTGCCCGCAGGACATCAAGGGAGAGGCGCCACACATTCGCCGGGGGGGCCCAGGGTTTATGTGTCATTCCTGTAGATGACCAGTGTCACCGAAGACAGCACATGTCTAGGGAACAGGTCGGTCACATATGCCACCTGCTGCAGGATTTGGTGCCACGAGGACATGGTGGGCATCCACTGCCAGTGGCTGTGAAAGTGACCGCAATGCTCAATTTTTATGCCAGTGGCTCCTCCCAGGGCTCCACCGGTGACCTGTGCCGGATCTCACAAGCCTCCACACACAAGTGTATCCAGGAGGTCACGGATGCCATCTTCACAAAGGCACAGAACTTTGTGCATTTCGCCCGGGATTATGAAAGTGAGGAAGCAAGAGCACTGGGAGTTGCGAAGATTCTGGTTTTTCCACAGGTGCAGGGTGCCATCGACTGCGCTCAAGTGGTGCTTAGATCTCCGTGGCAACAAGCAGTCAACTACGTCAACCGCAAGGGCTTCCACTTGCTGAATGTTCAGCTGGTGTGTGACCACCACAAATGCATTGTACAGGTCTACGCACAATTCCCAGGAGCGTACACGACTCCTACATTCTCAGCAGGTCTCAGATTTCTGACATCTTCCAGGGTGCACAGGGGCTGCAGAGTTGGCTCCTCGGGGACAAGGGCTACCCACAGAGGATGTGGCTGATGACACCCACATGGCAGCCTCAGACTGCAGCAGAGAGACAGTATAACGAGGCTGATGCCGCGACCCAGACTTTGGTGGAGCAAACGATTGGTACATTGAAAATGAGGTTCTGGTGCCTCGACACATCTGGTGGAGACTGGAAAACAGTCCCCAGAGGGTGTTGCATGTCATTGTAGCTTCATGTGTGCTACACAACCTGGCACTGCAACGGGGGGAGGACCTGGCTGAGCAGGGGATAGAGGAGCTGCACGTATCCTCCAATGAGGAAGATGTCCAAGAGGATGAGGGTGATGAGGTTCTAGAAGGTGAGGATGCCGGCGATAAGGCCATTGCACTGGCCAGACGAGGCAGGTGTGCTCGAGAGGCCCTCACAGCCACAAGATTCATGATGGATGATGAGATGCAGTGAGGACAGTCCTGACATCCTCACCTTACATCTGTGAACGTTTGACTCCTGTGTGGTTGATGGCAGCGCACATACCCTCAGTGCTCGGGCTCATGTCATGGAGACACAGCGGAGGCCCTAATAATCGCTAGATTCCAGGAGAATGATGATGACATAGAGTGAGGACACCCCATAGATCTGCACATTGCCTCTGTGAATGTCTGTCCCTTGTCTGGCTGAGGGCAGCTTGCTTGTGCTCTGTGATCAGGGTCATATCATAGAGACGCAGCCGTGAAACTTTAAATGCACCTGATCCTTTGTCGGTCCTCAGCACCTGTCCCCTTCAGGAGCACACCGTCACCGGTCACAGATGCTGAAGAGATGGGGGTCAGCCCCACCTCAAAGGTGCTGAGAGCACACAGAGAGAATGGAACAGGAACTCTGTGACACCTGCCCACAACATTCTAGCAGCAATAACAAACACCATCGAGGGGCAGGCAGCACTAATGGGTCCAGTGAGTGTGAAGCTGGACCGTCACTTTGGTCTGAAGGTTACACACTGCACAGGGAAGAGGCCTCAGACTGAGACACCTGCCTTTATCTTGTGTAGGAACCAAGGTTTCACATCTGAGTGACACAAACACTGATCAACATAACAAGGAGCCATAGACAGGGAGACATTCTTGGGAGTGTATTTACAATGGTCAACATTATGTACAAGTGATTTTAACATCCATGCCCAGGCTGCGCAATTACATCTTCTTAACCTTCCTAACCCTGCCGCTATGTCTTGGTGCTCTCCTGACATCCACAGCGGAGGTGGAGGCAGCCTGCTGACTGCTACGCTCTGTTGCCTGTGACTTTGGCAGGCGTCCTTCAGAGGGCCGAGACCTGGAGGGCCCCGGCCTGCTTTCTAGGTCCCACCGAGGTGTGTGTTGCTGCGCTGGTGGAGGGTGTGGGTGAGCGCCATGACGGGTCTTCAACACCGCTGCCCTCAAGGTCCTCATCCGAGGTGGTCTCTGCGCTGGAGTCGGGCTCAAGTTTGCCTGAGGACGAAGTGGCAGATGTGCCTTGGAGACAAAGTGGAGATTATTAGTGCTTGGCAGCCATGTTGCACTCAGAACAGTGGACTCGGAGTAGTGTTGAGAGAGGGACGATCTGGTGCAGGATCCTCATGTGGATGCCTGCCGCCAACTTCACCATCACCACAGGCAGGGTCCACATCCTCTCCGGCCAGCTCCAACGTGCGACTCTGGATCGGAATGAGGATTTTGATGTCCGGCACTCCACCCCTGGCCTGGGATCTCTCCTGTTGATTGTGTGCGATCTTGTCCTGCATAAAAACAGACAGAGGGAGAGTGAGCAAAGCCAAATGAGAAGATGCCAGGCGTTTGTGTGTGCTGAGTGGAGCCATGAATGGGATGAAGAGGCGATCTCCAGAGGAGATGAGGCCAGATGTAGATATGAGGGTGTGTGTGAGAGAGTGAGTGGTGATGTCCCTTGAGCTGGCAGTGAGTGAGATGCCAGTGATATGTGATTTTTAAAATTCATTTATGGGACGTGGGCGTTACTGGCTGGGCCAGCATTTATTGCCCATCCCTAATTGTTCTTGAGAAGGTGGTGGTGAGCTGCCTTCCTGAACCGCTGCAGTCCATGTGGTGTAGGTACACCCACAGTGCTGTTAGGGAGGGAGTTTCAGGACTTTGACCCAGCGACAGTGAAGGAACGGCGATATATTTCCAAGTCAGGATGGTGTGTGGCTTGGAGGGGAACTTCCAGGTGGTGGTGTTCCCATGTGTCTGCTGCCCTTGCCCTTCTAGATGGTAGCAGTCGTGGGTTTGGAAGGTGCTGCCTAAGTGAGCCTTGGTGAGTTTCTGCAGTGCATCTTGTAGATGGTACACACTGCTGCTACTGTGCTTCAGTGGTTGAGAGAGTGAATGTTTGTGGATGGGGTGCTAATCAAGTAGGCTGCTTTGTCCTGGATGGTGTCGGAGCTTCTTGAGTGTTGTGGGAGCTGCACTCATCCAGGCAAGTGGAAAGTATTCCATCACACTCCTGACTTGTGCCTTGTAGATGGTGGACAGGCTTTGAGGAGTCAGGAGGTGAGTTATTCGCCGCACGATTCCTAGCCTCTGACCTGCTCTTGTAGCTACAGTATTTATATAGCTAGTCCAGTTCAGTTTCTGGTCAATGGTAACCCCCAGGATGTTGATAGTGGGGGATTCAGTGATGGTAATGCCATTGAACATCAAGGGGTGATGGCTGGATTCTCTCTTGTTGGAGATGGTCATTGCTTGACACTTGTGTGGTGCGAATATTACTTGGCACTTGTCAGCCCAAGCCTGGATATTGTCCAGGTCTTGCTGCATTTGGACATGGACTGCTTCAACTCCTCAGATACTGTAGTATCTGATCATGATAGTGGTGATGTCCCTTGAGCTGGCAATGAGTAAGATGCCAGTGAATGTGTGATGGGCTTGTGAGTGTGTGTGTTGAGAGTGATGAGATTGTTAACTTACCCTGGCGGCACAGATGATATCATTCATCTTTTTTCTGCACTGGATGGCCGACCTGTTCTGTGCAGTGTTGGCACTGACCACCTCAGGTACTGCCCCCCAGGCCGGAGTGGTGAGACTGTTGGGCCTCCTGCGGCCAGAGCCAGGTTAGAGGACATCATGCAGGCCTCCATGGTTTCCAAAAGGCACCCCAGGGATGCGTCACTGAATTGGGCGGCTGCACCCCTCTTGGCTTTTGGGGCCGTGCCTTCACTGGAGCAGTCCTGGGCTGCAAGAATTGAGAACTGTGCGCATGGCTGCAGTTTAAACATGGCGCCTGGAGTGAGGGAGCGGTGAGGTAATGGCGTGATGGGCCTATCGGAGCCTGGCTGCCGGCCATCCAACGTGTTTCCCGTGACTGCGTCATTTATGAGGTGGGAAGGGGATGATAGGTGTGAAAGTCCGCCATTGCGGCCGGCGGGGTAAAACACCTTTTTTACACGCCCACGACCGCACTGGGTGCAAATCTGGGAGGATTCCACCCGAAGTAAAATGTCCCCGGTAACCAAAACAGGGTTATTTATTTTTTTTGTTTTAAGATGCTGGATTTTGTAAGTAGAAACAGAGAGTGCAAAAGCAAGAAGGTTGTGCTAAATGTTACAGATCGCTGGCCAGGCCCAGCTGGAGCACTGTGTTCATTTCTGGGCCTCACTTTAGGAAAGATGTCAAAGCCTTGGAGAGGAGATTGACTGACTGGAATGGGGACCAGGGATGAGAGACCTCAATTAATGGGGAGAGACTGGAGAAGTTGGGGTTATTCTCCTTCCAGCAGAGAAGGTTAAGGAGCAATTTAATAGAGGTTTCAAAATCAGGAGGGGCTTTGACACAGTAAATAAGGTGAAATAGTTTCCGTGGGCAAGGTTGCTGGTAACCAGATTTAAGGTAATTTATGGAGGAACCAGGTGGAGATGAATATTTTCTTACACAGCGAGTTGTTGCGATCTGGAATGTGCTGCCTGAAAGAGCGGTGGAAGCAGATTCAAAATGGGCTTTCAAGAGAATTGAATAAATACTTAAATAATACTTAGATATGCTTAATTTGGATAAATGGAAAAAACATTGCCAGGCTGCGGGGAATGTATGGAGGGAGTAGGATAGCCCTTTCAGCCTGTGCAGGCACGATGGGCTGAATGGCCATCTCCTACGTGGTATCGTTCAATGTTGAAATGCGTGCGCAAATTATCAAGAAGTGGAATCGAAGGTTTTTTCTTCTTCTTGCTCCAAAGAAAATTTGCATCCTAATTGTAAGTGTTGATTAAAGCCTGTGCTGGGAATGCAGGAAGTAAACAAAGACTCATACTTGGTTGGATTTATTTTGATTGTGCCAAGTTATTTAGGCTTGTTTTGGTGAAGAGAATTGCATCAAAGAATTCTGTAATACAATGTGATCTTCATGTTTGATAAAAAAATAAATATGTGCTACAGGTTTGTAACATGACTGATGAATGAGAGGATTATCTATATCCATATTGCATGGTACATTTTAAGAACAGAAAATGCTGGACAAACTCAGCAGGTCTGGCAGCCTGTGGAGAGAGAAACACAGTTAACGTTTCGAGCCTATGTGACTCTGCTTCAGGAGAAGATGGTAGATTACCTGTGTAGCCTGTGATTAATGGTAGATTACCTGTGTAGCCTGTGATTAATGGTAGATTACCTGTGTAGCCTGTGATTAATGGTAGATTACCTGTGTAGCCTGTGATTAATGGTAGATTACCTGTGTAGCCTGTGATTAATGGTAGATTACCTGTGTAGCCTGTGATTAATGGTAGATTACCTGTGTAGCCTGTGATTAATGGTAGATTACCTGTGTAGCCTGTGATTAATGGTAGATTACCTGTGTAGCCTGTGATTAATGGTAGATTACCTGTGTAGCCTGTGATTAATGGTAGATTACCTGTGTAGCCTGTGATTAATGGTAGATTACCTGTGTAGCCTGTGATTAATGGTAGATTACCTGTGTAGCCTGTGATTAATGGTAGATTACCTGTGTAGCCTGTGATTAATGGTAGATTACCTGTGTAGCCTGTGATTAATGGTAGATTACCTGTGTAGCCTGTGATTAATGGTAGATTACCTGTGTAGCCTGTGATTAATGGTAGATTACCTGTGTAGCCTGTGATTAATGGTAGATTACCTGTGTAGCCTGTGATTAATGGTAGATTACCTGTGTAGCCTGTGATTAATGGTAGATTACCTGTGTAGCCTGTGATTAATGGTAGATTACCTGTGTAGCCTGTGATTAATGGTAGATTACCTGTGTAGCCTGTGATTAATGGTAGATTACCTGTGTAGCCTGTGATTAATGGTAGATTACCTGTGTAGCCTGTGATTAATGGTAGATTACCTGTGACATTGCACCCAGTTAATTTTTTTTTTATATCTTTGAGATGGAGTTACAGAGCCCTCCGAGATCTCTGCGCTCCTACAATTCTGGCCTCTTGAGCACCCCGATTTTCATGGCTCCACCATTGGCAGCCGTCCCTTCAGTTGCCTGGGCCCGAAGTTCTGGAATCCCCTCCCTAAAACCTCTCCATCTCTCTCCTCCTCCAAGACACTCTTTAAAACTTGCCTCCTTGACCAAGCTTCTGGTCACCTGTCCTCCTTATGAGGCTCGGTGTTTATTCTTGTCTGATAACGCTCCTTTGAAATCCCTGGGATGTTTTGCTAGGTTAACTGGAGGAAAAACATAGGAACAGCGACACCTATTTGCCAGAGCCTCCAACTGCAGTGTTACAAGCAACAGTTTACATGTAATACTTGGATCCTCAATGCTTCAAGGTTGACCCAATATTGTGACCAAAAATCAAAACAATTGGAGTTGACCTTGAAATTCTCATTTAGACAAGACTTTAAACCAGCTGTTTCTATTTATCTCCCGGTTGTGCACATTCCTGGCCTACAAAACCTTCTTTCTTGTTGTCATGCTTCTTGTGAGCTCAGTTTAGATTATTCACTCGGAATGTGTGCAGAGTGCCTGATTTCCCAGGATGTAATTGTTTCATTTAGGCAGGTGTACTAGAAGAATATATTTCTTCAGTTTCAAGAGCTTCCTGGTCAAAAGTCATTCCAAAATTGGTTGAAGAGAAACTAGAGGACAAACTTCAAAATGTTCAATTCAGGTGGCATATTATCTTTAAAACAGAAGCTATGGCATAGAAACTGGACTGTGTAGGACCTATGTTTTAGATGTTAACACAGTGCCTGAGCCACCAATATGGAGTCCAGGGAGCACGTGCTCATGACAGGGCAGAAGTGTTCTGTCCGCCATATTGGTGTTGACCAAAAGAGGTGTCCAGGGCCCACATCTGAAACGGGTGCTGCAGGCCCCTTTTTGAATCTGCAAAGGGCCTTCTGCCTGCTTCTGGGCCTGCTCAAATTCCAGAGCCTGAGTTTCTTGATAATGGAGAGAATGTGTGTATGTGTATGCCTGAGAGCAAGTGACTGGGGGGGTGGGAGAGGCAGGGAATCAAAACAAACCACTCGTTATCTACCTGTAGTAGCTGTTGTTTTGCATGTTCAAAATCATGAGGGATTTTGAGAGCGTAAATAGGGAGAAACTGTTTTGACTGGCAGGAGGGACAGAGATTTAAGATAATTGGTAAAAGAGCCAGCAGCAACATTAGGGAGCTTCTTTATGTAATAAGTTGTTGTGATCTGGGATGTGCTGCCTGAAAGCAGATTCAACAGTAATTTTCAAATTTGGGTAAATACTTGAAGGGAAAATATTCACAGGGCTGTGGGGAAAGAACAGGGAGGTGGGATTAATGGGATAGCTCTACCAAAGAGCTGCTATGATGGACTGAATGGCCTTGCTGTATAATTCTAAAATTCATGACCGCGCCTATGTCTGTATTCACCTCCGTTTCCTGTTGTGCACCTCTCTCTGCCCTCATCCCGCTATTGGCTGCTGTGCTTTCAGCTGCCTGAGCCCCATGCTCTGGAATTCCCTTCTTCAACCTCTACCCCTCTCACCTCCCTCTCTGCCTTTTTAAGACCCTTCTTAAAATCCACCTCCTTAACCCACATCTTTCTTTACCCTTCCGAACATCTCCTTTTCCATGGTGTCCATTTATTTCTGATTGCACCTGAGACATTCTCCTGTGTGATTAAAAATTGAACAAGTAGTTTTGTTCATGTTTTCATACATTACAATAGAGACTACACTTCAAAGTACTTCACTGGCTGAAAGGTGCTGTGTAAGTGAAATTCTTCCCCACTTTCCTTTCCTTTTCTCCCTCTCTTTACCTCATGACTTTGCAGTTGTCCATGTGAAATGACACTTTGTCATTTTTCAGCCCTGTTCCCCAATCTACGCCGAACCTTCTACATTTGATCTATGGACTAGGTGAATATTGTTACTATTGTATTATTTATCTGTTTCCAGCCATTAATGTGCGTTAGAAGCTGCAGTGGACTGGGTGTTGATTGCTGAGTACAGAAAGTAATTAGGAAGGCAAACGGAATGTTGGCCTTTATTAAAAGGGAGATGGAATATAAAAAGGAAGTCTTACTCCAGCTGTACAGGGCATTGGTGAGACCACACCTAGACTACTGTGCACAGTTTTGGTCACCTTACTTAAGGAGGGTTATAGTTGCATTGGAAGCAGTTCAGGGAAGGTTCACTAGCCTGATTGCAGGGATGAAGGTGTTAGTTTTATGAGGAAAGGCTGAGCAGGGTGTGACTATACTCATTAGAGTTTAGAAGAATGAGAGATGATCTCATTGAAACATAGAAGATCCCAAGCGGGCTTGACAGGGTAGATGCTGGGAGGATGCTTCCCCTCATGGGGAATCTAGAACTAAGGGGCACAGTTTCAAAAAACATGGTCTCTTATTTAAGATGGAGACGAGGAGGAATTTCTTCTATCTGAAGGTCATTAGGCTTTGGAATTCTCTTCCCCAGAGAGCAGTGGAGACTGCTGGGTCATTGAATATATTCAAGGCTGAGTTAGACAGATTTTGATCTAGAGGGGAGTCAAGGGTTATGGTGGGTTGGGGGATGGCGGACAGGAAAGTGGAGTTAAGGCCACAATCAGATCAGCCATGATCTTATTGAATGACGGAGCAGGCTTAAGGGGCCGAATGGCCTACTCCTACTACTATCATGTTTCTTTTGCTGAAGTACAATCCATGCCTCGTTTTAAGGCATGTTTCTATCCATATGCATGGGGGCGAGAAGGCCTAATCTCTGGAACAACCACTTCATGGATTGGAGGTTTGTGGACATTATATTGGTAACGAGTTGCCAAATTAAAGGCAATTCCATAATTCTGCTGCTAGAACAGTGGAGCCTCCATTTAATATTTTATTGGGTTTTTGATCTATAATTACCCAGCAGTGAGACATCAGACTTTAATTCAAAAATTCTGTTTGGGAGTACGGTAATCATTCCAAATTAATTTGTTGAACGTTTAATCAACTTGTTTTTGTGTGTTTGACTTCAATTTTTAAAAATGCATCATAAACGAGAGCATTGTTTGATTAGCATTTGTTTGTTAAAATTTAGGGATGGTCAGATATGTTTTTGGAATGAGCAGTTTATTTATATGATGATGTGACAATAGAAAATAATAGTTTGTCCAATCTTCTTGTAAACGTTAAACAAAGGACTGGGTCAAACGTTTTAAATATAGACATAGGCAATTGCATTGTTGAGTTGGTTCAGAGTCACTTCTCCAACTCTGTAGAGGAGAGAGTGCAAGGTATCAATCCATATCTTATCCTTTTCAACTCTGCTCTATCATGTTTAGTCAGGAAGCAGCCGGAGTAAAATGGAATCCCTTTGCCAGGAAATTTTGAAACAAACCTTTATCAAAACATGGAAAGTATTGCAAGGGCAAACACAATTCAAACAGCAGTGTGGGGTTCCAGTGGGAAATGATCATTTGTTTCAATAAATTTATTTCTGTTAAACCACTTATAAGCATATAATAGAATCTTATAGCATTCAAGGGGGCCATTCAGTCCATTATACCTATGCTGGCTCTTTGAAAGAACTATCCAACTATTGAACTATTCAGTGGTATTCGCTGTTAACAGGATGTCAAGCCAAAAAGACGTTCTGCCTGTCACACAAATGAGTAATGTGGTGTATGAATTTCAGTGCCAGTGTGATGCCCGGTATGTAGGCCATATGACCAATTACTGGCGGATCTTTTCAAACACCAAGTCTCTTCAGCTGTTTACGACAGGCAAAGTACGGACTGTACCCAACCAGTCCGTGCTTGCAAATCTCAGAACATAGTGTCCAACATTAGATGTGATTCCACGATTGGACAGCACTTGCTAAAGGTTCTTGAGTGTGCTAAGAATTACACTGGAAACCAATTTAAGATTATCGGTCGGGCTTGCAGTGTGGCTCACTTACACATGCTAGAAGCTACATATATTCACACGTTCACAGCCCTATCCTTTGCAAAGAGAAGGAGCATGTCCAAGCATTGTGCTTTTTTAACTAAACAAAACCAGCCATTCCCTGGTTCATTCCCCATGGCAATGCCTTGACTAATCAAAGTTGACCCGCCTAGTTTGAACTCTAACAAAAGCTTGACAGTTAACTGTTCCCTGATGCATTCTCCATGGCACCGCCTCTACCAATCAGCATCCACTTGCCAACCAATCAGCACTCTCTTCTCATGCAGTATGAGTTGTTGTTCCCTTTACTATTGGTATTCTTGCAAACTGCCCTGATGAGTGCAAGATGAGAATCTTTCTCTTTTTCTCAGCAATATCCAGCTAGTCCCACTTTCCTGCTCCTTCCACATGGTCCTGCAATCTTATCCCCTTCAAGTATTGATCCAGTTCCCTATTGGAAGTTATTATTGAATCTGCTTCCATCGTTCTTTCAGGCAGCGCGTTCCAGATCATAACAACTTCTGTGCTGTCCAAATATTCAATATTTTTGTGTCAGAAGATGAAAGCAACAAAAGGAGTACAGTTATAAAATAAAAACAGAGAACTCAGGTCTGACAGCATCTGTGGAGAGAGAAACAGAATTAACATTTTGAGTCCAATATAACTCTTCTTCGGAAAGGTTTACAGTTCTCGATGTATTTTGAGTTTTGCCAAAAGGATCATGACTATCTCATAGTTTTGCAGTTTCCCTGAAGTAGATTTTGTTGAAAAGATTCACTTCCATTTGCCTACATTCTGCTCCAAAAATTTTTTCCCATGCCATTAATATTCAGTGGTGTAAATTAAATTCCAAAAATATCTACAAGAGCCAGTATTGCAAGTATATGTTTCTGACACTCACAGTCCATCAGCAGTTACCCAACAGGTGGTGAGTGGCTTATATAAGGGTGTGTGTTTCTCTACGAGTGATCCAACATTGAAACTTGCCTGCAAGACTGAAATCAGTAGATTTAGATACAGATAAGTGATGCAAGACTGTCAGATCAATGGATGTGCTCTGATCTCAATGCAACTACAGATGGTGAGCAAGAGTTCTTGATATGTAGCATATTTTCTGAGATTCCAATACTAATGTGGAAGTAGGTTGTTTTTAATGGGTCCAGGTTTTGTTGCCAAAATAACAGAGAGCTTAATGGCCCTTGTTGTCATTAATGTGTAAATCCTTCATAAACTTGTGCTGAGGTTGAGATTTCCCGTGAGTCGTGAATCACCACAAGTTGCTGGACAATTCGCTCTGCTCTGCCATTCACCCACGAAAGCGGCAGCTCATCCTCACCTCCACATCAGCTTCAAATAATTGCTGCATTTGTACATTAATTACTCATTAAACTCACTGCGGAAAGTTAGGGCTGGTACTCAACAGCGTAAGGACCTTTTTAATGTAAAGATTTATGTTCTTGTAATGTCACTCAGCCTCTCCAGCCCAGAAGGAGAACAACTGAAATTGTAGGACCTCATCTCTACAGCTCATAAATTATTTTTAGAGATTTTAAAAATTTGATCATTTAAAATGTCTTATGTAAAATTAAAAAAATTTTTTTTCCAATCTGTTTTTTTAAGCTAATCTTTCTTTCCCTCTCTTTATTTCTCTTTCTGTCCCTGATTTGACTCTTAATTCACTTGATTCTCTTCTCCCTTGTCCTTTGGCACTTTTTCAATCCTTAAATCTCATTGGTTGAGGAGATAGACTTATGGCCCCATCGTTCACTTGCTGTAAATCCCAGAAAGTCAAAAAACTAAAGCTCAAGAGCGCGGGACAAAGTCTTACATCAGATTACAACAGTGAAGTAAGTTCAAAAAGCACTCCCACTGCCTGTGAATAATGTGGGATATCCTATGGTCATGCAAGGTATGAAATAAATGTAAGTTATTTGTTCCTTTAACTGGTCATGCACTGCTCCAGCAAATTTCAGTCAGGCACCAACTAAATCCTAGGCCCAGATTCTCCCAACATGGTGGGGATTTTTGTTGGGCGCTGATTGGGTGACGTCGTCCATTTGTTGCCTGTGGACTAGAGTATCAGAAGGAATTTTGTTTCTACGGCAAATATGGAACACCTGAATTCCTGCCTCCAACATCACCACCATACAACCATAGGAAGGTTACAACGCAGGAAGAGGCCATTCAGCCCATCATGCCAGCACTGGTCAGAAAAGAGAAGAAAAGAAACTAGCCGCTCATTTAAATCCCACTTTCCAGCACCAGGCCCGTCGCCCTGCAGGCGCAGATCCAGGTACCTTGTAAATGAGTTGAACGTTTCAGCCTCAACCACTAACTTAAGCAGTGAATTCCAGATGCCCACCACCCTCTGGGTGAAAAAGGTTTTCCTCATGTCCCCCCTAATCCTTCTACCATTCACCTTACATCTGTGCCCCCTGGTAATTGACCTTTCAGCTGGGGGGATCCGGCCTTTCCTGTCGACCCTATCTAGGCCTCTCATAATTTTGTACACCTTCATTAAACCACCCTCAGCCTCCAGAATTCTAAGGAAAACAACCCTAGCCTATCCAATCTCTCCTCATAGCTGCAATTTTCACGTCCTGTCAACAATGCTGTAAATCTCCTCTGTCTCTCTCCACGACAATTACCCTTCCTGTAACGTGGTGACCGGAACTGTACACAAAATCCCAGCTGTGGCCTAACCAACGTTTTATACAGTTCCAGCATTACATCCCAGCTTTTGTATTCAATACCTCGCCCAATAAAGGAAAGCATTCCATATGCTTTCTTTACCACCTTATCCACCTATCCTGCCGCCTTCAGGGACCTGTGAACATGCACTCTAAGATCGCTCACTCCCTCTACCCCTCTCAATATCCTCCTGTTTACTGAGTATTCCCTTGCTTTGTTTGCCCTCCCCAAATGCATTACCTCACATTACCCTGTTTTGAATTTGATTTGCCACTTTTCCACCCATTCAACCAAACCATCGATGTCATTCTGGAGACAGCGGCTATCCTCTTCACTGTCAGCTATACAGCCAATTTTTGTGTCACCTGCAAATTTCCTGATCATGCCTCCCACATTTAAGTCCAAATCATTAATATATACAGCAAACAACAAGGGCTCCAACACTGAGCTCTGTGAAACACCGCTGGAAACCACTTTCCATTCGCAAAAACATCCACCAACCATTACCCTTTGTTTCCCGTTGCTGAGCCAATTTTGGATCCAATTCCCCACCTTCCTTTGTATCTGATGGGATCTCACTTTTCTGACCAGTCTGCCATGTGGGACCTTGTCAAATCCCTCACTAAAATCCATGCAGACAACATCCACTGCACTACCCTCATCAATCTTACTTGTTTCTTCCTCAAAAATTCTATTAAGTTAGTAAGACACGATCTTCCCCTAACAAAACCATGCTGACTATCCCTGATCAATCTGTGCCTTTCTAAGTGATAGTTTTTCCTGTCTCAGAATTGCTCCCAATAATTTGCCCACCTCTGAAGTCAGACTGACCGGCCTATAATTTTCTGGCCTATACTTCGCATCCTTTTTAAATAATGGTACAATGTTCGCAGGCCTCCAATCCTCTGGTACCTCACCTGCACCGAGTGAGGATTGGAAAATGGTCCTCGGACCATCCACTATTTCCTCCCTGGCTTCCTTCAACAGCCTGGGATATAATCCACCTGGTCCTGATGATTTATCCACCTTCAAGGATGTCAGTCCCTCCAGTACCTCCTCTCTCATTGTGCTTATTGGATCTAATATTTCACACTCCTCCTCTTGGATTAGAATGTCTGCATCATCCCTCTCCTTAGTGAAGACAATACCTGGACAGATTCTGTCACCATCCTTCCGAAATCAGAAATGGACTGAGATTGTACTAATCTTCACGTCGCTTAGCCCTTGCTATGCCGTAGCATGGATTTATAGATTCCAACTAAGTGCAGACTTTGCAGTTTGACCTTCCCCCTACAGAGTTTGAAGGGAATTTTGCTGTTCGGAGAATTTCAAGTCCGGCTGCTGACCATGCGATTCCACCACATCTCAGCGTTTGATGTCGCAGACTGCAGTGTTTTTATTGTTACATCGTTGAGAGTAATTGTCGAGCTTTTAAACCTGGTGAATCCCCAGCAGTTTTCATGATTGTTTTATGTCGGTCACTCTTGGGCACAGTAAAAGCCACATTTAAAATGTGATTTTACTGTAATTGACTTGCTATAAATAAAACACTGAGTTAGACTGCATTACGTTAGCTTTTTTCACAAGTATTATCCGAGTATCAAATTGCAAACATGATCTAACTGAATGCAGAGCATTCAACTCCCATCAATGATTTTTTTTCTCTTTTATCCTGTTTCCTGACTCTTCTCTATCTGGGGTGTGGCTGCATTGATGCTGGAGGCGCTTGCCTCTGTGCTTTTCCTGTCCTCTTGCTGTGCTCACTGACCTGTGTTGGTTCCTGTACTGAAACTGCCTGAAATTTGAAATTCTCATCCTTGTGTTTCAATCCTTCCACAGCCTCACCCCCCCCTCCCTGTCACCGCTACCTCCTCCATCCCTACAACCTTCCAAAACCTCTGTTCTCCTCCAATTCTGGCCTCTTACGGGGTCACGGGTCAGGAAGGTGCTGTCAAAGGAGCCTTTGTGGGTTGCTGCATTGCATCTTGTAGATGGTACACACTGCTGCTACTGTATGTTGGTTGTGGGTGTGGTGCCAAATCTCGGATTTCCATCGCTCCACGATTGGCGTCCGTGCCTTCAGCTGTTGAGCCTAAAGGCTCTGGAATTCCCTCCCTAAGCCCCTCCATCTCTCCTTTAAGATGCTTCTGAAAACTGGCTTCTTTGACCAAGCTTCTGCTCTTATATCTCCTAATGTGTCTTGGTTTGATAATGCTCTTGTGAAGCAACTTGGGACATTCTACAACGCTACCGGTGCTGCGTAAATGCAATCTGTTGTTGCCAGTATTGCCAAATTTTTAAGTGTGAGACTGGATAGTAAGTGGTGACAGGTTGTCCGATCCTGGGGAGTGAAGGGGCCTGTCAGAACGGCGTCAATTTTATCCTGTCAAAACTTCACATCCGTGAGCGAGTTCCTTGTTTATTGGGTGCAGTGGGACTGTGAACGCTACTGAATTTTGACCGTTGTCTCACGTACAGTCAGCAGCCCCGAAGCAAACCTGCTATATGTGTTGAAACTGGGAAGAATTTTTTTTATATAAGCTACATAGAGTTTACAGCACAGAGATAGGCCATTCAGCCCAACTGGTCCGTGCTGGTGTTTATGCTCCACACGAGCCTCCTCCCATCCAACTGCATTTCACCCCATAAATATAACAGCAACTCGTAATTGCTTAGCATCTGCAATGTAATTAAACGTCCCAAGATGCTTCACAAGAACACTGGAAAGCAAAATTTGACACTGAACCACATAAGGTGAAATTAGGACAAGTGAGTCAACCCATGTTTTAAGGAGCATCTTTTTTTTCTAACTCTTTACTGGGATGAGGATGTCATTGCCCATTCGTTGCCCATCCCTAATTGCCCTTGAAGCTGCCTCCTTGAACTGCTGCAGTCCATGTGGTGTAGGTACACCCGCAGTGCTGTTAGGGAGGGAGTTCCAGGATTTTGACCCAGCGACAGTGAAGGAACGGCGATATATTTCCAAGTCAGGATGGTGAGTGGCTTGAAGGGGAACTTGCAGGTGGTGGTGTTCCCATGTGTCTGCTGCCCTTGTCCTTCTAGGTCACGGGTTTGGAAGGTGCTGTCAAAGGAGCCTTTGTGAGTTGCTGCATTGCATCTTGTAGATGGTACACACTGCTGCTGCTGCATGTTGGTTGTGGATGTGGTGCCAATTAAGTGGGTTGCTTTGTCCTGGATGGTGTCGAGCTTCTTCAGTGTTGTTTGAGCTGCACTCATCCAGGCGAGTGGGGAGTATTGCATCACACTCCTGACTTGTGCCTTGTTGGTAGTGGCCAGGCTTTGAGGAGTCAGGAAGTGAGTTACTCCCCTCAGAATTCCTAGCCTCTGACCTGCTCTTGGAGCCAGAGTATTTATATGGCTAGTCCAGTTCAGTTTCTGGTCAATGCTAACCCCCAGGATGATGTTAGTGGTGGATTCAGTGCTGATAATGCCACTGAATAGAAACATAGAAAATCGGAGCGGGGTAGGTCATTCGGCCCTAAGACCCTGCTCCGCCATTCAATATGATCAGGGCTGATCCTTTATCTCAACATCATACTCCCCCTCTCTCCCCATACCCCTTGATGTCTTTAGAGTCCAGAAATCCATCTATTTCCTTCTTAAATATATTCAGTGACTTGGCCTCCACAGCCTCTGTGGTAGAGAATTCCACAGGTTCATGACCCTCTGAGTGAAGAAGTTTCTCCACATCTTTGCCCTAAATGGCCTACCCTGTATCCTGAGACTGTGACCCCTTGTTCTAGACCCCACCCCTGCCAAAGGAAACATCATCCCTGCATCCAGTCTGCCCATCCCTGTCAGAATTTTTTACGTTTCAATGAGATCCCCTCTCATTCTTCTAAACTCCAGTGATTACAGGCCCAGTCAACCCAATCTCTCCTCATACAACAATCCTGCCATCCCAGGAATCAGTCTGGTGAACCTTCGCTGCACTCCCTCTATGGCAAATATATCCTTTCTTAAGTAAAGAAACCAAAATTGCACACCATACTCTAGATGTGGTCTCACCAAGGTCTTGTACAGCTGCAGTAGGACATCCTTGCTCCTGTACTCAAGTCCTCTCACAATGAAAGCCAACATACCATTTGCCTTCTTAACTATTTGCTGCACCTGCATGCTTGCTTTCAGTGACTGGTGTGTAAGGAGATCCAGGTCTTTTTGTACGTCAACATTTCCTAATCTTTCACCAGTTAAATAATACTCTGCAATTCTGTTTTTCCTACCAAAGTGGACAACTTCACACTTATTCGCATTATACTGCATCTGCCATGTATTTGCCCACTCACTCAACCTGTCTAAATCACCTTGAAGCCCCTTAACATCCTCCTCACCGCTTACATTCCCATCAAGTTTTGTGTCATCAGCAAACTTGGAAATATTACATTTGGTTCCTTCATCCAAATCATTGATATATATTGTGAATAGCTGGGGACCAAGCACTGATCCCTGCGCTACCCCACTAGTCACCGCCTGCCACTCTGAAAAAACCCATTTATTCCTACTCTCTGTTTTCTGTCTGCTAACCAATTCTCAATCCATGTGAATATATTACCCCCAATCCCATGTGCTTTAATTTTACACACTTATGTGGGACTTTATCAAAAGCTTTCTGAAAGTCCAAATACACCACATCCACTGTTTCTCCCTTATCTATTCTGCTAGTTACATCCTCAAAAAAAAACTCCAGAAGGTTTGTCAAGCATGATTTCCCTTTCCTAAATCCATGTTGACTTTGTTCAATCCTGTTGATGTTTTCTACATGTCCTGTTATCAATGCCAAGGGGAAATTGTTAGGTTCTGTCTTGTTGGAGATGGTCATTGCCGGGCACTTGTCTAGCGTGATTGTTACTTGCCTCATATCAATCCCAGCCTGAGTATTGTCCAGGTTTTGTTGCATATTGGCATGGGCTACTTTAGTATCTGAGGAGTCGCAAATGGTGCTGAGCATTGTGCAATCATCAGCAAACACCCCCATATTATGATGGAAGGAAGACCATTGATGAAACAGCTGAAGATGGTTGGACCCAGGACACTAACCTGAGGAACTCCTGTGGTGATGCCCTGGGACTGAGATGATTGACCTCCAAAAACCACAACCATCTTCCTTTGTGCTGGATATGACTCCAACTAGGGCAGTTTTGCCCCTGATTCCCATTGACTCCAGTTTTGCCTTGGTGGCTCTCATTAAGTCAAATGCTGCCATGGTGTCAAGGGCAGTTACTCTCACCTCCAATCTCGTGATCAGCTCTTTTGTCCATGTTTGGGCTAAGGCTGTGTTGAGGTGAGGAGCTGAATGATCCTGGTGGAACCCAAACTGAGCATCAGTCAGCAGATTATTGGTGTGTAATTACTGCTCGATGGCACTGTCAGTGACACGTCCCATCGCTTTGCTGATGATCGAGAGGAGGCTGTTGGGGCACTAAGTGGTGAGGTTAGATTTGGCCTAGATTTTGTGGACAGGCCATACCTGGGCAATTTTCCATATTGAAATCTACCAGGCAGTGTTGTAGCTGTACTGGAGCGACTTGGCTTGTCCTGGAGCACATGTAACATTACAGAAGGAGGCCATTCAGCCTGTCTCACCTCTGCTAGCTCTTTGAAAGAGTTATCCATTAATTCCACTATGCCTCTGCCCTTTCTCCAAAGCCCTGCAAGTTTAAGTATTTATGCAATTTTCTTTTGAAAGTTACCATCGAATCTGGTTCTACCACCCCCTTAGTGCATTCCAAATCATCACATTGGAATGCTATACGTATATATTAGATAAATTGGGTGGGAGGAGGCTCATGTGGAGCATAATCACCAGCATAGACCAGTGGGGCTGAATGGCCTGTTTCTGTGCTTTAAATTCTCTGGACCTGTATGCCTTTGTGTGGTATAGGAAGAAGCATGCAGTGTGCATGGACAAGGGTCAGAGTTTCTTGGTTGCTATCTGTATCCAATGGGCTGTTTGTGGGATTGTTCCAAAGGATGTTATCTCAGCCTTACACTGCTTGCTGGAATGTGTGTTTCAGGCATGTTGTGAAATGCTTTTGGTAGCAGAACATGTACAGCCAGATTCTTGTCTGGGTTCCAAGGGTGGTTAGCCGTGAAAATGAAAGGAGTGCATAAATCGAAGGATTTATGTGACATCAGTCGGGATTGAGGTAATTATTGAAGGTAGCTTTGGGAATTGGTTTTGAAATGAAAGCCTCTCGTCCCATTGTGTGGAAATATTCCTTTCTGTATTTTTAACCTGTTTCTGTCAAGCTGTGAACAAATACAGGATTTTCACCTGATTAGCAGGCATACTGGAAGCGTAGGATTAAAAGGAAGGAACATATTTTTAACTAGTTGAGGGGTGCAGGTGTGTCTCCTCCATTATTCTGCCGCTATTGATAGAATCAGAGAATCTTGCAGCACAGAAGGTGGCCATTCAGTCCATTGCACCTATGCTGGCTCTTTGGAGTAGCCATCCAATTAGTCCCCTTCCCCCTGCTCTCTCCCCACACAGGGCTGCAAAGGTTCCTTCTTTTCAAATATCCAATTCCCGTTTGAAAGTTACTGTTGAATCTGCTTCCGCCGCCCCTTCAGGCAGCGTCTTCCAGATTGTTGGAGCTTTGCTGAACAAAAAAAAACTCTTCTCAGCTCCTGGCCATTTAGCTGAGATCATGTGTAGGGATTGAATGCTAATCTCGGACACTGCTACAAGCAGAACCTGTGAGGAAAATCATAGGAACATGAAGGAATAATTATATTCTCCTGTGAACATTTTTGATGATTAGTTAGATAAAAAAAATTGGTGGTGTGTAGACAGGCTGTTTGATTAATGGTTAAGAATGATCCAGTCAGGTAATGATGAGTGAGGGTTGACGTGTTGGGTGACCAATGATAGAAATGTGGGGGAAGGGCGGCTTGAGGCAAGAGATTTTTAAGAAAAAGTAGTCAAGGTGGGAGTCAAAGTTAGTTGATTCAATTTTATAACTTTGGAAGGAAGTCACTGTCATGACATCTAAAAAAAAAATGAATCCAATTATGCAGTTCATCAGTTGTAACTGATTTGCAGTTTTAGATATTGAAATGTAGGTTGCTGTTCAACTCCAGAATTAGCAGCAGTGCACTACATTTAGAAAACATGGATTGAAATGGATAGGAAACGACGTTTTTTTTTCAACCTCCTTGCGTAGATTTTATGGTCCCCTCCCCACCAGGCGTGCTTTCGGCAAAACACGAGGGGTGGCTAGCCCACTGCCTCCCTACCCACCTGCCCCCATCCCGGCCCCCAACCCGGCCCCCATAATACGGTGGGTGGGCGGGTGTTGAAATCGGAAGCCCCTCTGCTGTTTATAAATAACTAATGGGCAATTGAGCTTGTTACCAAGCCAACTGACCTGCATCTCATGGTGCCCCACTCCATAAAGCGGCTGACATGGGCAGGCGGGTGACAGTGAGGAATCCGCTTTTGAAAAAAGCTTTTTGTAAAAGCGGGAGGTGGGACACAACATTTGGGGAGGGGGGTGTCCTTTGTGTATCGAGGGCAAAGTCCCCCCACCCACCCAAGATGTTACTCACCACTTTGTTCCCCCCTGCCCAGCCTCCAGATTCACCCCCCCCCCCCCCCCCCCCAACACACCCCGGCCCCTCACCCTCTGCTGCCTGGTCCTGACTTTCACTGGCTCTCGTGTCCATCTTCTCTGTGGACCCTCCTTGCAGTCCCAGCAGTGCCCACTACTTGGAATCTGGCGCTGCTGGGACTGCAAGAGCTGCTGGCCAATCAGATCACTGAGGGGTGGAATTCCCACTCTCTGTTTGTTGAGCCCACCCACAGGCGCATTATCACTGTGGGGCAGGCTTTTTTTTGTGTCCATTGGCTTCTGGTTGATTCTTGCCATGGGTGGGGGGAGTGAGCAATACACCCATCCCTGCCCCATGAAATTCAGCCCCTTATTTCAGATTCAACTATTGTGCCTGGTCTCCAAAGGGCGATAAGAACATTGTTGTAAGGGTGGCCGAGTTGTGCTATTAATGATGGAGTTGATCTGCAGACACTCCTTGGGTGGAAACATTAAGTTTATTTACAATATACTCAGCAGCAACTACACATGTGCTTTCAACTCCAACTCTATCTTTACACTGACTGCTGAGGAAGCCCGCGCTACTCTCCTATTGGTTACTACAGATCATGTGATGTTTCCTAACAAGTATCATCCTTAAAGGTGCATTGCACACTAAATAAAACCATAAATACTGCACACATCTTGTGTTTTATGTATGTGTGCGGGTCGACAGCAAACGTTTATAAAGGTCAGGAAGGATTGTGCAGGTTGGGCCTTTTCTCTCTGGGAAAGGGAAGATTAAGGGCTGTGAGCTGATAAGATTGTGAAGAGGTTTGACAAGATGGACAAAGAGATGATGTTTCCACTTATGGGCGAGGCCAGAACTCTGGGCTTTCAATATAAGTCGGTCACTAATCAATCAAATAGGGAATTAAGAAATAAAGTTTCTGAGCGGTAACTATGTGGAACCACAGGGAGTGGCTGAAGTGAATAGTATAGATACATTTAAGGAGAAGCTGGATGAACACAAGGGAGAAAGGAGTAAAAAGGTTGTGCTGACTGGGCGAGATAAAGTAGGGTGCGGGGGGGCTTGTGTGGAGGAAAAACACCAGCACGGGCCAGTTGGGCTGAATGGCCTGTTTCTGTGCAATTAAAAATAATCAAGGTGACATTCCAGAGCTACTGTAAATGCTGGCTTCCCCTCCTGGCTTTGTGCCCAATGCACCTGCGTAGGACTGCGGTGCACTTTCCCAGTTGGTGATCCATTCTGATACTCTGCATGGCAGCTCAAACAACCGCACAAGGCGACCTCTAGAACTAGTTCTGTCTGAGCAGCTGATGTGGGATCTTGCTGTGCACAGAAATGGCATCTGTGTTTCTGTGCATTCCCTCAGCGACTGCGCTTCGGCGGTCGGGGGGTGGGGGGGGTCCGTCGTCAGCCTGCAAAGCCTGAGGGCGGTGAAAGGTGTTATGCAAATGTAAACACTTGCGTCATGGGCGCCTCTGCTGTGTGAGTTTTGTGCAGGGTGATTCTGTTCCCACACATCCAGCTTAGGTAGCAAGTGTTCCCGTGTGGTCCAATACTTACCCAACAGATCAAAAGATAGGCAGGCCACCTCAGAATGACCCTGCAGGCATTTTTAAATACTAGTTTAAAAGCCCTTGAATAACTTAAGAGGTAAGTACTTCCGACTGTGAGACTTGTTTGATTTATCCATGAGTTATAATAATGTTTTGATTTGGTGCGATTTTAAAAATTTTCGTCCCTATTTTCAGATTTTTACATGGACTGTCACTGTAACCTCTTCTAGCCCGACAACCCCCTGAGATCTCTGTGCTCCTCCAATTCTGGCCTCGCGCACACCCCCTGTTTATATCGCCCCAGCATTGGAGCACATAATCCAGGCTGACACTCACTCCCAGTGCAGTATTGATGCAGTGCAAAAACAGATTAACTGGTCATTTATCTCATTACAGATTGTGGGAGCTTGCTGTGCGCAAATTGGCTGCTGCCTGTCCTACATTACATCAGTGACTAAAGTTTATAAGTGCTTTGTCGGCTGTGAAGCACTTTTGGGACATGTTGGGGTTGTGAAAGTTGCTATATATCTTCAGACCTGACACTGAGGGAAAACAGTTTATATTTTAATGCTAAATTCATTAATCAGTATAATTGTAAAATACGTTTTTCTGACCATTAATTATGATTTAGTTAATTTATGTATTTTCAGGTCATTGAGAATTACTTCTTTAGCCACCAGATGGCAAACTTTATTTAATAGTTATTGATATTTGCAAGGAAACACCAGCCTTTTACAAAGTGGATGTTGTGAGATTGAGAAAGGTGTTTTATTTGACAATTTGAAGTGTGAATAAAAGGCTCTTAGAATCCGTTTTAAGAACATGTTGCTTGGTCTGTCTCGATATTCCATGGGGCAGGCTTCAGACGATCAGAATAATAAAGAAGAGAGAGACTTGCATTTACATAGCGCCTTTCACAATCTCAGGACATCTCAAAAAGGTTTTACAGCCAATCAAGTGTTTAGAAGCGTAGCCACTATTACAATGTAAGTAACGCGGCAGCCAATTTGCGCACAGCAAGCTCCCACAAACAGCAATGTGATAATGCCCAGGTAATATGTACAAGTGCTATTGGTTGAGGGATAAATATTGGTCAGGACAGTGGGGAGAACTCCCCTGCTTCTCTTCAAAATAATGCTGTGGGATCTTTTGCGTCCAACTGAAGGGTTGCGGGGAGTCACATGTAGGCCAGGCCAGGTAAGGATGACAGATTAAAACAAAAAACTACTGCGGATGCTAGAAATCCAAAACAAAAACAGAATTACCTGGAAAAACTCAGCAGGTCTGGCAGCATCGGTGGAGAAGAAAAGAGTTGACGTTTTGGGTCCACATGACCCTTCAACAGAACTGAAGTATAGTTAGGAGAGGGGTGAAATATAAGTTGGTTTAAGGTGGGGGGCGGGGGGAGAGAAGTTGAGGGGGGTGTGGTTGTAGGGACAAGCAAGCAGTGATAGGAGCAGATAATCAAAAGATGTCACAGACAAAAGGATCAATGAGGTGTTGAAGGTGGTGATATTATCTAAGAAAAGTGCTAATTAAGAATGGATGGCAGGACACTCAAGGTACAGCTCTAGTGGGGGTGGGGTGGAAAGACTGACAAGGTATTAGTTGTAGATTTTAAAATAATGGAAATAGGTGGGGAAAGAAAAATCTATATAAATTATTGGAAAAAAAAACAAAACAAAAGGGGGGGGGGAGAAACGGGGTGGGGGGAGGGGGAGTTTAAGATCTAAAGTTGTTGAATTCAATATTCAGCCCGGAAGGCTGTAAAGTGCCTAGTCGGAAGATGAGGTGCTGTTCCTCCAGTTTGCGTTGGGCTTCACTGGAACAATGCAGCAAGCCAAGGACAGACATGTGGGCAAGAGAGCAGGGTGGAGTGTTAAAATGGCAAGCGACAGGGAGGTTTGGGTCTTTCTTGCGGACAGACCGCAGGTATTCTGCAAAGCGGTCGCCCAGTTTGCGTTTGGTCTCTCCAATGTAGAGGAGACCGCATTGGGAGCAACGAATGTAGTAGACTAAGTTAGGGGAAATGCAAGTGAAATGCTGCTTCACTTGAAAGGAGTGTTTGGGCCCTTGGATGGTGAGGAGAGAGGAAGTGAAGGGGCAGGTGTTGCATCTTCTGCGTGGGCATGGGGAGGTGCCATAGGTGGGCGTTGAGGAGTAGGGGGTGATGGAGGAGTGGACCAGGGTATCCCGGAGGGAACGATCCCTACGGAATGCCGCCAGTGGGGGGTGAAGGGAAGATGTGTTTGGTGGTGGCATCATGCTGGAGTTGGCGGAAATGACGGAGGCTGGTGGGGTGATAAGTGAGGACAAGGGGGACCCTATCGTGTTTCTGGGAGGGCCTTCCCTAAAGGACATTAGTGAACCAGATGGGTTTTGCACAACAATCGACAGTGGTTTCATGATCGTCATCATCAGACTTTTAATTCCAGATTTTTATTGAATTCAAATTTCACCCGGGTCCCCAGAGCGTTATCCTGGGTTGCTGGAAACTAGTCAGCGACAATACCGCTACGACCCTGCCTTCCCCCTGCCTACAGGGTTATTCTGAGGTGGCCTGCATTTCATTCAATCTGTTGGGTAAATATTGAACAAGGACACAGATTTAAGTTAATTGGCAAAAGAACCAGAGGTGGAGATGAGAACTTTTTATCACAGGTTGTGACCTGAAAGGTCGGTGGCAGGAGAGTGAATAGTCATTTTCAAAAGGGGATTGGATAAATACTTGAAAAGGAAACATTTGCAAGGCTCTGGGGAATGAGTGGGGAGATCTCTTCTTTATTATTTTGATCGTCTGGATTATCGAGATGGGGATAGATTCTTCAAAGAGTTGAATAACCTCCTTCAGTGTTGCATCATTCCATATGCGATTTCTTTTCAGACGTTAATGAGCAACTTATTGTCCAAATGATGAACATTAGAATGTTTAATACATAGATAAAAATTAGACGCTAACCAAATCTGCAAATAAAACATTAAATGACCATAATCCAGCTGCTAAGCTATTTCTATCACTTCAATGTTTTTATATGTTTAACATGCTTTACTTGTATGATTTTCAATTGAGGCTCTAAGGGCTTGATCCTGTTGGTTGGAAAGATAGCCAACTTGACCCAACCATCAGTTGGGCTTCTCAGTCAATTGAATCACCCTCGCACATAATTTACCAAAACTTTAAACAACTCGACAACCAAGAAAGATTGAACAGGTGGGGTGTTTTTGTCTAGAAAAGAGAAGGATATAGGTGACCCCTAAGAATTATAGAATGGTTACAGCACTGAAGGTGGCCATTCAGCCCATCATGTGCGTGCCTTCTCTCTGCCAGAGCAACTTGCCGCTTTACCCCCTAGCTCTGTAAATTTTCCCTTTTCATATAATGATCCAATTCTTTTTTGAATGTCTTGATTTTTTGAATGCCTCAATTGAATCTGCCTCCACCATACTCTCAGGCAGCACATTCCAGACCATAACCACTTGCTGTGTAAAAAGTTTCCTCTCATGTCACCGTTGCTTCCTTTGCCAATGACCTTAAGTCAGTGTCCTTTGGTTCTTGATCCTCCCACCAATGGGAACAGTTTCTTCCTTTCAGCTCTGTCCAGACCCCTCACGATTTTGAACACGTCTATCAAATCTCCTCTTAATCTTCCCTTTTATAAGAAGATCAGCCCCAGCTTCTCCAAGCTATTCACATAATGGAAGTTCCTTATTCCTGAAACCATTCTCATGAATCTTTTCTGCATCCTCTCAAATACCTTCAAATCCTCCTAAATTTATGAAGGGACTCCAAATGGTGAGCGCAGAGAAGATTTTTCCACTTGTGGAGGTGACCAAGACAGGAGACCAGGAATATGAGATGGTCATTAACAAATCCAATCCGGAATTCAGGAGAAACTTCTTTACCCAGAGAGTGCAGAGAATGTGGAATACACCACCACAGGGAGTAGGTTAAAGCCAGAAGCTTAGAGCCGTATAAAGGAAAGCTAGCTAAGGACATGAGGGAGAAGGGAGCAGGTGGATAAATACTTAACTGAGACAGAAGTGTCAGGAAAAAGGAAAAGTGTTGAGGAGTGGGATTTAACTGGATAATTCTTCGAAAGAGCTGCCATAGACTCAGCGGACCGAATGGTCGCCTTCAATGTTGTACCATTCTATAATTTTTTATCATGATGATGAGGGTGGGTGGGGGCTCAAGTGGAATGTAAAGAACAGCAAAGACCAGTTGGGCCTAATGGCCCATTGATGTGCTTGAAAACTCAATATAATTCCAAGGTCATGAACGTAACTCAACAAATAACATATTGGGACATGAGGAAAGTTTCAGCTCTGGGGAGGCAGGTACAAGACATGGGCAAGATGTTTGGCAATCTGTAATACTCCCTTCCCCATGTTCCTCTCCACTGACAGTGACTATGTGAAAGGTGGTATATAAATGTAGGTTGTTGAGTTGAATGGAAGAGGAAATTGGGCAGAGTGTATGACAGGATGTTTGAGAATTTTTGCCCACTTGGTCCTTGTGCCAAAAGTGAATTTTATCCCCAAAATATTTCTGCTTGCAGGTGACAAGACCCTACCTTCAGGCGTTCTGTCACGTTTAGGGCAGCCATGATGACAGCTTATATTTATATAGTGTCTTTAACATGTCCCAAGGCGCTTCATAGGAGCGGTTATCAAACAAAATTTGACACTGTACCACACAAGGAGACATTAGGACTGGTGACCAAATACTTGGCCAAAGAGGTCGGTTTTAAGGAGTGACGTAAAGGGGAGAAAGAGAGAGAGTTGGAGAGGTTTAGGGAGGAAATTCTCGAGCTTATGACTGAGGCATGGCTGCCAATAGTGGCATGATAAACATCACATGCACAAGAGGGCAGAATTGGAGGAGTGCGGAGGTCTGGGAAGGCTGTCAGGCTGCAGGAAGTTGCGAAGATAGTGAGCATTTGTTTTGAAGCTAGATTGAGGGAGGCCGCAGAGCGTTCATGAAATTCTTCATTCAGCTATTTTACCTGACGGAGCAGATACTGTGAACCTTCTCAATTTAAAAATAATTCAGTGATAAAATAATTCAAGGACGATATGAGAAGTCAGTGATAGTGAAGGACGATTATGAGAATTAACTTGAACGCTCCTTCCTGTATCTGAGGTGATGGCTTTGTGTTGACAATGAGTGCTTTGGGCACTTGTAACCACTCCAGTCATTTTTATTTTGTGTTGTGTTTTTTTTTGAGTTGCTCATTCTGCTTCTCAGCACAAGAGATCCTGATACAAATCACTTTGTGCACTGGCTTTTCAGTTCTCCACCCACCCCCATCCCCATCCCCACCCTCCCCCAACCTATCTCGTCTTTGAACTGATGGTTTTGTTCCATTCAAAGAGCAAAGGCCAGGGGATTTCTAGTGGGATGTGTTTATCTAACTCTGGCCATCTTGTCTGCACTGCACCGAGTTGGCAAGACTTTAATGAATTTCCTCCGTGGGAATGCCAGAGCTTTGCAAAATGTTCCATCGAATGCAAAAACAATCCTGCACTTCAGACACCTGTTTCTCTTGTTGAGAAGTTGATTATCATTGAAGGCTCCTGACCTACCAGCTCTGTTTAATTTCCTAGTTCTATGAAATATGTCAAAGCAAGATGCCAATGATGTCAACTCATGCTCCCTCCCTCAGGAATTTCGCAACGTTGAGTAATTAGGAGGAGGGAACGAGTCACTCTGACCAATGGAGTCAGTTGTGGCTCAGTGAGTAGCACTTCTGTCTCTGAGTCAGAAGGTTGTGGGCTCGAGGCCCACTCTAGAGACCTGAGCACAGAATTCAGGCCAACACTCCCAATGAAGTACTGAGTGAGTGCTGCATGGTTGGAGGTGCTGACTTTTGGACAAGATGCTAAACCAAGTCCTGAGGGACTTAAAAACTGAGGGGCTTACCTTTTGAAGGAAGGTTGGACATCTACACATTGGAGTTTAGAAGAATGAGAGGTGATCTTATTGAAGCATATAAGATCCTGAGGGGGTTTATAGGGTAGATACCGGAAGGATGTTTCCATTTGTGGGAGAGACTAGAACCAGGGGACACAGTTTAAGAATAAGAGGTCTACCATTTAAGACAGAGATGAGGAAAAATTTTTTCTCTCAAGGTTGTTAGTCTGTGGAATTTGCTTCCCCAGAGAGCAGTGGAGGCCGGGTCATTGAATTTATTCAAGGCTGAGATAGACAGATTTTTGACAGACTAGGGAGTCGAGGGTTATGTCAGGCAGGGAGGAAAGTGGAGTTGAGACCACAACCAGATCAGCCATAATCTTATTGAATGGTGGAGCAGGCTCAAAGAACCAAACTCCTGCTCCTAAGTCCTATGTTCCCACCCCTCACCTACCCTGTCAGGTGGACGCAAAAGATCCCATGGCCACTATTTCGAAGAAGAGCAGGGGTGTTTCTCCCTGTGTCCTGGCCAATAGTCATAATTCCATCAATGCCCCTAAAACAGATTATCTGGCTACTATTACATTGCTGTTTGTGGGATCCTGCTGTGCTCAAATTGTCTGCCATGTTTCTGACACCAGTGGTGCTACTTCAAAATCGTTCCCCCATTGCTTAGCCCTTTGGATGTCCTGAGGCCATGAAAGGCACTATAGAAATGCAATATCTTTCGGCTACCTTGGACTTATTGTTCGTAACTCCTGACTCCGATTCTACCGTTGAGCCATTATGCATGGATGGGTCCACTGGCACTATCCTATGATTGGCTCAGTTGATAATGGAATGTCTAGTTTGACTCTCCATTCTATGGCCTCCTGAGGTTTGACAAGTATCTAGCTCATGTTAATATTTCAGAGATAATGTTTAGTTCTGGGAAGATTGTTCTTGTGAAGGAAATCGGAGGATGGAGTGTTGGCTTTGTGCATTCCTCCAGCCTTTCAAACTTAACAGGGGAGCTGGGCTTTTATGCAACAACCTTGCTACAAAAGCCTTTTTTTGTTGAATTTTTTAACCCTGATCACAGGTGAAAGGAAATGATCCCACAGAATGCAGTAAAATGAACTTTTAACCTTTGACCCAGTTCATGGGAGGAAATGAGTTCCGATTGTGAGTTTAAGATGGTTGAAATGAAAACTTCCCAAGTGGGCTTTACCCCAATAAGTCTCCGTCTCTGGTGTTGGTACAGCTCACACTTTTTCTAATTATCGGTTTGGTTTTGGCAGATGCCTGCTCAATTCTTTGTAAGATTCGCTAAAATGTTTGATTTTTAAAATTCCCGATCCTTGTTTTCAAGTCCCGCGATGCCCTAGCCCCTCCTCGATGGTAACCTCCTCCAAACCCACAACCCTCCCAGATCTCTGCGCTCCACCAATCCCGGCCCCTTGAGCGTTCTTGATTTTAATCACTCCCCCCTCCCATTGGCGGCCGTGCCGTCAGCTGCCTGGGCCGCAAGCCGTGGAATTCCCTCCCTAAACTCTCCGCCTCCCTCTCCTCACTTAAGGTTCTCCCCAGAACCTAATTGTGAGGAAACCTTTGGTAAGCTGTCCTCCTATCTCCTAACGTGGCTTGATTTTATTTTTATTCTTTCATGGGATGAGGGCGTCGCTGGCAAGGCCAGCATTTGTTGCCCACCCCTAAATTGTCCTTGAGCTGAGTGGCTTGCACGGCCATTTCAGAGCAAGGTTAAAGTCAACCACATCACTATGGAGTCTGGAGTCACAGGTAGGCCAGGCCAGGTAAGGATGGCAGGTTTCCTTCCCTGAAGGGCACTAGTGAACCAGATGGGTTTTTCCAACAATCGATGGTAGTTTCATGGTCACCATTACTGAGACTAGATTTCAATCCAGATTTTATTCATTGAATTTAAATTTCACCAGCTGCCGTGGTGGGGTTTGAACGTGTGTCCCCAGACTATTAGCCTGGGCCTCTGGGTTACTAGTCCAGGGATATTAGCGCTACATTACTGCCTCCCCTTGATGTCAGGTTTTGTTTGATTACGCTCCTAAGAAGTGCCTTGGGACAGTTTACTAAGTTAAAGTGCCATTCTGGATGGAAGAACGAAATGGGCCAAATGGCCTCCCACGCATAGTTATCTTGTGATCTTAAAAAAAAAAGTGAAGTCAAAGTTAGATCGAGTGGTCACTTCACAAAGTGCTGCTCGGAGAACCACAGAGGGAAGCCAACCCTGAGCCTTCAGGCATATTCAAGACCCGAAATCAGATCTCCTGGGAAAGACGCTCTGGAAGGCTTGACATAATGGAACACGTTAGGACATGAAATACCAGATATTAAATGAAAATTATCCAGGATTTTGGGAGCTTTAAGAGGTCAAAACAAGCATGATCCGAAATGAAACCGGGATAATTGTCAAAACTGGCCTAAAGGAAACATAACACAGGCTAAACCCGCTTGGTAAACAGATCCAACCACAAATTGAAGCTATGGTATGGAGGCAAAAATCAAAGAGAAAGGAGGATTGAAAAAGTATTAATATTTTGTTGAATGATAGCGTAAATTATTGAATTCATGACTGAAAGCGCAGGAAATGCTCAGCAGGGCAGACAGCATCTGTGGAGAGCGAAACAGCGAAAGCAGCCGTGATGAGAGGGTTGTGGACCTGAAATGCGAACTTTGTCTCTCCGCAGAAGCTGCCAAACCTTCTGAGTATTTCCAGCATTTTATTGTGTTTGTTTCAGATTTCCAGCATCCGCAGTATTTTGCTTTTGTTGACTGGTTCCAGCGATGAGGGATTTCGCTGGCAGGGTTAGGTTGGAGAAGCTGGGCTGGTCCTCCATGGAGCAAAGGATGTTGAGGGGGCGGTTTGATAGAGGCTTACAAAATTATGAGAGGTTTGCATAAGGTAGACAACGAAAAGCTGTTCCCATTAGCTGATGGTACGAGGACCTGGGGACACAGATTTAAGGTTTCGGGAAAGAGATACAGGGGGGATGTAGAGGAAGAACTTTCTAATGCAGCGAACGGTGCTGACCTAGCACTCGCTGCCTACCAGGGTGGTGGAAGCAGAGACGATCAGAGGAAAAGGAAATTGGATGGGCACTTAAAGGAAATAAACTTGCAGAGCTATGGGGGAATGGGACTGACTGGATTGCTCTACAGAGGGCCAGCATGGACTCAATGGACCAAATGACCTCCTTCTGTGTCGTAATGGCTCTGATTTTATGGCCATATATTTTTTTCTAAATCTATTGTATCCCCTGAGTCGGCTAGTCAAAATGGATATAGATTAACATCACGATAAAAACAGGAAAATATTTTGATTTGTAAAGAATGGAACTCTGACCCCTGCAGTAAAATATTTTAATGCCAATAACCCCCTTTTGATGTTGATGTGTATACCACGTGACGGATTAGAAACAGTAGGAAAGAAAAACTTGCATTTATATGGTGCCTTTCACAACCTCAGGATACCCCAAAGTGCTTTACAGCAAATTAGGATTGTTGTTACAATTCTAATGCAGGATTCGCAGCAGCCAATTTGTGCACAGCAAGCTCCCATGTACAGTAATATGATAATGACGAGATGATCAGTTTTAATTCTTGGTGGAAGGATAAATACCAGCCAGGCCACCAGGGAGAACTCCCCTGTTCTTCTTCGAAAGAGTATTATGGGATCCTTTATATCCACCTGACATGGCACCTGTCCTAATATCCAATACTTGGCTTGGTGTCAAATTGTGTCTCCTTTGACATGTGTTAAAATATTTTACTATGTTCAGGATATACATTCTCCATAGCAACGCTGCTACCAATCAGAGTTCACTTGCTGACCAATCAGCACCCTCTTCTCATGCAGTATAAATTGTTGTTCCCTTTGAGGTTTGGTATTCTTGCGATCCTGTCCTGAAGAGTGCAAGATGAAAAGCTTTGACAGCATGTCTCTTTTTTCAGCACTACTCAAGTTCTGTGCTATTAAATGTTAAAGATGTTACATAAATATGATAACTGCTAGTGTCTACAATAAAGCACCTTTAACAATGTATTTGAAGTAAGAAGTTTCATTTAAGTAAATCTATAGCAACTAATTTAAACAAAATCCATTCTTGTAACTTGAGACTGGTGATGTATTGGTGGCTATGTGTGTGTGTCTCTGTCTGTCTGTCTGTCTGTGTGTGTGTCTCTGTCTGTCTGTCTCTCTGTCTGTCTGTGTGTGTGTGTGTGTGTGTGTGTGTCTGTCTGTCTGTGTGTGTCTCTCTCTGTCTGTCTGTGTGTGTGTGTCTCACTCTGTCTGTCTATGTGTGTCTCTCTCTGTCTGTCTGTCTGTCTGTCTGTGTGTGTGTCTCTCTCTGTCTGTCTGTCTGTCTGTGTGTGTGTCTCTCTCGCCGTCTGTCTGTCTGTCTGTCTGTCTGTGTGTGTGTCTCTCTCTGTCTGTCTGTCTGTGTGTGTGTCTCACTCTGTCTGTCTGTCTGTGTGTGTGTCTCTCTCTGTCTGTCTGTCTGTGTGTCTCTCTCACCGTCTGTCTGTGTGTGTGTCTCTTTCTGTCTGTCTGTCTGTGTGTGTGTGTGTCTCTCTCACCGTCTGTCTGTCTGTCTGTCTGCACGTGTGTCTCTCTCGCCGTCTGTCTGTGTGTGTGTCTCTCTCTGTCTGTCCGTGTGTGTGTGTGTCTCTCTCTCTGTCTGTCTATCTGTCTGTCTGTCTGTGTGTGTGTCTCTCTCACCGTCTGTCTGTGTGTGTGTCTCTCTCTGTCTGTCTGTCTGTGTGTGTCTCTCTCACCGTCTGTCTGTGTGTGTGTCTCTCTCTGTCTGTCCGTGTGTGTGTGTGTCTCTCTCTCTGTCTGTCTGTGTGTGTGTCTCTCTCTGTCTGCCTGTGTGTGTGTGTGTGTGTGTGTGTGTGTGTCTCTCTGTCTGTCTGTGTGTGTGTGTCTCTCTCTCTCTGTCCGTGTGTGTGTGTGTGTGTGTGTGTGTGTGTGTTTTTCTGAGTGTGTGTCAATGTCCGCATTATTGAAATGGTTTTGTAGACATTAATTTTCTAGGTGAGCGCTTTGGAAGATAAGCATGTTTCTTTTAAGAGTTTATGTGAGTGAGTAGTAGAAGTTTGTGGCAGATTTGTAGCCTTGATTACGTGCTGTCAGAACTTAACTATTCAGCTGTGAACACGCACGTGCAATATCGACTTACCATTTAGTTTTTCCTACACAAATGTTGAAACATGCTCATTTCTGGCAGTTCCAGTTGAGACTGTCAGTTTTAGGCTTGGTGTGAATGATCCAGGTCTATCCAGAACCTTGTAACCGTTCAATAAATTACTGCCAGATCTTTTAGCCTAGTTCTGCGAGCAGCATTGCCGGGGCCTTATGCCAAGCAAGTATTCAGAAAATGAATCTTTTCGAACACACCCAATGTCTGACTTCCATTCAAGTGTAAAGTGTGGCTCAGTGAGTCAGAAGGTTTTGGGTTCAAGACCCACTGCAGAGACTAGGACACAAGATGTAGGCTGACACTCCAGTGCAGTACTGAGGAAGTACAGCACTTCTAAGTGAGACATTAAGCCGAGGCCTCATCTGCCCTCTCGACTGGACATAAAAGATCCCATGGCACTAGTTTGAAGAGTTCTCCCCACTGTCCTGACCAATATTTATCCCTTGGCAGCATCAGTAGAACAGATTATCTGGTTATTATCTCATTGTAGTCTGTGGGTTCTTGCTCTGCACAAATTGGCTCCCATTGGCTCCTATATTGGTGACAACACTCCAAAAGTACAGCATTAGAATTAAAATGCTCTGGGATGTCCTGAAGTCATTGAATTTGGACTTGCACCCACATTCTCTGGCAAGAGGCATGAGTGCTACTCACCGAGTCACGACTGACACTTGGAGTGGTGATTTCATTAACAGTTCTGGGCTGTTGTTTAAAAGGCTTGATGGAGAAAATGAAACATTTACCTTATAATGTGTTCCCTTTTGAGCCTTTGGAATTGATTTCCTTTGTGAGTGGGATTTCTGTGCAATATCAAGTGAATGTATTTGGGGAGTAAATGTCATGATGTAATTATTCAGTCATGTATGGGAGGAATTAACAAGTCCCATTAGATTGTTAGGGGTATGTTGTAGCTTTGCATTGTATAACTGTGTGCACTGCAAGCTACTTTGTCACTTGGTAGTACAGAACTTGAGTCTTGCTGAAAGGAGAGACATGTTGCTGAATCTTTCTGTCTTACACTCATCAGGACAAACACAAGAATGCCAAATTTCAAACAATCACCCACAATTTATACTCCAGGAGAAAAGTGTGCTGATTGGTTAGCAAGTTGACTCTGATTGGCTGAGCCATTGACATGGAGAAAGCCATGGGGAACATGAGGCTCCTTAAGCTCCCGGGTAATGCAAAACAGGTGCAAGGCTTGAACATATTCCTTTTGTTTGCGGAGAACAGTTCCCTGTGTATGAATGTAGTTGCTTCTATCAAGTGCAAATGAGCCACATTATGAGCTCGACTGATTATCCTAAATTGGTAACCAAGTGGCTACATCTTCCCTGGCCTGTGCTCAAGTGGCTGAGGGTTGTCCAGATTTTCCATGGAAGTTTGAAACCTGGGACTTTGCTACTTGAGTCAGTTACCAGGTTGTGGTCGGTGATGTTTGCGGCAAACCAGGAGGTGTGCTATCGAGAGGTGGGGCTGTGGCCAATTTGTGGGAGGTGGAGTGTGTTCCGGTCAGGACTGTGGGATTCCCGCTGGGTGCGTGGTTTTTTGTTCGAGGTCCCATTTCAGTGGGAGAGCTCCGTTAGGTGTCAGCCGGTGACATTCCTGGAGGAGGATGTTTTCCCTGCGGACATCAGGAGGTTCAATATGTGCCAGCACAGGAGGCCACTCGAACTGTATTACTGTCAACATCCCAGAAATAATCCTCATGACTTCCCGGAGGTGGATATCTATCACCTTTGTGTGCACGGCTCCTGAGCCAGGTTTAGCAGTAGTACTCTGGTGTGAAGTAGACCGGGGTGAGTCCAGCAGTGGATAGTGTGTTAGCTTTGTTGCCGCAGGTGGTACCAACCAGTTTTCATATTAGATCCACTCTCACCTTGACCTTGGTTCCAGTGTCCTGGAGGTGTTGCTGGGAGGTCAGTGTACAATCAAGTTTGACCCAGCGACAGTGAAGGAAAGGCAAGTCAGGATGGTGAGTGGCTTGGAGGGGAACTTGCAGGTGGTGGTGTTCCCATGCGTCTGCTGCCCTTGCCCTTCTGGGTGGTAGAGGTCGCGGGTTTGGAAGATGCTGTCGAAGGAGGCTTAGTGAGTTGAAACGTCGGGAAGCACCTTGGTTATGCTGCAGCCAAAAGTTATGGAATGACGTTAGTCTATTCAGAACAAAAACAAAAATAGCTGGAAAAACTCAGCAGGTCTGACAGCATCTGCGGAGAGGAACACAGTTAACGTTTCGAGTCCGTATGACTCTTCAACAGAACGGTTCTTCCTCCGTTGTTTTATAACACGTGAAACGTGCTTTTCACTAAGTCCTGTGTGGACCATAGGATTTAAAATTAAGGCCTGTCAGGACACTCCAATGTGTCTCTGATATCTGCCAGTTTTCTGTGTACTATGGATTTACTCGCATTATTTTTGCCAAGTTTGATAAGTGGTGATGCCATTGTTTTCTTGGTACTGACACTGTCTTCCAGTAACTAGGAACAGGAGTAAAAATAGAAAATGCCATAAACACGTAGCACGTCAGAACTGTTCTGCTGAAAGTTCATCGACTTGAAACGTTAACTCTGTTTCTCTCTCCACAGATGCTCCCTGACCTGCTGAGTATATCCAGATTTATTTTTTTTTAAATTATTTCAGCTTTCCAGCATCTGCAGAATTTTGTTCATATATCAAAAAAAACAAGAACCTACATTTACGGAGGGTCTGAACACACAGACACACACACGTTTGTAAAAGGACTGATCTGAAGGACTGAACAAAGGTGACGCATTTGTTTGGAGATTATGTTACTAATCTCGGTCTCCTTTTGATCTTGAGAAAAGTGCCTTTGAAATTAGAATCAGCCTGACCTGGCGAAACCTGTTTGGGGGAAGTTGAAATGAAACAATCGAAGCAAAAACTGGTGGGCGGCAGACAAGCTGAAATTGATGCAATTCATTATGGAGTATTGGAGGAGGACAGTGTTGGTGAGCATGTCAAAGGTTGCAGAGAGGTGTGCAAATCATGCTGTAGGAGTGGAAACGTTGTAGCCACGAGTAACCCATGGAATAGCAGGCATCAGTCACGTGGACAACCATAATGAATTTTATTTGTACTGGAAAAGAAAGGTTGGCTAAGAGGGGATTTGATCTGAGTTTTGAAATCTTCATGTTGTCAGCAAGTTACATGCTGAGAAAGTGGCCTTGAGATTTACAATGAGGTGACTTAAGGTGGTGCTCACTAAAGGGGAGTTTAATTCATCAGAGCAGGTGGAGGCCATTCAGCCCCTCGAGCCTGTTCTGCCATTGCAATGGAATGATCATGGCTGGTTTGTATCGTAAGATCCCCCCCCCCCCAGTCACCTTGGCTCTGTAGACTCCCAAGAGGGCAGCAGAAATGTCCTCAAAGTGTCCCTGAGGAGGTCAAACATCCCCGTTGACTCATGGGAGTCCCTGGCTTGACACTGACCAAAATGGAGAAGATTTATTTGGGAAGGCGCCATACACATCAGGAGACTTTGTCGAGCACGTGAGGAGGTGAAGTCGAGATGTTGGAGGGAGTGCAGAAACCCTCAAACAGGCCATCGACCTGACCCTTCAAGCACTGCCTGCCCCAGATGTGGCAGAGTCTGCAGATCACACACTGGACTTATCAGTCATCTTGGAACCCATTGAACCGGAGTGGAAGCAAGTCATCCTTGATCCTGAGAGACTGACTGTGTGAGAGAGAGAGAGCGAGGGAAAGAGACTGTTAGCCAACAAAAATCTATCAATCTTGGTTGTGAAATTTTCAATTGACCTCCAGCGTCAACAGCTTTTTTTGAAGACTGAAATGAATGTTTCTCACCTCATACATCCCTGTTGAAAAGAAAATTGTTCACTGTGAGGAACAGCAAAGCACAGACTTATTCAGTTGTAGTCCTCTCTTAGACTTGCAAAATGATGGTTAAGTTGCATCTTTGGAAAGATTGTTTGTCGTAGTACGTTCCAGGCCAGGCATTGTAGTTTTCATTTGTAGGCATAAATGAGAAGTGTTTTTAAAGGGAGATCCTTTGTAAGATAAAACCACGAAAGGAGATTGGGATGACATAATGAATTGCTGTTGAATAGCACTGACTACAGTGTGCTGTTTACAATAGTAGTGGGCAGATGTTATGTTGAGAAACAAAAGACGCACTATCCTTGCATTGACTTGCCTTTATACTTAGTCTGTAGATGTGGTCTAAAACCTACAATTTACCTGCAAAGTTGTAGAAAACTCAAATCTGTACAGAGACACGAGGCAAGAATGGCAAAACTTCTTAGCAGGTGGCTTTGGGCCGAGTTCCAGATGAAGGAAGCTATTGTTAGTCTGTATCAGTGCTGATTATTTATTGACAGGCTAAGTTCCTGAATGTTGTGTCACTGCATGCTCTATGCTCCAACGAAAAAAAAACCCCTCCTCATTTCCCCTTGAGTACCTGGATGAATTCATCACATCCCTTCCTTCCTCGATGATAGACTGACAACACTTCTCCAAAAAAATTAACAAATGACGACACTTAATGAAACCAAGCATGCAAGTGTTTAAGTGACATAATGCCTCAGGTGCAATGGAAGTTTCTTATTCCTGACAGGGTCATCATGAGTTGGTCATGCTTGACCCTCCTGTTGTTGGACTTGGCTCAGCTAGCAGCAGCCCTGCCTCTGAGTCAGAAGGTTATAGGTTCAAGTCCCACTCAAGAGAGTTGAGCACAAAAAAAAGGCTGATACTTCAGTGGCAGTACTGAGGGAAGGTTACACTGTCGGAGGTACCACCTTTTAGAGGAGATGCCAAACGAGCCTTGTCTGCCCCCTTGGATGGATGTAGAAGATCCCATGGCCACTATTTTGGTGATGTGCCCTGGACAACATTTATTCCTCAGCCAATATCACCCAGAAGCCCCTGCCCCCCAACTCCCCCCTCCCCCCCAGATGATTTGATTTTACCTCATTGCTATTTAGTGGGATCTTGCTGTGTAAATTGGCTGCTGCCACATTTCCCTATGTTACAATGGTATATTTGTGCCAAGTAGACTTCAGAGCTTGTAAAATGCTTCAGGATGCACTTAGATCATGAATTATTTTATCCTGGTATCTTTTACCGATGGTGAACAAGAGAATAATGAGTTTGGTTTGTGCACCCATTCACTTGCTAAAGCATGAAATACTTGAGAACATTCACTACAATTCCATTGGTCAGTGTTGGTCCATTACGTCGAATATACAGGCTAAACACATCAGTTGGGCCGTGCCGGTGTTTATGCTCCACCTCAGCCTTGGTTCACCCTATCAATATATCCTCTATTCCTCACTCCCTCGGGTTTATCCATCTTCGCCTTAAATGTATCGATACTATTCACCTCAACCACTCCCTGTGGTAGTGAGTTCCACGTTCTCACTACTCTCTGGGTAAAGATGTTTCTCCTGAATTCCCTATTGGATATCTCATATTGATGACCCAAGTTCTGGACTTACCCACAAGTGGAAACAACTCCACATTGACCCTATTGGAGTCAATGTGGGCAGACAGGTTCAACCTTTCCTGAAATAGGACTTAGGAGCAGGCGTTGGCCATTCATCCCTTCGAGCCTGCTCCACCATTCGTAAGATCATGGCTGATCTGGTTGTGGTCTCAACTCCACTTTCCTGTCTGCCCCCCATAACCCTTGACTCCCTTGCCTATCAAAAATCTGTCTAACTCAGCCTTGAATAAATTCAGTGACCCAGCCTCCACTGCTCTCTGGGGAAAAGAATTCCACAGACTAACGATCCTTTGAGAAAAAATGCATCCTCATCTCCATCTTAAACGATAGACCTCTTATTCTTAGACTGTGTCCCCTAGTTCTAATCTCTCCCACAGGTGAAAACATCCTCCCTGAATCCACCCTATCAAATCCCCTCAGGATCTTATACGCTTCAATGAGATCACCTCTCATTCTTCTAAACTCTGATTAATATAGGCCTAATCTGTTCGACCTTATAAGATAAAACAGCTGAAGGGGTGCAGTTGAGGGGTGTACGTGCGCATGTTGGGCAAGAAAGCAAATAGGTTTTCCTTTCTTGATCGACACATCCTTTGAGATGGCTTGATGGTGAATCCTTAGCTCCCAGCCACTCTAGAAGGTTCATCTGTGCGATTTGAAGCTGACCAGCTTGATTTCCACGGCCAAGATTTTCTTCCTAGCCTTTCCTCTTGAGTTTAGCCCAGATTTTCCTGTGTCGCCTTTCATGGATTGGTGTGAGCTCAGAAGGAGGCATGGTTGTGGGAGTGGGCCTGGCTGAGTCACTCTTGCAGAGAGCCATTGTGGACGCAAGGGGCTGAATGTGCTGCTGCCATTCTATGATCATAAGACCATAAGACATAGGAGCAGCAATTAGGCCAATCGGTCCATCGAGTCTGCTCCGCCATTCAATCATGGCTGATAAGTTTCTCAACCTCATTCTCCCACCTTCTCCCTGTAACCTTTGATCCCCTTACCAATCAAGAACCTATCTACCTCGGTCATAAATACACTCAATGACCTGGCCTCCACAGCCTTCTGTGGCAATGAATTCCATAGATGAAAGGATTTATTCTAAAAATCCCTGAAAACAGGGTAGATGTGGAAGCTTTGATCCTAATTCAAATTTCAGTTTAGCAACCTCATATTAGGTACAAAAAAATTGCCTCATCAGACCTGGGAATCCTACTTCTAATTTCTGCTGTGTGATTCTTTCGTAGACAGTGGATACCAGGTGGCAACCGGACTGGCTGTGATGCTGCCTGTCGTTGGATAGCAGTTGACTCGCATTGGGCTGGACTGTACATGATCAATAGCTACTTGTGTGAGGCGCTAGAGAGTGGGTAACACAAGCAGAGTTTACGCTTGCTGTCTTCACCAACAGAGTTGGAAACGTTGGGAGGGAGTCGAGCTCTCAGTGCAGTCATGAAGTGAGAGAACTGCAGCTTGTAAAGATCCACCCTTCTGCCAAAAACATTACACAAACACACTCCCGCTTTAAAGCGCAGCCTTGAGCTATCGTCACTGGGGAAAAAGCAATTAACATATTTCTGACAAAGAAAATCTGAGGTTTGCTTCCATACGGAAAAACATCTGCATTCTCATTTCTGAGCCCTTGTCAGTTCGGTGATAAATCACTCCGCCTGCAGAATTCCTTAAAGACCATTTCCTCGCAAAGGAGTTGATTTAAGCTGCAAAAGATTGGGGCAGAGGTGCCTGACGGTGTGGGGCACACGAACTCGTTTGCTCCCAAGGACACTGTGGATGTGTGAGCAACGCAGTGGTGAGTTCTGGCAGGCTGTGCGGTCGCAATGGTATCGCAGCCCTCCTCTTGCCCTCACACACAACGGCCACTTGCACGTTTTGTCCAGTAAACTTGTTGTGTAGCAATCAACAGCTGTTGTTACTCTGGCTGTTGGCTTTCCTAAGCATCCTGGAGATCGGGAAGGATCATTGCGGTGCCTTTACTTTGGCACAGATCAGCTCTTCAGCAGCCACCACCCCTGCCATTCCCTGGTCGTTAGGGTGTAACCCCACACCTACATGGCACTTTGACCCACTGACCGGTTACAAATGGGATGGGGGGGGGGGAAGGGTCTTTCTTCAGTTTTTTGACAGGAGATTTAATATGCAAAATTTGTGCCATTGAGCAAAACAGCTGAATGGAACCAAAGGTTATCCCTGCCTTCATGCCTGATATTCGGTCCTTTCTGACAGTCGCAGTATTCCAATAGTAGTCAAAACAACATTATTAGAATTGGCTGGAAATGTGTGCTTGTTTGCGGCTTTGTTCCATATTTAACTTTTTGAGGTGAGAAAGGGTATCATTTCAATCTTGGTCTGTGAAACTACTTATTTGTGACGTCAATCCCCACAGCAAGGCCCTTCTGGTGTGTGCATCTCTTGGTTGTGAACGAGGCCGGTGAATTTGCAAACTGCCGATAATATGGAGAGATGCCTGATGCCCCTCAGCACAGCCCCGATTTGCGTAGAGTGCAGGTTCCTGGGGTTTGACCTGCACAGAGTCAAGGTCACTTGGAATGAAAAGAGCTTGGCTCCAAAGTCTGGGCCAATAATAATGATGTATTTCCACATTAGTATTGGAAACTCAAAAAACAAACTGCACATCAAAAACATTTGTTCACTGAGTACATGAGCGTAGTGACTGAATTATGCACCCATTGACCTGACAGACTTGCATCACCTACAAAGATAGGTAGGAAAGTTAATTTTGTAGAGGACGTAAGGAGGCTACAAGGTGACATAGATAGGTTAAATGAATGTGGGCAAATGTGAAATTGTCCATTTTGGCAGAAAGAGTAAAAAAGAATCATATTATCTAAATGGTGAGAGTTTGCAGAGCTCTGAGATTCAGAGGGATCTGGGTGTCCTAGTGCATGAATCGCAAAAAGTTAGTATGCAGGTACTGCAGGTAATTGAGAAAGGTCATAGAATGTAATCAGTTATTGTGAGGGGAATTGAATACAAATGTAGGGAGGGTATGCTTCAGTTCTACAGGGCATTGATGAGACCACATCTGAAGTATTGTGTACAATATTGGTCTCCTTATTTAAGGAAAGATGTAAATGTTAAAGATGTAGAAGCAGTTCAGAGAAGGTTTACTAGACTAATACCAAGAATGGGCAGGTTGTCTTATGAGGTAAGGTTGGACAAGCTAGGCTTGTAGCCACTGGAATTTGGAAGAGTAGAGGCGACTTGATTGAAACCTTTAAGATCCTGAGGGGACTTGACAGGGTGGATGTGGAGAGGATGTTTCCTCTTGTGGGAGAATCTAGAACTAGGGGTCACTGTTTAAAAATAAAGGGTCACCCATTTAAGACAGAGATGAGAAGAATTTTTTTCTCTCAGAGGGTTGAGAGTCTTTGGGACCCTTGTCCTGAAAAGGCAGTGGAAACAGAGTCTTTGAATATTCTTAAGGCAGCACTAGATGGATTCTTGATTAACGAGGGGGTCAAAGGTTATCAGGCGTAGACGGGAGGTTACAATCAGATCTTCCACGATTTTATTGAATGGCAGAGCAGGCTTGAAGGGCCGAGTGGCCTATTCCGACTCCTGCTCCACGTTCTTATGTTCGCATGGTATCCATTGCTGCATCTAGTGGTTTCAATCTTGTTAGATCACTTGTCCTTATGTAAACCATTCACCATTGGGTGACTGCTGATGAACTATAAGTGTCATGCAAGATTTGTTTGCAATACTGGCTGTTTTGTGTATTTTTTGGGATTTATTTTCAGACATTGAATATTACTGGAACAGAGAAACGATTTCTAAGCAAAACTGAGGTTCCACTTTATCGGGTCTAAATCTAAAAATATGTAGGGTCTGATCTTTCTAGGATGGGGGCGAGCATCTTCTATTATGCCCTTGCAGACCTTTCCCACCATCCTCGGAAATGTTTTTCCCTGTGATTCGTTGGAAGTGCAAGCTGATAGCGAGGGTAAAGGGGCATCTGGGAGCTCACTGAACAACGGGGCCAACAGCCTGGTGTATCTCATTAATCAATGAGATTTGAGGATTGATAAAGAAACAGAGGAATGATAGAGAAGGAAACCGGGTGAATTAGAGTCAAATCGAGGACAGAAAGAGAAATAAAGAGAGGGAAAGAGTAATTTGCTACCTTTGGGAACGAGCCTCCACAGTTTCAGTTGTTCCCTTCCTGGGCTGGAGAGTTGAGTGGCATTGCAGGAACAGAAATCTCCTCATTAAAAGGGTCCTTGTGCTGTTAAGTACCAGCCCTAACTTTCTGCAGTGGGTTTAACAGGTCAGTGATGCACAGACACAGCAATCTCCTGAAACTCTCAGGGAGGTTAGGTTGAACTGCTGCTTCCATGAGGCTAAAGGCAGAGCGGAGCAAATCGTCCAGTAACTTGTGGCGATTCTCAACTCATGGTGAATCCCTTCATCACCACAGGTTGCTGGAGAATTTATACACTAATAACAGGTGAGGGCTGTTAAATCCACTGCTACTTTGGCAGCAAGATCTGGGCCAAACCAACATGGATACCCATGATAACGGATTATCACTTTATTATCACATTGCTGTTTGTGGGATCTTGCTATGCGCAACTTGGCTGCTGTGTTTCCTTCAGTGACGACACTTCAAAAGCACTTCATTGGCTGTAAAGGATTTCGGGGCGTCTGGTGGAGGTGAAAGACACTGTAGACATTCAAGTCTTTATTTTCTCATATATAAAAAAAAATTAGGGCAAGAGAGGAACACCTTGAACAAAAGTACAAGAGCAAAATGCTGCGGATGCTGGAAATCCAAAATAGAAACTGGAAATGCTGGAAATGCTCAGTAGGTCTGGCAGCGTCTGTGGAGAGAGAAGTGGAGTTAATGTCACAGGTTGATGATGACCTTTCACCTGAAGGAAGGGACACCTTGAATATTAAAGCCAATGAAAATGCGACTCATTTCCAGTTCTGTCACTTCTGCCACTGCCAAATTCAACCGATTATTATTTTTTTTGAGACAATAAAATTCAGCTGTTATTTTTCTAGATAAACCTCTGCCTTTTCGTTTTGTGTGTGGCTTTGAAATGATGCAGGCTCTCCAGTGAGCTTGCGTGGAATGCGCACTGTTGTCATATGAACAGTCCGGGGAGCAGTATCATGGCTGCACCACCCATGATGATGCATGAGGTCCAAAGTTCAAAACAAAATGACTTATTTTGATGGCTGCGTGTGTCCAGCTCGCAACCCACCAAACACACAGAACATTTGGATACCACCAGGTCCAATGAGACGAATGCAGAGCCTAGCTTAAACTGCTGACTATATGTATATGATGACAACACACTTTTTTTTTTAAAAGAAGAAATCTAATCGGTAATGAAAACTAACTCTCAGAGGCTTGGAATATATTGTGACCAGCTCATTATTTATTGTCCACACCCAGGTTTATTTTGTATGTAGTTTTTTTTTGGAACATCTGTTGGTCATTGAGGGTCCCTGAAAGAATTCCGCCTAGAATCCTGCCAGAGTATTACTCAATATCCATTATATTTATTAACCTTTACAAGTACCCATTTGTTGAACATATGTAAGGCTGATGTAGGCAGGATTTTTGGCCTATTGGGGAACCGAGGGAAATGGGGAGTGGGCGGGAAAGTGAATCAGCCACAATTGTATTGAATGGTGGGACAGGCTCGAGGAGGCCATATGGTTTACTTGTGCTCCTATTTCATATGCTCTTGTGTATTCCAGTGCAGTACTGAGGGAGTGCTGCACTGTCAGAGATGCCGTCTTTCAGATGAGATGTTAAATTGAGGTCTGCCATGTCAGCTGGAGTTTAAAAAAAAGAAAATCCCATAGCGCTATTTCGGCAAAGAGCAGGGGAGTTCTCCCTGGTGTCCTGGCCAAGATTTATAACTCGGCCAACATCCCCAAAATAGATTACCTGGTCATTGCGATATGGCTGTTTGTGGGATCTTGCTGTGTGAAAATCGGCCTGCATTTCAACAATGGCTGCACTTCAAAAGCACTTCATTGACTGTGTAAAAAAAAAACTTTGGAATGTCCTGAGGTCGTGGAAGGTGTTATCCAAGTATTTCACTGGAATGACATTTGTTGTGATTAACAGTCTGGAGTTCTTGTTCATTCAGCTTTATGGGATTTGAGGAAAAACGATTTAACCTCGGGCAGTTCTGGTGCTCTCGTTTAGCTGCGTTACTCCCAGCAAATGAGGAACCAGTACACAGCAAACCTGTTTGCTAAACTAATTGTAGCCATTTCAATCATCCTGTTGTTAATCATTCATTGCATTTGTAGGTTTTCAGTCGCTGAATGTTTAGTGGGCTTAACTGGAATGTGCGCTGGAATGAATTGTCAAAGGGCACACATTAATTCACAGAAGGTTGTGAGCAGTGCATGCACATCATTTTAATTAGCCAAAGCTTTCAAAGGCTGCAGTTATGTGTATTTTTCAAAAAAAAAATTTAAAAAGAAAGTATTTTTGATGTAGGCGACATAAGGCCACAGTCATTGGCCATTGTGAGCTGCCCTGCAAAAGTGGTGGTGATGGTCAGCCTTTTTGGAACTATTGACCAATTGCCCCCTCCCACCCACCCCCCCAACTTTGGGTTGATGGCTGAGGTTATTATTTTTGTTGGTAAGGGTATTAAAGGTGAGGGCGCAAAAGCAGATAGATAGATTTAAGGTACAGATCAGCCATGATATAACTGAATGGCCGAACAGATTTGATGGGCTGAACGACCCCCCTCCTGTTCTTAATTGATAGTGAGGGCAGCTCAGAGAAGATTCACTAGGCCGCACCCGGGGATGAAGGTGTTTGCCTTATGAGGAAAGGTTGAGCCAGCTGGGGCTGTAGTCATACAAGAATGTGAGGTGTTGAAACAAATAAGATTCTGAGGGGCCTTGACAGGGTGGATTCTGAGAGGATGTTTCCTTCATTGGGGGGGGAGTCTAGAACTAGGGGATACAGTTTAAAAATATGAGGTCTCCCATTTAGGGCGGCGATGAGGAGAAATTTCTCCATTAATATTTGGAATTCTCTTCCCAGGTAGCAGTGGCTGGGTCATTTTATATATTCAAGGCTGTGTTAGATTTTTGATAGACAAAGGGAGTCAAGGGTTATGGGGGAGCGGCAGACAGATAAGTGGAGTATGGCCGCAAATCAGATCAGTCATGATCTGATCAGCCTTATTCAATGGTGGAGTAGGCTCGAGGGACAAATTAATTCTTATGTTCTTATGTGTTGGGAATTCCTAGATTCCTGTAGTTAAGTTGAAGTTTATTCGTTCATGGGATGTGGGCGTCGCTGGCTATGCCAGCATTTATTGCCCATCCCTAATTACCCTTGAGAACTGAGGGCATTTAAGAGTCAACCACATTGCTGTGGGTCTGGAGTCACATGCTCTCTAAAGGGCATTAGTGAACCAGATGGGTTTTTAACAACAATCGACAATGATTTCATAGTCATTACTAGACTTTTAATTCCAGATTTTTTTATTGAATTCAAATTTTACCATCTGCTCTGGCGGGATTTGAACCCACGACCCCAGAGCATTATTACCCTGGATTACTCGTCCTGTGATAATATCACTGCACCACCACCACTGTATATCATGGCTGACATGTATCTTAAATCCATCTACCTGCCTTTGCTCCCTCACCTTTAATACCCTTACCCAACAAAAAAAAGCCTATCAACCTCAGTTGACCCCCAGCCTCAATAGCTGCTGATAGGGTGAAATGAAGTAGGGATGGGAGGAGGCTTGACTGGAGCTTAGCCCAGTTGGGTCTGTTTCTTTGATGTAGATTCAAAGAATGTTTTGTAATAGGCCAGCATTGACTGATGCTATTGTGTTGAATTCTCTGTAATTCCAGGGTTTGACTGGTTGATAGGTGTGCAAGTCAAACCACACCCACCTCTGTTTTACTCAGAATCTTTAAAAGATGCCATGATCAATGATTTTGTGATTGGAGGGCGTGCCAAACATTTCACTGGAAATGAGTTATATTTGGCAAGAAGATAACATTATATTGTAGGGCAGCACTGCAGTCAATTTGCACACAGCAAGGTCCCACAGAAGAGTGAGGAGATAAATAACCACATCCTCTGGGGTTTATTTTTTGGCGATACTAGTTGAGGGATAAATGTTGCTTCAGTGCAATATATCAAAATGAATATTTTCCTGACATGTTCAGCAGCATGTTCAGTTGCAACATGAGCTACTGTAATTAAAATAATCCGGGCAAGCTTTGGTCATAATGAAATGGAGGGTCTAAAGAAGCTTGAAGGTTTCCATCAACAAAGACTTGAACAGGTCTGTTTCAAAGTATTGGGAGGCTCGGGTTGAAATTTGTGAATGATGATGTTTATTGATTGGAATAAAGAGAAGGGGGAATAAATGAAATCCAGGCAATGTGGATCCATCAATCTATCCTGAGCATCTGGAGCCAATCAGCAGTGAAATGTGAGGATTATCTGTATGGGAATAACTTAATAAATACAAGCCAATATTATATCAGAATATGAGGCTTCTGTCCAACAAACCTGCTTGGCGTTCTGATTGAGGAAATGATATCCCAGTTGACAGTGCAAAACCCTATGACCTGCCGTACTTGGCTTTCCAAACACCTTCAGTACAGTCCCTAGAAGAAAAGACTGCTGCTGAAATCATGAGGAATTCACAGGAAAACCCTGGGCTGAAATGGAGAATTAGTTGAGGGGAGCAAATAGAGAGGGTACCTGTCAGGGGAGTCCGGATGGGATGGGTGAAGTATTGGGTAGAGTGCAGCGCGGTTTGGTGCTGGAGCCTTAATGTCCCAAATCGACATTAAAGGTTCAAATCTAGAAACCCAGTGCAAACTGATCAAGTTCGTGGGTGACAATTAGACAACTTGGGACCAACAAAAGCAATTAAATAGAATCTGCAGTTGGCCAAGTCAACAGCAGATGAAATTCAGTGCAGAGTGGTACAAAGTGCATGCTGGCAGAAAAATAAATGCTGCAAATGTACGAAGTAGAGTAGTCGCTTGGTAGTATAGAATTTGAATAGTGCTGAAAAAAGGGACATGTTGCCAAGGCTTTTTGCCTTGCACTTGTTAGGACAGCTGCAAGAGTGCCAAATTTCAAAGGGAACATAATTGTTCATTGCAGTATAAATTGTTGTTCCCTTTGAAATTTGGCATTCTTGCGTCTCTCCTCGTCAGTGCAAGAGGAAAAGCTTCAACAGACTGTCTTTTTTTTAGCAATATGATGGGGGGTGTTGAAATAAATGGTGATCAGCAAGTGGCCTGGGAGCTGTGCAGAATCCATGTTTAGCTGCAATAAGCGAATCTAATAAGAGTGCTTCATAACACCAGGTCAGTTGAATATGAATTGCAAGTTGTCATACAACGCCCCAAGTATATGCTAAACAATGTTGAATTTTCATCAGAAAGGCATCACAAATTAGACTTGCCCTATCCTTGAATGATATCCTTTTACATAAGAGAACACTGGATGCACGTTAGGATTAGGATTGTTTTTTATTTTTTGTCTTCCCTCAAGTGTCAGCTGTAGCTCTTGCCTCTGACTTCAAAGATTGAGGGTTCAAATCCCACTCCAGAGACTTGAGCACAAAATGGAGATCGACACACCCTGTGCAGTAGTGGGTGGTGCCATCATTTGAATGATGGACTAAGCTGCCAGGCAGATTTGTGGGGGAATCAAGAACTATGGGGCACTGTTTAAAAATAAGGGGTGTCCCTTAAGACTGAGATGAGAAGGAATTTCTTCTCTGAGGGTCATTAGTCTTTGGAATTCTCTTCCCCAGAGAGCAATAGAGGCTGGGTCATTGAATATATACAAGGCTGAGACAGACAGATTTTTGATCGACAAGGGAGTCAAAGATTATGAGGAACAGGCAGGAAAGTAGATCAGCCATGATTTTACTGAATGGTGGAGCAGGCTTGATGGGCCAGATGGCCTACCCTGCTGCTATTTCTTAAGATCTTAGACCAGGTCTGCTCTCTCAGGTGGAGATAAAATATTCCACAACGTTTTCCAAAGAAGAGCAGTGGAGTTCTGCCCTGTGTCCTGGCCAATATTCTTCCCTCAACCAACATCACTAAAAAATAACAGATTATCTGATTAGTATTTATTTGTTGTTTGTGGGAGCTTGCTGTGTGCAAATTGGCTGCTGCATTTCATATATTAAAACAGTGACCACACTTCAAGAAGTCCTTCATTGGCTGTAAAACACTTTGGGATGTCTTGAGGTTATGGAAGGCACTATAGAAATGCAGGTCTGTCTTTTCCCATTCTTGACACCAGTTGCGCTCATTGACCACTGAGCTAGCTGACATCATTTAGCTTGACAGAGATCAGGGTTTGAACCTGGGCTCTTCCTAGGCTACATTACTTGGTACCGCACTGCACAATGTACCTACTCGTACATTAAGGAAGTCATAAGAAGCATTTCTTTAAAAACTCTAAAACAAAATTAGATGCCATTGCTCCAGGAGTCTCCAAGAATTAAAAGATTAGCCTCCTGGACACACAAAACCCAGGAGAAGAATAATTGATGCATAAGGAAAATTAAGTTTTTCCAATTTTCCTTTGAAGGCTTATGTTGGCTACCTATTAAAATATTTGATATGTGGAGATGGGTTGTGGGTGACTGATGATGGCTGTTTGACTAACAGTAAAGATGAGTGTGTGGTACAACACTCTTCAAAGACATTCTGAAGCTCTCCTTGAAGCACAGCCTCCTTAAGACTGGGAGGAGCTTTCCACCAATTGCTCAGAATGATGACAACTGGTCCATCAAGTTGCATCATGCTTTGAGTCATAACGTCTTAATGTTAGGGCAGAGTGGCAGCAGAGAAAGAAAGAAAAGGAAGCAAATTACACTCCGCATCACCCAACCCAGTGGGACGTCCTGCCCCATGTGCCCAAAGGCCTGTGGGTCGAGAATCGGGGTCTGTTCAGTCACATGAAGACCCATGGCAGAAACTTACAACCCTGAGCAGACGTTACCCTCGAATCGAGGGACAGCTGATGATGACATCATTACATGGTGCATCCAATTGGATAATGAAGAGTCTATTCACCACCTCACTGGCTGTGTAGCACGAGGATGGACATGTTTCCATGGCCAATAGAGTGAGCATTGGGATGGGGTGGTTGAAGGCCATGTGATGAAGACCCCAGGAATATATCGAACCAAGGGTCCATGTCTGTATTGGGAAGCCAATGGGTCTGAAGCATAAAGCTTCAGATTGTGACTATTAGTCAACCTGTTTCTCTCGATTTTCTGGTGGAGTGTTGGAAGCCATTAGCATGCTGGTCTTGTGTCTCTAGTGTTATCATTCAATAGAATTTGTGCTTTGTATTATGGGCTGTTTCAGCACCTCGTGGCTGAATTCTTGCTGTGAACATTATGGGGATACCCTTACAATGTGTGTTCTTGCATTTTTATTTGGATTAGTGTTATGTTTGGTTTTGGTGCACAGAGCACTAAAATGTGAAAGTAGAAGTATTTTCTCTTCAAATATCAAACATTCCATGAGTGTTTTCGGTTTTAATGTGTGCAGTTTTTTTAAGAAAGGAAATGTGGCTTGGATGTGCAAGAATGGTTACAAGTGGCTTGTGACAGCACTTCCGTATATTGTGGAACCCAAGGGTGACGGTGCTTAAAATTCGAGGACTTGTGGCCATCTGAGTGGGACATGAGGGGATCTTCTTATTGTGTAGTGTTAAATTTAGCAACTGGTGCAACACAAGCTGTTCTTCAGAAGCCATGTTCTTGCAGTAAAAACCTATAATATGAAATTTCACCCCTAAATGCAAGACTTTTAAGGGATGGTGTCATCTGGCCAAAAATAAAGGGAATTCTTTTCATTCTCTCACTGACCCATGAAAGAGATAATTGGGATCCTGAGAAGCAGAGTGCTGTAATTAAAATGATGATATGGTTTATTCGAATGATGGATTATGAGTTATGATAGGCACAGTCCTTAGGGGTTTTTTCTCAGCTATTTCCCTGGTGAATTAAGGAGCCACACCTTCACTCAATTTTTGGCACTGCTGTTCATCACTGTGAAGGTGCACTCCCATCCCTTAACGGTTAATGAGATGTACCAATTCAATTTGCAATATTTAATTCCAGTTCATGGCATCGGGATGATGTAACTGTCTGAATACTGATGAGATTTTTTTTATCCAAAATGATTTATAAGTTATATGCAGTGATGTTCCAAAATGATTGAATAATCTCAGGTGTGAAAGGCAGACCTGTTTCATAGCTACTTGATCATTTAATGTTGCACTGAATTTGCTGTCGCTCTAGATCGCTTCTGTTCTTTTTGTGAAGCTACCCAGACACTGAGATGCCCCCCCGAGCTGCCATGCCAAGCGCCCACACCACATTGAGACAGCCACACCTGAGCTGGGCTGGGTGTGTAGCCAGAATACGCACTCGCTTATCAAAGCAAATTTTCTATGGCGAGCTTGAGTCTGGAGTGCACTCTCATTGGGATCAAAGGAAGCACTTACAAGGACACTCTGAAGGCTCACTTAGGAATTTTGATATCAACTCCCAGTCCTGGGAGAAGCCCGTCCAGGATCCGCTACACCTGGCGCAACCAAATCAATAACAGCGCGGCCTCCTGCAAAAGCAAGTGCATAACAGAGGCAGAGAGGAAATCCTGATCCCGTAACTCGTCTGAATCTCAATCGCCTCTGGTATCATGCCTTTTTTTTAGCAGAACCTTGTGGATGCAGATTAGCCTTAGCAGTCACCCACATACACACCAGAACCCCACCAAACACCCGAGATGATGACCATGGTCGTCTTCACCTCGAAGGATGAACAAGAAAAGCGACCAATGTGCTTTTAGTTGTTTGGACAAGTTGACATGTACCAGTTATGCAAAGAGCCATAACGTGTTTAGAGTCAGAAAGTTGTGGGTTCGAACCCCATTCCAGAGGACAAAATCAAGGCTGACCACCCCCCCCCTCCCCAGTGCAGAACTGAGGGAGTGCTGCACTGTCAAAGATGGCATCTTTCGGAGGGGAGATGTTAAACTGGGGGTCTCACCTGGCCTCTTAGGTGGATGTAGAAGTTCAAATAGCACTGCGTCATAGGTGCCCTGGCCAATATCCCTCAACATCACTTTAAATATAACCACCTGGTCATTATCACATTGCTGTTTGTGGGAGCTTGCTGTGTCCAAATTCGCTGCTGAGTTTCCTACATTTCAACAGTGATTGCACTTCAGAAAGTGCTTCATTAGCTGTGAGATGCTTTGGGACATCCTGAGGCTGTGAGAGGCGTTCAACTGACGGGGCAGATGGAACCCCTGCTTAATGAATCAACTGAAAGACAGCTCCTCCGACAGTGCAGCACTCCCTCACTGCTGAGCTGGGAGTGTTAGCCTTGATTCTGGTGGTCTGGCTGACGGAGTGGGATTTGAACCTATAACCTTCTGACTCAGAGGCAAGGGCGCTGCCCACAGAGCCATGGTTGACACTGTTGTAAATCACAGAATCCCCAAGGTGATTTATGACAGTGGAGAAGGAAACCTCAGTTAACCCTTTTTCTATTTTGATCACTATCTACTCACTGTTTTATGTAATATCAGAGGCCAATATTTTTGCTCGCACCACTGCACAGTTTGTGTTATATTTACAAACCAATTTAAGTACACATGCCTATCCTGTAATTATATCAAAATTGTGGAGGAATTTTTATAATTATGTCAGGGGGAAGGCTTGAACCAACTCCTTGTCATAGAAACGAGCGGCAGTTTTAAGATGTTTCAGCATCCTTGGCTGATTGGTTTTCTGAAGAAGGCTTTTTTTCCTTGAGGTGGCTGGTAGGAGCATGAGAGAGAGAGAGATTTAAAAAAAAATAACACCGAGCTAATGGTGCCAGTGCTTCTTAGCAGCAGCTGCAGACTATTTACATGTTCATCAGCTTTCATCGGCCCCGTTTCCAAGCGTGCCCCAGTGGGATCTCGAATAACAAATCACAACGCCTTTAGATCAGCAAAATAGATGGGAGTTAATGTGTACCTTGGCATTAAAGATATCGCAAAACCTACCGAGGGGATTTGCAAATTGCTGAAATCAGCCTGGACCAGGGGAAGGAACAGTGACTGCAATGTTTCAGCTAGATCTCTGTGAGACGATGAATTTAGTTGGCTCAGATGACCCTGAGATGAGTACAAATATAGTTTCATCTTTAATTTGATTCTTCTGATTGCACCTTTTTAACTCTTTGACGCATGCCCTTGTCTTTTGACTCCAGCAGTGTCTTTGTGTTGCAGTGTGGCTGTCTGATGTTTTTTCTAGAAAAGAAACAATTCCACAGCCTTTCGAGTCCTGTGCAGTGTTCCTTTTTGGATGTGTGTTGCTGTTCACCGCTCGAGGCGACGAGAGGAGAGAGTTGCAGTTACGCGGTGAGGTGGATTCCTGGGATTGTAGCTTCTTCTGCTGTGCAGTGGAGAGAGAGGGAGGGGAGAGGATGTGGAGGATGGTGCTGCTAACCTTCACCAAGAGCTGTAGCCTTCCTCAGTCCATGTGGGACAAGAGTGATTGATGAATGACCTCTACACAAAAGTGGAATGGGTTGCGCTTCCAGCATTATCCTGTTTAAAGGTTTGAGGACAATTGTCGAAAAAAACTGTGGCTATGTCTGCAAGCAGCAGACTGAGTCAGCGTCTCTGGAAAATGCAGTGCAGAATGTGGCTAGTGAGGAGACAAGGGAACCAGCCTGTTCAGCTTTGGTAAATGCTCCTATTTTCTTTCTACTGTATGTGACAGAGACATCAACGCATTTTTGTTACCCCCGCCCGCTAACTAATAGTTCTAAAGCTATTGTACGTCTGCAGAATGTTCCAGTCAATTCAAATTTCCTTTTGGGTGGTGGAAATCAGTCAGTTATATCAGCAAATGCTCTTTCCAAAGAATTCAAGCCAAATATTATGACTGGCAATGCAGCCTGACTAGCATAGAGTAATACAGCATAGAATGAAGCCATTTGGCCCATCGTGCCTGTGCCAGCTCTTTGGTGGAGCTCTTTAAATTATTCCTACACCCCTGCTCCTTCCCCGCAGCCTTGTATTTGTTTTTCCTTTCGGTTATTTATCCGTTTCTCTTTTGTTACCAGTGAATCTGCTTCCACCACTTTTCAGGCAACACAGCCAGATCATGCCGACTCACTGTGTCCAAAAGAAATCTTGCCTCATGTGGGCTCTAGTTCTTTTGCCAATCGTTTCAAACCTGTGTCTGCTGGTTACTGACCTTCCTTTCCATGGAAAACCTGGTCAAGCCTCAACCGCTAGAGGACGGGCCAGGGAAGATGTGGTCGCTCGCTCTGCAAGTGGAACATGAGGAACAGCTCAAAGTGTGACTGTGGCCGTTCAGGGCAGATCACCGCCCACATAGAGAGCTCCTGCCCTGAGCAATCCATTCCTGGTGCCTTCACAGCAATTCACACTGTGTCAGCTGAAGCCTCTGAATGGATTGTTAACCTCGACATCAAACCATAAACGTTTCCCCAACCATATGAATTAAAAAAAATCCTCCTGACATTGGAACAGTTTCTCTTTATTTACATTATCAAATCCCCTCTTAACTTTCTCTGCTCTTCTCTGTCTCTCCACAAAATTGAAGTCCCTCCTTCCCTTGTAAATCTCCTCTGCACCCTCTCCAAGACCTGTGGTGCCCAGGATTGGATGCAGTAACTCCAAATGAGGCCAAACCATGGTTTATAAAGGTTTAGCTTTCTTTGTTTTCCATTTCTCTATTGATAAAGCTAAGGCTCTCATTTTTTTTTTAGCATCATTTTGAACTTGTCGTGCCACCTTCAAAGACTTGTGTACCTGCACCCCCAGGTCATTCCATTCCTCCACCCCCTTTTAAAGGTGGTGTCGTGGTAATGTCACTGCACAAGTAATCCAGAGGCCCAGGCTAATGCTCTGGGGACATGGGTTCAAATCTCGCCAAGGCAGCTGGTGGAATTTAAATTCAATTAATAAAACTGAAATAAAAAGCTAGGCTTGTATTGATTGTTATAAAAACCCACCTGGTTCACTAATGCCCTTTAGGGAAGGAAATCTGCTGCCCTTACCTGGTCTGGCCTACATGTGACTCCACAGCAATGTGGTTGGCTCTTTACTTCCCTCTGAAATGGCCTAGCAAGCCACTCAGTTCAAGGGAACTTATGGATGGGCAACAAGTGCTGACCTTGCCAGCGATGCCCACGTCCCATGAAAGAATAAAGATAAAATAAATTGTAACATGTATTTCAGATTGTCTCCCCTTACCAAAATGGCTTATCCATCTCTGCGTTAAATTTTATCTGCCATGTGTCTGCCTAATTGACCTGTCCATGTCCTTCTGAAGCCTGTTACGATCCTCCTCATTGTTTGCTACATTTCTGAGTTTTGTATCAAGTGCAAACTTTGAGATTATTTTCTGTATGCCCATGTCCAGGTCACTAATATATATATCAAAAAGTGCAGCAGTCCTAACTCTGAGCCCTGGGGAACATCTCTGTATAATTCATTCCACTTTGAATTATGTGAAGGAAAATAGATATTGAGGGAATAAAAATGTTCCAGCTGTTGCATAATCCAGTATACTGCACTGTGTTGGCATTTGCTTCCTTTTTGACAAGTTTCTTGGCAAATAATTCCATTGTAACATTTTGGTCCAGCTACATTCACCGACTTTGAGATTACATAGATTCTGCAACATAGAAATGGGTCATTCGTCTAACTGGTCTAAAGACGCACTTGCATTTCCATAGAACCTTGCATGACCACAGGATGTCTCAAAGTGCTTTACAGCCAATGACCTTTGCAATCGGCTGAAGTATCCGAGTGTGTCTGGCACCTGGGAATTAGACCCTGGAGAGGAATCGATACCTCGGGGAGGGAAATGGGAAAACATTTGTCCCAGCAAATATGGATGAGTTTCCCTCTTATTTATGAAGCCTCAGATTCTAGAATACCAGGAGGAAAATCACCAATCACCCATGAAAGCTCAGTAAATATTAAGTCACCTGTTGGCATGAATGACTCTTTATTGCACATTTGAGTTGCTCATTAGCTCCTGAACAATCATAAATGCTCACTTAACTCTTAACTGAAAATTTGGTCAATTACGTGGATTTTGTCGAGATTAGAGAGAATATCAGATACCGAGGGGGTTGTTGGACGATCAGTGAAGCACTGCAGAGAAGAATTGAGGCTGCAGAGTTGTGTTTTTTGAGGGGAATAATGAAGATATCTTGAAAAGTCACACTGCCAATGAAGAGGTGCTGGTAAAATCTGAGACCAAAAGAACTCTGCTGACCAAAATTGGGAAGAGACAGCTGGAATTTCTTGGGCACGTCATGAGAAATTGTGATTTAGAAAGTCTGAGACTGGGGGGACTAATCGATGGCAAAAAAGATCGAGGCGGACAACGTTCTTTTTACTGGATGAATGCGCCACCAACGAAGATGATCCATGTCTTGAGAGCAAGATTAACATGGAGGTCCATGGTCGCCAATTCCCTATTTGGGCATAGTACCTGAAGAGAGAGAGAGAGAGAGAGAGAGAATTACATAGGATATCTGGAACAGAAAGAGGCTATTTGGCCCAACCAGTTCATGCTGGTGTTTATGTTCCACTTGAGCCTCCTCCCATCTTTCCTCATCTAAATCTATCATTGTAACCCTCTATTCCCTTCCCCCTCATACACTTGTCTAGTTTCCCCTTAAAAGCATCTATAATGATATTTTAATGTTGGAAAACAAGATAGCTGTAATTTACCATACAATAATTTGTCAGACCAGAGTATCTCTGATTGTGTGCTGTAAATCTGTCTCCTAATCTGGCTCAAAATATAACTTTTGGAATCAAACAGAAATTGCTGGAAAACACTCAGCTGTTCTGGCATCACCTGTGGAGAGAGAAACCGAGTTAACAGTTCAGATTGATTACCTTTCATCGGAACTGGAAGCAGTTAGAGAATTTACAGGTTTTAAGCAAGTGCAGGGGCAGGGAAATGGGGAGGGTGGGGGAACACTGGAACCAGATGGTTATTGATAAGAGTAGAAGTAAGGAGAGGCTAAGTGACAAAACTAAGGATAATAGTGCAAGACAAAGGAGCTGGTAATGGGACAGGTTAAAAAGAGAAAAGCTGGGTCCAAAGAAGCACAAAATATCACTTAAAAGCAAAATACTGCAGATGCTGGAAATCTGAAATAAAAACAAAAAATGCTGGAAATACTCAGCAGGTCTGGCAGCATCTATGGAGAGAAAGACAGAGTTAACGTTTCAGGTCTGTCAGCTCAAGGAACAACATCCCATCTTTCATTTAGGTAGTTTACAATGAGTTCCACAATTTTGGACCATAACCTCTGCCCCCATTTTGTTTTGCGTGTTTTGCTGGTTTGCTGTTTTCTCTCTTATTTCCTTTACTTTGCCTTCCGACAACATCTATTCAGGGTCCTGCCGTTCACACCTTCTCCAGACACCTCTTTTCATCCTTTACTTCCACCATGAACTCTCTTGTGACTTATTCACTCCTGCCCAATCACAGACCTTCCATTTTGTTCCTCTTCCCCCCCCCTCCCCCACTGACCCTCCCACTCATCGCTCAAAACCTGGCGCATTTCTAACTTTTCTCAGTTTTGATGAAAGGTCACAGACCTGAAACGTTAACTTTCTCTCTCTCTCTCTCTCCCTCTCTCCCTCCACAGATGCTGCCTGACCTGCTAAGTGTTTCCAGCCTCTTCAGTATTTATTCCAAAATAACTCTTGCTTGAAGGGCTTTAAATATTCATGTCCTTTTAAAACGTCATCCCAATTATTGTGCTTGTAACAATTTCCAATGCAATTCACTATTTCCATTAACAGAGGTCAAAGAAATAAACAGGGGGCAGAGATTTTAAGCAATTGGCAGAAGTATTTGAGGGATTTAAGAATAACTTTTTCACCCAGAGGGTGGTGGGAGTCTGGAACTCAGCGTCTCAAAGAGTGGGAGAGGCAGAAACCGTCATTGCGTTTAACAAAAAGCACTGGACTCCGCACTTGAAGTGCCCCACAGGGCTATGGACCAACAGCTGGAAGGTGGGGTTAAAAACACAAAGTGCTGGAAAAACTCAGCAAGATTGGCAGCATCTGTAGAGCGAGAAACAGAGTTAACGTTTTGAGTCTAATGTGACTCTACAAGGTGACCAAAAAATTGGTCAAAGAGGTAGGATGGGTCAGGAGTATCTTAAAGGATGAGGCAGAGGTAGAGAGGCGGAGAGGTTTAGGGAGAGAATTCCAGAACTTAGAGGCCCAGGAAGCTGAAGGCACGGCCGCCAATCGTGGAGAGATTAAAATCGGGTACGCGCAAGGTGCCAGGATTAGAGGAGGGCAGAGACCTCGGAGGGTTGAAGGACTCTTTTCCAGTTGGAAGGTGGGATTAGGCTGAATAACTGTCTTTAGCTGACACGGACAGAGAGGCCTGAATGACCTCCTTCTGTGCCACATACCTTTCTATATTTCAATGGTGTCAGTTTTATTTCAAATTTATGATTCACTTTTGGTTATTCATTCAATTATAAAACAGCAAAGTGATGTAACGCGTTTCTCAGTCTGAAATTAACATAATTGGTGATGTATTTATTTGATGGTTTTAAGTATTCACCTGCATTTGGGTTTCTTTAATACTCGGGGTTGGTGTGCTAGACATTCTCAGTACAAAGATTAAAGACTTGTATTTCTATAGCACCTGTCACGACCTCAAGGAGTCCTGAAGCACTTCACAGGCAATCAAGTTATTTAGGACTGCAATCACTGGTGTAATCTGGGAAACCCAGCAGCCAGTTGGTGCACAGCAAGATCCCACAAACAGCTATGTGATATTCACCAGATAATCTGTTGGTGTGACGTACCAGTTGAGGGGTAAATATTGGCCAGAACCCTGCAGCTAACTCTCCCCTCCTTTTGAAAGTAACATTGCCACGAGGTCTTTCTCAGTCACCTGAGAGGGCAGACAGGGCCTCATTTTCGTGTCCCATCCGAGAGACGGCACCTCGATAGCTCGTCAGGTTGGGGGGGTAACAACACAGAGGCAGTGGAGGTGTTGAGTGGTGGAGAGATAGAGTGAGTGTCATCATTGTACCTCTGGGAGGTGCCTCATTAGTGTGTTTGGTGTCCTATCATGTAGATGAGAATGAGGGGGAGAAGTGGTGGTGCCAAGGATAAATCCCCAGGGGGAAATCTAGAGATGGGGGAGAAGTGAAGCCACTTCTTGTCACTATGATTGGACAACATGTTTGTTTAGCAACTAAGATAAAAGCAAAATACTGCGGATGCTGGAAATCTGAAACAAAAACAAAAAATGCTGGAAAAACTCAGCAGGTCTGACAGCATCTGTGGAGAGAGAAACAGAGTTAACGTTTCGAGTCTGTATGACTCTTGAAGAAGGGTCACACGGACTCGAAATGTTAACTCTGTTTCTCGCTCCACAGATGCTGCCAGACCTGCTGAGTTTTTCTAGCATTTTCTGTTTTCATTTACGTTTATTTAGCACCTTGAGTGCTACACCCAATTCTGTGCTATTTACACGACTGACTAACATCTCTCAGTCATTTAAACAAACGATTAAAATAAAAAGCAGTGATGCTCGCACGGGCCCCTGCGAGATTCCTGACAACTGCTTCCGCCACACGCACTCTCGATGTAACGCTGCCCTTTGTCGACTTTCAGCCAAACATCTTCACCCCGGCCTGATTGTTGCTGTCTATCCCGTGAGCGTGCATCTTGTGAATCGTTCTGTTGTGTGTAAACAGCATCAGATGGTTTTCTGACATCCAGGTAAATAACAGCTGCTGCCTCGCCCTTACTAACCATCGAATTTGACAACACTGAAGGAAGTCATTATGGATTCTGCCTCTTGCATTGCTCCTGACTGGGACCAGTCCAGGGCATTCGCCCAACTTCCCTCTTTGTTTTGACGATGTTCTTAAATTTATGTCCTTTGGTTACCATCTTGTTCACCAGTGAAATAAGCTTATCAGGTTTAGTTTAACCATAACTTCTAATCATTTGGAAAATCTCTATTAGACCTTCTCTTCCATTTGTGGTTCCAGGGACGCCCGATTTTAGCTTCAAGTTAGTTTGGAAAGCCTGGGGTGGTTCTCCATGGAGCGAAGGAGATTGAGGGGAGATTTGATCGAGGTGTACAAGATTATGACAGGCTTAGGTAAGGTAGACAAGGCAAATCCCTTCCTATTAGCTGATGGTACAAGGACTTGGGTTTTATTCCTTGGCCAAGAGGTGCAGAGGGGGATGTGAGGAAGAACTTTTTTATGCCGTGAATGGTAATGACCTGAAATTCGCTGCTGATGAGGGCGATGGAAGTGGAAACAATGAATTCAAAAGGAAATTGGATGGGCACTTGAAGGAAATAAACTGCAGGAATCGAACGGGGGAATGGGACTGATTGGATTGCTCTGCGAGGAGCTGGCATGGACTCGATGGGCCATGGCCTCCTCCTGTGCTGTAAATGACTCTATGACTCTAAAAAGATGCTCTTCTGCACCATCCTCATGGCCTTAATATCTTTTTGACAATTACCTGCCTACCTTTCCCATTGATCCCAATATGGAGTGTGATGTTTGGATTCTCCGTCTTCCTCTCCCCTAAAACGCCCTTAACTCTGGTACCATGCGGCATTATACTCTATGGGACTCCTGCTCACAAGCACTTTTCCCTCTCCCTGTCCTCCATCTCCAGATGAACCAGCCGAGATATTCAGTTTAACCCTGAGCAGAGCCTCCGACCCCATATCCTGCCCATCACCAAGACCGCCTCCTATTCCCATAATATCCCTTGTCTCCACCTTTACCTCAGCTTATCAGCTGCTGAAACGCTTTCAATGGTTTTGTCATGTCCGTACAAGATTATCCCAACATTCTCCTGCACCCTCTCCTTGCTGGATTCTCCACCCTCCATAAATTTCAGCTCATCGGGGACTCCATCCATATTCTAACTCGCACCAAGTCCTGTTCACCCATCAGTCCTAGGGATGGGCAATAAATGCAGTGCCTAATAATGCCTCCTTAAAATTCTCATTCCTTCTTCTCATGTCCCTCCAGGGCCTCATGCCCCCCTCTATCCCTGTAATCTCCTCCAGGCTTACAACCCTCACATTCTGCCAAATTTGGCCTCCTGTACATCCCTCTCGATTGGCAATGATGCCTTCAACCATCTTGGCCTTGAACTCTGGAATTCCCTCAGTAAACTGCTCTTGTCTTTTAAGATCCCTTCTGACCAAGCTTTTGGTTGCTCCTCCTAACATTGCTTTTGGCTCGATGTCAACTTTCTTGTCAAGCACCTTTCTGATGTTAAAGACGTTATCTGTTGGAATGCAAGTTGTTGATCCTTTGACAATATAATCGCCCACTGCTCCCACTCTCTTATTCTTTTAGTGTACCTGCCTCCCACACCAGGGTCAACCTTTCCTCAATGGCTAGCACAATGTTATACAGAGACACCGGAACAGGAGGAGGTCATTCAACACCTCAAGCTTGCTCTGCCATTCAGTTAGATCCTTTGCTTTTTTATTATTCATTCACAGGATGTGGACTTGCTGGCTGGGCCAGCATTTATTGTCCACCCCTAGTTGCCCTTGAGAAGATGGTGGTGAGCTGCCTTCTTGAACCACTGCAGTCCATGTGGTGTAGGTACACCCACAGTGCTGTTAGGGAGGGAGTTCCAGGATTTTGACCCAGCGACAGTGAAGGAACGGTGATATATTTCCAAGTCAGGAGGGTGAATGGCTTGGAGGGGAACTTCCAGGTGGTGGTGTTCCCATCTATCTGCTGCCTTTGTCCTTCTAGATGGTAGTGGTCATGGGTTTGGAAGGTACTGTCGAAAGAGCCTTGCTGAGTTCCTGCAGTGCATCTTGTAGATGGTACACACTGCTGCTACTGTGCGTCGGTGGTGGAGGGAGTGAACGTTTGTGGATGTGGTGCCAATCAAATGGGCTGTTTTGTCCTGGATGATGTCAGACTTCTTGAGTGTTGTGGAAGCTGCATCCAGGCAAGTGGGGAGTATTCCATCACACTCTTGAGTTGTGCCTTGTAGATAGTGGACAGGCTTTGGGGAGTCAGGAGGTGAGTTACCTGTCACATGATTCCTAGCCTCTGACCTGTTCTTGTAGCCACTGTATTTATATGGCTAGTCCAGTTCAGTTTCTGGTCAATGGCAACCCCCAGAATCACAGAATCACACAGTGCAGAAGAGGCCCATCGAGTCTGCACTGACACGTGAGAAACACCTGACCTACCTACCTAATCCCATTTACCAGCACTTGGCCCGTACTCTTGAATGTTGAGGCAACCCGCCTCCACCACCCTCCCAGGCAGCGCATTCCAGACCGTCACCACCCTCTGGGTAAAAAAATTTTTCCTCACATCCCCCCCCTGAACCTCCTGCCCCTCACCTTGAACTTATGTCCCCTCATGACTGACCCTTCAACTAAGGGGAAACTGCTGCTCCTCCAGTGCAATCACATCCTTCCTATAATGTGGTAACCAGAACTGCACACAGTACTCCAGCTGTGGCCTCACCAAGGTTCTATACAACTCCAACATGAGCTCCGTACTTTTGTAATCTATGCCTCGATTGATAAAGGCAAGTGTCCCATATGCCTTTTTCACCACCCCACTAACATGCCCTCCGCCTTCAGAGATCTATGGGCACACACGCCAAGGTCCCTCTGTTCCTCAGAACTTCCTAATGTCATGCCGTTCATTAAATACTTCCTTGTCAAATTACTCCTTCCAAAGTGTATCACCTCACACTTTTTAGGGTTAAATTCCATCTGCCACTTATCTGCCCATTTGACCACCCGTCTATATCTTCCTGTAGCTCAAGACACTAATCCTCACTGTTAACCACCCGGCCAATCTTTATGTCATCTGTAAATTTACTAATCCTACCCCCCACATAGTCATCTATCATCGGGATGTTGATAGTGGGGGATTCAGTGATGGTAATGCCATTGAGCATCAAGAGGCAATGGTTGGATTCTCTCTTGTTGGAGACAGTCATTACCTGACACTTGTGTGGCGCGAATGTTACTTGCCACTTGTCAGCCCAAGTCTGGATATTGTCCAGGTCTTGCTGCATTTGGATATGGACTGCTTCAGTATCTGAGGAGTTGGGAATGGTGCTGAACAATGTGCAATCATCAGCGAACATCCCCACTTCTGACCTTATGATAGAAGGAAGGTAATTGATGAAGCATTTGAAGATGGTTGGGCCGAGGACACTACCCTGAGGAACTCCTGTAGTGATGTCCTGGAGCTGAGATGACTGACCTCCAACAACCACAACCATCTTCCTTTGTGCTAGGTATGACTCCAACCAGCGGAGAGTTTTCCCCCTGATTCCCATTGACTCCAGTTTTGCTAGGGCTCCTTGATGCCACACTTGGTCAAATGCTGCCTTGATGTCAAGGGCAGTCACTCTCGCCTCACCTTGGGAGTTCAGCTCTTTTGACCATGTTTGAACCAAGGCTGTAATGAGGTCAGGAGCTGAGTGGCCCTGGCAGAACCCAAGCTGAGTGTCAGTGAGCAGGTTATTGCTAAGCAAGTGCCGCTTGGTAGCACTGTTGATAACCCCTTCCATTACTTTACTGATGATCAAGAGTAGACTGATGGGGCGGTAATTGGCCAGGTTGGATTTGTCCTGCTTTTTGTGTACAGGACATACATGGACAATTTTCCACATTGCCAGGCAAATGCCAGTGCTGTAGCTGTACTGGAACAGCTTGGCTAGGGGCGTGGCAAGTTCTGGAGTATTGTCAGGGCCTATAGCCTTTGCAGCGTCCAGTGCCTTCAGTCATTTCTTGATATCACATGGAGTGAATCAAATTGGCTGAAGACTGGCATCTGTGATGCTGGGGACCTCCGGAGGAGGCCAAGATGGATCATCCATTCGGCACTTCTGGCTGAAGATTGTAGCAAATGCCTTATCTTTTGCACTGATGTGCTGGGCTACCCCATCATTGAGGATGGGGATATTTGTGGAGCCTCCTCCTCCAGTGAGTTGTTTAATTGTCCACCACTATTCACGACTGGATGTGGTAGGACTGCAGAGCTTAGATCTGATCTGTTGGTTGTGGGATTGCTTAGCTCTGTCTATCACTTGCTGCTTATGCTGTTTGGCACGCAAGTAGTCCTGTGTTATAGCTTCATCAGGTTGATACCTCCATTTTTAGGTATGTCTGGTGCTGCTCCTGGCATGCCCTCCAGCACACTTCATTGAACCAGGGTCGATGCCCTGGTGTCTTGATTTGCCAGATATGGTCAAAATCTGTCCCATTTAGCACGGTGGTAGTGCCACATAACACAAAGGAGGGTATCTTCAATGTGAAGACATTGAAATTTCATTTCCCACAATGACTGTGTGGTGGTCACTCCTACTAAGATTGTCATGGACAGATGAATCTGTGGGTTGGTGAGGATGAGGTGAAGTATGTTTTCCCCTCTTGTTGGTTCCCTCACCACCTGCTGCAGACCCAGTCTAGCAGCTATGTCCTTTAGGACTTGGCCAGCTCGGTCAATAGTGATGCTATTGATCCACTCTTGGTGATGGACATTGTACACCCAGAGTACATTCTGCACCCTTGCCACCCTCAGTGCTTCCTCCAAGTGATGTTCAACATGGAGGAGCACTGATTCTGTATATTAACTCCATCTACCTGCCTTGGTCCTTAACCCAACAAAAAAAAAAATCACATCATTCCCAGCCTGAAATTTTCAATTGACCCACTGATGCAACAGACTTGTGAGGAACAGACTAATGCCTCTGATTTTTTGTAAAATCTGGGTTTACTTGCAGTAGTTTCTCGGGAGATAGATCTTGAATTTCTGTGAGACTCTGGGGCAATGATGGAGAGTTAGTTGGCAGCCTCACAAACTGTGCAGTTAAAGTTTGAAATTTTAAAAGAAAAATAAAATATTCTGCATTCAGCAGCTTCCAGTGAATTTGAAACCACTTTTTCGAGTGGATACAAGGTAAAGTTTCAAAATTTTGGGGGCGGGGGGGGGATATGAAGTGGAGGGGGGGGGGGATATGAAGTGGAGGGGGGGGTGGATATGAAGTGGAGGGGGGGGGGGATATGAAGTGGAGTGGGGGGAGTGCCCCATATGCTGGGGATATGGGGGTAATAGGAGAGTTTGTGCACACTTTAATCCTGCACTTAGCAGGAACAGATTATTTTTTTTTGCCTGGTGTTTGAGTTGCTGTGCATGTTTGCAGAGTGATTCTGTGAAGGGCGTGTGCGAGAAGCAACTTTATTTCTGCTCCAATGGCTAGCAACCCTGGGCAGATCCTTTTGTCCCGTAAGTCACGCATTCCCTGGTTGAAGGGCGGAGGGAACGTTGTTGGAAACTTTTCCTCCCTGGATGAGATGTAACGAAATTCTACACCAAGCCGGGCTGTAGTGGAGCAGCTTTCTTCCTGGCTTGTGTGTATGTGTGTGTGTGTGTTTGTCCTTTTAACTTAGGATGCTGTTCAGCAGGCGCTTGGAAAAAAGTTTAACTTTATTTTCGTGAAAAAGAACTTTTTCTTTTTGCAAAGTTCTCCAAACTTTTTTTGAACAAGTGCTCCGGACTTTCCGGCCGGGCTGGGAGGGAGCTGGAGAAAATGCAAGGGAGGGTGAACCGACTTTTTAAGAAGGAACTTGCGATGGACCCTGGACTGAAATATAAAGGTGCACAGTGCGAGTCTGAAGCAGATGTTGGTGAGGTGTCACACACCGAGGCTGCTGGCAAAAACCTGGATGTAAGTTGAACAAAGGCTGCAAGTTGTTACTTTCTTTCTTTGCAAACTCCGAAGCACTTGTTCTGGAGCCATATCCCAAAGTTGCATCTGCTGAGCGATTTAGTTCCGATGCACTTGCCATGTTTACACTCTGAGCTCCAAAGTTTGTCCAGTTAGTTTAATTGTGGAGGTCTGTTGTCCCTCACTGTGTGCCCCCTCTGTGTCTGAGTGTGTCTCTGTGTAGGGATTATGGGCAGAATGAACCCCTACTCTGCCCAAATTGAAATCTCTTGTCAACTGTTGCCAGAGAAGAGGCTCTCTCTGAACATTCGCTCCTACATTAAAGTAGAGATGCCTGGTGTGGAAATCTTTGCTAGGTCAGTGTAGAATACTTTGGGTAATGAGGAGTAAAGTCTCTTGGAATGCAGTGAATTCCTTTTAAAATTACAAAGTTTGCAATGTTGTGATTTCTTTCTAAGTCATTTGCCCCAGTATGTTGCCAACTTGCTTTATTTTGAACTGAAAGGTCACTGCCACTCAGTGGGCTAGTATTACCTGTTGGATTATCTGTAAACTGACAGTACAGCTGCTTAACCTTCTCAGTTGGTAGTTAGTGCTATTTAACCAGTTAAGCTCACTCCCCATTTTATGTCTGGGATGGAAAAATCCCAGGAGCTGGATTGGAGACTTTTAATGAGATATTTGGCTAATATTTCATCCTCCTTCTTGAACAAAAGCTTTGCATATTTGTGTAGCTATGAGAGGGTTGAAGATGAAAGGGTTTATTCTGTTGTTTGTGGAGGCTGTAATTAAGAGATTCGGAACGATACATGTATTAAAAGGGGAAATGTTTCACATTGTAGGGAAATGATTCAAAGTTAAGGATTTTTAAAAATACATTAGTTTGTTGCTGCTGATTTCAAATGCACTGAATTTTCTTGAAGAGTTAGCATTTTTACTTCCTGAGTGTTGGTTAAACCTTTGTTCAGGGTTGTGAGGGGGAATCTCAGTCTGATGAATCACCCATGTGCTCTTCGCACTGTCTCCCACCTCACTCATTGCTCAGAACAAACTCCAGTTTTAAAAACGTTCGACCGTAATTTGAGTCATCTGCGACATTGCAGGCAGCTGAATGTCTGAATACTAGTTCTGTGGCTGCTCTGACAACTGCAGAAGCTGAATCTGAGGACTATGAAGGGCAGGGAGGAATGAGATAATCCAAGTTTGGAAAGAAACTATTTTCAGAGAACCCATCCTGAGAGCCAGCTTTTCAGATTTAGTTCTGAAAGTGAAGCTATCTTTCCCAGGGTACACCTTCTCAATAAAGTGGAAGCTTTAAACTGTCCTTAACTTCTACCGGTGTTACATTTCTGACTGGACCATAACCTCCCAACGTGCCTCCACCTTTGCTTAATAATCTATTCATAAATTCCTGAATTTCTCAGGAGGAATTTCCAAGGTGAATTTAGATTCTGTACATTTCCCCAGTGTGGCAAAGTATAACTTGTGAATGAAAGGGAAAGACTTGGATTTCAATAGTGCCAGCGACAGTATCAGGACGTTCCAAAGTGCTTCACAAAAAGTATCGTCCTTTTGAAGAGTGGTCATTGTCTGAATATCGGAAACATTGTGAATGTGAAGTTGGCTTTTGAGTACAAACCTGCTATCCCAATGAAAAAAAAAATGCTAAAAATCAAAGTGAAACTTTTTGTGACACTTCTTTGAGCAGTTTGTTAATTCAGATGGTGTCAGTCACTAACCTGTGTTATTGGTAGAGAATTAAATTTTGAATTACCCAGTGCTGCAAATGAACAGGTGAGAAAGAGGCAGGGTTTTGTAAGTGATGTTTTTGATCCGCTGTGATGTAATGGGATTGTTACACATGCTCTGTGCAGACACTTTTTCCCCTAACCAGTGTTAGTGTAACTGTTGGTCAGATTTTCGGTCGAAGAGAAACATAAGATTCATTCAGCATGAAGGTAATTTTTACCATTAGGACTAGTTAGATTATCTGTGTGGTAGATTTATTTGTTTCTGCTCTGCTTTGTTGTTGCTGGTAACTTAAAAGAAAGATTTGTATTTATATAGCACTTTCACCACCACAAGATATCCCAAAGTGCTTTACTCCCAATGAAGTACTTTTTGAAGTGCAGTTGATAGTGTAATGTAGCCAATTTGTGCACATCAAGCTCCCACAAACAGTGATCTGATGAGATAATTTGTTCTTTTTGTTATGTTGCTTGAGAGATAAATATTGGTCAGGACACCAGGGAGAACTCCCCCGTGCGTTTCTTCGAAATAGCGTACAAGACCTTTTATGCTGAGCCGACAGGGCAGGAGGAACAGGAATAAGTTTTTAATCGGGGAAAGACACATTTTACGAAGCTGAGAGGTGATCTGGTGAAAGTGAGCTGGTTACAGCTACTCGAAGGGAAATCAGTGGCAAACCAGTGGGAGGCATTCGAAAGCGAGATTCTCCGGGCACAGTGTAGACATGCCCCCACGCCATCTCCTCCCCTTTTCTGTTCTATTTATTGTTCAATGTGCATTTTACAGATTCTGTTCTATCTCAGTTTCTTTTGTGCACCTTTTCACTTGCTTTTTCCGAAAAAGTGAACTCTCAAAAACTTTTTATTTACTTTTTCTGAGCACGCACTGTCCATTGAGGAGTTGAAAACAACTTTCAGAAAAAAAAACAAGTTATGTAAAAGGAGAAAGGAACAGAAAATTATGCTGATAAAAGTTAGACAAATTATTCCTTTCTCCCTTGTGTGTTTATTGAGTTTCCTCTTTAAAATCCTTGTGTTAGTGAGTTCCACATTCTCACCGCTCTCTGTTTAAAGCCGTTTCTCTTGAATTCCCTGTTGCGTTTGTTGATTCACTTCTCTTTTTATCACTATCTTATATTTTTGGATCTTAGGTCTGGTCTCCTCCACAAGTGGAAACATTTTTTTCTGAATCTACCCTGTCAAAACCCTTCATAATTTTGAAGATCTCTATCAGGTTACCCCCTCAAACTTCCTTTTTCTAAAGAAAAGAGCCCCAGCATTTCAGTCTTTCCTGATAGTTACAAACTTTCCGTTGTGGTGTTATCCCTGTAAATCTTTATTGCCCCTTCTCCCATTCCTCTATATACATTTTGTAAGATGGATACCAATACTGTGCATCGTACTCCAATTGTGAAGTTCGATTTTAATCGACTTCCGAGAATCTACACTCGCTACACTAGCCTTGTACCAGAAGGAGATGATGTTCTGTGTAAAGAAGCACCTGCTGATATCTAACCTAGTTCTCTTCAGAACCTTGCATGCATGTCATCTGGTGCTTTCTAAAGGATCTTGATACAAATAGTTATTAACAGACACAGTCTGGTTGTTTTACATAATTCAATCAGACCTCCCCAAGGTCTACATTTCTCTGAAATTAAAAAGATCCAGCTCTTTAAGTCTGAAGAGGGTATAAACCAGATATCAATCTTGTGGACTCCAACTGAACATTTTCCAGATTCAACGTGTGAAGGAGGACAAACTGTGGCTAATTGAAACCTTTTACCAGGACAAGACGTGATTTTTGGCTTTGTGATCTTGTCGACAAGGTCCAACTGGAGCCAGTAACCCAGTGATCAAACTGCCAGGTGTTTGTCTTTCTGAGATTAGAAACAGAGGCCAACTCACTTCTCCCTCTTGAGCAGTGCAAGTTCGGTCAGTCAGCGTTTTGCATCTTGATTCTTTGCTTACCTCATGTTGTCATGTCCAGGCCTGACTTGATGCAATTGGCGTCTATTCCTGATGAGGTGTTTGGAGAGCAAAGAAAAATTGGAATGGTCAGAGAATTTGAATTGAGTTCACCATATGCAGTAGAATATCTTGTAAGGTAATCTTCCCTAAGCATCAATAGTAACTTCCCCCAAAAAAAGTCTTGTGTAGAATTTACAGCACAGAAGCAGACCATTCAACCCAACTGGTCTATGCTGGTATTTAGGCTCCACATCAGCCTCCTCCCACACATACTTCATTTCACCCCCATCAGCATAACCTTGTAGCCCTTCCTCCTTTATGACTTTCTGTAGTGCCTTTCCTGACCTCAGTACATCCCAAAGCGCTTTACCACCCATAAAGTGTTGGAAAGGCAGGAGCCAGTTTGCACACAGCAAACTCCCACAAACCGTAATGTGATAATGCTCAGATAATCATACCTGAGGGATGTTGGTTATGGGATAAATACTGGGCTCGGACTCTTTGGGCAACTCCCCTGCTCATCTTCAAAATAGTGGCCGTAGGGTCTTTAATGCCCACGTGAAAGAGCAGTTGTTACCTCGGTTTAATGTCTCATCTATAAGGTGACACCCCGCCCCCGACAGTGCAGCTCCCTCTCAGTACCGGCAGTGAAGTTGGAATTTGAAGCCACAACCCTCTGACTTGGGGGAGAATGCTACCACTCTCAGCGGCTTCATCTCAGGCAGGGTCTACCACTGACCAAATATTGGGCCTTGACACCATAGCACAGAAAAACAGAGAACTGAAGTCCTGAATGAACAGCTGACATAATTTTAAATTTGATATCGTGCGCATAAACTCAATTTGGTTATTTCTAAAGTGAGTGGATGTCCTGGAGAAATTTGTGACAATCCTGTGACGTCTGTACAAAGGCATGCAGAGCTTTGTGTCCGTACAGGCAGGGATACCAACGCCACCTTTCACAACTGGGTCTGGAGTTGGGCAGGAACGCATCATCAGTCAAGATTCATTTCTACAGCCCAAGGGCCGCTGAGACGTAAACATCTCCAAACTGGGTTTGTAAATATACAGCAACCTTGACAGTGCGGGCAGCATTTCTCTTCGTGAGGCAACGACAGGGAGAGTGCTGAGCATCCTCCAATGTGAGGCTGAACCATTGGACCCTGACCGCGAGTGGAAAGGTGAAACCAAAGTGTAGCGTGGTGGAGTTTCAAATCCTCCAGGTTTCAGCACTGTCCTCAACACCATTTTATGAGAGAGTTCACCCTTTCAGCCATCTTTGGAGATTGACATATGAGGTTCTGGAGGAGAGAGGGATCAGCGAATGGAGATTGTCAGAGGTGTTTGCTCAAGAACCTAACTAGCAACAAAACTCAGGTTATACACCCGTTATAAAGCACATGAACTGTTGTCAGCACAGTTTTATATAGGTGAACTCAATGCTCCTTTAGAGTACTTATTTTAAATTAACAGTTAAAAATGTTACTTTTGGTTTATTTTTAGTTTGATTCGATCTCCGAATATCTTACATTGTCACCAGGATGATGACAAGCTGATTTGAAATAAATACGCACCTTAATTTTTTCAAACACCTTAGTATTTTTGCTGAGAGATTGTGGACATTGATAATTGGTGCTGGTTGGGTTTATTATGGTGTTTGTTCAATTATCCCATATTTTCAGACAAGTTGCACTGGAAACCTTCTCTAAACATGTATAAACTGTTCACTGAAAACATCTATACTCTCACCTGATTTCCTCTTTCGCCGTCTGAGAGAAATTTTACCAAATGAGATATTTTTTAAAAAAAAATTGGAATCAAGAAGCTTAAAGTCAGTATTCACATCTCTAACCAATTATTTTTTTTAAAAATTGTGTTTTTTGTACGTGGGTAATGCTGCCTAGTTATGGATTGAAATTAATACAGGAATGTGTAGCATTTTTCACAACCTCCCAAAACCTCCTTCAGGACATCCCAAAGCACTTCTGAGCCAATGAAGTACTTTGGAAGTGTAGGCCCTAGGAAGTGTTGTATTGTAGGAAACGTGGCAGTCAATTTGTGCACAGCAAGATCCCACAATCAATTCTCCCTGGTGTTAAGGCCAATATTTATCCCTCAGCCAATGTTGCATAAAACTGATGAGTTGCATTATAATTTAAATTATGAGGTTGGGTTGTGGATGTCCTTGAGCATAAAAGATTATGCAATGATCTTATTGAGGTGTTTAAGATGACTAAAGGATTAGATAGTGGGAAACTAAATCCTCTGCATCAATCTGTCACCCTGTGAGCACTACTTTGTGTTCACTTGTTTCCACTCTGAATGTGCTTCAATTCTCGTGCTTTAGGGTCTGTCCAGTGGTCTCCCCTCCTGTCCTCTGCTGCTTCTGTTCCACTGTCAGTGGCTCCTCATCCAGGCATGTTGTGCCTGACCACCTCCCACAGTTGGATGACACATTAAACCGGAGTGGTGGGGTCGGGGGGCGCCCATCTGCTCCATCAGGCTGATGTAGAAGATTTTGCAGTGTACGAAAGATGGTGCCTCCAACAGTGCTGCACTCTACAAGCACAGCATTGGGAGAGTCAGCCTCGGTTTTGTGCTCAAGTCTCTGGAGTGGGATTTGAACTGACAACTTTCTAGTGGGAGGTAACGATTGATTTCTTCAACAGAAAGAGACTCTGTCATTCCAGTCTGATGCAGACATGCAAATATAGACTGCTGCACCTTGTATAATTGATGTTCGGTCCCACAAAGTCTCCAAAGGCAGAACCTTTAAGTGAACAAGTCTGCTTGCCACTGTGAAAGGCTATTTCTGCTAGAAATAACCATGGTGGGTTTATAGTGCAGTAGTAGTCGCATAAAGGACATTAGTCTTCTAGAATGTGAATTTTTTAGCTCCAACTTGCTTCTTTGGACTTTGCACTATTTACCCTCCATTATACTGCTCCAAAAATGGGTTCATTCAGATGAATGAATTCACTACAGAGGTTTTATTTATTTTGCTACGATGGGCTTTTGGCACGGTGCTTGTATACTGAATAGTGTATGGTGTAGATATCTGTATTTAAGCCTCACCACGTACAGTCATTTTACAGTTCTCCACTTCTTGCACTAAGTCTTAGGCAGCTGTCGGCATTCCATTGGTGCTGGTGTTTTCTGGGCCAGACAGTAATGTAATGCAGATTAATTTTTTTATGTCTTTCTGTATATGTTTCTTGCATTTCCATATTTACCACATCAGCACCCCTACTCCCAGTTCCCAACATTCCCTCCCCCTTCCCACTCCCCAAACAAAAGTTGCCAGTCCAAAATAGTGTGCTTTTCTTGTTCAAATACAGAAAGTGCTGGAAAAACTCAGCAGGTCTGGCAGCATCTGTGGAGAGAGAAACAGAGTTAACATTTCAAATCCATATGACCCTTCTTCAGAGCTCTGAAAAGAAGTGGAAATTTGATGAAATTTATACTGGTTAAGGGGGGTGGGGGTGGGCCAGGTGGAGCTGGATAGAAGGCCAGTGATAGCTGGAGACAAAGGAAAGATTGATAAAGATGTCACGAACTAAAGAACAAAGGAAGTGTTAATGGCAGTGGTAAGGGCTGAAAAAGGTGTTGATGGTGACATTTAAGGTGAGAAAGCAGAATGTGATAATAACAGAACAAGGGTAGCATTGTGTGAAAGAACAACATGGAACAAGTAACAGATGGCCCTGTGGGGGATGGGGTGGGGGACTCCTTAAGGTGTCTTGATCTGTTTTTGTTCTTTTTACTTATTATTCCTTATTCTAACTCACTCTAAGTCCCATTCACCCATCACCCCCTGTGCTCCTGCATTGACTCCCAGTCAAACAACGTTTCAGTGATAAAATTCTTATCACTGTTTACGACTCTCTCCCTGGTCTCGCCCCTTCCCTATCTCTGTAATCAGCTCCAGGTTTACAACTCTCTGAAATTCCTGTGCTCCTCCAATTCTGGCCCAGTTTCCATTGCCCTACTCTTGGCAGCCGTGCCTTCAGCTGCCTGGGCCCTTGACTCTAGAATTGCTTTTCTCCTCCCCTTGTTGAGGCTGCTCTTTAAAACTTGTCCCTTCACTGTCTTAGTATTCCCTTATGTGGCTCGATGTCAGGTTTTGTTTGATACTGATGTTCATGTGAAGCACCTTGTGATGCTTTACTATGTTAAAGGTGATATATAAATGCTAACTTCTTGTTGTCTTTCCTATACTCGGGGAGTAGGCAGTCCACCTCTACATTGCAGTTCCATTAAGGAGCTGGTTGAAATCGGATGTTCGTTAACTTACTGCATGAAAAAAGAGCCTGCCTCCCATCTAATCCACTTCAGTTAGATTTCTTCATCTTTCTTGAGGCTCAGGAGCTCCTCCCTTTCACCCGCTCCCTTTGTTGAATGAACCCACTGAACAATGACCGTTTAACGTCAAGTCTTCTCGAGATTTTAACCAAATTTGGTAACTCTTTTCATCTTTTTAGAGGAATTTAGTTCCTTCCTTTTTGAATGAGGAAGTTGAGAGTAATTGCCTACGTGATTCATTCCCCTGTATGGTCACACTTATTTTCAACTCCTTTTTTGTTTAATACCGAATCTAAGAACTGACCTTGTTATTGTGTCCAATCCATATTTGTGCATAATTGCCTTCTGCAGCACGTTGTAAAAATGCTGTGCTATAAGTACTCTTCAGTAGATTTTAAATGCTTTCTTTGCACCTTTCTTACCTTCTGCATTTATTCTCTCTGGCAGACCCTTTTGACTGTGTCGAGGAAACCTTAGCGCTCCCTTATGCACTGTAATTTCCCCTATCTGTAATCTGACCATGGAGATGTGGCCAAGCTTGGAAATTTACCAAAGTGGGAAAATTAGACCTGCTCGCTGTGCCTTACTGCTGGCCTGAGTTAGAAGGTGATGGGTTTAAACCCCACTCAAGGACATAATCTAAGCTGACACTTTGACGCTGTACTACATTGCTCGAGGTGCCGTCTTTCAGATAAAACATTGAGCCGTGGCCGTGGCTGAATGCTGAATTAGATATGTGAGATCCCTTTGGTACTACTTGAAGAAGAGTAGGAATGTTCTTCAGAATGGGGCATCGTCAATTGACAGCGCTAAGCAAATCACCTATTCACTCATCTCCTTAACCTCACACCGACTACATTTCAGAAATAACTCATTGGCCTGGAATTCCTTTGGGACATCCTAAGGAGTGAAAGATGCTACACGAATGCAAATTATTACCTACTTCATTTCGGCCACTTCCTGGTGCTCCGTCATTTTGCCCCATTTATAATGTTTTTTAATTTGGCTGAGTTTGATGGTTTGATTTCTACCCACTTGTGCTTCTGTATCTGCAACCTCTAACACAGCTGTTTCCTCTTTCAGTTTGTTCCCGTGGGACTGTCCGAGCTTAGTTTCACTCAAAACTATCTGGTAGTAACCAAAGCATCTCTATCAATGAATTCCCTTTCCAACCCTGCACCATCACCTTGGGAATCCCTCAAGGATCCATTGCACCCCCTCTCCTCTTCCTCATGTACAGGCTGCCTCTTGGTGATGACACCTGTAGACATGGAATCTCATTCCTTATTGACACCGATGACAACTAGCTCTGCCTCTCTACATCAACCCCTCTACTCTCTCTAGTAAAAACAGAAAATGCTGGAAAAATTCAGCAGGTCTGGTAGCATCTGTGGAGAGAGAGACAGAGTGAACATTTTGAGTTCGTATGACTCTTCAGAGCAAAAGAGAAGTAGAAATGTGATGGATTTTATACTGTTTAAGAGGGAGTAGAGCAGGTGGAACAAGATAGAAGGTCAGGGATAGGTGGGAGCTCAGGCGAGATTGACAAAGATGTCATGGGCACAAGACAAAGGGAGTGTTAATGGTAGTGTTAAAGACTAAAGGATGTGCTGATAGTGGCATAAAGGTAAGATAGCAGAATGTGTGAATAGTTGAACAAGGGTCAGCGTTCTATGAAAGCAAAACATAGAAACAAGTAACAGATGGCCCTGTGGTTGTTAGGGTGGTGGGGGGGGGGTGGGGTGGGGGGTGGGTGGGGGTGAATTGGATTGGGGTGGGGGTTGGGGAAAAAGGATTTAAAAAATGAATAAAAATATATGAAAGATATATATAATGAATAAATAAAACAAAATAAATAAAAAATTTAAAATGGATTAAAAAAGGGGTGAGGATAGAGGAGAGAGTTCATGGTCTGAAGTTGTTGAACTGAATGTTAAGTCCGAAAGGCTGTAAAGTGCCTAAGTGGAAGATGAGGTGCTGTTCCTCCAGTTTGCATTCGGCTGCAACTGGAACATTGCAGCAGGCCAAGGACAGACATGTGGGCATGAGGGCGGGGTGGAGTGTTGAAATGGCAAGCGACAGGGAGGTCTGGGTCATGCTTGTGGACTGAGCGAAGGTGTTCTGCAAAGCGGTCTGTGTTTGGTCTCCTCAATGTAGAGGCATAGACTCTCTCTGTCTAGTCAGGCTGCTTATCCAAGATCCAACTTCAGATGATCCACAATATCTAAACCTAGTGAAGAACAAAGCTTGAGGTTTAACCAGGTTGTCAACAGCCGAGGTGTCTGCGTTGACCCAAGTTGAGCTTCTGACCACACATCCTGTTCGTCACAAAGACCGCTTTCTTCCACTTGAGCTGAGCTTCCAACCACATACTTTCTCTCTCATCAAAACGGCTTGCTTCCGCCTTCATAATGTTGATTGTCTCTCCTCCTGTAACGCTCATCCTTGCCTTCATCATTTCTATGCTTGACTATTCTAACACACTCCTGGTTGGTCTCCCACATTCTACCCTCTGTAAACTTGAGGTCATCCAAACCCCATGTCCTAATTCACATCAAGTTCCATTCGCCCATCACCCTGTGCTCGCTGACCTACATCAGCTCCCGGTCAAGGAATGTTTTGATTTTAGAATTCTCATCCTTATTTTCAAGTCAGTCAGTGCCCTTGCCCCTCTCTATCTCTGTAGCCTTCAGCCCTCTGAGGTCTCTGCTTTCCTTCAGTTCTGGCCTCTGGAGCATCCCCGATTTTCATCGCTCCGCCATTGGCGACTGTATCTTCAGTCTAGCCCAAACTCTCGAATTCCCTGCCTAAATCTCTGTACTGCTGTCTCCTGCCTTAAGATGTGCCTGAAAACCTGCCTCTTTGACCAAGCCTTTGGTCACCCTCCCTAACATTGATGTTCCTCAGTGTAATATTGTTTGGTAATGTTTCTGTGAAGTGCCCTGGGGTATTTTACGATATTAAAACCACCCGAGATCTCTGTGCCCTCTAATTTCAGCCACTTGCACAACCTGGATTTCAATTGCTTCTCCACGAGTAGTTGATCTTCAGCTGCCAGAACCCTAAGTCATGGATCCTCTCCCCCTCTCTACCTCTCCCTTTTCCTTTAAGAGGCTCCTCAAAACCTACCTCTTAGACCAAGTTTTCAGTCACCTGCCCTAATATCGTCTTATGCGGCTCGGTTCAAATTTTCTTTTATAATGAAACACTTTGAGATGTTTTATTACATTGAAGGTGCTAAAGGAAGCAGACTTGTATTTATGTAGCGCCTTTCACGACCACTGAACGTCTCAAAGCACTTTACAGCCCAGTACTTCTGGAGCGTAGTCACTGTTGTAAATGTAGGAAACAAGCGATTTAACATTAGAAAATAATATATAAATACAAGTTTTTCCTGTTGTTAAAGGCACTATATAAAGGCAAGTTTCTATTTTGTAGTTTAAGACTTCTCTTAAACCCACTTATTGGGCCATGTTTTTAGTCATTCTGAATATATTCTTCTGTGTTCATATTCTTACATACACCAGAAAGCATGGTGGAACTTTGTGCGTGAGCATGTGTGTGTGGATATTTTATTTTAGCGTGTCAGAAACGATGCCTTTGATAATTATGTTTGAACACTTGATTCATAATCTGATTTATTTCAGTCATTGATAGGCCATGACTTCTGTAAACACTTCAGTCTGTCTGTTAGATCAGAAACTACTTTTCCAGGCAAAATTCCTCTTGATGAAAAATGGGAGAACATGTATTTTTTCTTCCATAATTGATGACTCGCTAATGAAATTGCACAAACCACAGTCCCATAAACCTGCTCTACAAAAATCCAAAACTCCTGAGAGCTGAGAGATTTGGAAGAAGACTCATGTCATTGAGTGAGGAACTCTGCCCCCTCCACATTCCATGTTTTACTGAAAACATGTGCAAAATTGCCCAAAGTTTTAGTTCATGAAAGATACACCATTAAAAAGCATCGTGTGCACTCAGTGATTCTGCAGAAAGCAAGTTTTAGTTTGTTTAATTTAGTTTTTGTTTGTTTAGTTTAATTTCACTGTCGCCAGGTTGAAACCCTGGAACTCCCTCCCTAACAGCACTGTGGGTATACCTACATGGGACTGCAGCAGTTTAAGAAGGCGACTCACCACCACCTTCTCAAGGGCAACTAGAGATGGGCAATAAATGCTGGCCCAGCCAGCGAAGCCCACATCCTGTCAATGAACGAAAAAAAAACAAAAACACCTCTTTATTTTATAACAGCTTTGCCACATTTAAATATACTTCCTCTTGTTGACTCTTTGAAACATCTGAAACATTCTCTCTTGACTATGTTTTTTTACAGGAACGCACGAGTATTCACATTTCAGAAGAGTTTTAAATCCGATTACTGCTAAACTCACTTTGATGGTTTTGTGAGAGGCAGTTGCTCTCCTTGCCCAGGACAATAGCCAGACCCAAGAACAGAATAATTTGTAAAACGTGAAATCCTGACTTGCTTTGTGCTGTTGTAATTCAGGTTGCTTTTAGTTCTGGTTTTGAGCTAGATATTACCTCAGCCACATTGTGTTGATGGAAGTCCCTGAGGCAGAAAGAGGAAATGGAGCAGCCAAGTATGAACAGACCCACACCCATCTATTGTCCATGATGAAGATCGTACCATATGACATTTTGGAGTCAACAGCATTCTGTATCCGCTTCACATTTATTTGTAAACAGTTCTTTTAACCATTTTGATCTCTGCTGCTGAGCTGAAATAGGCCATTGAGGGGTGATTTGATTAAAGTTTAAAAGGCAACTGATCGGTTAGCTGGAGGGAAGCTGGATCTTACACCAAGTGACTGCCTTAAATTTAAAGCAGCACCTTTCGGGATTTGAATTGGGAAACGCTTCTATGCACAAAGGGTGGTAGAAGTTTGGGATTCTACTCCACAGCTGGCAGTGGATGTTGGGCCAGTCAATTCTAGACCTGAAATAAAAGCAAAATAACTGCAGTTGATGGAAATCTGAAATAAAAACTGAAAGTGCTGGAAAAACTCAGCTGGTCTGGCAGCATCTGTGGAGAGAGGGAGAGAGAGAGTTAATGTGTCGAGCCCAATGCACCGCCTCTTTGGAAGAAGAACTGAATAATTCATATTGGACTCGAAACATTATCTCTGTTTCTCTCCGCAGATGCTGCCAAAGTGGCTGTGTTTTTCCAGCACTTTCTGTTTTTATTTTAAACCTGAGATTGGTTGACAGAAATATTATCGAAACCAAGAAGAGACAAGGGGCAAAACTGGGAATGTGGAGTTTGGTCACAGATCAGCCATGATCTCATTGAATGGCAGAACAGCCTAGAGGGGCTGAATGGTCTTCTCCTGTATGTATGTTCCTCTTGTGAAGCATCAGGCCAGGGTTTATTGCCCCTGTGCTCACTATTGAAGAAGATGGGCAGGAAATTGCTGGCTCCTCGCACAGAAGCAGAAAACCCTAGCGCTAGTTTGTATAAGATCACTGTTTCAGTTTTACTGGGTCAAGCCGTGTAGTCTGACTGTAGCCGTGCAATACTGGAAGATGCACATTCAGAGTGCTAAGTTAGTTTGCTGCGTTCTGACAAAATGGAAGATCAATCTTTTTTTTTGCCTTATAACAAATTACAGAATGGTGCTTTCCTCCAGATAATAGTTTGTGTGTGTGGGTCTGTGTGTGTGGGTATGTGTTTTTACTGCTTTAGCAGCTCACGGTGTGTAAGTCTGCCTTCAGCAGCAGCAGCAGCATCAGCATCATATGTGTCCTGCTCAAAGGCAGGCCATAGTCATCTTTCCCTATCTCTGTACCTTGTGCTGGCCGTTTCATTGGCCCAGAACCTGGTAGATGGAATATAATGTGAATAAATGTGAAGTTATCCATTTTGATAGGAAAAACAGAAATGCAGAGTATTCCTTAAATGGTGGGAGATTTGTTGATGTCCAAAGGGACCTGGATGTCCTTGTCCATGAGTCACTGAAAGCTAGCATGCAGGTGCAGCAAACAATTAGGAAGGCAAGTGGTATGTTGGGGATTTGGGTACAGAGGGAATGATGTCTTGCTGCTATTGTACAGAGCCTTGCTGAGACTGCACCTGGAGTATTGTGTACATTTCTGGTCTCCTAAGGAAGGATATACTTGCCATAGAGGGAGTGCAACGGAGGTTCACCAGACTAATCCCTGGGATGGCTGGATTGTCTTATGAGTTGATACTGGGCCTGTATTCTCTAGAGTTTAGAAGAATGAGAGGTGACCGCATTGAAACTTCGAAAATTCTTACACGGTGTGACAGGGTAGATGTGGATAGGATGTTTCCCCTGGCTGGGGTGGGGGTCTAGACCCAGGGGACACAGTCTCTCAGAACAAGAGGCAGGCCATCTAGGACTGAAATGAGGAGGAATTTCTTCACTCAGAGGGTGGTGAATCTTTGAAATTCTCTACCCCAGGGGGCTGTGGAAGCTCAATCATTGAGCATGTTCAAGACAGAAATCGACAGATTTCTGGATACTAATGACATCAAGGGAAAAGGGGATAGCATGGAAAATTGGTGTTGAGGTAGATAATCAGCCATGATCTAATTGAATGGAGGAGCAGGCTCGATGGGCTAAATGGCCTTCTGCTCCTATGTTCCAAATAGCGTCCTTCAATTTTCACATCATCCAGCTTTGATGCTCTCTTTCTTTCTCGAAATCTTCCCTCTGGAACGACTCTTACAAGTCTGCTTTCTCTTCAGATTTACTGCACCCAGACTCTCTATCTGTTCCTAATTAAGTTCCGCAAATTTCTTTGTTCATTCACGCTCCCCAGCATTTCAACATTCGTTACTTTTTCTGCCCAAACAGATCATCTCCCATTCTCCTTAAATCTGCCTTAACAGATGCTAATGTGTGACTGAGTGAACGGAAATCAGCATAAGATAATTGCAAAGAGGTGTATTATTAGAAAATGACCTTTAGATGGTGATTTGGGAGAAAATTTAATCCAACCCTGCACCGCAGCTCATCACCACCTTCTCAAGGGACAATTAGGGATATGCAACAAATGCTGACCTTGCCAGTGATCGTCCACATCCCATGAAAGAATTTTAAAAAATGCTTTTAAGGGACTGTTTTAGAACCTTAATTTTGAAAAAGGAAGACCGAGGTTGTTGTTTTTGCCAGTACAATAAAATCGCCCGATTTGCTTGGTTCAAAATTAACGCAATTATTGAACTCTCTTAGACTTGTGTCAACTGTGGCTCAGTGGATAACACTCTCACCTAATCACAAAGCTCCTGGTTCAAATCCCAGTCCACAGGTTGAGCACAAAAATCGAGGCTGACTCTCCAGTGCAGTACTGATGGAGTGCCTGCACTGTCAGAGGTGCTGTCATGTGGATGAGACGTTAGACCAAGGACCCCTCAGGTGGATATAAAAGAAGAGCCACTGAGGAGTTATCACTGGGATCTAACCAACACTTATCCCCCAATCAGCACCTTTCAAACAGACCTGGTCAGGATCACATTTCTGTTTGTGGGAGCTTGCTGTGCACAAGTTGGCTGCCGGGTTTCCTACATTACAGCTGTGACTACACTTCAAAACACGCTTCAGTGGCTGGAAAGCACTTTGAGACACCCTGTGGTCTTGAAAGCTCTATATTAATCCCAGACCTCCCTCCCTAACAGCACTGTGTAGTGGGTGTTCCTATAGCACAAGGACTGCAGCGGTTCAAGAAGGCGGCTCACCACCACCTCCTTATCGGCAATTAGGCTTGGGCGATAAATGCTGGCATAGCCAGTGATGCCCACACCCTGTGAGCGAATAAATAAGAAGAAGTTTCTCTTCTGAATGTAATTTTCATTTGGCTTCCATGTCCCTGAAATTGCCGTGGGGCATTTCATTATGTTGAAAGTGCTTGATAAATGTAACTTGTTGGGAAATGTTTTAATGATTGGGGTTTAATCCTCAAAATTAGCTGGTGATCTCTTCTGCTCCATTTTTAAAAAATGAAGTATAGGATTATGTGAATCGGTCTAGCAGGCAAATATGCTCGCTCCTGTTGCTGTTATCCTGCACCGTCAGTGTCATTAGAGCGGGTGAGAGGTCAGCAGGAATGTGCAGCTGCCATGTTTAGAATGGTAATTTTGGCTGGGTCAGTGTTAGTAACGATGTGGCCAGGTTATTGGTGATGTAATCCTCAATATTTGCTCTGTCGCCAGTGCCCCATGAAGTATTGTGGCTCCTTCCAAGTGTTGACCAATCATTTAAAACAGCCATTTGAATATTAAGTACTCAACACTTTTGCAATGTGAGAATGGTAAAAGCTTTTGGCCTCAAATTTCCTTTGTGATTTCTTTATAGGCTAAACCAAAGGACATTGAACCAATAGACTACGAGAATGTCTTTTTACAGAAGAAAGCACAAATTATCAGCGATCCTTTGCGGGACATGCTGCTTTTTCCGAATGAAGATTTCCAGGTGAGCATTGACTTGTTAACTATAATTTTAGAGTAATAATGTTTCAAGTGCTTTTTCATTTTTGTTTGAATGGAACAACGTGTTCAGTTCTGTACACTGGACCTCAAGAAGGATAAATTGGCCAGACTGATACTGGTGCTAAAAGGATTAAATTAGGAGGGCACACTTTACATATACCAGCCTCATACTGTCTTGACTGTAGAAAATTAGTGGGGAATCTAATTGAGGTGTTTGAGATGATTAAAGGATTTGATTGAGTAGATAGAGAGAAAGTTGTTCCTCTGGTGTCGGGGGGTGGGGCGGTGGGGAGTCCAGAACCAGGGGGCAGAATCTTAAAATGAGAGCCAGTCTGTTCAGGGGTGATGTCAGGAAGCACTTCCTCACACAAAGGGGAGTGGAAATCTGGAACTCTCTCCCCTAAAAAGCTGTTGAGGCTGGAGGTCAGTTGAAAATTTCAAAACTGAGATTGATAGATTGTTGTTCAGTAAGGATATTAAGGGTTACAGAGCCAAGGGGAGTAAATGGAGTTGGGATGCAGGTCAGCCATGGTCTGATTGAATGATAGAACATGTTTGAAGGACTGAAGGGCCTCCAGCTGTGTCTTTGTTCAGGAACCACTTGTGACCTGATTGTAATAAAGACAACTTCTTTGCTTCTAACCAAACACTGAAGTCTATTAAACAACAATTGATATTTTAAAAAGTTGTGCGTTATATTCTTCCAATATGATTTAGGAACCATATATTCATGCGTATGTTGCACATCAGCATCCAGAGTGCCACATCAGTATTTCAGACAATACTGCAGTGCAGCCTGCAGATTGAACGAACAGTGGATCAGTCCGCAGCGCATGGTGTGATCTGAGAAATGCATTTGATGAAGCTGTAGCATTTGAGTTTAAAAATGTGATTGGGAACCACAAGACACAACGCACGGCCCACAAGCCTTCACCCTGAATTGCCTTTGATGTATGATAACCTGTATATGGTTTGTTATTATTTCCAGTGGCAAAGACCAAACAGCACAGCTGTAACATACACCAACCCTACCTGAACAGGGCCGTAGCTTTTGATTGTTTTTTTTTCTTTATTCTTTCACGGAATGTGGGCGTCGCTGGCAAGGCCAGCATCTGTTGCCCATCCCTAATTGCCCTTGAACGAGTGGCTTGCTAGGCCATTTCAGAGAGCAGTTAAGAGTCACCCACATTGCTGTGGGTCTGGAGTCGCATGTAGGCCGGACCGGGTAAGGACGGCAGATTTCCTTCCCTCAAGGACATTAGTGAACCAGATGGGTTCTTGTGACCATTACTGAGACTAGCTTTATATTCCTAATTTATTGACTGAATTCAAATTCCACCAGCAGCCACAGCATTAGCCTGGGCATCAGGATTACCAGTCCAGTGACATTACCGCTGTGCCACCATCTCCCTTAATTGTAGTATCTTTATCAATTTCATTATTTCCTTTTTATTGCTGATAAAAGAGATGTTGCAGTGTGGCGCATTTGCGTGTACTAGAAGCTGTGTATATTAATACACAAAGGGCCCGTTCTTTGCAGACGGAGAGAACGTGTACATACACTGCACCTGTTTCAGCTAAACAAAATAAGTGACAGCTATTCGCTGGCTCATTCCACAGGGCAATGCCTTGATCAGTTGGGGTCAAGCTGCCTGGTTTAAATTTCAAACATTACTCGGCAGTTAACTGTCAGTCACCGACATTGGTGCATTCTCCATGGCAATGCTACTTGCCAACCGATCAACACTCTATTCACATACAGTGTAAGTTGTTGTTTTCCCTTTATATCGGTTATTCTTGCGAAGTGTTCTGATGAGTGCAAGAGGAAAAGCTTCAACATGTCTTTTCTTTCGGCAATACTCAAGTTCTGTGCCACCAAACGACTGTTTCCTTTTTGGACGGTAAAACGTTTGTAATCAAAGGAGAATGTAGTGCTGGTTGATGTTGCCAAGTTCTCGGGACCAAATCAAACAATTAGGCTGCACTGGGAGCTCTTCCTCCTCCTGGTTTCCAGCGATGTGTCTCTTTCCTATGTGGAAATGTGGTGGAATGTTGAAACTTCCATCGAGCTGGGGGGCGTGGGTCGAAGGTTATCCATAAAGCCACAAACATTGCTCGTTGATACCAGTTTACTTTTGTTCTCTGTTTCAAATCCCTGATGGATGGGACACTTGTGGTTTGGAGGTTTATATGTCATGAGTGGATTTTCCCCTGCCCACCTGTTCTCTGCATCTGGCATTGTAGAAATTTCAAAAACAACAACAGCAATGTGTATTTATAAAGTGCCATTCATGGAACGCTCCAAGGAGCTCTCCAGGAGCACTGCAAGTCAAACTTGACACTGAGCCACATAAGGTGATTGATCTTAGCGCAGGTGACCAAAAGCTTGTTCAAAGAGGTAGGTTTTGAGGAGCATCTTAAAGGAGGAGAGGGAGGCGGAGAGGTTTGGAAAGGGAATTCCAAAGTCTGGGGCCTTGGCAGCTGAAGGTACCAATGCTGCCAATGGTGGGGTGATTTAAAATCAAGGATGCTCAAGAGGCCAGAATTAGCTGAGCGCAGAGATCTCGGAGGGTTGTAGGCCTGGAGGAGATTGCAGAGATAGAGAGGGACTTGAAAGCAAGGATGAGAATTTTAAAATCTAGGTGTTACTTAATTGGAACCCTCTGTGGGTCAGTGAGCACTGGGAGATGAGTGAACGGGACTTGGTGCGAGTGTGGACCCAGGCAGCAGAGTTTTGGATGGCCTCAAGTTCAGAGAAGGTTGAAGGTGGGAGGCCGGCCAGAAGTGTTTCAATATAAAAGGATATTTGCAAGAACCAACGAGACACGATTTAAAAATGGGTTTTACTTTCATGATTTGTTTTCTTGAAATCGTGAGGCAATTGAAGCTTGTTTATGACAAAGACTTGGAGAAGCGACAAGAAAATTTTGTTGCTGGCTTCTATCCCCATGTGTTTACATACATTTAATTTAGGCGTTCAGGAAAAAGGCACTTTGGAGGAGACTGTGCTGAACGTGCTAAGCCCCCTCGTTGCAAATGTTTTCTGGTGAAATCTCAACTCCTGTCAAATGCACCTACTTGTGTGGGTCTCAACTACAGGTTGGTTGTGAGCATTTATCGCCTCTTTAGTGAGAAGGTTATTCTGACGGAGTTAACCCGAGGACTCGTCTTCCCTCTTGCAAGAGCTCATGGCACCATGTTGAAGAAGAGCAGGCATGTTCTCCTTGGCGTTGTGGCCAATATTTATCCCTCAACCCACATCACAAAAAAAACAAGATTATCTAAACTTCATCCCCCCCCCGCTCAGTTAGTTGGGAACCTGCTGTCGTCTTTGGCTCAGTGGGTAGCACTCTCTCTCTCGCCTCAGTCAGAAGATCATGGGTTTATTGCTGAAAAACAGAGATATGTCAAAGCTTTTCATCTTGCACTCATCAGGACTCTTCACAAGAATACCAATATAAGGGAAAAACAACAATTTATACTGTTTGGGAAGAGAGTGCTGATTGGTTGGAAAGTAGACTCTGATTGGTACAGGCATTAACATGGACAACGCACCAGATGATGGTGACTGACAGTTAACTCCCAAGCATTGTTTGAAATTTAAACCAGGCAGCTTAATCCTGATTTATCAAGGCATTGCCCTGAGGAATGAGTCAGTGAATGGCTATCATTATACTTGAAGCTACATATATTGGTATTCTTGTGAAGTGTCCTGATGAGTGCAAGACAAAAGCTTTGACATTATTGTGGGTTTAAGTCCCACTCCAAGATTTGAGCACAAAAATCTCAGCTGACACTCCAGTGCAGTACTTTGGCAGTGCTGCACTGTCAGAGGAGCCGTCTTTTGGATGAGACGTTAAATCGAATCCCATTTGTCGTCTTGTGGATGTAAGTGATTCCATGGCACTATTTGAAAGGGAGCAGAGGAATTATCACTGATGTTTACCCCTCAATCAACATCACAGAAACAGATTATCTGGTCATTATCACATTGCTGTTTGTGGGAACTTGTGTGCAGCAGTGACTGCACTTAAAAACCTTTCTTTTAAGGAACATAGGACCCAACAGTAACTACAATTCAGGAGTGAGTCACTGGAGGTGGAGTGCTTTGGGGTGTCCTGAGGAAGTGAGAGCATTGATTCTTCACTTTTTAAAAAGTGGTGTCATAATTGTTAACATTATGCTCATAAGAAACATGAAAAATAGGAGCAGGAGTAGGCCATTTGGCCCCTCGAGCCTGCTGCACCATTCAGTAAGATCATGGCTGATCTGACCGTGGCCTTAACTCCACTTTCCTGCCTGCCCTATCCCTTGACTCCCTTGTCGATCAAAAACCTGTCTAACTCCACCTTGAATATATTCAGTGACCCAGACTCCAATGCTCTTTCAAGGGGGGAGAGAATTCCAAAGACTTACGACCCTCTGAGAGAAGACACACAAAATTGCACACGATTACAACAAAGGTGGCAAAAGCGGTCTCATCTCTCCCATGCAAATCCAGCAAATGAAAGGCCCTATAGAAATGCAAGTCTTGTCATATAATCCAGTGGCTCGTTACCGACAAATGTTCAGCGTAGTCTTGCTAAACTAGGAGAAGTAGTTTCCCTTTGCCAGATGAGCATTTGCTTTTGTAAGGAGACCTGAGAGGAAATTGTCCAAGTTTTATGTTTACAAGTGTCCCAGAAATGTTGAAATTTCACCTGGGAGTTGGAACAGCTTCGAGAGGTTCAAGGACAAAGTCCTGCATCCTTCCTTCACATCAAGGAGCTACAGTATCCTGCCAGGATTTCTCATTTCACTGTAGAATTGTTGGTGTTACAATAGAAACCTGTAAAGTTAAACTTCCCATCTAATTCAGAGGGAGCACATATGCCAAAAAGATAAAGCTAGTACCCGGTTTGGCTGGAGGACCGCTGTTTGTTAGAGGGCTCGAGACTGCTGAATATTCTCTTCTCTATCCTGAGCTTGTTTGTCCAATTTGCTTGGGAGAGATGTGAAGGCTTTCGCTGCCCTTGTAGTTGTGTCTAACTTGGTGAGTCTCAGTGGGTCATTAGTTTTTCTGGATCATTGAATGTACTCGAGGCTGAGTTAGACAGATTTTTGATCGACGAGGGAGTTGGGAGGTGTGGGGCACATGTGGGGCACAGAACGTGGTGTTAAGACCACAACCAGATCACCCATGATCTTATCAAATGATGGAGCAGGCTTGAAGGGCTGAATGGCCTTCTCCTCCTAAGTGCATTATAGCATTGACACATGGCTAGCATACTATTTTGATCCGATTAATCCCTTGCTAGGGATTGGGTGAGCTGCTATATATTAGAATCTGTCCATTTTGGTTTTTTGTGCTATCTTATTTATCCAAAGAAGAAAACCCTGAAAGAAATTCAACACAATTACAGAAGATAATGTTCCTAAGCGACTGCACCATCTAATAAAGGAGCTAACGAGAATGGGGGATAAAAAAGGGAGGCTCCGAATATCAAAAAGTAGGCCTTGAAAAAAATCTCAAAAAGAGCCCTCTCAAAAAAAAACAATTATTTTGACCCCTGGCCAATTGTAAATCTCACATTTGAGATTGATAGATTTGTGTTATCCGAAGATATTAAGGGATTTAGAGATATGAAGGCGAAGAAGGTTGTATGGAGTTGGGTCACAAATAAGCCATGACCTCACTAAATGCTGGAACGTGTTTGAGAGTCCAAATAGCCGCCTCCTGTTCCTATACTTCCCTGACATGAGTTCTTGATCCATCAATACTATATACACGCCAATCCTCCGCACAGTTCAGGTGTAAATAATTTAAGATCACCTACTTACATATCCTGTTGCCCAGGCCAAATGCCCATTGAGATGCTGGTGGGTGAGCTGCCTTCTCGAATGCAGCCAAGTGCCTTGCTAGGCCAGTTCAGGCGGCAGTTAAGAGTCAACCACATTGAGTCTGGAGTCACGTATAGATCAGACCAGGTGAGGATAGTTTCTTTACCTAAAGATCATTAGTGCATCCGATTATTTTTTTTAACAGCAATCCAGGTTATTTAATTTACTGTGTTTAAGTGCCCTTGTGGGAAGGGAATTCCTGTCTCCTGGTTGTTAATTCAGGCCTCTGGATACTAGCTGAGTAAGGTGATCATTCTGCTACTGTTCCCGGTCAAGAACTGAGCTAGTGTCACATGTAAAAGCACCTGAGCGCACTCTTGCCTTCACAGTTCAGTCATATGTCCTGTTAGTCACCTCTTTCTCAGTGCCGTGTTGCTTCGGGAGCCAGGAGCCATTTGCTCTTCAGCATTTTCCCCAAACGTAGGCTGCATTCACACTGTGGAGTCAGCACAAGGCGATTCTGACATCAGTTACAGTACAAAGGTGTCCGGTTGAAGCTGAGCAAAGTGTAGTGAGGCATTCTGCAGGAGGGATTCCTGCTCCCAGTTCACCCTGGAGGCAATGTGGACGGCACAGATTTAAATTGATTGAAAAATAGAAACTGCTTTACAACTTTATTGTACCTGTAAATGCAAATACACCCTTAGCAGCAACATAACTATGGCCCAGCGATAAATCTTAAGGGCAAAAACACTTAGAAGATATAACCAAGGTGTAAGAAAATGGACAAACAAGGTCAGCGGTTGAAAGAGTGAACTGCGAGTGTTCCAGATGAACAGCTTGGAAGTGATGGGGCTGACAGCTTTGAGATACTTGGCTGACATGGACTGTGATGTGGGTGTTTTAGTCACACGTGCTCTTAGTCTTCACGGCCATGTTGCTCTCCTCCTCCTGGTCTCAGGCTTGCGTTCGGGGCGGCCGCCATCACTGTGACATCACCACATGCTCCATGGGACTCGCGCCCCGTGCCCTCCTTGTTTTGTCACTCCTGCGGACAGGGGTGGCTTTTCTCTCATTTGTTGTCCCCATCATTGATTTTTCACGGGCTTTCTTGGGGGCTTTCAAGGGTGAAGTCACCTGCCGCACCCCTCCTCCAACAGTTTGTGGAAGGGAGTTCCAAACTTCTACCACCCTTTGTGTGATGGGGAGAGTCAGGCAGGGAAAGGGTGAGTGGGAGTATCTCGGGCAGTGGGAGAGGCTGCTCCAAATGGTGCTGATGGGGTCACGCTTGCTCTGCCAGCCCTGGCGCAAAACAGCGCAAATACTGCGCAGAGAGTTAGGGCCCTTGTCAATGTTTTATAGTTTTATAGCTTAAAGTTGAATATGGCGATTGAGTGTAGTTTTGCTCTTGTCATGTCCAAGAACATGCACGGATTTCGAGGGCTCGAAAATATTACTCGTGTATAAGTTGACCCCTTATTTTTTGTCTCAAAATGTGGTGTCAAAAACTTCACCCTGTACACGAGTTTATAACATTTGGAGTGATTGACCTGAATGGAGTTGGTGTATTTGGTGACCGTTTTGGCGCCTTCGGCAAAGGTGGTGTTTGGCCAGTTCCCCTGGGCAGCATGAGGCCAACGGCGCTCTGGATCTCCCTGGCCGAGATGGTGCGGCCCTTGTTGTAGTGAATGAGGGTGAGAGGCCTCGGAGGCGATGCGCTCGAAAATGTCGACAACGAAGGGATTCGTAACACTCTATGGCCTTGGACGAGATCCTGGTGGAAGGGTGCGCCTGGTACACGAGTTTATATGGTACATGGGGTTTTGAGAAAGTAAATAAGGAGATATGGTTTCCACTGTCACAAGGATTATTAATCAGAGGACACAGATTTAAGATAATTGCCAAAAGAACCAATGCAGAGATGAGAAATTGTATTTCATGCAATGAGTTGTTTTACTTAGAGAGCGGTGAGAATGTGGAACTCGTTACCACAGGGAATGGTTGAGGTGAATAGTATAGATTCATTTAAGGGGAAGCTGGATAAACACCTGAAGGGGAAAGGAATAGAAGGATATGTTGATAGGGTGAGATGAAGTAAGGTGTGGAGGAAGCCTGTGTGGAGCATAAGCACCAGCCTGGACCAGTTGGGCCTGTTTTTGTAAATACTGCATAACCCTGTCAGAAATGATGCTAAAGGCCTTATGATGACATGCAATCAAAAGGTTAAAGATTGTTTTGGTGGATGAATGGAACTACTGTCTCAGGGTGGGAAGTGCTGGGCCCAGTTTTGAGAGAGAGAATTTGGACTTGTGCGTAGGAGCATGACCTTGAGGTGTTAGGGTTTGGGAGATGGTGAAGAAGACAAGGACTGGTCAGCGGAATGTGCGAAGAGTTGAGGCAGAGACCACTGCATCTTACAATACAAGAAGAGATGAAGATTAGAAGCAGGGGAGGCTACAGAATTATGGGAGACAGCAGGGCAGAGGGATTAATTTTCAGTCACTACAAATGGGATTGTCATGATAAGCTGAATGGTCCCCTCCTGCTATAGAAACTTCTATGGAATGTCCACATATTTTGTCTGGTTTGGAATACTGTATTGTAATGCTGTTACATTACACTCAGGCTAAAAAACACCTTTGTCAATATGTGTGCTACTGTTTAAAAAAAAAACTTGCATTTATTATAGCACCTTTCACAACTTTGGGATGTCCCAAAATGCTTTACAGCCAATGAAGTTCTTTTAAAGTGTAGTCACTGTTATAATGTAGGAACTGCAGCAGTCACTTCCTGCACAGTAAGCTCCCACAAGTAGCAATGTGATCATGACCAGATAACCTGTTTTTTTGCAATGCTCATTGCGGGATAAATATTGGCCAGGACACTGGGGAGAACTCCCCTGCACCTCTTCGAAATATTGCCTGTGGGATATTTTATGCCCATATAAGAGGGCGGCTGGGGCACTGGTTTAACATCCAAAAGATGGCACCTCCGACAGTGCAACACTCCCTCAGTGTTGAACTGGGAGTGTCAGCCTGGATTTTGTGCTTTTGAATCTCGAGTGGGACTTGAACTCACAACCTTGTTTCAACTGTGAGGCTGAGAGAAGAGGCGAATTACTGCTGATGTGAATAATGGTAAAGTCAGTCCACAAGGGATTAAAGTGCTCGTTTTACAGTGTGTTTTTTATGGTCTGATAATCTTCAAGGATTGTGGATGAAAGAGTTTTGTAGGCTTTTATTTGTAATAGCCACTCCCTTAATGCCGAGACAAAGGCGCCTTGTTAAAAATACAGCTATTTTTAACTCATATTTACTGTGTCTGTCTAAATTCAAGAAATGTGTCTACAGAATTTCCCCCATTTTACAAAGGATGAAAACTCTGCTTCCATCAATTGTAACCAGACTTCTGAGTTTAAAAAAAATTTAGGGACAATCACTGACTCTTTGTGAACTGACACATCCATAAATTTACTTCAATCTTCCAAATATTTGCATTTTCTTTTTAATTGTGTGAAGTGGCACACTTTGCAAGAAAGGATGAGGAGAGGCAATTTAAACAAAATGGTGTAATTTTAAAGGGGCTGCAGGAACAGGAGATTGTGGGTGTGCGCGCGGGTGCTCTTGGGTGCGCAGGTGTATGTGTATGTGTATGTGTGCGGGTGCACACGTGTGTATGTGTGCATCGTGTGTGTGTGTGTGGGTGAGTGCATGTGTGTGCTCGGGTGTGGGTGCACGTGAGCGGACTTGTGCATGGGTGTATGTGTGTGTGTGGGCCTGTGTGTGTGTGTGGGCGTGTGTGTGTGTGTGTGTGTGTGTGTGTGTGTGTGCGGGTGTGTGTGCGGGTACATGGGTGGGTGTGGGCGCATGTCTGTGTTAGTGCATGCGTGGGTTCAGGTGTGTGGATGCGTCTGTGTGTATATGCAAATTATAAGTAGAGGCGGAGAGTACAAAAACAAGGAAATTGTACTAAAACCTTTATAAATCACTGGTTAAGCCTCAGCTGCAGGATTGTGATCAGTTTTGGGCACCACAATTTAGGAAGGATGTCAAGGCCTCAGGGTGTGGAGGAGATTTCAGATCTGAAGGAATAGAAGCAGGAGTAGGTCATTCAGCCCATCCAGCCTGCTCTACCATTCAATCAGATGGCTGAACAATAAATTCTTTACCAGAACGGTACAGGGCAGTGGTGAGGGACTTCCAGTTAATGCGGAGAGACTGGAGAAGCTGGGATTCTCTCCTCAGGAGCAGAAGGAGTTTAGGGGGAATTTTAATAAAGGTTTTGATAGAGTACATAGAAAGCGACTGCCAGAGGTCACAGATTTAAGGTCACTGGCGGAAGGACCAGAGGAGAGATATGCTCCCTCTAAGCTGTGTGGCAATCCAGTATCTGGAAGGCTCCCAAGCAGAATGTGCAGTCAGGAATCAGCCCCTGTACGTACTGTGCCAAGTGGCTGTTTCAAAAATAAATGTAAGGACCTGCACGCTTAATGCTGCACATAAAGAAAATGGAGCACATGTTGGCCATGAGGAGAAGTTATTTTTTTAATGCGGCTAATTGTTGTGATCTGGAACACGCTGTCTGAAAGGGTGGTGGAAGCAGATCCAATACTAATTTTTAAAGGGGTATTGGATAACTAGTTGAGAGGGAGAAGATTTTGAGGGCTATGGGGAAAGAGCAAGGGAGTTGGGACTGAGTGGGTAGCTTTCCTGAAGAGCTGACAGGGGCTAGAGCGGGGTGGGTTTTATCTCGCTGTGACGTGGTTTTAGATTCATGTAAGATTTCCAGTGTAACAGAACAGAGAAGATTGAGCCCGGCTCTGGGATTTGAGTGTAAAGGTCACCTCCACAGCTTGGGTTTGACACTTGATTGCTGTACAACTGGAACTGCGACAAGACCAACAGTTTGCAGCTTCAGACTGATTGAAGTTTCCTGGGACAGTGAGCTTTCGCAGATGTGAAGGTTTCATTCGTGTTTTGATGTTTCTATGTTCTTGCATGTCCCGCTTTCCCCAATGTTGATGGTAGAGGGGTGACAGTGGGATAGAGCTCTGTGCTGAAAATTAAGTCAGTTGAAGAATGAATAGTGGTTTTCAATGAACTTCGAGTGCTGATATTTTAACAGTCAGCATTAATGCTCCAGATGCAGAAAATCTTTTGTTAAAAAAGGCAACCTTTGTCCTGAAGAGTTTGTGTCGTCTCTCCTTTTGCTCCCCTCTTCTCTCTCATTTTTCTCCTCTTTTTTCTCTCTCTCTCCCTTCTTTGCTTTCTCTCTATTTCTATTTCTCTCTCCCCCAGCTGTCACGTGCTAGAGGAATCCTGGTGTATTTGTGGTGTTACCTCTAATCCAGTGCAATGAGTGAAATAACAGACAAGTGATTTGAAGCTATGGTTTGCTGGGAGTATTCTGTCTACAGGTTTCCCCCTGTCTGTTTTCAGAAGGATAACAAGTACAGATGACTTTTAAACAGATAATTGTGTATCTGAGAGCTCTCTTTTTTTTTAAAAAAAACACCTTCTTGCAAGTGGGAATGCTTTCCTGGAAATGTTATTAAAAGTTATAAGGAAAAGCAAATTGCGCTCAGTCAGTGTAAATTTGGAAAGTAAATTTGGTGGTAGTTGAAATAAGGCAAAATGTGTTTTAAATTCATTCTGTGTGGCTCGGTCATCCAGCTGGTTAACTCTCCAACAGGAGGTGACGCCTATGCCAAGTTGGCATTGATTGAGTTATCCGAGTGTTTGAAAATACAAATGCAGATCCAACATTTGGCATCCCTGACTTTGGTCCGTATCCAAGTGAAGTTTAGTTTGGATCTTGAAAGAAATACCAAGCACGAGAGTTGGCGGAACAATGGGAGCAAATTAGAATTGTCTGAATCCAGATGTTGGTACGTCTGACTGGAATTCCATTGCTCAGTTACTTATACAGCACGTTTCACTTAGTAGAACATCCTACAGCACTTTGCGAAAGCATTTATCAGACAAAATTTGACAACGAGCTACGTGAGATATCAAGAGAGGCAACTAAAAGCTTGGGCAAAGAGGGAGATTTTAAGGAGCCACTTGAAAAGAGAGAGCCAGAAAGGTAGAGGAGCTTAGGGAGGGAGTTCCAAAACTTAGGACCCAGGCAGCTGAGGACACAGAAGCCAGTGGTAGAGCAATGAATGTTGGGATGCTCGAGAGGTCAGAATTGGAGGGACGCAGGGATCGTGGAGGGCTACAGAACTGGAGGAGGTTACCGAGATAGGGAGGGGAGAGGTGTGGTTTATCCTGCCTCGATCTATTCTTTTCCTAGTCCAAGGGCTGCTGACGTTTAAAGGGACCTCAACTATTGCAGTGGTTGGAAATCAGCTAACAAAGCTTTACAGAGACAAAAAGCTGGTTTGTATCGCCCTAGAGGCCATGTGCTTTAGCTGTGAACCCTGAGGAGTGTTTGAGAAGATCCTAATTAATTTTGCACACCCTGTCCAACATTCAACAATTTGGCATTTCTGGTTAAATTAAATGGGTGCTGAAACTTTGAATGCTTTGGATGGTAACGGGTCTGGCATGTAAACAAGAGTACATAGAATCACATTCTTTTGAGATCGCAGCTGATAAAACTTTGGCATCAGTTCGATTGTTGTCTACGCCCACAGTTGGTTTCAGAATGGATCCATTCTGAGGTTGCTTCTTGTGATTTGAAGTTAAAATAATCCAGTTATATAATCCCTGTTACAATTCCAACATGTGATTTAGGTGTCGGCCATGACTCAGTAGGTAGCACTCTTGCCTCTGGGTCAAAAGATTCTGGGTTCGAGTCCCCTAGAAACTCGAGCACAAATTTTAGGCCGACACGCCACTCCTGATGTAATGCTGAAGGAGTGCGGCACTGTCAGAGGTGCTGTCTTTTGGATCAGCCATTAAACCGAGGCCCCTACTGTCCCCTCCAGTGGATGTAAGAGATCAGCTGGTGCTATGTTCAGAGCAGTCACAGAAAACGGATTAGCCGCTCAGCATCGCATCGATGTTCATGGGAACTTGCCCTGTTTCCCACAATGCAGCAGTGACTACACTTCAAAATGTATTTTATTGGCTGTAAAGCACTTTGGGACAATCTCGGGAATGGCGGGATTGTCCTACAAGGAAAGATTGAGGAGACTGAGCCTGTATTCTCCAGAGTTTAGAAGAATGAGAGGTGATCTCACTGAAGTGTGAAAAAAATCCTTCCAGTGCTCAACAGGGTAGATGCAGGAAGGATGTTCCCGCTGGTTGGGGATGGTCCAGAACCAGTGGCCACAGTCTCAGAATAAGAGGTAAGCCATTTAGGACTGAGATGAGGAGTAATTCCTTCACTCAGTGGGTGGTGAGTCTTTGGAATTCTTTACCCCAGAGGGCTGTGAAAGCTCAGTCATTGAGTATGTTCAGAACAGAGGTCGATAGACTTCTAGATATCAATGACATCAAGGGATACGGTGATAGTGCAGGAAGATGGCGTTGAGGTAGAAGATAAGCCACCATCTAATTGAATGGTGGAGCAGGTTCGAGGGGCCGAATGGCCTACTCCTGCTGCTATGTTCCTATGACATCCTGAGGCTGTGCAAGGTGCCATATAAATGCAAATCCTTCTTTCCATGGCTGCAACATCTTCAGAAGGTGGAGCAACTTTGCGTACTTGGCAAAACATTACATTTCAATTCAATTCAAATAAATCACACATGTTAGATTCACTTGTAAGCAATTCGTATGATTGTAATTTCATATATTTGACATTGGTTTTATAAGCCAGTAATGTTCTGATGCAGGAATGGATGCTGGGTGGCTGGAAAATTGAAGGAAGTTATTAGAAAAAGAAACGACTGGTCCAGGACGGAGAGACATGGAGAAGACTGTAACCCAAGCACCTACCTTCAGGCAGCACACCCATGATGATGATAACTTCTTTTTACTGCATTCACAGGATGTAGGCTTCGCTGGCTGTGCCAGCATTTAGTGCTCATCCCTAGTTGCCCTTGAGGCAGTGGTGGTGAGCTGCCTTCTTGAACCGCTGCAGTCCGTGTGGTGTAGGTACACCCACAGGGCTGTTAGGGAGGGAGCTCCAGGATTTTGACCCAGCGACAGTGAAGGAACGGCCGATATATTTCCAAGTCAGGATGGTGAGTGACTTGGAGGGGAACTCCCAGGTGGTGTTGTTCCCAACCATCTGCTGCCCTTGTCCTTCCAGACGGTAGTGGTCGTGGATTTGGAAGGTGCTGTGGAAGGAGCCTTGGTGAATTCCTGCAGCGCATCTTGTAGATGGTACACACTGCTGCTACTGTGCATCAGTGGTGGAGGGAGTGAATGTTTGTGGATGGGGTGCTAATCAAGCGGACTGCTCTGCCCTGGACGGTGTAAAACTTCTTGAGTGTTGTGGGAGCTGCACTCATCCAGGCAAGTGGGGAATATTCCATCACACTCCTGGCTTGTGCCTTGTAGATGGTGGACAGACTTTGGAGAGTCAGGAGGTGAGTTACTTGTCTCACGTTTCCTAGCCTCTGGCCTACTCTTGTAGCCACAGTATTTATATGGCTAGTCCAGTTCAGTTTCTGGTCAATGGTAACCCCCAGGATGTTGATAGTGGGGGATTCAGTGATGATAATGCCATTGAACAACAAGGGGCAATCGCTGGATTCTCTCTTGTTGGAGATGGTCATTGCCTGACACTTGTGTGGCATGAATGTTACTTGCCACTTGTCAGCCCAAGCCTGGATATTGTCCAGGCCTTGCTGTATTTGGACATGGATTGCTTCAGTATCTGAGGAGTCGCGAATGGTGCTGAACATTGTACAATCATCAGCGAACATCCCCACTTCTGACCTTATGATGAAGGAAGGTCATTGATGAAGCAGCTGAAGACGGTTGGGCCGAGGACACTACCCTGAGGAACTCCTGCAGTGACGTCCTGGAGCTGAGATGACTGACCTCCAACAACCACAACCATCTTCCTTTGTGCTAGGTATGACTCCAACCAGTGGAGCGTTTTCCCCCTGATTCCCATTGACTCCAGTTTTGCTAGGTCTCCTTGATGCCACACTTGGTCAAGTGCTGCCTTGATGTCAAGGGCAGTCACTCACCTCACCTTGGGAGTTCCGCTCTTTTGTCCATGTTTGAACCAAGCTGTAATGAGGTCAGGAGCTGAGTGGCTCTGGTGGAACCCAAATTGCGCGTCAGTGAGCAGGTCATTGCTAAGCAAATGGCAATTGATAACACTGCTGATGACCCCTTCCATTACTTTACTGATGATCGAGAGTAGACTGATGGGGCGGTAATTGGCTGGGTTGGATTTGTCCTGCTTTTTGTGTACAGGACACACCTGAGCAATTTTCTACATAGCCAGGTAGATGCCAGTGTTGTAGCTGTACTGGAACAGCTTGGCTAGGGGCATGGCAAGTTCTGGAGCACAAATCTTCAGTACTATTGCTGGAATATTGTCAGGGCCCATAGCCTTTGCTGTATCCAGTGCCTTCAGCTGTTTCTTGATATCATGTGGAGTGAATCGAATTGGCTGAAGACTGGCGTCTGTGATGCTGGGAACCTTCGGAGGAGGCCGAGATGGATCATCCACTCAGCACTTCTGGCTGAAGATTGTTGCGAATGCTTTAGCCTTATCTTTTACACTGCTGTGCTGGGCTCTTCCATCATTGAGGATGGGGATATTTGTGGAGCCTCCTCCTCCAGTGAATTGTTTAATTGACCACCACCATTCACAACTGGATGTGGCAGGACTTTAGAGCTTAGATCTGATCCCCTGGTTGTGGGATCGTTTAGCTCTGTCTATCACTTGCTGCTTATGCTGTTTAACACACAAGTAATCCTGTGTTATAGCTTCACCAGGTTGATACCTCATTTTTAGGTATGCCTGGTGCTGCTCCTGGCATGCCCTCCTGCATTCTTCATTGAACCAGGGTTGATGGTAATGGTAGAGTGGGGGATATGCCGGGCCATGAGGTTACAGATTGTGTTCGGGTACAATTCTGCTGCTGCTGATGGCCCACAGCGCCTCATGGATGCCAGGTCATGAGTTGTTAGATCTGTTTGAAATCTATCCCATTTAGCATGGTGATAGTGCCACACAACACTATGGAGGGTATCCTCAATGTGAAGGTGGGACTTCATCTCCACAATGACCCTGCGATGGTCCTACCGATACTGTCATGGACAGATGCATCTGTGACAGGCAGGTTGGTGAAAATGAGGTCAAGTCTGTTTTTCCCTCTTGTTGGTTCCCTCACCACCACCAATAGTCAGCCAGCTCAGTTAGTAGTAGTGCTACTGAGCCACTCTTGGTGATAGACATTGAAGTCCCCCACCCAGAGTACCTTCTGCACCCTTGCCACCTCCCAATGATGTTTAACATGGAGGAGTACTGATTCATCAGCTGAGGGAGAGTGATAGGTGTTAATCAGCAGGAGGTTTCCTTGCCCATGTTTGACCTGATGCCATGAGACTTCATGGGGCCTGGAGTCGATGTTGAGGACTCTCAGGGCAACTCCCTCCTGACTGTATACCGCTGTATCGCCACCTCTGCTGGGTCTGTCCTGCCGGTGGGACAGGACATACACAGGGATGGTGATGGTGGAGTCTGGGACATTATCTGTTCCATGAGGATGATTATGTCAGGCTGTTGCTTGACTAGTCTGTGAGACAGCTCTCCCAATTTTGGCACTAGCCCCCAGACGTTAGTAAAGAGGATTTTGCAGGGTCGACAGGGCTGAGATTGCCATTGTCGTTTCCAGTGTCTTGGTCAATGCCGGGTGGTCTGTCCGGTTTCATTCCTTTTTTGTGACAACTGAGTGGCTTGCTAGGCCATTTCAGAGTCCAAGTTGCTGTGGGTTGGGAGTCACATGTAGGCCAGACCAATCGACATGGTCATCATTAGACTTTTAATTCCAGATTTTTACTGAATCCTGCCGTGGCGGGATTCGAACCTGGGTCCCCAGAGCATTACCCTGGTTACTAGTACAGCGACAGTACCACTACACCATCGCCTCCCCACTGTTGTGATATGAAACAGCAACTTTGCAGTGTTGCATCCAGTTCTACAAGCATTAATTTTATCCCTGCTTGTACAACTCAGGAACCTCTCAAGTGATATTCCTTGCTCAATTCAAATGCATAGACAACTTTGAATAGTTCTTTCATCACTTATTGCTACCACTTTTGTTGCCATTACTGCAGCTTTTTAGTTAAACTTTTGCATTCTGCAGTTTGGTGGACAGTGGGGAATGTTATTCTAGAATCACATATATTACAGATGTTTGTAAAGTGCCACTGACACACAATGTGCTGCCTTATACATGGGCTCCCAACTCTGGTTGGACCGGTTCCTGGACGTTTGGTCACATGACTTCCTGCTTTCAAACGCCCCACGATCCCACTTACCATTGGTTAAGTGACATGTCCATCCTCATGGTGCCTCGCCTCCCCACACCAATCAGAAAGTGAACACTTTCATTTTTGAATCTTGCTGAAAAAAGAGACGTGTTGCCGAAGATTTTCATTTTGCACTCATCATGATAAATGCAAGAATGTCAAATTTCAAACAAGCACTAACAATGGTTGGTTGGCAAGTCCACTCTGATGGGCTGAGGCCTTACCTTGGAGAAGCAATGGATAATTATGGGCTCCCCAAGCTCCTAAGTAATTCAAAAAGGCAACATCTTTTTTAGTGAATCTTCACATTTTACAGGGTCTTCTGCTCAGTTGGCTGGGGTGGCTTTATTTAAAACACAAAATGAATTTCTCTTTCCTCGTCTTACATAGGTTTTCTTTCTTGTTTTTCCTTTGGACCTCTCCTGAAGTGGATTATAGCCATGTCATTCTGTTAAGAAAGAAAAACACTACTGTTACTACAAATGAAAGAGAGAACTTGCATTTATATAGCACCTTCCCCGACCTCAAGATGTGCCAAAGTGCTTTACAGCTAGTGAAGCAGTTTTGGCGTGTAGTCACTGTTGTAATATAGGAAATTTAGCAGCTAATTTGTGCACAGAAAGCTTCCACAAACAAATGACGAACATATGAAATAGGAGCAGAGTAGACCATTCAGTACGAGATCCTGGCTGATCTGTCTGTGTTTCACTTTCCACATTCCCACCTTCCCCCCAATAACCTTAGATTCTTGTTAAGAAAGGGAATCAATCTACGTCTGCCTTAAAAATAGTGTAGCCACTGTTATAATGTAGGAAACTCAGTAGCTAATTTGTGCACAGCAAGCTCCCACAAACAGCAATGTGATAAATGACCCGATGGTCTGTTTTTTGTGATGTTGGCTGAGGGATAAATATTGTCCCCTGCTCTTCTTTGAATCTACCGTGGATCTATATTTTTTTCCGTTCTAGTCGGTAGTTGGACCCAGAAGTACAATTTCAGAATTTTCTGAAGCTTTTACTCATTTAACAGGAAGCATAGGAAGAAATGAGATCATGTTCTTTCTGGCTGCTGTATATTTTTACAATCACAGTTTGCAGACACACACTTCAAGAAGCTGTGGTACTGTACACAAATCCACATAAAGTGAATCCTACATAAACGAACAATCCCAAGAAGTGGGCGTCTGTAATGAAAAGACCCAAATAAATTGCATGGTAAACCACAGTCTGAAACCACGGACTGAAGCCACGGACTCGCTCGCAAATTGCAAACTACAGATCAGCCTTCACTTCACCCAGTACCTTTCACAATTTCAAACAAGGGACAGCTTGTTACAGTGCTGCTCTGTGCGCAGCGTTCACTGAGTCGGGATCACTGATGCAACCCCCTTGTAGCTCACTTCCTTTCTTCCCTCAGGTTTCCATGAGTTCATCATAGACCAGTCACTGTGCGTCTCCCTGTTAAACACCTGCAAGTCCCCCTCCAGGTCACACGCCATTCTGAGTTGGAACTATGTCGGCCGTCCCTTCACTGTGGCTGGGTCAAAATTCTGGAACTCCGTCCCTGACAGCGCTGTGGGTGCACCCATGCCACATGGACTTCAGAGCCTTCTCAAGGGCAATTAGGGATGGGCAATAAATGCTGGCACTGCCAGGGATGCCATGAAAGAATGCAGAGTGGCAGAGAAATCGCTGCATCTCTGTGATTGAAAGATGATGTGCAATTCTATCCTGGATTTAAAACGCTTTCTCTGCCACTATGGAAGGTGGATAAAGAACTCGACATGCTACTGGGAAATTTTTCAGTAGATACAACGATCATTTTTGAAAATAAGGTCTCCTGTTTACAAATAAAAAAGACAGCCCCCAATATGTCCGTAACGTGCGGGTTCCATTGTTCCCCAGCCGATCTGAACTTGAGTGACAGTAACCTGCCTGCGGTTTAGCTGGTTAGGATTTCAGTAACCTGCCTGCGGTTTAGCTGGTTAGCATTTCAGTAACCTGTCTGACTGCTGCTTGGAACATTCGGGTGCTTGCACTGCACAGGAATTTGCTGCTAATTACAATTCACCCGTTTCCACAGTGAACATCTGTAACTGAAGTGTGCTTATCTGAACACAGCCGCAGCAGCGGTCTGTATCAGCCTGCTGCGCTGTACTGAGCTGAGCACAATGTGGAAACTATTTTGCTAACGTGCTGCTTCAATCATTTTTTTTTTAAAAAGTCAGGAATGAGCAAACGATTACTCGGCCCATTTAAATAGATTAATTTTCACCTGACTATTTATAAGCCCAGCTAAACTGATTATTTCTTTAAGGTATATAATCGTTAATTGACTAAAGAAATTTTCCTGATGCCTGTTTTAAATGGTTTTCAAAAACTTCCTTTTGTGCCTCCTGGTCCTGTTTTGTTGGAAGGATCCAGCTTGATTTTAACTCCCTTTCATTAAATATTAAAGGAAGCAAGTCTTGCATTTCCCAAGCTCTGGAATTCCCTCCCTCAACCTCTCCGCCTCTCTACCTCACTTTCATTCTCAAAGACACTCCTTAAAGCCGACCTCTTTGACCAAGCTTTGGCCCTCTGACCTAATACCCCCTTGCGTGGCTGGGGGTTACACTTTATTTTATAATGCTCCTGTGAGAATGGCCTCGGAACGTGCCATTACATCAGTAGTTGTTGAAAGTTGGAGTTATCTTGAGTTATTTTTTGATTTAAAGTTGGCTGTTGTGAAGTGTAAAAGTTGTGTCTGTCAGTGGAGAGCAGTTATTAACAATAATGGAAGGATAATGTTGCAACCTGAACCTTCACCCAAATAGCCTGATTATTTTGCCGTTGGGGCGCTAATGTGTGCCTTCCTCTGGTGAATCCACCTGGGACTATCCCTCTAAGGCCATGTGGCTTGGTATGAAAAGTGTTGATGGCGTTTTAGACGTTGCTGATGGAACTTTTTTATTAATCGGTAACCCAAGTGTCCATTGGATGTTTTGTTAAATCCAGCACCTGTTTGTATCCATCATAATGAAAGTCTAGTGTGCATCTGGACTGCTGCAACCCTCAAAGTATCATATCTCCGAGAGTGATACCACAACAGCTGGTGTCTGTTGGGGAGAATAATCTGAAACACTGTCTTTTGAGTTAACTAAGCTTGAATGATTTACATTTTGTCAGTGAGATATTTGAGCTCATGAAAAACAACTTGACTCATTTTTTAAAAAAAATTAAGATTCCAATGAGCAATTGCCACAGAACCACCCAGGGAAATTATTTAAATGTGTTTAAAACCTAGCGCCCTGGAACCAGCCACCTTCATTCTGCATGCAGCTACTGCAGAGCAGGCCACTAAGATTTGCTCCAACATTGCTGAGAGGGAAAACATGTCCCTCCACGTCTTCCTCATAGGCGGAAGACAGACAGACCATACTCAACCAGCCCACGCTTGCAGTACCTAAAGCGAAACTGCTGTTAGATATGATTCTGCAATTGGGCAGCACTTGTTGAACACCCCTGAGTGCGCGAATAACTACCCTAACAATCAATTTAAGGTAATCAATCAAACTCGTAGCATGGCTCACTTATGTGTACTAGAAGCAGCCCGACCAGAGCGTTTGATTAAATCATGAAGCTCTATGCAGCATCCTCCAACACTTTGGATGCCCATTGAAGTTTGTCACCACCTTGATACTCCTGAATGACTATATGGCCGCCACCGTCCTAAGTGGAGGGTTTGAAACTGACGCCTTTCACATCCGGATCGGGGTCAAACAAGGTTGTGTGATTGCACCACCCCCCCACCCCCGTCACCTTGATCAGGTAAATGGTGAACGTCATCGCCCACCTCATTTGAGATGAGCTACCACCTGGCGTCAACATTCAGTATCCTCTGGACGGGAAGCTCTTTGACCTTGGTCACTTCCGGGCAAAAACAGAACTCACCACCGTGGACACCCACGCCCTTCAGTTTGCAGATCCCTGCTGCGTGATGGCTCACTCTGTAGACAACGTGCAAAGGATGCTTGTTGTCTTCAACACCTCGCCCTTAAACATCGCCCAGACGAAGGCCCTTCCCCGGGCCAGTTGAGCACCCCCTGCTCCATCTATGCAGATGGGTCTGGAGTATGTGCAGAGCTTCCCTTATCTCAGCAGCCACCTCTCCCAAGGGCCAACCATCGATGAGGAAGTCCAACACCGAGTCAACTGTGCCAGTGCAGCCGCCTTCAAGCTGCGCTAACATGTCTTTGCACATCAGCAAAGGTTCTGGTTTTTCAGGCCGTTGTGTTGACCATCCTTCTCTACTGCAGTGAAACATGGACTGTCTACCGACGCCAAGTTAAGATCCATGAGAGCTTCCATCAGCTTGTGTCGAATCATGGGGACCAAATGGGAGCACGGCCGGACTAACGTAAACGTCCTCCATGAAGCTGCGTCTACCAGCATTGAAGCCCTGCTCTTGCGGAACCAACTCCGATGGACGGGCCAGTGCGTCTGGATCCCCGAAAACCGCCTCCCTCAGCAGGTTCTCTCCTCACAGGCCTCCATGGGCCAATGTTTAAAGGGCGGCCAAAGGAAAAGGTGTAAGGATACACTCAAGGTCACCCTAAAGCACAGAGGAATTAACACCGCTGACTGGGAGGAGAATGCTGCCGATCGCTCAGCATGGCACCACCTGGTCCATCAAGGCGCAAGCCCCTCGAGGCTCAGAAACTCGACAGCGAGGCGGAACAATGGCGGCAGAGGGAGGAGAAGGAAGCCAACCCGGGACTGCGATTTCCACTCCCCTGCGCAATACCGTGCCCCCCACTGCAGAACAACATGTGGATCCAGGATTGGGCTCCTCAGTCATCTGAAGTCTCACCAAGCCTGACGGACGCCATCCTCGATTCCGAGGGTCAGCTGTCACCGACAAGGAGAAGCGGCATACACTCAAACGCAGGGACCAGTTCTCTGCAGACAAAATGAATGTGTTCAGGCCTTGCACCTCCTTTCAAATACCCAAGAGGTTGGGGAGCTTATAGTTCCTGTTGCTTTCTCCATAGCAACGCCTCAGCCAATCTGAGTTGACTTGCTAACCAATCAGCACCCTTTTCTCCTGTAGTATAAATTGTTGTGATCGTTTGATATTTACCATTCTTTTGTTTGTCCTGATGAGTGCAAGATGAAAACTTTGGCAACGTGTCTATCTTTTCATCAGTAATCAGATTCTGTACGATCAGGTAACTGATTCAAATCATCCCCTCTTTCATCTGATTTTACCTTCATCTGATTTTTCTTTGACAGTATGGTTCCCTATCCGTAAATCTGAGCTCATCCAAACCTGCCCATCCTGCCCTGACACTCTCCAAGTCCCATTCACTCAGTGCCCCTGTGCTCACTGCCCTATGTTTGCTCCCATTCTGGCAAAGTCTTGATTTTGAAGCTTTCATCCTTGTTTTCAAATCCTTCCGTGGCCTCGTCCCCTCCTCCTTATCTCTGCAACCACAAAGAGAAGACACCAAGTTTATCAAGAAAAAAATGACCAAGTTGAGGTCAGCCTTTTGAGAAAAGGGAAGTGGCAGTAACCTGTTTTTAAAATTCTGAATGGGTTGGGGAGGGTAGATATGGAGAGGAAGTTTCCACTTGAGGGAGAACCAAAAACTAGGGGCCATAAATACAGTAGAGTGAATAATAATAACTAATAAATCCAACAAGAAAATAGAGAAATCTCTTTACGCACAGAGTGGTTAGAATGTGGAACTCACTACCATAGGAAGTAGTTGAGGTCAATAGCTTTTTCTTATTCTTTCATGGGGTGTGGGCGTCGTTGGCAAGGCCAGCATTTGTTGCCCATCCCTAATTGCCCTTGAACTGAGTGGCTTGCTAGACCATTTCAGAGGGCAGTTAAGAGTCAACCACATTGCTGTGGATCTAGAGTCACATGTAGGCCAGACCGGGTAAGGACGGCAGATTTCCTTCCCTAAAGGACACTAGTGAATCAGATGGGTTTTTATGACAATCGATGATAGTTTCACAGTCACCATTACTGAGACTAGCTTTCAATTCCAGATTTTATTCATTGAGTTTAAATTCTACCAGCTGCTGTGGTGGGGTTTGAACCCATGTCCCCAGAGCATTAGCCTGGGCCTCTGGATTGCGAGTTCAGTGACTTTACCATATGTTATCATCTATCCCTTTAGCTTAAGGCTTTCAAAATGAAACTGGATGTGTACATGAGAGAAAAGGGAATAGAAAGATAAGCTGAAAGGCTGAGATGAAGCAGATAAAGTGGGAGAAGGCTCATGTGGAATATAAACACCAGGACAGACTGGTTGGCCTTGGTTCTTATTGTACGATGTTGTTACGTGCCTGCATGCCATTGTAATGTAAAGGTGCTCGGCAGAGCAAGGATTAATATGGGACTGGAGAATAGCACCACCCACGGTATGATGTATCGAGTCAGGTGGTAATAGACCGAGCAAACAGTCTAGAGAGAACAGTCTGGAAGCAGCCTGCATGGAGATAACAGCACCATGCATGACAGTAACCTGGGATCTGTAAATAGTTAAAGGTTAACTATAAAGGGTTCATGTTTAAACATACAAGTCTCAAGACCTTATCATTGAGACATCTAAAGAACCCATATTACAACAGTTCTGTGCTGTGAATTCGACGCAATTCTGTGCGAAAGTTTGGACTGACACTTGCACTGCAAGCTTGCAATACTCACTGAGGAAGAAAGTAAGACGACAAGAGGGGAAGTTGGGACTATAACAGCTTGTGATAGAACCTGTGAAAGTGTGACTGTAGTCAGCTAACTCGAATGGATGAGGGGGGTCCTGGGGGAGGGCGTTGGGGTGGCTTTGGAGTAAGACCAGTGGAGTTATCCCCAGGATTTGGGATAAAGTGGATAGCATCCAGAACCCAGAGGGGAGGTGACTGGAGCAGGAAGTTACAATTGTAGAATTATGAGGGGCAAGTCAGCTTTTACAGTCACCTCTGTAATACTCAATTCTCGAGTCCTCAGCAAAACTGTGTTGACTAAGTGGTGGCTCTGTTAAAAACTGACGGTAATTCCAGCATGTCCTTCACTTGCAAATTCTCTCACCTCATTGGGGAAGTGGTGGTGTAGTGGTAATGTCACTGGACTAGTAATCCAGAGGCCCAGGCTAATGCTCTGGGGACATGGGTTCAAATCCCACCACAGCAGCTGGTGGAATTTAAAATCAATTAATAAAACTTGGAATGGTGACTGTGAAACTATAATCAATTGTTGTAAAAACCCATCTGGTTCACTAATGCCCTTTGGGGAAGGAAATCTGCCATCCTTACCTGGTCTGGCCTATGTATAACTCCGAATCCACAGTAATGTTGTTGATTCTTAACTGTCCTCTGAAATGGCCTAGCAAGCCACTCAGTTTAAGGGCAATTAGGGATGGGCAACAAATGCTGGCCTTGCCAGCGACGCCCACATCCCATGAACGGATAAAGAAAAAAACCCCTGTTGCTGAGCTCTGTCACCTCCAATTCTTAGACGGGGTAATATCCTTTAGTGTATTTGAGTGATGAACTATTACCGATGCACATTGTATCTAACGTGTATGCTTCTTATTTTTAGAATACAAAATATCATCTACTTGGATCCTGTGCTAAGTCATCCTGAAAAATAGATGTGAATAGGTTTTGGGCAGTAGTCTCCCAGATAGAGATTAAGTTGAACTTGCATTTCAAGACAAATTTTGCATTGAAATGATCACTGGAAAATTCTGCGAGAGATAATGCTTTGTGGTCAACAGGCTTTCTGAGGGCACAGATGTTTCTCCTGGAGGAAGAAGAAGCTTAGTGTTGGATTTGATGAGGTGTACGTTTGTGTGTGTTAATAACCTTTTCAGCTTCATCCGAATGTACTGAAAAGGACGAGGAAACATACGTGTTTAACAGTTCCCATTTTCTAAAAACACAAAATCATTTTTCTGTAAATGTCTGTTCAGTTGCATCAAGAATGACACAAGGTAAACACGGAGTGAATCCTCTCACTCCTGTCCAAAGGCAGTTGTAGCAATATTTTTAACAATCATGTGGAAGGAACAACACGACATATTTGACTCTCTGCCTGCCTGTTATTTGAAAGTGCTTTTTTTTTTTGCTTTATTAGATTGGGACACTGAAACGCCATGGAAGGACTTTTCTCCCCACAGTGCCCGATAACGCAAGGAAAGAAGCTCACAGTTTGCTGGTTACAGAAGTAAGTCCCTCAAAGCACAGCTGTCAGCAGTACTGATTGCAGAGTTGGCCTTCAAAGTGATTATTGGCTTGTTTTTGTATATGTAAACGAGTTAGCCTCTGAACTGTTGTAAACACTTCGCTATTGCTGGATTCAGCTCTGGGCACAGTGCAGATTTATCAGAACGATAACTGGAGCTAAAAGGGTTAAATGATAAAGGCAGGATACCCAGACAAGGCTTGTGTGCATTCCAGATAGAAGATTATGGAGTGATCTAATTAACGTGTTTAAGTTGATCAAAGGAGTTGACAGGGCCGAATGAGAGAAACCATTTCCTCTGGTGGGGGTGGGGGGGTGGTGGGGTGGGGGGGTGGGGTGGGGGGGGGGTCCAGGACAAAGGGGCAGAACCTTAAATTTCGAGCCAGGCCGTACAGGGGTGATGTCAGGAAGCACTTCTTCACACAAAGGGGAGTGGAAATCCGGAACTCTCTCCCTCGAAAAGCTGTTGATACTGGTGGTCAAGTGAAAATTTCAAAACTGAGATTGATAGATTTTTGTTTGGGATGGTGTTTAAGGGTTACGGAACAAAGGGGGGTGGATGGAGTGAAGATACAGACCTGCCATGATCTCATTGGATGGTAGAACAGGATTGAGGGGCTGAATGGCTCCTTCCTGTTCCTGTGCTCTTGCTTGTAGGTTAGTGTGGCTTTTGGATTGTTCTAATCGTATTGAATAGAATTTTCAAATTCTTTCATAGAATGTGGGTGTCGTTGGCTAGGCCAGCATTTATTGCCCATCCCTAATTGCCCTCGAGAAGGTGGTAGTGAGCTGCCTTCTTGAACCGCTGCAGTCCATGTGGTGTAGGTACACCCACAGTGCTGTTAGGGAGGGAGTTCCATTTATTCAAAATGTAAATGAACTGAATATTTGGACTACTGGAGATGTGAATTGTGATTTCTGTCTTCGTGTAGGTTTGTTTTATAAAAATAATTAAAGGAAGAGGAAACAAAGGTTAGTTTTTGGGGCTAAAGGAGCCCTTTGAAAACCCCCTTGGGGAATAGGAGGCAGCAGTAGTCATCTGAAAAAAAATCAGGAATTCTACCTGCAAATCTTTTTGCGAATAAAGTTTAGATCTTTTGATCATTGCAAGAATGAAAATACTTTGAAAAGAAGATGATGTGTCCATCTTCGATGACGTCTTGCATTTGTTTAGCACCATTAATGTAGTAAAATGCCCTGAGGAGTTTCATAGGAGCATTATCAATCAAAATGTGACACTGAGCCACACAAGGGAGGTATTAGGACTGGCGACCCAAATTTTAGTCAAGGAGGTGGGTTTTAAGGAACTTCTATAAGGAGGAAAGTGGGGTAATGAGGTGAAGAGGTTTAGGGAAGGAATTCCGGAGCTTAGGGTCTCGGCATCTCAAGGCAGGGTCACGATTGGTGGGGCGATTAAAGTCATGGCGGGGGGTGTTCAGGCGGCCATGATTTCATCGTGCTGTCTGGAAATTAAAGCAAACTGAGGAAGTTGATGGCCATTTTGTTGAATGCCAACACAAAGATACTGGGGGACAAGGTATCACATGGCTTCTGAAGGAACTTTTGGGATTTTGGTAACATAACGTTGCAGTTTGGAGCAGGCTCGAGCCTGCTGTGTCATTGAATAAGATCATGGCCGATCTTCGACCTCAACTCCACTTTGTCACCTGATCCCCATTTCCCTTGATTCTTTTAGTGCCCAAAAATCTATCAGTCTCCATCTCGAATATTCTCCACGAATAAGGATCCAGAACTCTGGGGTAGAGAATTCCTATGATGCACCTGGTGGTACTCGATCAGAAAATGATAGTTGACTGTAGGCCACTGATTTGAGAGATGGAGTGATTTGGATTGGTGATAAATGCTACATCCATCTCCTACTTTCATTCATTCACGGGATGTGGGTGTCACTGGCTTGGCCAGCATTTATCACCCATCCCTAATTTCCCTTGAGAAGGTGGTGGTGAGCTGCCTTGAACTGCTGCAGTCCATGTGGTGTAGGTACACCCAGGAAGGGAGTTCAAGGATTTTGACCCAGTGACAGTGAAAGAACAGCAATACATTTCCAAATCAAGATGGTGAGTGGCTTGGAGGGGAGCTTCCAGGTCCCATGTATCTGCTGCCCTTGTCCTTCTAGATGGTAGCGGTTGTGGGTTTGGAATGTGCTGTCTCAGGGGGTTTGGTGAGTTCCTGCATTGCGTTTTGTAGATGGTACACACTTTTGCCACTGTGCTTGGTAGAGGGAGTGAATGTTTGTGGATGGGGTGTCAATCAAGCGGGCTGCTTTGTCCTGGATGGTGTTAAGCTTGTTGAGTGTTGTTGGAGCTGCACTTATCCAGGCAAGTGGGGAGTGTTCCATCACACTCCTGACTTGTGCCTTGTAGATGGTGGACAGGCTTTGGGGAGTCAGGAGGTGAGTTACTCACAGGATTCCTAGTCTCTGACCTGCTCTTGCAGCCCCAGTATTTATATGGCTAGTCAGTTCAATTTCTGGTCAATGGTAACCCCTGAGGATGTTGATGGTGGGGGATTCAGCGATCGTATTACCATTGAACATCAGGGGGCGATGGTTAGGTTTTCTTTTGTTGCCACAAAGTTATATTTCTTAAGATGAGCCTAATGCATAGACAAGGTTATATGTACTTAAGTGCTTGGGTTTCACATCTAGTGTAAGGCAGTTCGAGGGATGGAGAAGCATCGGGTTGTGCTGCGGCCGTTGAAGTGGTTTTCGGATTGTGGGGATGTTAGGATTTATTGAATGTTGCAGTTCTTTATGGCAGCCTTGCGAGCTGGAAGGCAAGAAGGCAAGATTATCCCAACTGGGTTTCAACATTTCTTATACTGTTAGTTCTAATGTATGGAAAACTTAATTAAAACGAACCCTCTCGGATGATGCACCCTAGGGCAGTAAATATGTAGTAACTGTTGGAGTTAGACCATCATGTGCCCTTGTTAATAGGCATGGAAATGCACCTAATAATGTACCACTAAAATTATTATATTTTGGCTTAAAGCGTTCTTGTTTATCCTGTAGCATTCTGAGCTAAAAAAAAAGTCCTACACCTGCTTTGCTACAATTAGTTAAACCCTTTCATTATTTGGGCTAAATATCACTTGCCTATTTTTCATCTAAAGTGTTGAAATTCTTGAAATTATCAGGTGTAAAAAGAAAGTTTCATGAGTTAATTGGAGGGCTGTGATCCAACACTGGTGCTTTGAAGTTGAGTTCACTGACTCCCGTCTGATCTATTGTTATGACTTGTTTTCTAATCTTAATTCCTGTCTCTAACGACCCCAAACACCCAGGCGCTGATAACTTGGAGCTTTTCCTCCCATTTCCAAGCAGCCTCAACCTCAGTTTCGTTACCGTGTGGTGCAAAAGCTCCACGTACAGCTAAATACTTGAGTGATAAGCTTTTCTAATCAAGAACGTTAGAATATGTTTGGCAGTTTTATCGTCAGGCTTTTCAACATTGACTGGGAATGTCCTGCAAGGTTGGAATGCACACGAGGTTGTTGTTCTCTGACTTCATGTCCAGATCTAGTGAGTGTTTGACCTCTGAACCCCAAACTGCTCTTTTTAAAGACGCATAAAATGGACAGTGGACATTTTTGAATGATAACAGGTGGGGTTTATACTTGCGCTTAGGAATGTTGAGTTTGCTGTTGTACAGGATGGAGTTATATATAGAACTCATTAGACTGGAAAGAGCGTTTGAAAACAATACCCGTTTTACATAAAATAAAAGCAAAATACTGCGGATGCTGGAAATCTGAAACAAAAACAAAAATAGCTGGAAAAACTCAGCAGGTATGACAGCATCTGCGGAGAGGAACACAGTTAACGTTTCGTGTCCGTATGACTCTTCATCAGAACTAAGGAAAAATAGAAATGAGGTGGAATATAAACTGGTTGAGGGGGGTGGGACAGGTAGAGCTGGATAGAGGGCCAGTGATAGGTGGAGGCAAAGAGATTGCCAAAGATGTCATAGACAAAAGGACAAAGGGGTGTTGACGGTGGTGATATTAGTTGAGGAATGTGCTAATGGTGACATTAAGGGTAGAAAGCAGGACGAGCAAGTGACAGATAGCCCTAGTGGGGGTGGGGGAGGGGGAGGGGGAAAGGGATCGAAATAGGCTAAAAGGTAGAGATAAAACAATGGATGGAAATACATTTAAAAATAATGGAAATAGGTGGGAAAAGAAAAAATATATATATTAAAAAAATATAAATTATTGGAATAAGGGGGATCGGAAAGGGGGTGGGGATGGAGGAGAGAGTTCATGATCTAAAGTTGCCTAATCGGAAGATGAGGTGCTGTTCCTCCAGTTTGCGTTAAGCTTCACTGGAACATTGCAGCAGGCCAAGGACAGACATGTGGGCATGAGAGCAGAGTGGAGTGTTGAAATGGCAAGCGACAGGGAGGTCTGGGTCATGCTTGCGGACAGACCGAAGGTGTTCCACAAAGCGGTCACCCAGTCTGCGTTTGGTCTCTCCAATGTAGAGGAAACCGCATTGGGAGCAACGAATACAGTAGACTAAATTGAGGGAAGTGCAAGTGAAATGCTGCTTCACTTGAAAGGAGTGTTTGGGCCCTCGGATGGTGAGGAGGGGGGAAGTAAAGGGGCAGGTGTTACACCTTCTCCGGTTGCATGGGAAGGTGCCGTGGGAGGGGGTTGAGGTGGAGGGGGTGATGGAGTAGTGGACCAGGGTGTCCCGGAGGGAACGGTCCCTACGGAATGCCACAAGGGGGGTGAAAGGAAGATGTGTTTGGTGGTGGCATCATGCTGGAGTTGGCGGAAATGGCGGAGGATGATCCTTTGAATGCGGAGGCTGGTGGGGTGATAAGTGAGGACAAGGGGGACCCTATCATGGTTCTGGGAGGGAGAGGAAGGTGTGAGGGCGGATGCGCGGGAGATGGGCCGGACACGGTTGAGGGCCCTGTCAACCACCGTGGGTGGAAAACCTCGGTTAAGGAAGAAGGAGGACATGTCAGAGGAACTGTTTTTGAAAGTGGCATCATCAGAACAGATGCGATGGAGGCGAAGGAACTGAGAGAATGGGATGGAGTCCTTACAGGAAGCGGGGTGTGAGGAGCTGTAGTTGAAGTAGCTGTGGGAGTCGGTAGGCTTGTAATGGATATTGGTGGACAGTCACGTTTTACATAGCTGTAGATCCCTGGAATTTATTGCATTGCTTATGAAATTGTTAAATGAAGTTGTCACATGCATATACTCATGTGGAATAACCCCAGAAGAATGGTGCGATAGAATTGTCACCTTGCTCCTCCAATTCTGGCTTCTTTAAACATCACAGATTTTAATCACTCCACCATCGGCGGCCATGCCTGGGCCTGAAGATCTGGAATTCCCTCCCTAAACCCCTGTCTCTCTCCTTTTAAGATGCTCCTTGAAACCTACCTCTTCAGTCAAGCTTTTGGTCACCTGTCCAGATATTTCCTTATGTAGTTTGGTGTCAAATTTAGTTTGATAATCACTTCTGTGAAGTGCCATTTTGTTGGGCTAAAGGTGCGATATAAATGCAGGTTGTTGTTGGAGAGCCATCACATTCTAACAGAAATGTGCTCACCCTCTGAAGCTCGATAGCAGGATCAGAAATGTCCCGTGGTTTTTCTTCTCAGTTTCCTCCTTTCACGCTCGCAGCCAAAATGTATTCCTTGCTGGAGGTATTGCAGAGGTATGAATTCCGTCCAGTATCTGTTTTGTTAGGGTCTCCTTTCATCCATGAGGCTTGGTAATTAGTGCTGCCAGGCGATCTGCCTGTGACAGCAACAGCTTGCATTTATCTAGTGCCTGTAAAATGTCCCAAGACGATTGACAGGGGTGAAACTGAACAAAATTTGGCACCAAGGCACAAGTGATATTTGGACAAATGACCAAAAGCTTGTTCAAAGAAGTTTTGGGCAGCACTTAGCAGGGGAGATGATGGCCTAGTGATAGTGTCAAAGGACTCGTAATCCAGAGGCCCAGGCTACTGTTCTGGTTCAAATCCCACTGTGGTCAAGTATTCATGTGGAATATAAAGCTGACCTCAGTCATGGTTACCATGAAGCCATTGTCATAAAAAACCCATCTGGTTCACTAATGTCCTTTAGGGAAGGAAATCTGCCGTCCTTACCTGGTCTGGCCTACATGTGACTCCAGACCCACAGCCATGTGCTTGACTCTTAACTGCCCTCTGAAACGGCTTAGGGCAATTAGAGATGGGCAACAAATGTTGGCTTTGCCAATGTTGCCCACATCCCGTGATAAAAAAAAGGAAAAGAAGGGAGAGGCAGAGGGATTTGGGAAGGGAGTTCCAGAGTTTGGGACTCAGGCATCTGAAGGCACAGCTGCTGAGGGGTGAAAATCAGGGAGGCACGAGAGGTCAGAACGAGAGGAGCGCTGAAATTTCGGGGACTGAAAGAGATTACAGAGAGGGGGAGGGTGAGGATGAAAAATTTTAAGTCAAAGTGTTGTCAGACCAGGAGCCAATGTAGGTCAGTGAGCACAGGGGTGATGGGCGAGCGGGACTAAGTGCAAGTTAGGATAGGAGCACCAGAGTTTGGGATGAGCTCAAGTTTACTGAGGGAGGAAAGCGGCCAAAGAGAACACCGGATCTGCCCAGTCTGAAGGCAATAAATGCATAGATAAGGGTTTCAGCAGCAGATGAGCCGCGCAGGGGTGGAGATGGGCAGTGTTACAAAGTTGGAAGTGCGACTGAGTTTGACCCACCTCCCCCTTGCGTTTCTTCCCTAACAAGTCCATTCCGAACGGGGCGAACGGGATGGCCAGCAGCCTAGGGAACACTGGCAGAAAGTTTCCCCCCTTTTTAATCTGGGAACAATGGGTAGGATCGCAGTGCTCTGTCCCAAACCGGCTAATGGGGGGTAGAATTAGAGTTGAACATGGCAGCTTTCCTGGCCCCAGGCGGGTCAGCTCCACGTTAGATTGGATGCGACCTGAAAAGCAGTTCGTACTTTCAGCAAAAAAAAAATGATGACTTCACCTGAATATCGGGTTCCCAACCCTCCAGGATTAGCCTGGAACCTCCAGGAATCGAAGATCAATCTCCAGGACGTTGCTGTCATCAATCCTGGAGAAAAAAAACTTAAGGAAGTTAAAAAAGATGGGTTTTTTTGTTCATTTTCTTTCAACATTTTCAACATTGTTGCATCTGGTAAAGAAAAATGGAGGATAAAAGACAGTTTGGCTGACAGTCAAGCATCATCCAATTAGGTAATGAGTCTTTTTGCTTTCCAATTGGCCTAGGAAGGCAGTGCATCACAAGGATGGAAATGTTGGTTGACTAATGGCAAGAGTGTGGGGTCAAGTCTTGTGATGATTCCTCCAGGAAGATATTTAATCGCAGTTGGCAACTCTACCCTCTATACTGTACTCAGTGCAGTTTTATGCTACGTAATTTATTAGTCCAAGAGATTGGGATCACTTGATGTTGTTGCTTTAGTGCGGAAGCCCCGCTAATTTATTTCCTGCTTCCTACCCCCCTCCCCCATCACTCCAACATGCTGAGGGGGATTAGACTAATTGTGTCTCGACTCCTTCTGTGGCTCAGATCAATTATCGCAGTTTAGAGCATAAAATGAATTCAGGACTTCTGTCTCCTGCATAGTCCAGCGTTACAACTGGAGTTGTCATATGGCCACTTAACGTATGTGTTGGGTTTGCAACACTGGCTAACCAGGAATGTTAGTTTTCTTTTAATCGCATACATCGATTGAAAGCCAGACTTTGTATATTTTTGCTTTAAATGACTTCTAAACTTTTCTGAAACAGAAGTTATTTTTATATACTGGTGGTTGTGCTAGCTTTTGAAAATAAGGGCATTTAAAGATGTCAAAGATCAATATAGCCTAAATTAGAGGACTTGATTAAAATATGAAAAATTTTGTGTGTCAGCATTATTTTCCAATCTTCAGATATTTATAATAAATAATATGTGAAGCACAGGCAAAAAGCAACCCAACGAGTTATAATACCTTTCAAAATATCTTCAGAAAAGGAGTGGTGGAAGTTTGGAACTCTCTTCTACAAATGTCAATTGATGCTAGATCAATGGTAAATTTTAAATCTGAGATTGATAGATTTTTGGCATTCAAAGGTATTAGGGGATATGGGGCAAAGGGGCTAATATGGGGTTAGATCACCGATCAGCCATTTTCTCATTGAATGGTGGGAAAGGTTGAAAGGGCCGAATGGTCTCCTGTTCCTATTTTTATCCATATTCATTTGGAGATGATACTCGGTATCAAATGATTCTTCAAAATGGTAATTTTGGGTGCAGCAGCATATTTTATATATATATATATGATGCCAGATACTGTTAGTACCAAGCTAAACATGACACTGTTTAAAATCTTCAAACAGTCACTGTATAGAACCCAAGCAGCAAATTGCTAAGTCTGTGTCTCAGATTGACAGTGTGGCTGGGACTGCTACTTTGAAGAAGCTTTGTCTTGGGGAGGCCCTGTAACCTGATATGCTCTTTTAAGCAGGTTTGTGATATTTGACAACAGGTGCAGAGTGTGTTAAGTAATCCTGGTTGGGTCAAAGAGCAACAAGGCTGCAACATTAAGGCATGAATAAATCTAATAAGGAATTTAAGAGAAACCTCTTTACCCAGAGAGTGGTGAGAATGTAGAACTCACTGCTGCAGGGAGTGGTTGAGGTGGATCGTATCAGGAGGTTTTAAAGGGAATCTGGAAAAACACATGAAGGAAACAGGAATAGAAGGTTATGTTGATTTGTGTCAGTCGTGGCTCGGTGAGTGACGCTCTCGTATCTGAGTCACAAGGTTGAAGGTTAAAAGACCTAAATCTAGGACTTGAATTCAAAAATCAAGACTGACACTGCTGGTGCAGCACTGAGGGAGTCCTGCACTGTTGGAGGTGCCGTCTTTCCGATGGGAAAGTTAAACCGAGGCCCCATCTTCTCCCTCAGGTGAACGTAAATCAATTCCACAGAACTATTTCAAAGAAGAGCAGTTATCCCCAGTGTCCTGACCAATATTTTATCCCTCAATCTACATCACAAAAGACAGGTTATCTGGTCAACATCAGTTGGCAGTTTGGAGTTTCCTGTGTGCAAAGTGGCTGCTGTTTTTCCAACATTACAACAGTGACTACACTAAAAGTATTTCACTGGCTGTAGAACACTTTGGGATGTTGAGTGGTCATATGCTATACAAGTGCAATTATTTATATGATGAGATGGAAGTAAAGTGGGAGCATGCTCATTTAAGCATAAACACTGGCACCGACGAGTTGGACCAAATAGCCTGTTTCTGTGCTGTAAAATTCTGTGTGAAGGGCAGTTGCACATGTAATGTCAACCTCCAACAGCATGATCATGCTTGTGTTAATGCAAAGTGGTGTCTTTCTGTGTTTATTCTTGCAGTGAAGGCCAGGCTGCAGAGTGAAGAATAGTTTTTCCTTCTTGCATTGTTTATGAATTGCTTATTATTTCTCTGAAGGAGATCATTGTCAGGTTTTTCCAACGTAATGTCTTATCTTAAACAGTTGGTGGTCTGTTTTTGATTCAGACATTTGCTCGGTTTCTAACGATTAGAGAAGCATTATCTTATCTGAAGAGATGGTATCATTGTTGCATTTCACTAGCTGGACTTACATTAAATCCTTGCTTTGTCAACAGCCCCAAACCTTTTCAAGCAAATTTGTTTTTCTAAAGGTTTTGCCCTTGCATAGCTACATGGGCGATGCTTATGCACGTACACCAGTGCTGTAGAGAGAGAGTAGAGAAGCTGAGATTGTTCTCCTTACAGCATCGAAGGTTAAGGGGAGATATAACAGAAGCATTCAAAATTAGGAAAGATTTTGATTTGAGTAAATAAAGAGAAACTATTTCCACTGGCAGGAGGGTTGTTCACTAGCGAGACACAGAGTTAAAAGAACCACGTGGGAAATATTTTTACGTGGCCAGTTGTTGTGGTCTGGAATGCGCTGCCCATAAGGGCTGTAGAAGCAGGTTTGGTTGCAGCTTTCAAAAGGGAATTGGGTAAACGCTTGAAAAGAAAAAATTTGCAGGGCTGTGAGGGAAAAAGTAGGGGGAGGGGGGCAAATTGGATAACTCTTTCAAAGAGCCGGCACAGGCACAATGGGCTGAATGGCCGCCTCCTGTGCTGTGTGATACTCTGATGTGACTTGACGAGATGCTACCTGAGTCACTTTGAGCACAGAAATAATGATTGTGTTTCAGACGTGACTTAAAATGTTGAAATAATTCGATGTGTTCCTTTTTAGCACATGCTGGCTGGGTCGTTTAGTCACCCAGGAATAAACGAGGAATCCTACGGGACCTTGGGGGAAACTGTATGGTTTTCCTCTTCTCATCCTGACTGGTAAAAGGAACCACCAGCACACCAGCAAAAATCTTCATGCTATGATTGGTTGGGATTTGGAAGGCACTGCCTGATAGGGTGGTGGATGTAGATTTAATGGTTGCATTCAACAAGGAATTGAATAAATACAAAAAAGAGAAAAAATATTGCAGGCGCATGGGGAAAGAGTCAGGGGGCGAGAATAACTGCATTGTTCTTCAAAAATGCCAGCCTAGACTTTTTATTTATTCTTTCATTGGATGTGGGCTTCACTGGCTGGGCCAGCATTTATTGCCCATCCCTAGTTGCCCTTGAGAAGGTGGTGGTGAGCTGCCTTCTTGAACCGCTGCAGTCCATGTGGTGTAGGTACACCCACAGCGCTGTTAGGGAGGGAGTTCCAGGATTTTGACCCAATGACAGTGAAGGAACGGCGATATATTTCCAAGTCAGGATGGTGTGTGACTTGGAGGGGAACTTCCAGGTGGTGGCGTTCCCAGGCATGTGCTGTCCTTGTCCTTCTAGGTGGTAGAGGTTGCAGGTTTGGAAGGTGTTGTTGAAGGAGCCTTGGCGAGTTGCTGCAGTGCATCTTGTAGATGGGTGGTACACACTGCTGCCACTGTGCGTCAGTGATGGAGGGAGTGAATATTTAAGGTGGTGGATGGGGTGCCAATCAAGTGGGCTCCTTTGTCCTGGATGGTGTTGAGCTTCTTGAGTGTCGTGGGAGCTGCACTCATCCAGGCAAGTGGAGAGTATTCCATCACACTCCAGACCTGTGCCTTGGAGACAGTGCAGAGGCTTTGGGGAGTGGGGAGGTGAGTTGCTTGCAGCAGAATTCCTAGCCCCTGACTTGCGTAGGTTGAGCCAGGGGCTTTTGTTCCACATAGTAAGAAGGTTGATTTAACTTAAGTGGTGCTGTTCAGTCTATCTTTGGCCTAAAGCCAAACTTGTACAAAGTAGTTTATTGCCATATCCAAGAAGTGTCCCTCTTTCCAATTCAAGCTTGAGGCTATCACTTTGTGCACATCAATGTCAGGTAGGCCCAATGTTTAATGAACAGTAATGAACAGAGAGAAGGGAGTTTAATACAGAGAAGTGTGAGAGTTAGGGTTAGGTATTTTGTCAGAAGGAATAGGAGAGACCATATGGACTAAGTGGCAGAGTTGTTAAAGAGTGTGCAGGGACAGAGGGACCTGGAGTGCATGTGCATAGATCTTTGAAGGTGGTAGTACATATTGAGAGGGGACTCAGTAAAGTATTTGGGACCTGGGGCTTCATAAGGGAAGTTACGCTGCAACTTTCTAAAGTACTAGTTAGGCCACAACTAGAATATTGTGTCCCGTTCTGGTCACTATACCTTAAGAAGGATTCAAAGGTGCTGGAGCAGGTGCAGAGGAGATTTACCAGAATGGTTCCAAGGATGAGGGATTTTAACCACAAGGCTTGGCTTGGAGAAGCTGAACTTGTTCTCCTTGGAGCAAAGGGGTTAAGGGGGGATTTGATAGAGGTGTACAATATTATGACAGGTTTAGATAAGGTATCCAAAGAAAGGTGCTCCCATTAGCTGATGCTACAAGGACCAGGGGATACAGATTTAATGTTTTGTGCAAGAAATGTGAGGGGAATGAGAGGAAGAACATTTTTTACACAATGAGTGACTTGGAACTTGCTGCCTCCGAGGGCAGTGGCAACAGAGGTGAGCAAAGATCTCATTAGGAAATTGGAGGGAATAAGCTTGGGACTGACTGGATTGCTGTACAGAGAGCCAGCATAGACTCGATGGGCCAAATGGCCGCCTCTTTTGTCATTCTGACTCTTTGACTGGGGGATAGGAAATGAAAGGAAGGGAGGGGAGAGGCAGACAGTCGGTTTCTGAATATGGAATCTTGTAGGTTGCATATTGACCGGGGTTCTGTTTATCTGCCAGTTGAACAGTGCTCAGTGATTCAATATGAATGGTACTCAGATTTAATATTGTGGGTTATCAGAAATGTAGGCAAAGAGAAGCAGTAAAGATTGTGCAAATGCCATTGTCCCCTGTGTAGAAAGTAATATTCAGATTGCTGGGTTTAAGTTGCAGACATCAATCCATGCTCGCAACTCAAGTACCAAGTCTAGCATCTAGGCATGCCACCAAAACATGGGACATGTCTCCTGGGTCACTGTACAATGTGCAGCGTTCTGTAAGAGAGGTATCGTTAAGTGCATTGCTATTTTCAAATGTGATAAAAGAAAACCGGACAAGGATAAAGAATAATAGACTTCCCGTTCCTAGTGGCCGCTTCATTATTTGTGGAACCTTTTTGTACAAATAGGAATTTCCTCAACCATTGACTCCCACCAGTTTGTCCTCTGCTCAATGTGTCCAACTGACTTGTTGGAAGTCAGTCTGTCCACAGGAATTTTCAAATTGAATTCCACGGGTACTGGGAGATTTTGGATTTTGGTTTCACACAATAACTTAAGTGCTTCTCACGGGCATTTTGTTAAAAGCCAAAAACAGAAAATGCTGGAAAAACAGCATTTTCTGTTTTTGTTTCAGATTTCCAACATCCGCAGTAGTTTGCTTTTATCTTGTCAAAAGTCAAAATGGACTGTCTTCAATCTTGACATTTTTATCTGACCACCTGCATTTTAGAGTGCTCTGATATTTGAACAAAAACTAGTTTTAGATCATCTTTAAGCGCACACAGCTGTTATCTCCCTCAGCCATGTTTACACCTTGAATCCAATATCCGTTCCTGCACAATTGAAAGAACACAGAAGAATTAATGCTGATATCTTTATGCACCCTCGACTTTTCAAGACTTTGGCACTGTGGAGGTCGCGTTGAGAATAACAATATTTAATTTTTTTTGAGTTGGGCTTGATAAGTACACGATGGAGAAAGGAATAGAAGAATACGCTGATAAGGTGAGATGAAGACGGGCGGGAGGAGGCTCGTGTGGAGCAGAAAGGCCAGCATAGACCAGTTGGGCCAAGTGGCCTGTTTCTGTGCTGTAAGAGTCTATGCAGCAGGCAATATTCAGCATTACCTTGTTTTTTCTTTTCAGTGCATCAAGACCTACAACTCTGATTGGCATCTTGTTCACTACAAGTATGAAGATTACTCAGGAGACTTCAGGCAACTGCCAAAGTGAGTGAATTCATTTCCCATTAACACTTGGTCTACTTTTTGAAGTAAAACCATTTAAGTTTAAAAACAGAGCCTCAACTTCACGGCTGCATTTAAATGTCATCAGTTACAAAGAGTTTTCATTGTTTTGTATCCTATCTAACTTCATGGTTAGATGAACAGCTGAAGAACTTTAATTGCAGTGCATTGAATTAATGTCATTAATTCACAAAGTTTTGCTGAATAATAGTTGTCCACATGTGACTCTTTAGACGATTTCTTGGCTCATTCCATGTTTCACCTCTGACCCTGCCTCAGCTTATCTGCTATTGAAGCCCTCATCCATGTCTTCCTTGCCTCTAGACTTGACCATTCCAATGACCCCCTGGCCGGCCTCCCACATTCTACCCTCCAAAAGCTTAAACTCATCCAAAACAGCTCATACTCCAACTTGCACAAAGCCTCGTTCATCTGTAATGCCTATGCTCACTGACCTGCATTAGTTCTTCATTCAGCAACATCTTGATTTTAAAATTCTCATCCTTGTTTACAAACCCCACCATGGCCTCGCCCTTCCCCATCTCTGTACTCCCCTCCAGCCTCACAACCTCTAGGGATATCTGCGGCATCTCCAATTCCGACCTCTTGCATGTTCCCAGTTTTAATCGCTTCACTATTGGCAGCCGTGAATTCAGCTACCAAGGCCCAAAGCTCTGGAATTCCCCACTTAAACCTCTCGTATCTCTCACTTTCCTCCTTTAAGTCGCTCCTTAAGACCTGCTTCCCTGCCCTAATATCTCCTTATGTGGTTTGATGTCATATTTTTTGATAACGCTCCTGTGAAGCGCCTTGGGATGTTTTACTAAATTAAAATTGCTAAAGAAATGCAAGTTGTCGTTGCTAACCTAGGCCCATTAATCTCTAAAGCTTTCACTTTATTTCCTTGTCCAGATGGTCACAATTGATAGTTCTAACATTTCTTCAAAACAAATTGGGAAATGATCGGAAAGACGCACATCCCAAACCTGTTTTAACTTGTACTCTGAGAAACGTGTGTTAACTGCTACGTTGCCCATCAGTTAAATCATTTAACAGTTCTCATGCAGAATGATCTGCAATGTAAATATGAGCTTTACGCTCAATCCTACCCTTTATCACAGCGAAAGGACATAACCTGTGCAGTGTTACAATAGTGCTGGTGTGTGAAACAGGTCTCTGTGCAGTAATTTAAAGGCTCACAAACTATTAAATTATTTTTAAAATGTATAATTAAATTAGTTCATAATTTAGTAATTTAAAAGGTACACCTCAACATTGTGAAACCACCCACAAGAACTTAAGAAATTAAATAGGAAAACTTTACTGAATTTATTTATTTCTTCTTGTGGAACTTTGATTGTCACAACCTGGAATACCACTGGGAGAGAGAACTTGAACCGTAGGGAGTTTAGGATTTTTAAGAGCAGGGGAAGCCACATTCTATTTAATAGGCGTCTAATTGTACCCGAGTTCGTACGATATGGATGAGTAAAGCAGATTTCAGCAGATGTTTTGCTTCAGCCGTACGCTGTGTCAGTGGGTAGCACTTTGGCCTCTGAGTCAGAAGGTTGTAGGTTCAAGTCCGGCTCCAGGGACCTGAGCGCAAAAGTCTCAGCTGACGCATCAGGGTGGGTGCTGCACTGTCGGAGGTGCTGTCTTTCAGATGGGATGTTGAACTGAGACCTCTCCTGCACTTTCAGATCCTGAAAGATCCTGGGGCACCATTCTGAAGAAGAGCAGGGGAGTTCCCCCCCCCCCTGCTATCCTGGCTAATATTTATTCCTCAGTCAACAACACAGAAACACATTATCTGCTCATTATCACATTGCTGTTTGTGGGATCTTGGTGTTTGCAAATTGGCTGCTGTGTTTCCTACATTACAGCAGTAACTGTGCTTCAAAAGTACTTCATTGGCTGGAAAGTGTTTTGAGGCGTCCTAAGGTCATGAAAGGCGCTATATAAATGTGGGTTTTTTTCACAAGTGCTGCTGCATTTTTGTTAAATCCAACTCTTGATTTTTAAAGAAAATTCAGTATTTTCATACCTGCCAGATTACACTACGTTTGTTTGTTTCTTTCCCAACAGCAAAGCACCCAGACCAGAAAAGCTTCCAGTCCACGTTTTTGAAGTTGACGAAGATGTTGACAAAGATGAGGTAGTTATTATTTGTTCTCCTGCTTCATTTGTACCTGATTTACTTGGGAAGAACTGAAGTGAGTTACAGTTTCCTCCCCTATCTCCCCCCATCACTCCCGCCACTGTGACGTTCATCTTAATTCGAATCAATGTGCACCTGCACCACTTAATCGGTTCGAACATGGACAAAAGAGCTGAACTCCCGAGGTGAGGTGAGAGTGACCCCCCTTGACATCAAGGCAGCATTTGACTGAGTGTGGCATCAAGGACCCCTAGCAAAACTGGGGTCAATGGGAATCAAGGGGAAAACTCTCCACTGGTTGGAGTCATACCTAGCACAAAGGAAGATGGTTGTGGTTGTTGGAGGTCAGTCATCTCAGCCCCAGGACATTACTGCGGGAGTTCCTCAGGGTAGTGTCCTCGGCCCAACCATCTTCAGCTGCTTCATCAATGACCTTCCTTCCATCATAAGGTCAGAAGTGGAGATATTCGCTGATGATTGCACAATGTTCAGCACCATTTGTAACTCCTCAGATATGGAAGCAGTCCATGTCCAAATGCAGCAAGACCTGGACAATATCCAGGCTTGGGCTGACAAGTGGCAAGTAACATTCGCGCCACACAAATGTCAGGCAATGACCATCTCCAACAAGAGAGAATCTAACCATCTCCTCCCCTTTGACATTCAATGGCATTACCATCACTGAATCCCCCACTGCCAACGTCCTGGGGGTTACCATTGACCAGAAACTGAACGGGACTAGCCATATAAATACTGTGGCTACAAGAGCAGGTCAGAGGCTAGGAATCGTGCGATGAGTAACTCACCTCCTGACTCCCCAAAGCCTGTCCACCATCTACAAGGCACAAGTCAGGAGTGTGATGGAATACTCTCCACTTGCCTGGATGAGTGCAGCTCCCACAACACTCAAGAAGCTTGACACCATCCAGGACAAAGCAGCCCGCTTGATTGATTTCACTCCCCCCCCACCCCCTGCCCTCCACCATCGACGCATAGTATCACTATCTAAAAGATGCACTGCAGGAACTCACCAAGGCTCCTTCGACAGCACCTTCCAAACTCACGACCACTACCATCTAGAAGGACAAGGGCAGCAGACATGCGGGAGCATCACCACCTGGAAGTTCCCCTCCAAGCTACTCACCATCCTGATTGGAAATATATCGCCGTTCCTTCACTGTCACTGGGTCAAAATCCTGGAACTTCCTACCAGCACTGTAGATGTACCTACACCACATGGACCACAGCGGTTCAAGAAGCCAGCTCACCACCACCTTCCCAAGGACAATTAGGGATGGGCAATAAATGCTGGCCCAGCCAGTGAAGCCCACATCCCGTGAATGAATAAAAATTAATTGTTTCACAGGCTCATGAGCATGCGAGACAGAATAGGTAACTAGCAAGATAGCTCCCTCGTAGGCATTGGGACAGTTCTTGCCAGAAGAGGGGAATCTTGTGGTACCACTGGTTAGTTTAGACCTTTTCTCTCAACATTCAGCTCTCCATCTTGCTGGGAGTGTGAGCTGACAATGGTGCAGGAAAGGCAAGTGAGACCTCCTTGAACAATGTGACCAACAGTCTATCCCTTTAACCAATGAGATTTAAGGATTGTGAGAGAAGCAGAGGAATGACAGAGAAGGAAATCGTGTGAATTGGAGCCAATTCGGGAAGAAAGTGAAACAAAGTGAGGGAAAGAAAGATTGGATTAAGAGAGAGTGAGGAAAAAGAGACAGAAAGGAAAACTAAGAAAAACATTTCAAATTTATTGTGTAAAAGACATTCCTGAGGAAAATTTGCCACTTCACAGGAGTGAGACTCCTTAGTTTAAAGATTGCATTTCTGGACCAGAGAGATTGATTGATTGGCATTGCAATAACAATTATCGCATTGTTAAAGAGGCACTTATGTTATTAGTTCTGTGCCCTAACTTTCTACAGTGAATTTAATGGACAATTAATGTGCAAATCCAACAAGTCCTTCAATTAACGAGAGGCAAGTGGGTTCTGAAATGAATGGGCTGTATCTCACTGGAGAAATCAGGGATGGTTAATGATTCATGTGCAAATCGACGAGCAAATTCTGGAGACTTGCAGCTCCTGGCATATCCCTTCCTATCCAGAACCTGCCATCCAGTTCGTATCTTAATAACTTGAGTGCATCCTTAAGATTCCCTTAATGTTGCACAAGTGCTGGCCCATTGATGTTGTACTTGATTTTCGATCTGCAGCATTTCTGGAGTGCACAATTTAAAATAAGAAAAGCTGTTAATTTGGAATCATTGCAAATTTTGAAGTATAATGTGAATGCAGTTTCAACTGAAAAAAGAGTGCAGAAACATTTCTTGCATCTATATGTATTTACTGCTGGAGGAACTGCAATCATCCCATTGAAAATGATTGAAATGTTTTGCATAATAGATCTGAATTTATTGGATGTGTTTCATGTACTGAGAGTTAATTTCTGATGAGATCTGTTGATCTTGCTTCATGTGCTAATATTTCCATAACTTAATATAGTGCGATGATTGGAGTTCTGTGAACAGTCCAGGGCACCTCCTAAGGTATCAGTGACCTTGGAAAGGGTGCAGCAGATATTCAGTGGAACGAAGGGGCTGTCTTATGAGAAAAGTTGAGCATGTATTTGTTGGACTTCAGAGGAATGAGAGGTGATCTTATTGGAAAAGATAAGATTCTGAGGGGGCTCGACAGGGTAGATGCTGAGAGGATGTTCCCCCTCATGGGGGAACCTAGAACGAGCGGGCGATAAGCAGTCTTCCATTTAAGTTGGAGTTGAGGAGGAATCTCTTCTCTGAGGCTGGTTAGTATTGGGAATTCTCTTCCAACGAGAGCATTGAATATATTCAAGACTGAGTTAGACAGATTTTTGATCTACAAGGGATCTGGAGGTTATGGGCGACAGGCAGGAAAATGGAGTTAAGGCCTCTATCAGGTCAGTCATGATCTTATTGAAGGCTCGAGAGGTCGAATGACCTACTCCTGCTCCTATTTCTTGTGATCTTATGGATGATCCAGGACTCTTAAGGGTTAAATTTTGCAGAAAGATCACATAAACTCGGCCTGTATTCTAGGGAATACAGTGGTTAAAGGGCATTTTGATTGCGTTTTTTAGGGTTTTCAAAGGACTTGATGGGATGGATAGAGAGAAACCGTAAACTCAGAGCCAAGCCAATCAGGAGAGAAATCCTTCACACAAAAGTTAGTAGCAGTGTGGAACACGCTCCTATAAAAAGCAGTAGATGTTAGCTCAGTTAATCATTTTAAATCTGAGGTAAGTAGAATTTTTGCTAGCCAAGCGAGCTCAGTTGATAATTTTAAATCTAAGACCGATAGATCTTTTGCTAGCCAAGGGTATTAAGGGATTATGGAGCCAAGGTAGTTGGATGCAGATCAGCCGTGATCTCACTGAACAGGCTTGAAGGGCTGAATGGCCTCCTCCTGTTCCTATGTACTGGTTGCTTTGAATGTAGAGATGGGACAGTGTAACTGATTTTGTGCATGTGAGCAGATAAAGCAAAACTCTTGTGTTGTGAAACCTTCTTATCCAAGTCTGAGAGACGTTCAGGGAAAGACTCCGAACCCAAATTGTATGAAAGTTCCCAAAGTAACAGAGTGTGGTATTGAGGCATTCAGCAATTCAGTTCCACACATCCCAAACGTCATTCTGTGTGTAACTTTATATACAAACCATATTGATTCAGAGTCCTGTCAGTCTCTTGTTTTGTCAGAATTAATCTTTCTACCGCACTGTAACCTCCTCTGTGTCATGGAAGACACCCAGTAGCCTGGCCTGAATATTGTACATTCCCACTGTGTAAATAGAATGAGGTTGAAGGTTTTAATGTGGTTAAATTTTTAAGCTACCGTAACTCCTGATGGTTAAAAATTGTGAAGGGCTTTGAGTAAATAAGGAGAAAACTGTTTTCCTCTGGTGGGAGAGTTGATAGCCAGAGGATACAGATTGAAGCTAATTCACACAAGGACCAGAGGGGAATTTATTTTACGCAGTGAGCTGTTGTGATCTGGCATGCATTGACTGAAAGGGTGACAGAAGCAGATTCAAGAGTAACTTTCAAAAGGAATTGGATATAGACTTGGAAAAGGAAAAGAAATCACAGGCTATGGGGAGTGGGACTAATTAGATGTCTCTTTTAAAGAGCCAGCATAGACATGATGGGCAGAGTGACCACCTCCTAGGCTGTAAGATTCCATGATTCAATTGAACATAGGAGCAGGAGTAGGCCATTTGGCCCCTCGAGTTTGCTCCGCCATAGTAAGATTATGGCTGATTTTATTGTGGCCCCAACCCCATTTTCCTGTCTGTCCATGTTAATCCTTGACCCCTTTGCCGATCAAAAGTCTGTCTAACTCAGCCTTGAATATATTCAATGACCCGGCCTCCTCTCACTCTGGGGAAAAGAGTTTCAAAGGTTCATGATCCTCGGAGAGGAAATTCCCCCTCATCTTCATGTTAAATGAGGCTCCCTTTTTGAAAGTGTGGCCTCAGAAGGGGAAACGAGCTCTCACCATCTACCTGTCAATCCACTTCAGAACCGGCGATGTTTCACTAAGCTCGCCTCCATTTGTTGTATGGGTATAGCCCCAACCTGTTCCACCTTTCCTCCTAAGGCAAGCCCTTTATCCCAGGAATCAGTCTAGCGAACCTTCTCTGAATTGCCCCCAGTGCAAGTCAATCCGTCCTTAAATAAGGAGACAAAAACTGTATGTAGTACTCAAGGCCTGGAAAAAAAATGTTCTTGTCACTTTGAGCAGAGTCATGAGATTAATTGCAGACTAGATGATTCCTTAATCATAAAAGTCAAGAATAAATGAATGGCTGTCGGATCTCATTTGCTATAATAGTTCTCCTATCATGGGTATATAATTGGTATAGGGAACCCTGACTGGGAGGAGGGCAGAATACTGTCCTAGCTCTGTGGCTGCCTCTCGCTATTGTTTTGTTGTTAATACCCCTGTCTCTTATCTTATACTTGGAGACCATGGACTGAGTGTAATCGTGATCAGAATTTTTAGTGATTACAGACTATCGTGCTTTAACATTCTTGATTTCATTTAACTCTCTTCCGATTATTGCTGAAAAGAAAGACATGTCACCAAAGCTTTTCTTCTTGTGCTCATCAGGACAAACACACGAATACTAAATTTCACAACAATTTATACTACAGGAGAAAAGGGTGCTGGTTGGTTGGCAAGTAGACTCTGATTGGCCAAGGCATTGTCATGGAGAAAGCAACGGGGAACTATCGGCTCCCCAAGTTCTGTGGTGTTAACAGGATCCAAGCTGTTTGGTGAAGCTGGAACCAAAACACGGCGTTTTTCGTTATTGAGAGAGCTTATTGACTTGTTCAGTCTCTCGGCTTTCCTCCCAGTCAATCCAGTGTCCCAGCTATCCCCTATTTATAGACTCATTTGTAAAACAAAAAAAAAATCAATAAATTAAACTAAAATCAATAAATGGGAGGGAGTGAAAGCCCATGGTGGGACCCTGTAACTAAAACAAAAACATGCAAGGAAACTGAACTGATTAAACCAAAATATCATTACCGGGGTGATGATGCACCCTATCCCCTATTTATATGTGCTCAAAGACAAGTAATACCCATCACCTGTTTCTCTTAACCGTAACAATGTAATGGATAAGACACTGACACTGGGTATTTTTTTTTTTAAAAAGGCAGTAAGGTTGAAAGAGTTTGGGTGTTAGGGTTAAATTTGTTGTAATGTGTATTCTGATACAGGTTTATTAGATAAAGGTCAGGATAAGAAACAAAAGCCCTGCTGAATTCACATAATTAGGCTCCATTTTGGTATAAAATAAATGTCCTTTTCGTTTGGCTAATCTCCCCTCTATCTCTTAAATAGCTGACTCCTGTTCCTGTGTCTGGCTTTGTCAAGAATAGCTTGCACAACATCTCAGTTTGGAGTAGATCAGGCAATTTGCCTTTGCAAATAAATATTAGATACAATAAGCCTTTTATTGAATGTACTAAAATGAGGGAATATTCAGTTTGTCTATGCAGTTAAACCGGCACTTTGATCATCTGCCAATCTTCTGTTGGCAGAGTTTGTAAGATTAGTTACAAAGTAGAAGCTGAGAAACCCCTGTAAGTAAATTGAAAACTGCAGTGATTTGTGAGCAGATTGTTTTTCCTCGATTATATACATGAATTACACAATTTGGTTTCACGCTAGGATGTTTTCTGCACATAGGACGGGGTGCATGGTTTGCCAGATTGATTCAAGCAGTGATGCCCTTTCAGTTCCTCCTTGCCTTGGTTCATTTAGCAAATACAACATGTGTTGTATTACTGACCAATATAGACCAGGGAGTTTCCAGGCCAAATCTCAGTTCAAGGAGCGAAACTCTTTCCTGCGCGTGCGGACGTGGGGTGCGGGGAGGGGAGGGGAGCCTTACTGCCATTTTTTAAAAAAAAAATACCCAGTGTCAGAACAAAGCGGCAGAACTTTAAAATTGGAGCCAGGCTGTTCAGGGGTGATGTCAGGAAGCACTTCCTCACACATCGGGGAGCGTAAATCTGGAACTTTCTCCTCCAAAAACCTGCCAAGGCTGGGGATCAATGAAAAATTTCAAACCAAGATGGATGGATTTTTTTGTTGGGTAAAGGTTGTGGAACCAAGGCAGATGGAGTTGACGTACATATCAGCTGTGATCTTGTTGAATGGCGGAACAGGCTAGAGGGGCTGAATGGTCTTCTCCTGATATGTTTTTAAATATTTGCCCAAGTGCTGATTTTTGTGGACCAAATCAGGCCTTGGTATGCAGAGTCTGCAGGTTTTAAAAAATGTTTTCATGGGATGTGGTTGTTGCTGGCTTGGCCAGCATTTATTGTCCATCGCCTGAGAAGGTGGTGGTGAGCCGTCTTCTTGAACTGCTGCTGTCCGTGTGGTGTAGGCATACCCACAGTGACAGTGAAGGAACGGTGATAAATTTCCAAGTCAGGATGGTGTGTGGCTTGGAAGGGAACTTGCAGGTGGTGGTGTTCCCATGTATTTGCCTCCCTTGTCCCTCTAGGTGGTAGAAGTCATGGGTTTGGAAGGTGCTGTTGAAGGAGCATTTGTGAGTTCCTGCAGTGCATTGTGTAGATGGTACACACTGCTGCCATTGTGTGTCTGTATTGGAGGGAGTGAATGTTGAAGGTGGTGGATAGGGTGCCAATCAAGTGGGCTGCTTTGTCCTGGACGGTGTTGAACTTCTTGAGTGCTGTTGGAGCTGCACTCACCCAGGCAAGTGGGGAGTATTCCATCACACTCCTGACTTGTGCCTTGTAGATGGTGGACAGGCTTTGGGAAATCAGGAGGTGAGTTACTCGCTGCAGGATTCCCAGCCTCTGACCTGCTCTTGTAGCCACAGTGTTGATATGGCTGGTCCAGTTCAGTTTCTGGTCAATGTTGATGGATCGCGCTTATCAGCCGGACTTACCAGCCATCTCAGAACCCATCGAACTGGAGCGGAGGCAAGTCATTCTCCATCCTGAGGGACTGGCTGAGAAGAAGAGTACCTGAGTGAGGTTCTGGAAGGCGAGTTGCTTTATTAAAACATGTCCACCAGCTTCAGAGAAGAAGCCTCACATTTCGGATGCACTGCTTTGTAGAGACCCAGGTTTGACTGTGTTGCACGTGACTTGAAATTGATCTTGAGGAATTTTGACACTCGAAGCAAAAATCTTAAGTTTCTGAAATGTGAATTGATAACTTGAAGATCTGTCTTTTTAACCTAGGATACAGCTTCTCTGGGCTCACAGAAGGGAGGGATCACTAAACAAGGATGGTTGTACAAGGGCAATATGAACAATGCGATCAGCGTGACCATGAGGGTGAGAGTTCCCTTAACAGTTTTTCTTCAGTTTTACATTGTACATTAAAACGGATCCTCAAAGTGGTTTCCAATATATTTCACTTAGGCAAGTAACTTCAAATTAATCAATGGTGCTTAATAGTTTAAAAAAAAATTATGATTTCAATTATCCTCGAACTCTGCTGATTGCAATGTGTTGGGGTGTGTGCCTTCAGTCAACACTTATGACTCAGCCAACACCTGTAAACATACTACTGTTTGTGGGATCTTGCTGTGCACAAATTGACTGCTCTGAGTTTCCTGCGTTACAACAGTGACTACACTTCTAAAGTATGAATACCCTGAAGTTTTGAAAGACCCTATATAAATTCAGATCTTTCCACCTATCTTTTGAAGCACTTTGGGAAGCCCTGAGGCTGTGAAAGGTGTGATAGAAATCCAGGTTCCTTTATGGGTCACCCCTCTTCCTCATCATTGGGAGGAAGAAATGGGCGAACTGGCATAGACCAAGTCTGCTCCATGGACATCCTGTGAGATAGGGTTCAGCTAAATTAAGAGAGGCTGGAACAGCGGGATATGAGGGGTGAGGGGAGAGAAATGTGAGGGTGATGCACTCAGGAATTGGGTGGCATTTGGATCGGGGGCTGTTGGAAGCTGGGGACATAACTGAGTGTCAAAGCTCAGGAACCTCTGAGGTGGGAGCTGCGAAAGATTTGGGCTCAGACTAATTGACTTGGATATAACCAAAGATCATCGTAGATTGGTGTCACTTAGATGTGATGTGCAGAGACAATAGATGGAAGTGTGTCAGCAAAGTGCTGGAGAAAGTCATTGTATCGTGTGCAGGAAGTGCATATGGGTCCCAAAACCTAGTCTTGTGTATACTGAGCACTTCCTAGAACAGTCACGCTAAGTTGCTGTAACACTGACCCTCTTCAGGGCTGTGTTTTCATGCCTGCCTGTCACGTTTAATCTGGTCTTCCAGTTAGACTTTGCAGCTTCTGATGGCTTTTGAGTACGTCTATCAGACCTCCTCTTAGCCTTCTCTGGTCCAGTGAGATTTCTGGACTTGACTCATGATGACAACCTCATTCCTTGAATGTAAAAGTTAAAGAATTCGACAACTTGCATTTATATGGCATCTTTCGTGACCTCAGGGTGCCCTGAAGCGCTTTACAACCAAAGTAGTCACTGTTGTAGAAAGGGCTGCACAGCAAGCTCCCACAAACAGCAGTGTGGCATTGGCTAGATCATCTTTCATTTTTTGCGGTGTTGGTTGATGGATAATTATTGGCCCAGGACATTGTGGAGAATTCCCCTGCTTTTTTGAAACAGTGGCCGTGGAGTCCTAAGAGACCTTGGTTTAACGTCTCATCTGAAAGACGGCACCTCTGACAGTGCAGCACTTCCTCAGTACTGCACTGGAGTGTCAGTCTGTACCATGTGCTCAAGTCTCTGGAGTAGGACTTGAACCCACAGCCTCCTGACTCAAGAGACGAGAGGGCCACCCACTGAGTCGCAGCTGACACTGAATGAAATGGTTATCAGGCAGCAAATGCCACACGATGCTTGACCACAAACTAAACCTTTGTACCTGACACTCTGGAACCATTTTATCTCCTCAGTCATTCAAGAGGCGGTTTTTCCACCTGACGCAGCTTGGAGATGGTTCGTACATTCTTAATTTCTACAAAGATGAGAAAATCTCAAAGGAACCAAAAGGTTCGATCTTTCTCGACTCGTGCATGGGAGTGGTCCAGGTAGGAGACCGAGCCCTCTAACTGATGGTTTAAAAGAAGGGTGATCTGATCATTGGCTAGACAATGAAAATCAAATAACAATTGACAGTTCTCACCTCTTTATTTCACCAGAAGTGGGGAAAAAGATCCACAGTCTTGACAGTTTTTGCATCTACTTGTGCCTGAAGAGTTTGTATTTTGAACGGCTATACACAGGACATGAGTTTCTTCAAGCTGGAGTCTCTAATGGCTTCACGTAGAGACAGTGTGAAATTAGAGCAGTTGGGCTCCTGGAGAAAGACATTAGCACAGACATGGCTGAGTAAATGCTGTGTTTCAATGCTGCAGCGATCCAGCACTGGTCAAAGGATGGCTAGGGATGTCCCGTGTTGCCTTCAGTATGTCCATTGTTTCTGGGATCAGTTGTGTAAACAGGCATCTGTTAGGAGCCTAAAGTAAAAGCAAAATACTGTGGATATTGGAGATCTGAAATAAAAACAGAAGGTGCTGGAAAAACTCAGCAGATCTGGTAGCGTCTGTGGAGAGAGAAATAGAGTTAATGTTATGAGTTGAATATGAATCTTCTTTGGAACTTCGGGGGGGCCGAGGTTGGACTCAAAATGTCAACTCTTTCCTCTCTCCATAGATGCTGGCCGACCTGCTGAGCTTTTCCAGCACTTTCTGTTTTTATTATTATCTATTAAGAGCCTTCAACTTCTTCAAATAATACAAAATCCATCCGCATTTGGCAATTCTGCTCATCTCTCCTTTCCCTTCACTCTCCCCCTCCCTCTCCTGCTCCCCTCCCCTTCCCTCCTTTAAGATTAATTTTGGTAGTTCACAGCAATTTCTCGATTTGTTAATTCTGTTTTCTTAACTGTTACTGCGAATGGAGTCAGTAAAATAGAAACATTGTGCTCGAGACCCACAAGCTGCGGAGCTAATCTCTGGTCCAACTATATAAGAAGCAGAAATCTCCCATTCTCCAAATAGCGATGTACACGGCAAACCATCATTCTTACTGGAATGTGAACACATTGAGGAGTTCCCATTGTGACAGGAGGTGTACTCAGCAAAGCTGAAACCTCACAGGAACTTTGGAACCCAGTCCATAGATTCAAGTTCCTTAGAAGTTGTAATGAGAGCAGTTGGTGATTTACATTGGTCTGACTGAGGAATGGGGTTTATACGCTATTCAGACAAGTGCTTGTGTGCGAATGGCCTAATGTGAGTTCCGCGATTTCTAGTAGAAGTTTTGGTTTATTGAATACACCCTCCCCTTTGAGTTGCTGAGCTGCCTGGACACCAGTGACTGGGAACTTTCTGCTTGTCTTGTGTAGTCTGGTCTTCTCAAGCCACATTGTGTATTTCCCTCAGTCACCAACTCTCTCCCTTTCCCCAGCCACTGTCTGAGTTTGAATCAGACCCTTCACAGCCTTGGCTTCCTATTTGACCCCAAGATTAACTTAATGTCTGCTTTAGCACCAGGACCGCCCACTTCCACCTCCATATCATTGCTGATCTCCATCTATGTTTCAGCCTCGATGAAACCCTCATCCATGATCTTGTGTCTTCGGGATTCAACTATTCCGATACTCTCCTGGCTGTTTTCCCATTTCCCATCTTCCATAAATTTGAGCTTATCCAAAACTCTGTCCATACCCTAACTCGCACTCTCACCCATCAGCCCCCATTCTTGCTGACCTACATTGGCTCGTGGTTCGGCAAAGCCTCAGTTTTAAAATTCTTCTCTTTGGCTTCCGAATCCCTCCATGGCCTCAGCCCTCCCTATCTCTGTAATCTCCTCTGGCCTTGCAACCCTCTGAGATATCAGTGCTCCTCCAATTCTGGCACATTGCCAGTGTTACTCACTTCACCAATGGCGGCTGTGCCTTCAGCTATCTTGTCCCTCAGCTCTGGATATCCCTCCCGAAACCCCTCTGCTTCCCTACCTCCTTTAAGATACTCCTTTAAAACCTAACTCTTTGACTAAGTTTATTGTCACCTGTCCTAATATCTCTTTATGTGGCTCAGTGTCAAATTTGACCTGATAATGTAAAAGCAAAATACTGCGGATGCTGGAAATCTGAAACGCAAACAAAAACTGCTGGAAAAACTCAGCAGGTCTGACAGCATCTGTGGTGAGGAAGACAGAGTTAACGTTTCGGGTCTGTACGACTCTTCATCAGAACTAAAGAAGAGTCATACGGACTTGAAACGTTAACTCTGTCTTTCTCTCCACAGATGCTGTCAGACCTGCTGAGTTTGACCTGATAGTGCACCTGTGAAGCATGCTGGGACGTTTGACTGTGTTAAAGGTGCTGTATAAACACAAGTTGCTGTCATTAGCGGTATTCCTACATGCTTTTTTTTTAAAAAATGTGAACAAATCAGCTTTGTACTTTGCAGAATAACAGAATTCGTCGGTTTGCCTTCGAGCTGAAGATGCAGGACAAAAGCAGCTACCTGTTGGCAGCCGACAGTGACCAAGAGATGGACGAGTGGATTGGGTCCCTTAATAAAATCCTCCAGAGCACATTTGAAGCTGCCATGCAGGAGAAGAGAAATGGCGAGTCGCTGGAGAGTGAGTTTGAATCAAGTCCTACTTTTCCTGATCTGGTCGACTGGCTGACTGGCAGTGTTTAGGGAGGCTGAAGGAGACGGGAATGGAGGCAGGCGGGCGGGGGGTGGGTGGGGTGAGGGCGGGAGGCGGGGGGTATGTAAATTTGCACTGTTAGTGGGTGTGCTGGTTGCTGGCACCATCCAGCCCCCAAGCCACTTTCAGGAGGGTCGTGTCAGTGGCAGAACCTCAACCACGGGCCGGTTAAGGTCAATAAAATGTCAAATGATCAAAGACTTCTAGTCGGCCTCCTGTCGACAGACTTGTGGACCAGAGTTCCAGAATGAACCTGAGGGCACCCCCCCCCGCCTGCCTAATCCTGCGTAGCTGACCACAGCTGTGGCCACAGGCTGCCCTGTGGTGAAGCGCCCCCTCCTCAGTGTTGGCCTGGCAGCTGTGGCCATTTTAGTTGAGGCGTCCTCTCTCTCTCCCTCACCTGTAACTGTGGGCTGCAGCGGCTCCTGTGCTGGAGCGCCTCCTATTGGTCGTCCAGCTTTGTTTGCCCACCCTTAATTGGATGACGTGGCTACTAATTGGCCAACACAGCCAAATTCAGAGCCAGGTTGCTGCTCCCGACTTGGTGCAGAGTCGGGACCCACATTTGATGCTATCAATGGGATCCTGACCCAAAACTGAAATTCCCGCCCGTCATTAATGCTGTCGCTTCCCTAAGTGGCAAATCAGATAAAACTGCGCAGATTGTAACAGTGCAAAGCACTTGCCTGTGAAGTGGTATCAGTTTTATAATGGTGTCCCTGCCCTCCGCCTATCACTGTGCAGCGGTTTGACTTAAGCTGCACTAAGGCTGTTAAACATGCCATGGTATCCGGTGGAAGGAAGCAAAATGGGAGAGTATTTGCTGCCAAGACGCTGTCAAAGTCAATCGGGAAACAAATGGACTCGACTGAAGCAGCATTGGGTCAACTTCCGGCTTTTTTTTTCTCACTCCTTATTACCGGCGCATTCCGGGCGGAGTCAGTTGAACCCCCGCGGAAGATTGGGGAATTTCACAGGTAGATGGGCTGCGCCCAAAAAAACCACCTGCACTCGTGTTCACCACTTGTTCAATGCTCAGTGAGTCTGAGTCAGGCCCTGCCTGCAAAAAGTGGCCACACCTGAGATTCTACTTGTGCTCATTCCAGGAGGCTTTTCAAATGCTTCTCAGGTTCTGGTTTTAGAAGTCTTTACTTTTCAAAAAATACTTAAATCACTAAGAACTGACTGGTGTCCAGCGCAAGGAAAATAGTAAAAGGTTCGGTACAGTTTTTTAAAAAAATAAGTCATTTTCAGTGACTTTAAATCCAGTTACTCGCAGATGGAGGACTGGACACCCCGATCTAAAAAAACGTTTGTGGTGATAAATCCATTTTTAGCTGAATTAACAAAACTGCACCAGCCCAGAAGGGGGAAAAAAGGGTTAAAAATTGGGAAATAAGAAGACTGATCTGGACTGTTTTTTTCCTTCTGGGAGGCTACCACTCCTCAGTACAACAAGGAATACTTTCTGATAAACACTGTGTTCTACTGCCCAGTTGCACTGGTTCGTTAGGAGGTTTTTATGCCCGTGATTATCCAAATGGATATTAGCAGGAACCCGAAGTGCCACCTGACCGACACCATCTCAAAGAGATTTGCGCTTAATTTCCGCAGTGTGTCCGGAGTGGAAACCCTACCCCTTGTTGCCTACGCAAGGCTTAATGCGTGCCCCCTGCACCTCCCTGAAAGCAATGATTGTATGTAAACATTTTCGTTCTCAATTAGTTCACCATTTAAAAATAAGAATTGGATTTCCTGCCAATTTGTCGAATTCGGCGTCTTGTTGACACTTGAAATTGCCCTGAATCCACTTCAGTCTTTTACGGCTCAAAGTAACGCAGAGATCAGAGCTGAGTGACTGTTGGCCGAGCAAGTATTTTTGGACTCCAATCCAGAGGACCCGGTGCAAATTGGCTTGGGAACCATCTCTCTGCCTTTCCTCTGCGACAGGACCTCAAAGAGCGCAGGAGTCTTCTTCCTCGAACCCTGGAGCATTTTACAAGGAAACAGGATATATAAAATGTGCTTTTATGTGCAAGGATGTGATGCATCCTTGTGCTGCAGTTTTTTTTCTTTAAAATGAGAAAGAACCCTGTCATTTTAAACCTTAGTTGCGTCCTGTACAGTAGGGTTTAGGACTTCAGTGAACGTAGAGAGACTAAAGAAGCTGGGATTGTTCTCCTTAGAGCAGAGAAGGTAAAGAGGGGGATTTGATAAGAGGCGTTCAAAATCATGAAAGGTTTTGATAGAGTAAATAAGGACAAACTGTTTCCACTGGCAGGAGGGTTGGTGACCAGAGGACACAGGTTTATGATACAGTGGATGCTAGAAATCTTGAAATAAAAACAGAAAGTGCTGGAAGTACTTAGCAGGTCTGGCAGGTCTGTGGAGAGAGAGAGAGACAGGGTTAACATTTCAGGTTTGTGAGCTTTCATCAGAACTGGGAAAAGTTAGAGATGTGATAGGTTTTAAGATAGGGATGGGTGGGGCAAGGACAAAAGGAAGGCCTGTGCCGGGGTTGAGGGAGACAGGAGAGGTTGAGTGACAGAAGACTTGGTCTTCCAGGGCCAAAGGGAATGGAGATGGGGCAAGAGAAGTAACAAGAAATAAAAGATGTGCCTGGAGCAGGTGCGAAACTGACTGAGGGGGGGGTGGGGGAATGAGAAAAACTGAAACAAGCAAAGGAAAGGAAACAAAATGGGCCCCAAGATTGTTTTGAAATTGTCGATCTCGATGTTGAGCCCAGAAGCTGTAAAGTGCCTAATTGAACGATGAGCTGCTGTCCTCAAGCTTATGTTGAACTTCACTGGAACAGTGCAGCAGGCCGAGGACAGAGATGTCAGTGTGAGACCGAGGAGGAGAATTAAACTGACAGGCCACTGGGAGCTCGGGGTCATGCTTGCGGACCGAACAGAGGTCCTCCACAAAGTGGCCATCCGATCTGCGTTTGCTCTCCACAGTACATAACAGACTTCGTCGTGAGCAGCGGACAAAGTAGACTAGAGTTTAAAAAGTACATGCAAATCCCCAAAGAACCAGAGGGAGGATCAGGAATTTTCTGTTTTACACAGAGAGTTGTTATGACCTGGAATGTGCTGCCGGAAACGCTGGCGGAAGCAGACCCAATGATAACTTCATGAAATGGGGAGGAAATTTACAAGAAAGAGCAGAGGGAGCGGGATTAATTGAATAGCTCTTTTAAAGAAGCCAGCACAGGCATGATGGGCTGAATGGCTGCCTTCTGTGCTGTGTGATTCTGTGTGCAGAAGGTTAATGTGCAAGAGAGAAAAAGGGCACTGTTTGCAAAAACACACAGTTTCTGGACAACAAAACTCTGGAAACCAGTCAAACGCTTACAGAATGATGTAAAATAATTCCTGGCCCCGCTCAAAACTACATAAATATTGCACAAGATTCTCACTCACAGGCCGGGAATGTTAATTACAAAACCTACTCTTCCTGCACCATTGTGTGTTAATGAATGAAACACCAGCAGATGTTTCACCACCTATAGCACTGACAGGCTCCCTTGTTGAAAAGTGGTTCAGCACAAACTGGATATAAGTCTCAGCCTCGTTAAGTCAGTTCGGTACACTCTACGCTTAATTTGTCAATGATTTATAAACTCCCTTTTCTGGGAGCCCAACTTCTCCTCCTTACCACAAACTGGAAGTGGTTCAGTGGTTGAAATGTCGACCTTAATAAATACTACATCAACCGCTGGCCAGCAGTGTGTTACGTTATATGAGGACTTGTGTCGTTTTTTCAAATCTTTCATCACAAATGGTGTGCTTGACAGAAAAAAAAATGCGAGGTTGCGTTTTGAGATTTGCTTCAAAATCGTAAAATTTATCTCTCCTGGAGCCTTAACGCTTTTTAAAAAGGAATACTACTTCAATACCGACACTGTCGTTGCCTCAGCTCATCTGCTGCTAAAGCCCCCATCCTTATTTTTGTTTCCTCTAGATTTGACTATTCTAATGCACACCTGGCCGGCCCCCCACATTCTACCCTCCGTAAACTTGAGGTCATCTAAAACTCTGCTGCTCGTGCCCTTCCTCACACCAAGTCCTCTCCACCCATCACCCCTGTGCTCACTGACCAGCATTGGTTCCCGGTCAAACCAACACGTCAATTTTTAAATTCTCAATTGAGGTCCCTCCATGGCCTTGCCCCTCCCTGCCTCTGTCATCCCTTCCAGCCCCACCACCCTCCTGGAAACTCTGCGCTGTTCTACTTCTGGCCTCTTGAGCATTCCCTGATATTAATCGCCCCTATCGTTGGTGGCCTTGCCTTCAGCTGCCTGGGCCCCACGCTGTGGAGTTGTTTCCCGAAATAAGCCTCCCTGCTTCTGCTTCTTCCTTCGTGACGCTCCTTAAAACCTATCTCTTTGACCGAGCTTTTAATAGCTGTCCCAATGTGGCTCTGTGTCAAATTTTGCTTCGTAATACCCCTGTGAAGCACCTTGGGACACTTCCTTACATTAAAGGTGCTTTACCAATACAAGTTGTTGTTTAGCAAGTTACTGGCCTAAATATCATCAATTGCTGTAAGAGGCAAGGACATTTTCTCACAGAAAAGAAGTTGAATTATCAGGGAATAAAATAACGGTGAATTTAGGATAGAGCTCAGAGATTGCTTGGTCTGCTTTACTTCCTGCTTCCTGGCTGCAGTTTATGGAGTGAGATTCGATACAATCAATTTCATGAACCTGAAACCCCATCGAAAAATGAGTGCATTTAAAAAGCTTTTTCTTAAATTGCATGGGGTGTCACTTTAAAAATAAACATTAAAACGCATTGTTTACTGGACAAAGCAGACATTACAAGCTGGTTAGAATCAGCATTGTGCCATTGCTCAGTTTTAGACAGATCCTGTGATTTTGAATGAATTGCGTCTGGTTTGGATCTGGCTTAAGTTTACAAACAGTCTCCATGGAGCAAGAAGCAGGAAAGTATGTAGCCCTTATTCCTCAAAGCTGCACTAATAATGGTTTTTCCTATTTAGCTTCAGATGATGAGTTGTCCGGTCAGTGGAGGTCAGAACATGCAGCCAGCTGGGAAAGTCTTCATCCCGAAATTACAAAGGTGCTGTTGCCCTATTTTCCAATTCTTTGACAATAAAAGCAGTTATAAACGTGGAAATATTTTATACGTTGTTCATTTTAAGCATCAAAAATGCTCTCTTTTAGTTATTGAATGGGTGTCCTTGTGTCCCAGTTTTGTAAGAAAGTAGATGATGGAGAACGGTGACAGTGATTATGTAATCCATAGTATGTCATAAAGGGTTATTTCCCATAAGGTATCACTAAAAGTGATGTTTTCTATGACTTATTTTGTCTGCTTAACTGGTTAATCTACTTAACTTTTCTAGATAACTTCAATTAATTATGGAGGCAGTTTACAGATGTGAATTTTTACGGATTAGTTCTTGAAGCAGAAATACAGCACTAAATATTGGCAACACTTTTTGTATTTTTCTCACTGAAGGGAGTTTAGGAGGACTGAGGGGAAATATGGGTAACTGATGTACACAGTGAGCTGAAATTTCCCACGTGCTCCAGGACCCTGACAATGGGATCAAATGGGGGTCCTGAGCCTACATTTACAGCGGGGTTGATGATGCAGTCTCCTAGGAGGTGGCCTCCTAATGGACTGCTTCCATGTTCACCCTTCTATTTAATGTCTTACCTAAAAGACGGCACCTCGAACAGTGCGGCACTCCTTCAGTGCTGACCCTCTGACAGTGCGGCACTCCCTCAGTGCTGACCCTCTGACAGTGCGGCAGTCCCTCAGTGCTGACCCTCCGACAGTGCGGCACTCCCTCAGTGCTGACCCTCTGACAGTCCGGCAGTCCCTCAGTGCTGACCCTCCGACAGTGCGGCACTCCCTCAGTGCTGACCCTCCGATAGTGCGGCACTCCCTCAGTGCTGACCCTCCAACAATGCGGCACTCCCTCAGTGCTGACCCTCCGACGGTGCGGCACTCCCTCAGTGCTGACCCTCCGACAGTGCGGCACTCCCTCAGTCCTGACCCCCTGGTGGTGTGGCACTCCCTCAGTCCTGACCCTCCATCAGCGTGGCACTCCCTCAGTATTGACCCCCTGACAGTGCAGCACTCCCGCAGTACTGCGCTAGTTAGCTTGAGATGTTTGTGTTCAAGCCTCTGGATTGGGCCTTGAGCCCAGAACTTTGTGACTCAGGGAAGATGCTTTTGAAGAATTAGTAATCTTTCACAGACACGTGGTGGGAAAAGGGAGCTTTCAGAAGTGATGACAGATTTAAAGTAAGGGGGAGGTGGCATATTAGGGACACTGTGGCGCTTGTTAAATTGATTCCAAGCCAGTTGGTGAAGTATGAAACTCTTTTGAGTTATCAACAGTCACAGATTGCAACTCTTTTGAGTACAATCACAGTTCTTGGTTTCCGGGAGTGGGACATGAACCCACAACCCTCTGATTCAAAGGCGAGGGTGCTATGAACTGAGCCACAGCTGACACCTCTTGGTGAAGTATGAAACTGGACACTAATACTTTACATAAAAATGGGCTTATTTACAGAATGCAGCATTACATATGTCTGTTTCCTCATAACCCAATGAAACACCAGCCTCTCTTTATAAGTACTCTAGGTACTTAGTTAAACAATGCCCTTCACCTGTATATCTTAACAGTGTAACTAACATGCTATTAATAGTGCCTATCGATGCAGGAAGATAGGTGCACACCATGAATTGATGCAGGGACCTGAGTCCATGATGTGGTCATGAGAGGCTCTCGCTGAGAGAGTGTTAAACACAGGAATACCTTGTCTCGAGTTTTGGAGCACTTTGAGAGACAGCTTTTCTGTGCACACAGAACATTTAAATTATTCCTGTTCTGCGTGAATTCACAGGTACATGTACAAAGGACTTCACCATGAGACCCCTTTACACACAATACAGAGAATACGACACCAGTCATGCATAGCGAGTTGATTGGTCCCCTCTTTCGTACAATCCAGGTGGAGCTTTCATGGACACTTCTGTTGGTTATCTTCCCTTGAAATGATGTGTCCAGTTCTCTTTTCAAGTCCTTGATCAACTGACTGACCTGTTGGACCGTAACACCTCACATGGTGTGAAGGGATTTACACTTAGTCCTACTCGCAATCCAGCCTACCCAAGGGCTTCGTAAAGGACATAGAGATGTGCCTTCAATCGCACTTCTTAAAATGCAGTTGTACTCTTATCACTGACAAAATAATATTCAGCATGATATTGGGTAATGGGAATTCTAAAATGTTGATGCACTTAAACCATCACATTGTGGAAGCAGAATTCTTGTGATCCAATATTACCATTGAACATTTCCTAAACTTTGAATGGGATATTCCTGTGCCCTGCTTCAGTCAATACTTTAGATCTTCAATGGATATAACAGGCTGCAGTTGATGCTAAAGCTAACTGCAGTTGTGAAAAGTTAACCGAAATACTCCCTTCTCATCACAAATGTGGAAAACTGTTAATTAATGTATATTGTTTTCATAAGGTTGTGTTAGCTAAAAGGTGGGGTTAGAAATGATAAGTATTTGTACAAAATTTTGTTTTAAAAAGCTTAACATTTTTTGTTATAAGATGGTGCCATGTTGTTATCTTAAGGACCATAAGAGTGGAGAACTCTCAATCTTTGGTACGACATGTGCTTCTCATCTTTCCCTTAATAGTACTTAATGTCCACCAAAGGACTAGTGTACAGCCCCCACACTGAAAGGAGGTGTGGGAGTATTGTCATAATTTTTCGTAATTATTTGGTTACTCATCTCAATTGAGGATGGAAATATTACGTTTGACCTACAAGGGCATGTAATTAAAAACAGAAAATGTTGGCAATGCAGAGCATGACCACACCCACCCCCCACACCAAAACAATAACAAGAACTTAGAGACTAATGTCGCACTTTTACTGTCATAAAACATCACGAGATGCCTCACTGGAGTGTTAACAAAACCTGACACCAAGCCATGCGAGGGAATATTAAGCCATGCGAGGGAATATTAAGACTGCTGACCGAAGGTTTGGCTGAAAAGGTAGATATCATGGAGCATCTTAAAGGAGCAAAGAAAGATTGAAGGAGGGAGTCCCAGAATTTGGGGCCCAGGCAACTGAATGCACGACCTCCAATGTTGGAAACGATGAAAATCGGGGGATGCTCAAGATACCAGAATTAGAGGAGAGCAGATATCCTGGAGGCAGATATCTTACACGATTATGCTACCTCAGAAAGCTAAAACCCTTTCATGTAGATCCCGCAATCATGAGACTGTTCTCTAGGGCTGTAGTTGAGAGTGCTATCCTTTTTGGATGTCTTGCCTGTAGAGAGATGGGGAGGGGTGAGACTACGGAGGGATCTGAAGACCAAAAAAAAAAGGTTTTTTCCCTGAATGAATGAAGTTTTTATACCTGAAGCGACCTTTCACTTTAAGGTCCTGACCAACCCTACACATTTCTGGCAATTTTTGCTCTTATTTTAGGTTTACGATATTCAGTTTCTCCCCCCTTTTACCGCAAAGACAGAATATTTCATTTGTTTCCTTTGCAGAGCGCAAGAGAAATAGAAATTAAAAAGAACGAAGGGAGGTTAAAGCTTTTTGTTTTGGACGCAGATACACAGGTGAGCTTTGATTTTATTTGGTTGTTTATTTTAATTAGGCTGGATCTGATATTTCACCATCATTTTGGGGCTCAGGTGTTGTGGTTTCGGCAAATGGAGCAGGAATTTGGACACACAAGTTAGATATATCATTAGAATCAGAGCAACACAGGAGGAGGCCATTTGGCCCATTGTGTCCGTGCTGGCTCTCCGTGCAAGAGCAGCTCAGTTATTCCCACTCCCCCCCTGCCTTTTCCCCCTGCGAATATTTTCTCCACAGATAATTATCCAGTCCCCTTTTGAATCTACCCTCGCCATACCCTCAAGGCAGTGTGTTCCAGATCGTAACCACTTGCTGCATAAAGAGGTTTTTCCTCACTTTGCCATTTGTTCTTTGGTTATTCACCTTAAATCAGTGTTTGAGTATCGGTGAAAAGAGACATTTCATTGATGCTTTTCGTCTTGCACTCATCAGGACAATTGGAAGAATACCAATGTATTCTCCATGGCAACGCCTCGCCCAATCAGCTTGCCAACCAATCAGCACTCTCTTCTCACATAGTATGAAGTTGTTGCTTCCCCTGACATTGTTATTCTTGCAATTGTCCTGATGAGTGCAAGATGAAAACCTCTGACAAAATGTCTTTTTTCAGCAACATTCAAATTCTGTACTACCAAACAGCTATGTGTAAATCATTGTTTCTTTGATTCTTTCATGGGATGTGGATAGACGAGTTTCATGATTGTGGGATCTACTCCAAAGGATTTTAACTCGCATGATTATGCTAGCTCAAAGTTAAAATCCTTTTGAGTAGGTCCCACAATCATGGGACCCTTTCATACAGCTGTGGTTGAGAGTGCTATCCTTTTTGGATGTTTTGCCTTGTACTGTTGTCTTAAGAAGGTCGACTCTTTAAGGGGACGGAGATTACTGAACCAGGCAGGGAGGTTGTTTGATGAGCAAGTCCTTGTCGATGAAATCTGTCCCTGAAGAATCTTGACAAAAGTGAGCGTGAACCTGTATGTCAGGATTACTGTTGGATGCTTTCAGGGAAAAGGCAACAATCCCTCAGATACAGGATAAATCGGTTCTCGATCGTGCGTTAGAACTTTTAACAGGACCTTGATATGCACTCATGATGCGGCTCACTGATTATTTTCATATACTGGAATAGTTTTGAATGTACATTTGATCAAAGTTAGATTTTTCTGATAGGGTAATTCGCTTTCTTTTATTGTTATTCATTTACAGGTAATTTTTTTTAAAAATGAATGAACAATGTGCCTGGAATGAATTCCCGTACAGACAAATAAATTGAAATTGAATTGAACTGGCAAAGCCAGCATTTGTTGCCCATCCCTAATTGCCCTTGAACTGAGAGGCTTACTAAGCTATTTCAGAGGGGAGTTAAGAGTCAACCACATTTCTGAGGATCTGGAGCCACATGTAGGCCAGAGCAGGTAGAGATGGCAGACTTCCTTCCCTATTAGTGAACCGGATGGGTTTTTACGACAATTCCCAATTTTATTAATTGAATTGAATTAATTGATTAATTAATTAATTAGTTCACCAGCTGCCACGGTGGGATTTGAACCCATGTTCCGAGAGTATTAGCCGGGGCCTCTGAATTACGAGACCAGTGACATTACCATAACACCGCCATCTCCCCAGGTGTCCTCTGGTTCTCAACCCTCCCATAAATGGGAGCGGTCCATAAACTGTTCTAAAAGTATGCACTAAATTTGAGTGGTACTTGGGTTTTATATGCTGCTGTGGTAATTACTCTTTAGTTATTCTCACCCCCAACCCAAATTAAGTTCCATTTGGGGCATAAGACGTTACCTCCTGGCATTTTGTCGTCCCCAATATTTTATCTCAGGCATGCAGGTAGGATTTACACAGCTTATCGGAGGGGCACAGTGAGGTAGCGTCAATGTTACTGGACGACTGATGAATAACTTTAGACTAACAATTCAGGGAAGACAAGTTCAAATCCCAGCATGGCTCTTGAAGAATTTGAGTCGAATTTTTGAAATAAATATCCAGGAGTAAATAGGTGGGGTCAGCAAATGTGATCATGAAGTGGTCAGATCGTGCTTAATGTGAGCATTGATTGAAACTGGAAAAAAAAAATCTGCAGTTCATAGGATCATGCTGCACAGAAGGAGGCCATTTGGCCCCTTTGTACCTGTGCTGGCCCTTTGAAAGAGCTATCCAATTGGACCCCCTTCCCCTGCGCTTTCCCCACAGCCCTGCCAATTTCTCTGTTTCAGGCATATATCCAATTCCCTTTTGAAAGTTATTATTGAATCAGCTTCTACCGACCTTTCGGGCAGCGTGTTACAGATTATAACAATTCCTTGAATAATCTTATTTTTTTCTTCAACTTAAGAAACTTGACTTCTCGAGTATTGAACCAGATGTGAAGCCGTTTGAGGAGAAATTTGGGAAACGGTTTCTGGTGAAATGCCACGATTTGTCCTTCAACCTACAAAGCTGTGTGGCTGAAAATGAAGAGGGGCCCACAACCAACGTGAGTTCAGTGGTCTCCACATTATAAAGTGGGCGGAGAGTCAGTGGAGAAGGTGGAAAGAAAATAATTGCATGGTTGGATCACAGAATTGAGATCATCAGGAAAGGCTGAACAGAGGCTGAGGGGGATGGTTTGATAGAGCCCTTCAGGATAGGGTAGATGTAGAGAAAATGTTTCCACCTGTGGGGGGAGACCAGGGGCCATAAATATAATGGAAGACATCTGTACTGAGAGAGTGGTGAGAATATGGAACCCCCTATCACAGGATTGGTGGAGGTGAATAGCATGGATGTATTTAAGGGCTCGCTCGGTATAAACATGAGGAAGAGTGTAATAGAAGGATATGCTGGTTGGGTGAGATGAAGCAGAGTAGGAGGCGCCTTGTGGAGCCTGAAGACTGGCATAGACCAGTTGGGCCGAATGGCCTGTTTCTGTGCTGTAAATTGTATGTAATAACGATGGATTTTTCGTAATATTTTAGGTGGAGCCTTTCTTTGTCACTCTGGCACTATTTGATATAAAAAATAATCGAAAGATCTCAGCTGACTTCCACGTTGACCTCAATCACCCGACGGTCCGACACATGTTCTCAAACTCGGCATCCATCATGAATGGTGGCGATGGCTTAACCACTTCCCAGAAATACGTCAATGGCGTCCCCGAGGGTATGCTGCAGCATCCCAAACAGGTGAGGATGGAAGCTCTTTCTGACGATATATCCCATCTCCGGCCTGACAAGGTAACTTGTCAAGGCTTAAGAAGGCTGTTTCCTTTAAAGACAAGCCCTTTAATTGGTGTGCTATGATGGCGTGGGACAGTTTTGAAGTTGGAGGTTGAAGGAATACTGCAAATGTTTGAAAATATAACTCCCACGTGTGCTGAACTTGCACGCAATGATTGTGAGATCTGAAGGAGAATGAAGGGCGCATTAACATCAAAGAATTGAGATCGCCGAGAATTGAGAATTCTCAGTTGAGAATTGAGATCGCCAAGTCCGGCTTTCAATTCTAACTGATCCGAATTCATCTACATCTCCCAGTCAAGGCGGAAAGTAGGTAATCTGCTCCTTATCTTCTGGTCTGGACCTGTGAACGGAAAGTCCACAAGACAGGAGTCTCACCTATTGAGTGTCCTTCCCTGGCCATTTCTCGATGATGCCCTCAAAAAGTTCAGGCAAGGTTGGCAAGTCAATTTACGGGGAATTGAAGGCTTATCCCCGAGTGGGAGATGTGATTGTGAGATCTGAAGGAGAATTGAGATCGCCAAGGCCGGCGTTGTCAGAATGAAAGGCGTGTTAACATCAAAGAAACTGAACCTGAATCTTAGGAAAAGAATGCTGTGGTGCTACATTTTGTCATCTTGATGTTTTATGCCTCATGAGTCATGGACAACAAACAAAGACACAGTTGATAAGCTCAATGTGTTTGAGATGTGGACATAGAGGAGGGTGTTTCACATATCCTACACAGACAGAAAGACTAATGAGGAAGTGCTGGAAATGGCTGGGAAAAGAGGAAATTAGTGTAACATCAAAGCGAAAGATACAATATGGTCACATTATTTGAGCAGACAGTAGACAGAGACTGTTATGGGAGAGGGAAGAGCAACAGAAAATGTAAGAGTGGGAAGCAGAGGAGAAAATGAATGATGGATATAATGGACTGGATGTAGTTAACCCCATGAGGAATGTGTAAGGGCAACGCGGGACAGAGAGATGGAGATCCCTGGCAATCAAACGCCTGGGAAGATCACACCAATCAACGGACAAATAAAATGCGTTAAAAGGTTTTGGACTGATGCAACTTACGTGATAGGTTTTTGTTAGTAGTAAGAATATTAAGGGGTAAAAAAACAAGCTGGGTAGATGGAGTTAAGATGCAGATCAGGCACGATCTAATTGAATAGTGGAACAGGCTCAGAGGGCTGAATTGCCTCCTACTGTTCCAATTTGATGCTTATGCCTCACTGTTGAATGAAACAACTGTGTCAAATGATCTGTTAAACTGCAGTAAATTCTATAAGTTTTGATTGACTATATAAACATTAATAAATTGGAGGCACAGAAATATATTAAATTTGTCCGTAAAGCTGTTTACTTAAAAAGGTTTTTAAAAAGTACTAGTTCAAACCAATATTGCTATTCCGGTTGGGTGTAATGAGTAGCCTATGTGTGTTAGCAGCAAAGTTAGAATCAAAAGATATTTTAAGGAATGTTAACCTGCGGAATTTTTTTTTTGTGTGTAGGGTATTTTCTCCGTCACGTGTCCTCATCAAGATATATTTCTTGTAGCTCGTATGGAGAAGGTTCTACAAGGGGGCATCACTCAGTGTGCCGAGCCCTACATGAAAAGCTCGGATTCAGCTAAGGTACGAGAATCAGAAAACAATTGACCGCTTCCCTCCCACTCCTTCACCTCAAAGGTTTGTGAAGCAACCTGTTAGTGGATTGGTTACTGACTGGGGCGGGGGGTGTGTGGAAATAAAGACTTGCATTTATATAGCGCCTTTCACAATCTCAGGATGTCTCAAAGCATTTTATAGCCAGTGCAGTCACTGTTTGTAAGGGAGGAATTGCAGTAGTTGATTCCTGCACAGCAAGCTCCCGCAAACAGCAATGTGATCATGACCAGATGATCGATTTTTGTGATGCGGATTACGGAATAACTATTGGTCAGGACGTCAGGGAGAACACCCCTGTTCATCGAACGAGAGCCATGGGATCTTTTGCATTCACTTGAGAGGGCAGACAAGGCCTCAGTTTAACATCTCGTCCAAAAGACAGCACCTCTGACAGCGCAGCACCCCCTCAGAGAGTCTAGAATTTTGTGCTCAGGTCTGTGGAGTGGGACTTGAACCCGTAGCCTTCTGATTCGGAGGTGAGAGTGCTACCCACTGAGCCACGGCTGATCACATCAGCAGGGCTGTGTGTGCAGATTTGTGCATCTAGTGACACTTGGACTGCCTTAAAATATTTGTGGATTGCATCTTTTCCCTTGCCAGCACCCCCGACAGCCTCTCTTTTTAACCATTGCTTCTCTTTTCCTCAAGGCAGTCGATCGTACATACGAACATATGCATTAGGAGCAGGAGGAGGCCACTCGGCCCCTTGAGCCTGTTGCGCCATTCAATAAGATCATGACTGATCTGATTGTAGCCTCAACTCCACATTCCCACTTACCCCTGATACCCTTTCACCTCCTTGTTTATGAAGAATCTATCTAGCTCTGCCTTAACAATATTTAAGGACCCTTTTCCCACTGCCTTTCGGGGAAGAGAGTTCCAAAGACTCTCGACCCTCTGAGAGAAAAAAATTCTCCTCATCTCTGTCTTAAATGGGTGACCACTTATTTTCAAACATTTTTAAAAATCCATTACTGTAAACATTGTACCACCTGCAGTCATCTGATACCTTATCTAGACAATTAGTCTTCATGCATAAACACAAATAGGAGATCATCCAATTCCTCGTGACCTTATAATTAAGCACAGTGCATATCGGGAGGGTGGAGGGGGTTGGGGTGGTGTTGAGAGGTTCTCTCTGTTCTGTTCCAGAAAGCCAGTTCGTGAAGGATAGAACTGGAGCCTATCTTTACACACTTCTATATTTAATTACAGAGTTGCACCTTACAGCATGTGCCTCCAACAGCCACAGTTTGAGTTTGTATCCACTGTATTCATAGGGCCTCAAGTGAATCCCAAATTAATGCTCACGCCTTGCATACATTTAAGTACTATTGATATGCGATTACCACCCTCTGCTCTTCCCAATCCCATTGCATGAATGATAATGAGATCAATTATTGTGCTGCTCCTTAATCAGCCAAAGAGTGGATCCTGTTTTGGGCCATGTGGCTTAGTACTGAAACTACAGCATTGGACATGCTCATCAGGTCATTGGAGGAGCTCTGAAATTTAAAACTCTCGCTCTTGTGTTCAAATCCCTCCAGGGCCTCACCCCCTTCCCACCTCTATAACTTTCCCCAGCCCCACAGCCATCCGAGGTCTCTGCATTCCTTCATTTCTGGCCGCTTGCAGCCCACCCCCACCCACTTCGCCCTCCATTGGTGACCCTGTCTTCAGCTGCCTGTGCCCTAAATTCCGGAATTCCCTCCCTAAACATCTTCCCCTCTCCAGCCTCCTCCTGGCCTTTTAAGATGCTCCTTAAAACCTACCCTCTCTGACCAAGCTGTTAGTCACCTGTCCTGACATCTCCGTATGTGGTTTGGCGTGAATTTTTGCTTGAAGATGCTCCTGTGAAATGCCTTGCGACATGTTTCTGTGTTAAAGGTGCTGTATAAATGTAAGTTGTTCTTCCGTTGACTTGCTAATTGCAAACGGCTCCGCTGGTCGTACGATTGGAGGTTACACTGTTTCGTGTGCAGATGGTGTTTTCTTTGCTGTAGTGGATTGTGAGATTAAATGGATTGTATTCTTTCTTGCAAAGCGGTTATTTGATGAGCTAATCAATCAGTAACTATTACAGGTTGCACAGAAAGTATTGAAGAATGCCAAACAAGCCTGTGCAAGACTTGGACAGTACAGAATGCCTTTTGCCTGGGCTGCAAGGTAGGAGGGAATACAATCACCTCATAGATGCTAAAAAAACAGGAACGATCCGAAAATTGGAAATTGTGCAACTCGCCACAACGTGGAGTGGTTGAGGTGAACAGCATAGAGACATTTAAAGGGAGGCCAGATAAGCATATGAGGGAGAAAGCAATTGAAGGACATGTAAGGTAGGAGGAGGCCTGTGTGAAGCATTAAAACTGGCACAGTCCTGTGGGGCTGTACAGCCTGTATCTGTGCTGTAAATTCAATGTAGACAGAGATTTGCCAGTTGTCAATCTTCAGTCCATTGAGACAGCTAAATATCGCTCTCATAAAATGTTCTGTCCTAAAACAGATGATAAAATAAGCTCCCAAACTTAATTTAAATGATGTGTCTTACAACTCCTCAATGTGTGTTGCTTTGAAAAGAAAAACTAATGCAGAACCTTGCACTATATTTGGTTGTTAATTCAATAGCTTGAGTGGAGCATAAACTCGGCATTGACTGATTAGGCTGAATGGTGTGTTTCTGTGCTGTATGTTCTGTGTAGTTCTACATAAATAATGTGGATGTTGGAAATATTGGACATGAAAGAACATGGGGACAGGAGGGGGCCATTTAGCCCCTTTGGCCTGTTCCGCTATTCATTGAGGTCATGGCTGACCTCCGACCTAACCCCATTTACCCGCTTTTGACCCTTATCCCTTGATACTTTTGGCCAGCAAAAACCTAGGAGTCTCAGATTTTAAATCTAACAATTGATGAAGTGTTAATCATAATTTATGGAAGAGAGTTCCAAATTTCTCCCAGGAGTGTTTTCTAATTTCACTCCTGAAACATCTGGCTCCAATTTTTCGACCCTGCTCCTTCATCCTAGACTGCGCAACCAGCAGAAATAGTTCCCCCCAATCTACCCCTTAATAGCTTGAAAATAAACTGCAACATGAGGATCGGGAATGCTCTTAAGTCCCAAATATCTGAAGCTCAAGATTTGGGTTATTAAACTTTAACTAACCTCTTGCTATAAATCTATTGGCAAAAGAAGCAGCTGGCAACATTAGGAGAGAGCTTTTTACATCACGAGTGGTTAGGATCTGGAATGCGCACTGTCTGAGAGTGTGTGGAGACGGATTCAACTGTGGCTTTTGAACGGGAATTGGATAAGCTCCTGAAGAGAGAACGATTGCATGGTAACAGGGAAAAGGAAGGGGGAGTGGGACTAACTGGGTTGCACTTGCAGGGAGCTAGCACAGACATGACAGGCCAAGTGGCCTCCTCCTGTGCTGTAACCATTCTATGATAGCTGAGCATGTCATCACCAATTACTGCATTGCATTTGCACTGTAAATCCCTTCACCAAGTTGCTATCAGCATGTAAGTCTAAAACTTTTTGGACACCTTAGAGGTTATGTTGTGATTGGAATCCTTCAAGATTATTCTACCAGTTACTGATTACCTACTGACACACAACAGGGGGCCAGCACAGACACGATGGGCCGAATGGCCTTCTGTGCTGTAACCATTCTATGATTCCATGATGATAAACTACACTGGACATTTTTGGGATTAAACTTTTCAACTAAGTTGCTGCTCATTAATATAGGGTAGCCATTAATAAATCCAATAGGGAGTTCAGGAGAATCTTCTTTACCAAGAGAATATTTAGAATGTGGAACTCGCTACCACAGGGAGTGGTTGAGGTGAATGGTACAGATACATTTAAGGGAAGCTGGATAAACTCATGAGGGAGAAAGGAATAGAAAGATATGTTGATAGGGTGAGATGAAGCAGGCGTGGGAGGATGCTCAAGTGAAGCATAAACACCAGCATGGACCAGTTGGGTAGAATGGCCTGTTTCTGTGCTGTAAAATTTGATGAAGTTCTCATCCCCCTTATATTTTACCCTTCGCATCTATTCTGAATTCAGTAACAGAGCTGTTAAACTTAACATAATTACAACAGATGTGTGGAGGAGTAAATGACATTTGATCACAGGACTGTTGTATGCTTATAAATGTTGAAATCTGGAACAGCACTGCTGTAAATAATGCACAAAATAGGGATTTAGTAGGAAAATGCTACTTGATCCAAAAAATAGTTGCCGATATTTCTGACGTCCATTTAACCATACCCTTGTTAAGGTTTTGAGTAACGCCATTTCGTTCTTTTCACTTAACTATTCTGACACAGCTGATGGTAAAGGCTGAGTTGTTCAAATCCCAGAGGGAAACTTGAAACAACTGTCATAACCCATTTTTGCAATTTGTATGTTTCGAGATGCAGGCTTTGAATTCAGCAGTAATAAGACCACCGAGTCTCAAGAGGGTTTTTATAAAACTAAATTAAACACTTATTAATACAAGGAAAATTGTAAGCTCATACATATGTCTACAAAATTATGACAAAATAACGACAAAAATCCCCATATTAATCTTACTTTCAGTTAGACCCCTGGTAAGGCAACAGTAAATCTCAAACAGACACCTGGCAAAGCACAACCTGGACAGTCGCATTCAAAATGAGTTTCTTTCAGCTCTGGATCCTTGCAGACAGCAGCTTGCGGTTTCTCACACTTGTTGGATCTTAAAAATGTCTCTGCCTTACGCACAATCTCCTTTTTACATATCTTTCTCTTTGAATGCACATTTTCCATTGTACCAGTAGGCTTTTAATTTTACCTGTTCTAACAATAACATCCTTTCATTCCACCAATTTTATTAATAAGCTGAAAAAAATAAACACATTGCTTGATGTCTTTGAGCTCGGTGCGAGATTTCACCTGCAGTCTTGGATGGTTTATTTAAAAATACAAACTGTCACCTTGTCACCTATGTTTCTAAACTTCCCCACGTTTATCTAATTACCATTTCAAACCTACTTATTCCTGTACATCAAAGCCTTTAGACCAGTTGACTTTAATCCAATTAGAATACCTGCACCTAGACACAGACACCACCAAACTCTATTTAAAAAAATAATTTCCAATACATTATAGACATTAATCTGCTCATGACATTAACGAGTGTTTTTTTTCCCCAAGTTGCTTTCTTATTTACAGCCTATATTTCTGCTTTCTGTTCATTAGACCCGTCTTCAAAGATAGTCAAGGAACTCTTGACAAAAGTGCTCGATTCTCAGCACTTTACAGACAAGATAGCAATAAACTCTCCGATGAAGACTTGTTGAAATTGTTGTTGGACTTTAGGAAGTGAGTGTCCTTTTATTTCTTAAGGTTACAATGGTAAATTTTGTTGAAGTATTCAAGAGTTTCTGAAATCCACTTGGATGTAAGTCCACTGTGATCCTTTCATGTTTTACTTCCGTTTTTAGACAGAATAAATTCTGTCAGTTCTTTGTAATCCTTGGAAATTATATTTGTTATGTCATTGAGTAATTATGATATTAGCTTCTCAGCTGCCTTTTTGTGATGTTCACCCAAAATGCCACTAATCTCCGAATTCGCAATTCTTTTCTGTTTAATTAGACCAGAAAAGATGTCTAAACTTCCTGTCATTTTGGGGAACTTGGATATCAACATCGACAATGTGGCTTCAGATTTTCTGAGTAAGTTTACTTTAACATTCTCATCCTTCAATTCGAATCCCTCTGCAGCCTCTGTAACCATCTACAACCCTCCGAGATCTCTGCACTCCTCCAATTCTTGCCTCACGCGCATCCCCAATTTCCTTCCCCAGTTGTCGGCCCTGCCTTCAGCTGCTTGGTTCCTAAGCTCTGGAATTCCCTCCCGAAACCTCTCCACCTCCCTGTTCCCCTTCATGATGCTCCTTCTAGCCAACACCTTTGACCAAGCTTTTGGTCACCTGTCCAAATAGTCTATTTACTTGGCTCAATGTCAGAGTGTCTGATAGCACTTTTATGAAGTACCTCAGCATGTTTTGCCAGGTTGAAGGTGCTATATAAATGCAAGTTGTTGTTACGACTACGATTATGTGATTCCAAATCTAACGTGCTGTATTTTTGTGTTTTTTTTTCTAGCTTGTGTTAGCTCCTCGTATATCCCAGTGAAACGTTTTGAAAATGGTAACAAGGTCACAGTTACTCATGAAGTGGAGGAGTTTGTCCCCTGTATAGCAAAATTATCTCAGCCTTTCACCACCTATAACAATCATTTCTATATTTATCCCAAACATCTGAAGTATGACAGTCAAAAATCATTTGCAAAAGTGAGTAAAGAATGTGAAGTTTTGTGTTTATTGAGTTTTAAATGGTGAATAGCTAAGCTTGTTCCTAAATCTCAATTGTTGTTATTTTAGTCTGATTGGCCTTTGGTTTTATGAACAGTTACTTCCTCTCTTCCCTCCATGGGACCATTGATGTTTTGCCTCTTGGTCATTTTTTATATCATTCATCAGATTCAATGAAGAGTGCAGGAGGGCATGCCAGGAGCAGCACCAGGCATGCCCAAAAATGAGCTGTCAACCTGGTGAAGCTACCAGGTTGTGTGCCAGACAGCAAAAGCAGCAAGCGATAGACAGAGTTAAGCGATCCCACAACCAACAGACCAGATCTAAGCTCTGCAGCCTTGCCATGTCCAGTCTTAAATGGTGGTGGACAATTAAACAGTGAATTGGAGGAGGCTCCACAAGTTTCCCCATCCTCAATGATGGAGGAGCACAGTACATCTGTGCAAAAGATAAGGCTGAAGCATTTGCAGCCATCTTCAGCCAGAAATGCCAAGGGGATGATGCATCCCGGCCTCCTCCTCAGGTCCCCTGCATCACAGATGCCAGTCTTCAGCCAATTCGATTCACTCCACGTGATTTAAAAAAAAATTCATTCACAGGATGTGGACATGGCTGGCTGGGCCAGCATTTATTGCCCATCCCTAATTGCCCTTGAGAAGGTGGTGGTGAGCTGCCTTCTTGAACTGCTGCAGTCCCTGTGGTGTAGGCACACCCACAGTGCTGTTAGGGAGGGAGTTCCAAGATTTTGACCCAATGACAGTGAAGGAACGGCGATATATTCCCAAGTCAGGATCGTGAGTGACTTGGAGGGGAACTTCCAGGTGGTGGTGTTCCCATGTGTCTGCTGCCCTTGTCCTTCTAGATGGTAGTGATCGTGGGTTTGGAAGGTGCTGTCTAAGGAGCCTTGGTGAATTCCTGCTCTGCATCTTGTAGATGGTACATACTGCTGTTACTGTGCGTCAGTGATGAAGGGAGTGAATGTTTGTGGATGTGGTGCCAATCAAGCGGGGCTGCTTTGTCATGGATGGTGTCAAGCTTCTTGAAGAGAAATGGCTGAAAGCACTGGATACTGCAAAGGCTATGGACCCTGACAATATTCCGGCAATAGTACTGAAGACATGTGCTCCAGAACTTGCCGCGCCCCTAGCCAAACTGTTCCCGTAAACCTACAACAGTGGCATCTACCCGGCTATGTGGAAAATTGACCAGGTTTGTCCTGTACACATAAAGCAGAACAAATCCAATCCCCCAATTACTGCCCCATCAGTCTACTCTCGATGATCAGAAAAGTTTTGGAAGGGGTCGTCAACAGTGCTATCAAGCGACACTTGCTTAGCAATAACTTGCTCACTGTTGCTCAGTTTGGGTTCTGCCAGGTTCACTCAGCTCCTGACCTCATTACAGCCTTGGTTCAAATATGAAATAAAGATTTGAACTCCAGAGGTGAGGTGAGAGTGACTGCCCTTGACATCAAGGCAGCACTTGACAGATTGTGGTATCAAGGAGCCCGAGTAAAACTGGAGTCAATGGGAATCAGGGGAAAAACTCTCCGCTGGTTGGAGTCATACCCAGCACAAAGGAAGATGGTTGTGGTTGTTGGAGGTCAGTCATCTCAGCTCCAGGACATCACTGCAGGAGTTCCTCAGGGTAGTGTCCTAGGCCCAACCATCTTCACCTGCTTTGTTAATGACCTTCCCTGCAACATAAGGTCAGAAGTGGGGATCCTCGCTGATAATTGCACAATGTTCAGCACCGTTCGCAGCTCCTTAGATACTTAGAAGCAGTCCATGTCCATATGCAGCAAGACCTGGACAGCATTCAGGCTTGGGCTGACAAGTGGCAAGTAACATTTGCGCCACACAAGTGCCAGGCAATGACCATCTCCAACAAGAGAGTACCCAGTCATTGCCCCTTGCCATTCAATGGCATTACCATCACTGAATCCCCCACTATCAACATCCTGGGGGTCACCATTGACCAGAAACTGAAATGGACTAGCCATATAAATACTGTGGCTACAAGAGCAGGTCTGAGTGTGGGAATTTTGCAGTGAGTAACTCACCTCCTGACTCCCCAGAGCCTGTCCACCATCTACAAGGCACAAGTCAGGAGTGTGATGGAATACTCTCCACTTGCCTGGATGAGTGCAGCTCCCACAACGTTCAAGAAGCTTGACACCATCCAGGACAAGGCAGCCAGTTTGATTGGCACCACATCCACAAACATTCACTCCCTCCGCCACTGATGCAGTGGCAGCAGTGTGAACCATCCAGAAGATGCACTGCAGCAACTCACCAAGGCTCTTTCGACAGCACCTTCCAAGCCCTCAACCTCTTGCACCTAGCAAGGGCAGCAGATACATGGGAAGATTGACTTGGAAATATATCGCCATTCCTTCACTGTCGCTGGGTCAAAATCCTGGAACTCCCTGTTAGCACTGTGGGTGTACCTACACCACATGGACTCCAGCAGTTCAAGAATGTGGCTCACCACCACCTTCTCAAGGGCAGTTAGGAATGGGTAATAAATGCTGACCTAGCCAGCGATGTCTACATCCCAGCAATGCATGAAAAAAACCCAATGTTTTTGTTTATTCATTGCTGAGATGTGGGCATCGCTGGCTCGGCCAGCGTTTATTGCGCATTCCTAATCATCCTTGAGATACAGTTAAGTGGCTTGCTAGGCCATTCCAGGGGCCTGGAGCTACACATCGGGCTGACCAGGTAAGGATGGCAGGTTTCCTTCCCTAAAGAAACAAGTTGAGTTCTTACAACAACCGGCCAGTTTCATGGGGTGGAATTTTACACTCTCCCGCCAGTGGATTTGCGGGCAGGAGCGCCTGTAAAATTCCCCAGGTGGCTTTCCTGCCACCCACCTTCCCGACTTTAACCTGTCCACAATTTTATGGAGCGAGGCCTAGGCCAATTATTGGCCACTGGAGTTGCCGCTTCCCCCCCCCCCCCTAGCCTGGGGGAGTTCGCACACTCTGCTCGGGCCTTAGTGTGAAGGGTGTCACCTCCCTCAAGGAGTCCCTTGCTTTATTGGGGATTCGTCTCTCTTCCCCGCCCTGCCAAGGTCTGCCTCCCATGGGTGCTCCCGCTCCCTGCCCCCTGCCTCGCCAGATCACCGATTTAGTCACAAGACCGCAGATTTATTTAAGTAACTGAATTTAAATTTCCCAGCTCATTTCTCTGGGTCGTTAGCCAGACCCCTGGATTATTTGCCCACTGATGTAACCATGGCTACTGAGGGGACAATTTAACCCCAGATCCCCGGATAGGAACTTCGCGGGATCGGATGAAACGCTGATTTTACACCTGCCTAACATTCCTTGTTGGCTTCAATGGAGAGTAAAACCAACCTTGCACCCAATCCGGCAAGTTTCCCGACTGGCGGGATAGGTTAAAATACCCCCTTTGTTCTGAGTGGTGTCAGAACATAATTCCCCCCCCCCCGTCCTTTGCCTGATGTCCATGTGTGCACCAGATCTCGGGTCACTGCACAGTACTCGGGAACCGCTACCTTGACCGACTCTTTCCCCCTTCTTCCCCCTGCCCACCAACCCCAATACATCAAACTTGAGCCCAGCTGCTGTACCTCAACTATCACCAAGTCAAGGTCAGTTGATAAGAGCACGGGCCAGGATGGAATCTGACACTTGATTGGTCGCCACAGCTCACCAGTCGCTGTTGTAACAAGCATAATGATTGGCCCACCCATTACTTCATTTCAGAAAGCTGCAATCTGAGCTGATGGAATTTTTAAAAAATTCTTTCGTGGGATGTGGGCGTCGTTGGCAAGGCCAAAATTTGCCATCCCCAGTTCCTCTTGAGCTGAGTGGCTAGCTCGACCCTTTCAGAGGGTAGTTAAGAGTCAACCACATATTCTGGATCTGGACTCCCAAGTAGGCCGGACCCAGGGAAGGCTGGCAGATTTCCTCCCCTATCGGGCATTAGTGAGCCAGATGGGTTTTTAACAGCAATCGGTAATAGTTTCACGGGGCGGGATTGTTTAGTTCTGCCCGCCGGTGGGGTCTTCTGCTCCCGACAAAGCCCATGGACTTTTGGCTGGCTCGCTGCACCCACCAGGGAAACCTTGTCCATCACTGAGACTAGCTTTATATTCGAGACTTTCTATTAATTGAATTCAAATTCCACCAGCTGCCACGGTGGGATTTGAACCAGCGTCCCCAGAGCATTAGCCTGGCCCTCTGGAACGAAAACAAAAAATGCTGGAAAAGCTCAGCAGGTCTGACAGCATCCGTGGAGAGAGAGAGAGACAGAGATAATGTTTCTACAGATCTGAAGAAGAGCCGTGTGCAGACTCGAAACGTTATCTCTGTCTCTCTCTCCACAGATGCTGTCAGACCTGCTGAGCTTTTCCAGCATCTCTTGTTTTCGTTTCAGATTTCCAGCATCTACAGTATTTTGCCTCATTGGTCCAGTGACAGTACCAGTGGGTCACCATCTCCCCACCTTATGGGTGGTTTGGAAGCAAAAGTGATCTGGGTCCGAGTGCTTTGCTGTTGAGTATTTTTTTTTTTGGTGCTATATTTTTAACTGAATTAAGGAGGAAAGATCTCGATTTCAGGAGAAAGATTGTGTGTGCAATGTGCAGGGGCGCTTCCTAATGTTTACTGTCATATTGTGGCCCCATATGGCACAGTCTAATTAAAATTTGCCTTGGCAGGTTTATCCTGTAATGGTGTCTTGTGTTATTTCGGCATTTTCTCTTCAACAATAAGGCGAATTTTAATAAAACAAATTCAGAGCAGGAAAGGTTGTGGAAAAATGCAAGTTTCTTGTTCCCTTCAATGTCAGCAATTACTCAATGTATGATGGTCAGCTTCTATTTCCATTTTGTGATTTGCTGGGGTCAGTTTTTGCAATGAGCATCTCACCTGATTGATGCTCATATCAGCACCTCGTTTTGTGGAATTGTTTTCACAGCCGCTAATTCATTCATTGGCACTGAGATTCATGTCACAGAAGGAAGGACGCTGCACTTTCTGTGCTCGTGAGGCCTTGTACATCCACTTGGACAGTGAGATGTTCTGTGGCCCATCACAAGGCTGGTACCTGCAGCAGTGCAGCACTCCCTCAGCATCACAGAAGTCTCAGCTTTAGGTGATGTCCTCAAGCTCCGGGGTGTGGTTTGAACTGAAAACTTGACTCAAGAGTCAAGGGTGCAACCTACTTGACCAATCTGACTCTAAGTCATGTGCTTTATTTGAGTCTAATTGCTCAAAAAACATATGTCCCACTCTTTTCATACCTGATTTTGGCTTGGAGTAAAAACAGAAAGTAGTGGGAAAACCTTAGCAGGTCCGGCAGCATTTGCGGAGAGCGAAGCAGGGTTAATGCTTCGAGTCTATGTGACTCTTCAGAGCTCTGAAGAAGAGTCATACGGACTCGAAACGTTAACTGTGTTTCTCTCTCCACAGATGCTGCCAGACCTGCTGAGTTTTTCCAGCATTTTCTGTGTTTATTTCAGATTTCCAGCATCTGCAGTATTTTGCTTTCATCTTATTGATTTTGGCTTGTTCTGATTGTGGAAATGTTATGTCTTCACAGAGTAAAAATAGACAAACGTGTACAGGCTTTTCAAATGATCCCATTCCTGTGAAGCACTTTTTGGGCTGTTTATTCTACTAGAGGTGTGATATTCACGCAAGTTGTTGCCATTTTAGTAGCCAGCCTAATATTTTGATATCCAGCAAGGTGCTGTAAATTTTATCTGTTGACCTTTAAAAAGTGCGAGATTATGTTGGAACATTGCATGTGTGGCAGGTCTTGTTATAATCCAGTCGTGCTGATTTGTCCCTGTGTCGTCTTTACATAAGATGGTTTATTCTTGTTTAGGCGAGGAATATTGCAGTCCGCATCGAGTTCAGGGACGGTGATGAGGAAGATTCACAACCTCTGAAGGTTAGTATGGAATTTGATCGCAAGGATTTTCCTTTATATGAAACAAAATAGCACAATTCGTTTGAGCCAAAGGAAGTCTGCTTTGAAAATGTTCTTTGCTATCATCTATGTTGTATACACATTACAGCATAGAAACAAGACCACACGGCCCAACTGGTCTATGCTAGTTTTTAACCCACCTCCCAACCCTACTTCATCTATTACTGCTCACCTCTCACTCCTGTATTTATCTAGTTTCCCCTTAAATGGATCTAGGTTATTTGCCTCAGCCAATCCCTGTGGGAGCAAATTTCACATTCTCACCACTGTCTGGGTAAAGAAGTTTCTCCTAAGTTCTCTAAGGTGTTTATTAGTGACCATCTCATATTGATGGCCTCCTGATTCTGGTCTCCCTCACAAATGGAAATACCTTCTCTACATCTGCCATTTTGGAACCTGTGAGTTCCACAACCTTTTCGACCTTTCCTCAGGGTTGTGACCTTCCAGGTCCTTGTGAATCTTGTTTGCACCTTCCTTGTGCCTCTTTGTGATGTGGAGACCAGAGCTGTTCACAATGGACCAAGTGTGGTCTATCCAAGGATCAGTACAAGTTTAAATAAGTTTGGCAATTTTGACAATCTCCTGGTTGACAACATTTGAAGGTAGAAACCCAGAGGTGGGGGTCATGTTATTTTTTTGCGGAAGTATGCATATATACTAATTTACTTGCTGTGATTTCATTTCTTTTTGTAGTGTATCTACGGGCGACCTGGGGGTCCTGTCTTTACGAAATATGCTTTCACAATGGTATTACACCATCATCAAAATCCAGAGTTCTATGATGAGGTAAAGAAGGGGCAAAACATTGGGGGGAATATTATGGATTCATTCTCCAGTTCTGCCGTGTAACTAATTTTTAGGATTCATGCGTAATGAATTGCGCTGGTTTTTGGAGTCAGATTTTAGTGCAAGTCTGTTGCTGAAGCTTTTCATCTTGCACTCATCAGGGCAAATGCAAGAATGCCAAATTTCAAACAATCGCAAGAATTTATATGACAAGAGAAGAGAGGTGCTGATTGGTTGACAAGTTGACCCTGGCTGTTAGATGTTAGTAGACGTTTGACTGTTCAGACTAGGCAGAGTACCGACCGCACTTACCCAGTCGGCGCTTGCAAGACCTGAAACATCTGCTGTTAGATGTGCTTTCCCGATTTCCCTTGCAAAACAATCCTGAATGCGCTAATTGCTACACTAACAACCAATTTAAAATAATCTCTTGAACTCGTGATGTGGCTCATTTTCACTTGCTAGAAGCAACACACATTCATACACAGGGACCTGTTCTCTGCAAACGCGAGGAATGTGTTCAAGCCTTCCGCCTTTAATGAATTACTTGGAGGCTTGGGGAGAATATAGTTCCCTGCTGCTTTCCCCATGGCCAAGTCTCAGCCAATCAGAGTCGACTTGCTAACCACTTTCTCCTGTAGTACAAATTGTTGTGATCATTTCAAATTTGCCATTCTTGCATTTGCCATGATGAGTGCAAGATGAAAGATTTCAGCGACATGTCTCTTCAGAAATATTCAGGTCTATTCTGTCTGTGTTTCAGGTTAAGGTGGAGCTGCCGACCCAGCTACACGAGAAGCACCACTTGTTGTTCACCTTCTACCACGTCAGTTGTGACAACTCGAGCAAAGGCACCACCAAGAAGCGGGAAACCGTCGAATCCCAAGGTTTTAGATGCATTCACTTTATATAAAAAAAAGAGATGGGCACATGGCATTACGTTCATGAAGAAAGACTTGCATTTATAAAGCACCTCTCACCGCCTTAGCACTCTACAGCCGATTAAATATTTTTTGAAACGTGGGTCACTGTTGCGATGTAGTAAACGCCGCCGGCTAATTTGTGCACAGCAATACCCCACAAACAATATGTTGATGACCAAATCATCCTCTTCCTGTTTCTCCACACCCCCTCCAACAGAACAAAAGCCAGGAAAGGATGGAGATAGTTAGCACGCCAGGCCTGAAGCTGGGGGGGAGGGGGTAGAGTTTCTACTTTGGGCACAATTGCCCATTCTGGCATAGATTGCAAAGTGTTTCACTCCCCACCACCAAATTTCTGCTCAAACTCGTTGCTCAATTGGTGAACACAAAAACGCAGTGTAATCATTTAAAATAAAATGTTTATTTAAACATTTAAAAATTTAAATGTTTAAATTTAAAATAATTTAAAATAAAAATGTTACTTTAAAAAAATGTTCCTTTGTAGGTTTAAGACTGGAAAACTTGGTAAAGTTTGATTAAGCTCAGAGCCTTTATAGATCTCTCATTGTGCACACTGTCCTCGATCTTTTTCACCAGGTCCAATTTGCTTCTTGAACACCAATGATGGATGATTTCGAAAGGGAATTGGGCGGAAAATTGAGAGAAATGAACTTGCAGGATTATGAGGGGAGAGCGGGGGGAATAAGACTGACTGGATTTCTCTACAGAGAGTCGGCGTGGACTTGATGGGCCGAGTGGCCTCCTCCATGGGCCATAATGACCCTATGGCCAGAATATTGTCGTTGGTGTGCGGGGGCTGGGCCCAACACGCCGACATGCAAAATGACGCGGTGACGCCGGGCGTGTGTCCTGATGTCACCGCGCGTCATTCAGATCTTCCGTTTGGTGGGCGTGCGTCGGAGTCGGCTGTGCCCTTGCTGAACTGTCAACGGCCTGTTAAGGCCATTAGGACACTAATTTAGATAATTAATGGGTCTGCCCGTCCAACCTTAAGGCTGTCGGGCAGGCAAAGAGCCCAAGCGGCCTTCGCGTTTTTCAGGAAACCTCGCGCAGGATGAGATTTCCTGAAGGTTTTATTAAATAAGTAATATATTTTTTTCACGATTCATAAACATGTCCCAGCTCATGTGTCACTGTCTAAATAATTTCAATCTTTCTTTATTTGAAACTTCCATTATGAACTTAATCTCGTGCCTCAGGGAGATTGCTGCGCTTTCTCGCGTGTCAGAGCGCAGGTCCCAACTATCCCTCCCCTCCCCCCCCCCGCCGCCCGCATAGGTAGCGCTGAGCGTTACCGGCCATGCGTCACGCTGGGCGGGTCTTAATTGGCCAGCCCACGTAAAATGGCGGCGCGCAGCCAATCGGGATAGGCTCCACCCGCGCCCACTCCCGACCCGCCCCACATGGGGAAAATTCTCCCCCTGCGATTCTATTGTATAAATGGGGGTGGCCCGATGTGGGGGTGGGGCTTGCTTCTGACACACAGGGGCGGGGATTTTCCGGTCCTGACTTGCGACGGGACCGGAAGATCCCAGCGGTGGGCGGGCGGGCACGGAGAATCCCACCCATTCTTCTTTAAAACTGGCACAGAAAGTCCGGATACACTGAAGGCAAATTTCACTTAAAATTCTAAAACCTTTTGTGCCGATTCGGCTGAATTGAACCTTGAAAAAAAATAGCGCAATCGAGTGGGAGCGCAAGACCATTAACGTCGTCTCTCTCTCTCTCTCTTCTCTCCCTCTCTCCCCACATCCGCTCCTTATCCTGCTGAGTGTTCCTCGCATTTCCAGCTTTTATCACCTAAGTTTTTTTTTTAAAAGGCGAAATTAGTCGAGGGGTAAATATTAGCCAGGGCACTGGGGGAGAACTTCCCCGTTCTTCTTCAAAATAGCGGCCATAGGATCTCTTCTATTCACCTGAGTGGGCAGAGGGGACATTGGTTTTAACATCCCATTGAACAACACACTGATACAGTGCAGCACTCTCTCAGTACTGCACTAGGTCAATGTGCTTGTGTAAATTCCCTCTTGCTATTTAAATTAATATCACCGTGCAATTTCACTGCACTCCTGCTGTGAGTCCTGTGTTTCATGTGACATTCATGATCATCTAACCCTTCTCAACACAAATCATTTTTCTCAGTTCCACAATGAACCATAGCAGCTTAAACCAATAGTTTGAAGAAAATGACAGAATCTTGTCGAATGGTGCGTCAGAGTGAGGTAAACAGAACATGCCAGAAATAACCAGCAGGTCAGCCAGCATTTGTGGAGAGTGAAACAGTGCTGATGAAAGGTCATCGACCTGAAATGTCAACTCTGTTTCTCCCTCCACAGAAACTCTTGAGTATTTCTGTCATTTTCTGTTTTTATTTCAGATTTCCAGCATCTGCAGCATTTTGCTTGTGAGATAAATGGAACATTGTTCTGTTATCAACCATAGTTAATTCTGCAAACTGGAGATTCCAAAGGATGATAGATTTAATGTTTCTCAATTGATGACTTTTAAATATTTCACTATTTACCTAGTTTCTATAGTATCTTTAAATGCAAACTTCAATATAGTCTCTTTCTCTGCAGCAGTCTGCTTAGTTAGGAGTCACATTCAATGTATTTGTTTCTAGGTGTAATGTTTATTTTCCCCTCTAAAACTTTATCGGATCTATTTTTTCAATTTAATATAGGATTGCAGCCTGACTAAATTCAGCGCTGTGGGTGATTCCTCTCAGACGTTGTTTGACTGATGTAAAATTCATGTCTGCCAGTGGCGGCTTGCCAAACGCTGGTGTAATCTCTTAACAAATGATTTTAACAGCCTGGTTTCCTTCACCCCCCCCAGTCGGCTACGCCTGGCTTCCATTGCTGAAAGACGGCCGGGTTGTGACCAGTGAGAATCAGATACCAGTTTCGGCTAACCTTCCCCTGGGCTATCTCAGTTACCAGGAACTGGGAATGGGAAAGGTAAGCTCGATGTCTCCCTTTGGCTATCACTTGAATGACAAATGAGTTTGTACAATACCACAGTCGTCCTGTCCTACTGCATTCCTGCATGCATGCAGGAGTTATTGGAGTCCGGTGCCAATTCACAGCATTGCCTAATGTCATCCACATCTGTTTATGGCTCCCTCTTCAATACATAAAATGTACAAAATATCTCTCTTTGTATTGCTCCCTGAGGGATAAATGGGGTTTTGTACACTTGAGAAGAATTTAGGAGAAATTTCCTTGCTCAGATAGTGTTTAGAATGTGTAGGGATAATTGAAGTGAGCAGCATAGACGTTTAAAGGGAAGCTAGACAAACACATGCCGGAGAAAGGAACAGAAGGATAAGCTGATAGGGTGAGATGAAGCAGGCTGGGAGGAGGGTCATGTGAAACATAAACACCGGCATTGACCAGATGGGCTGAACGGCCTGCGGTGTACATTCTATGTAATGACATGGTTTGGGACTGGGGTCACCTAGGCTGGACAGTTTGGTATGTCAGATGCCTCTTCCCAGGAACATGATTGGGCCAGTTAGATATTAATAATCCAGCAGATTTCATGGTCATTTATTCTGGTGCCAGATCCTGAAATGGCAGATTTATTGAAATTAAATTTGCAACTTGCTGGAGATCATGGGACCTCTCGGTAACCTCGCTCATTTAAAAGAGTTTTAACCTTCCCGTTTGTAAAATAGATTATTAAACTTGACTAAAACGGAACCTACACAGTATTGCTTTTGACTTTTGAGGGGGGCAGATTTAGATGGTTGGGAATTTTGTGGATTTAGGACAAACTGGGATTATGATGTAAAGTATAAACTTTGAGCACAGCTCAAAGAATTCTATGTGGTGGATTTTACAGGGTGTGATGGTGTCCGCCACCGCCCCCACCCCCCCCCGCACCCAAGCCCCGACCAGTGATCCCTGCGGCTGCTCCTCAGCAATTTAACATGGGAGCAGCGTTAATCTCTTTAAGGTGAGACTTCCACCTCTATCTCAGGGTGAAGTCGTGCCTGAGAGAGCTGCTGACCAATCGGATGGCCAGCAGCTCTGTCGTCCCACCAGCGCCAACCAGGAGCAGTGGCTGCTGCTGGGACTACAGGCAGTCCCACCTCATCGAGGAGCCTAGGTAAGTCCTGGGTCAGGAGTCGCGGTGAAGGGTTTGGGGAGCCAGGTTCAAGATGCCAGGGGAGAGGGTTAATGGGGACATGACCTTGGTGAGGGGCGGATGTCCCCATTGGGCTGGGGACACACAAAGGAGGCTTCACCGCTATCCACCCCGCCCCGCCCATTTGCATTCTGCGCATGGTGTGAAATTTCCCCAGGTTGTGGGTGCGGGTGGGTTGGTGGTGGGAAGGCCATCTGCTGGATGTTACCTGCCACCCCAGCTGATGGGGGTCCATTAAGTCCAGTCCTATAGGCTGATCGCCATTAATAGTGTCATTGTACCTTGCAGCATTCGGGTCCCGAAATCAAATGGGTCGATGGAGCCAAACATATCTTCAAAGTCTCGACGCACCTTGTGTCTACTGTCTATACTCAGGTGAGTTTTGGTGTTCTCCTTGTGATTGTTCACATATTTGGAAATTATTCCATATGTGATTCAAGCTTTTAAGAAATCTGTTAGAATGAGGCCACAACGAGAGAATTGCATCCGGTTCTGGTCAACTCACTTCAGGAAGGACAAGCGGGTCCTCGAGCGGGTGCAGAAGAGATTTACCAGAATGGTTCCAGGGATGAGGGATTTTAACCACAAGGTTAGCTTTGAGAAGCTGGTGCTGTTCTCCCTAGAACAAAGGAGTTTCAGGAGAGATTTGATAGAGGTGTACAAGATTATGACAGGTTTGGATAAGGTAGATGGAGTCTTGTGGCGTAGTGGGTGGTGTCCCTACCTCTGAGCCAGAAGCTCTGGGTTCAATGGTTCAAGTCCCGCTTCCCAATGACCATGGAAGGTGTGTTCATAATGTGGCCAAACAGGTTGATTATCAGCCTGTAAATCCTTCCAATATGCCTGATGGCAGGAGGTAAAAGTGGGAGAGTTTCCTGGTCACCCATACTGCAGAGAAGACAGCAAACTACTGCAGTACTTTGCCAATCGGTAATCATGGACCAATCCAATGGAGCCCTTGGTCGCCAACACCTTCTTAGGGCATGGTATCTGAAGGAAGAGGAGGAGATAAGGTAGGCAAAGAAAAGCTGTTCCCATTAGCTGATGATACATGAACACAGGAACTAGGAGCAGGAGTAGACCACATGGCCCTTCATGCCTGCTCTGCCATTCGATATGATCATGGCTGATCTTGGCCTTCAACTTCACTTTCCTCCCGCTCCCCATACCCCTCGATTCCCTGAGAGACCAAAAATCTGTCTATCCCAGCCTTAAATTAAAAGGTGTGGAACTGCTGTGCGTGGATGTTCAGAGAGACTTGCGTGTACAAGGAACAGAGAAAGTTAGCATGCAGGTGCAGCTAGCAATAAGGAAGGCAAATGGCATGTCGGCCTTTATTGCACCAGCGATGGAGCATCCACAACCCTCTGGGGAAGAGAATTCCAAAGATTCTCAACCCTTTGAGTGAATAAATTTCTCCTCATCTCAGCCCTAAATGATGGACTCCTTATCCTGAGAGTGTGCCCCGGAGTTTTAGATTCGCTGACCAGTGGAAACAATCTCTCAGCGTCTACTCTATCGAACTCCTTCAGAATGTTGTAGGTTTCAATGAGATCACCTCTTAGTCTTCTAAACTCCAGAGAATATAGTCCAGTTTATTCAGTGTCTCATCATAGGACAAACCTCTCATCCCGGGAACCAATTTAGTGAACCTTCGCTGTACCACCTCTAATAAAAATATTGCCTTTCTTAAATGTGCAGACCAAAACTGCACGCAGATGTCATCTCACCAAAACCCTGTACACCTGTAGCAAGACCGCTTTGCTATTGTACTCCAATCCTTGTGTAATAAAGGCCAACATGCAGTTTGCCTTCCTAATTGCTTGCTGCACCTGCATGCAAACTTCCTGCATTCCTTGTACAAGCGCACCCAAGTCTCTTTGAACATCCACACGCAGAAGTTCCACATCTTTTTAAAAAAAAAATTCTGCTTTTCTGTTCTTACGACCAAAGTGAATAACTTCACACTTCCCCACACTATACTCCATCTGCCATCTTGCTGCCCTCTCACTTTACCTGTCTGTATCACTTTGCAGCCGCTCTGTGTCCTCCCCACAGCTTACCTTTCCACCTCGCTTGGTGTCATCAGCAAACTTAGATACATTACTCGCTGTCTCTTCAGCTAAGTCATTAACACAGATTGTAAATAGCTGAGGCCTCAGCACTGATTTTTTCAGCAGCCCACTATTCACTACCTGCAACTTGAAAAAGCCCGTTTTATGCCCAGTCTCAGCTTTTTATCTGTTAACCAATCCTCTATCCATGCTAAAATCTTGTCCGCAACTCCATGAGCCCTTATCTCCTCTATTAACCTTTAGCGTGGCACCTTATTGAATACCTTTCGGAAATCCCCAAACATTCTACAAACAAGAATGAGAGGACACAGATTAAGAAGTTGATCATATATGATTTTTATATTCCTTCTTTCATGAATTAATATCCCTTTAATGCTTCTTCATAAAATAAACATTCTCTTTTATAAAATAACACATCTCGTGGGACATCGTTGAGCATTGCGGTTTAAAAAACAGACGTTGCCCGTGCTGTCTAATGGTCTGTAAATTAGGTGAATACATGACAATTTTGTTGGAAACATTTATAGGGATAATTTCTTTTTGCCATTGTTTCCAGGACCAGCACTTGAACAATTTCTTTCAGTATTGTCAGAAGTGTGACTCAGGAGCCCAGGCCTCGGGAACGGAACTTGTCAAATTCCTCAAGGTAACTTTTCATCCCCTCGAGGTCAAAGTCCTGTCTGGGATGATACCAGAACTGCGTGGGTGTGTGTGTCAGGACAGGATTGACATGCTGGGCCACCTCTCCCTTGCAAAAAAATCGAAGGTTGTGGGATGACCTAATCGAGGCGTTTAAAACCGCGAAAGGTTTTGATCGAGCGGATAGAGGGAGAATGTTTCCTCTTGTGGGGATGAGACAGAACTGGAGGCCGTCAAGATAAGATAGTCCCCGAGAAACCCAATAGGAAATTCAGAAGAAGAAACTTCTCCGCCCAGAGAGTGGTGTGAATGTGGGACTCGCTACCACAGGGAGTGGTTGGAGCGAATAGCATAGATTCATTTAAGGGGCGACTAGACAAGTATATTAGGGAGAAGGGAATAGAGGGTTACATTGGTAGGTTTATTTGAGAAAAGTTGGGAGGAGGCTTGAGTGGAGGATAAACATCAGAATGGACCGGTTGGGCTGAATGGCCTGTTTCTGTGCCAGATATCTTGTGTAATCCTGTGTAAAGTCCATTTACCTTGCCTTGTCAGATACTAAACACAACCTATTTTATTCTACAATCAAGGTATGAAGCATGCATCGCCTGGCAAATACAAATAAAATAAGTGAGTTCAGAATAGTTTATTAGACTTGGTAAGAAAGATGTTTATAGAAACATCTTTGCTCAAATCTGGCCAGTTCGCATCCTCAATCATTGTGCTTTTTTAGTTTAGACTTATCATGTCCGCTTAATACTGTGTGCATAACTTATTAAAAATGGAATATTACACCACACACGCTAATAATATATGATTAAAATTTCTCTGTTTTATGTTTAGTCACTTAGCCCAGGTTATTGCAACAAGCCAAAAAATATTTGTTGTTATTCAGGTCTTTGCATACACAGTGTATATTATAGAATCTTACAGCACAGGAGGCCATTTGGCCCATTGTGCCTTGGCTGGCTCTTTGAGAGAGCTTTCCAGTTAGTACCCACTACCCCCTGCTCTTTCCCCACAGCCCTCCAAATATATATTTATATTTATATTCCTTTATATAACAGGCTGTTTGTGTGCATCTTAAACACTGTTACAAGGCAAGGGTATTCTTGTGTCCGCGATTGTCTATTTGAAATCCCTTCTGAAGAATATCCTCATCTTGCTGGGTGGCAGTGTGCATGAGCGCCATTACTCTAAACTTTGACAGCGACAGATTTGATTCGCTCAGGTGGCTGGGTGTCTGATCTAAGCCATTCTGCCGTGTGGAAGTGCGGTGAGCTGTGCATGACCCATTCCACAAGGAAGAAAGGAGATCAATCTGCACCATCCCCCCCACCTTCAACCCCCATTGTTGTGTTGCTTGAGGGTCATATCACCTTGTAAAGGAAAGATTTGCATTTATCTCACACCTTTCAAAACCTCAGGACAAAACCTCAGACTGCAAGAGTACACGTGATAATGTCGGAAAGATGGCAGCCAATCTCTGCACAGCAAGACCCCAATGAAGTGAATGATCTGATGGTCTGTCTTAGACATTGGTTGAGGACACTGGGGTGATCGCTCCTGCTCTTCTTCGAATACAGCTGTGGGATCTTCAGTGTCCGCCTGAGAGGGCAGACAGGGCCTCAGTTTAATACCCTCATCCGAGAGGCAGAATGTGCCTGGAGAAGAATTGCAGAGTTCTGGGGAGTTGGCATCTTGCTTTCCCTCATCAGAAAGGGCTTGGCCCAAGAAGACCAAGGAGGGGAAACTGATTGTTTAGGGAGTTTGGGATATTCTGTTTGTGACTCGGGGGCTGTGAGCATATTTAATGGTGGGTGCGATTGTATTCATGCATCTGTATCCTGCAACTCATCTTTCTTCCAGAGCCTGCATGCAATGGAAAGCCACGTGATGATCAATTTCCTGCCCACAATCCTGAACCAATTGTTCCGTGTGCTAGCAAGGACCACGCAAGAGGATGTGGCCGTTAATGTTACAAGGTAAATAAAATGTGTGTGGGTATTGTTCATTTATTTTGAGGACAATGTCTTGAATTTTGAAGGACAATTCCTCCATTTTCTGAAATCCTGCTGACTAAATGTTGACAGCAGGTGGACAAGCAATAAAAATGGAATTATCAGTGAGCCGCAGCTTTGGGTTTAAAGCACCTGTGACAGTATATCTTGGACAACTACCATTTGTCCAGCTTCAAACAATAAATGGTTGGTTCTACAAAAGAGCTAATTGTTCCATGAATTATTCATTGTGCAGATACAGAGGAGCGATCGACATTGAGAGCTTAAAGTGACCATGCAGCGTATCAAAAATTGATATGGATGAAAGAGGAATGTCTTTTTATCACTGGAACCTGGAATCAAATCCAGTGCAGACAGATCTCCCATCCTTTTAGTTATACAGTCAACTCCATTGTAGCACAGATCCTAATCCATTTGTATTGACAAACATTCTTTCTGTCTGTCTCTCTCGTCCTTTGACTGAGTTTACTAATATTCTTGTTCATTGTCTCTTTCGTATACTTTCGCACTCACTTTCTCACACCCCCACTTATACTTTCTTCCTCCCCTCTCATGAGTGCGTAAGAACGTGCACACACGCAAAATAGTGACCTAAAGCGGAGCTGTTTACCATTTATTTTTGTTATTTGTTCACGGGATGTGGGCTTCACTGGCCGGGCCAGCATTTATTGCCCATCCCTAATTGGCCTTGAGGAGGTGCTGGTGAACTGCCTTCTTGAACCGCTGCAGTCCATGTGGGGTGGGTACACCCACAGTGCTGTTAGGGAGGGGGTTCCAGGATTTTGACCCAGCGACAGTGAAGGAACGGCGATATATTTCCAAGTCAGGATGGTGAGTGACTTGGAGGGGAACTTGCAGGCGGTGGTGTTCCCATGTGTCTGCTGCCCTTGGTCCTTCTAGGTGGTAGTGGTCGTGGGTTTGGAAGGTGCTGTCTAAGGAGCCTTGGTGAGTTCCTGCAGTGCATCTTGTAGATGGTACACACACTGCTGCTACTGTGCGTCGGTGGTGGAGGGAGTGAATGTTTGTGGATGTGGTGCCAATCAAGCGGGCTGCTTTGTCCTGGATGGTGTTGAGCTTCTTGAGTGTTGTGGGAGCTGCACTCATCCAGACAAGTGGGGAGTATTCCATCGCACTCCTGTCTTGTGCTTTGTAAATGGTGGACAGGCTCTGGGGAGACAGGAGGTGAGTTACTCACCGCAGGATTCCTAGCCGAGAAGGTGTAATCTTCAACTCACAGGGCTTCCGCCTAAAAGCAGAAAATGCTGGAAATGCTCAGCAGGTCGGGCAGCATCTGGGGAGGGAGAGAAACAGAGCTGATGTTTTTCTCTCCTCCTGCCCCAGGGTTTTTATTTCCGGTTTCCAGCATTTGTCATAATTTGCTTTTGTGTTCGATCTCTGTTTCCGTGCTAACCTTTAATTTCATGAAATTCTCTTTCTAGAGTTCTTGTGCACATTGTCTCGCAGTGTCATGAAGGACTGGAACACTACCTGAGGTCCTACATAAAGGTACTCCTGACAAACAACCACCACATATAATGAAATGTGAATGCGTGACTGCTAACTTCAACAGAACGGTACAGGGAGCATCAGATTGAGCGCTGTATCTCGTCAGTCCTTTGGAGCTGCTTTTGTTTGTTCCTGGGAATGAAGGTCCACTTACTGAAACTTTGCCCTCAAACCATTTGACCCTAAATTTAAACGGTCGGTTAAGTCAGCACAATTACTTTTCTCTTTTGGTTTGGGTGTTCTGAATCTCGTTCCGTGACCACGTGAAGATGTGTGAACAGGATTCTGTATTGTCCCTTAACCATTGACTCGGTGGGGGCTGAATTCTCCGCTGCAGGAGGTGGGTGAGCAGGGGTGCAGGCGTGCATTGAAATTTGCGTTTTTGGAGGGCTTCACTGGATTCCGACATCTCCAGAAGCGACACAGTTTCCAAAAAGAGTAGCCAGCAATCTGCTCACCTCCAATTACCGGCCCTTTAAGCTCCTTGAGGAGCTTGTTAACGGCCAGGAGGAGACTTTCCAATTGGAAATCGCCAAACCCTAACAGTCTGGTGCACATTAGCGCACAGCTAGTTGGCTTCGCTGTGGGGAGCTGCAAAGGTTTTTGTTTAACCCGGAAATAGTTTTACCCCCAGGGGTTCGCTACGAGATAGGGCGCTGGACTGTTTGACTGGGCTGATTGGCCAGTTCTCTGAGCACTGAGGCTCCTGGCCTCCCTCTCTTGTGCAAAGGCAGCGGCAGGCACCGTCATGGCTACCGCCTGCCTTTTGATGCCCCAACAGGCACCTCCCACCTCCTTGCAGACCTCGACATCACCGGCCCAAGTAAGGCATTCACACTTGAAGATTGCATCAGGGGATCAGGACCCAGAAATTATCCAGGCATTAGATTTCTGACCCCAAATTAAAAATCAAGCCCAAGGCGTTTATTGAGCTGAATGTTTAACAAAATCCTTTTCCGGTTCACCTGTGAGTGTTGTACAGACGAGGCGCATGTTCCCTCAAGTATAGAAGGTGATCTGATTGAGATGTTTAAGGTGATTGAAGTATATAATAGTATCTCTCTATCAACTCCATTTCCGCTGGTTGGGGGCGCGGTGGGTGGGGGTGGCAGGGGGTAGGGGGAGGTGTGGAGGGAGAGTCCAGAACATGAGAGCATAACCTCAAATTTCGAGCCAGGCCGTTCAGGGGTGATGTCAGGAAGCACTTCTTCACACAAAGGGGAGTGGAAATCTGGAACTCTCTCCCCACACCCCCACCCCCACCCCGTAAAAGCTGCTGAGGTTGGGAGTCAATTGAAAAGTTCAAAGCTGATTGATCGATTTTTGTTGGGAAAGGGGATTAAAGACTGTGGGACTTGAGCAGCTAAATGGAGTTAAGGCATAGATCAGTCATGAACTAATCAAATGGGCAGAATTGTGCTTGAAGGGCCGAATGGCCTCCTCTGAGTGGTTTTGATCCAGTCAGCAGTGGCTTATGCTGATGCCTTTAAAACAAGCTTGTGGGACTCAGTTCCCAGTGACAGGAACTGCGCCCTGAACAGTTGTGTTGCAGTCCACACAATAACACACATTTTCACACTTAAAATATGTGTAACCTTGTCACTGGTGTTGATCCTAAATCCCAGCTACAGTGTTATATTTCCAGCCAGCGAGGACTGGGTCAAGCTGTGCAGGTCAGATGTTAATTTTTTAAAAAGACAGGTCAGGCTTTCTGACATTTAATGTTTAAATGCAAATCTCCCAGTCTTTTTTTTTGCTCTGAACATTGAATTTGTCATTAAATGGGGTTTTGTTTGATAGAGTGAAGTGTCTGGGATTTTTTTGATCTTAGCTTGACACCAGACTGTAATTCTAATGGATATAGTGCAAAGCCTAAGCCTGATTTCATATGGGTCATAATTTTTGCGGTCAATTATATTAAGGTCAAGATGAGTGGTTTTTATAATGGCCCCAGAGGATTATTGTACTGAGCTCCCTGTGTACAAGCATTAATAAATCCTTTCCTTCCTCTCAACTCTTGGTTGCTTTCCCCAGTTTGTCTTCAAAACAGAACCTTGCAATTCCTCCAAATGCAAGACTGTCCACGAGGAGCTGGCCAAATCCATGACTGTTCTGCTCAAAACAACAGCCGACTTTCTGACCTGCAACAAACTGCTCAAGGTAGATTAAAGTTTAGTCTGTTGTAAGTTTGTAAAAAGCTCTGGGCTGGTTTTGGAGTTGTGAAAGCAGCCGCAGCAAACTGGACCGTGTGCTCATCGTCCGCCGGTAATTGCTTCATCGGCACCTGCTTTCGGGTTCAATGCCGTTTTGCCAAACTATATTTAGATCAAACAAAAGCCCCACTGAAACATGTTCCTTTTACAGATTGTTCTTACCACTTCTGGTGATATTTTCATTCCCGTCACAAGCTCTTGAATAGGATCCATTTTGAAGTCCCATTTTTAAATTTACACTAAATTTACATTATTTCCCACTCTCGCTGCGATTGAATTGTTTGCTGATAGGGTGAGGAGGGGAGGGGAGGGTGAGGGGGGGAGGGGAGGGCGAGGAGGGGAGGGTGTGGCGGGGAGGGGAGGGTGAGGCAGGGAGGGTGAGGCGGGGAGAGGGTGGTGAGGCGGGAGGGGGAGGGGAGGTTGGAGGCTCGTATGGAGCATTAACACTGACACATACATGATGGGCCGAATGGCCTGTTTCTGGGCTGTAAAATTCTGTCTGATTATTGGGAAGGGATCTTTAAATTGGATCCGGTCATTCACAAGTTAGGAAAATAATGGAGAGAATATTCCTGACGCTGGAAATTCATCAACACCCTCAGCACCAATACAACAATCTCCTGATTTTCTTACCTCTCTTAAATATTGAGAGTATTTTGGCACATTCTTATCTAATTAATTCCCAGGTCTGTTTGCAGTACCCCAATTGCCATTTATTAAGCCATTAATAAACGCAGTAAGATTTACGCCGAGTTTGGTGAGAATGTGGATCTTGCTACCACAGGGAGTGACTCAGCTGAATAGCGTAGACGTAGTGAAGGGGAAGCTGGATAAACACATGAAGGGGAAAGGAATAGAAGGATGTGTTGATCGATTGAAATGAAGAGGGGTGGAGGGAAGTGCATCTGGAGCATAAACACACGCATGGAGCAGTTGGCCGAATGGCCTGGTTTTGTGCTGCAAAATTCAATATGATAACCAGGTGATGGCAGTTGCACTCCTCCTTGGGGGAGAAGGTGGTGCAGTGGTAATGTCACTGGCCTAATAACCCCGGGGTTAATGCTGTGGGAGGCATGGGTTCAAATCCCATCATGGCAGCTGATGGAATTTAAATTCAACTCATAAATCTGGAATATAAAAGCTAGTCTCAGCGATGGTGACCATGAAACCATCATTGATTGTTGTAAAAACCCAACTGGTCCTTTAGGAAATCTGCCACCCTTACCCGGTCTGGCCTACATGTGACTCCAGACCCACAGCAACGTGGGTGACTCTTAACTGCCCTCAAGGCCACTCAGTTCAAGGGCAATTAAGTTCAGGCAACAAATGCTGGCCTTGCCAGCAACACCCACATCCCATGAAGATATATTAAGAAATACTATGAACATAGCAGATAAGTGGTTTCATTGGGATTGTCCATGTTAATTGTTGATTTAATCATGCGGTAATCAGTACAACAGGAAGTGTTTGGAGACATGAGATTTTTAATAGATACAGGGGCATTGTAACCTGAGCACAATGCATCATCTTGTGATAGCTGATGATTTGATTGTCCTTTGAGGATGCATTTTCTCTCTTTGTTTAACACGTTTCAAATTTACATTCCTTATGCTTAAAAAAGGTTTTGTTTGTTTTTAGTATTCTTGGTTTTTCCTGGAGGCATTGATCAAGTCAATGGCCCAGCATCTTATAGAGACCAGCAAACTGAAGGTAAGCACCCTTATGTTAGTTCCTGATGTGTAGGAGGATTTCTCTTTAAACCATGTGGATGTTTGGATTTGAATGAACTTTATTAATTGATCCATTCACCTCCCCTAAACTCAAGTTTGTCCAAAACTCCATTTCCTCTATCCTAAATCTCATCATTGTATTCCCTTGAGGGTTGCACTCCTCCCAATACTTGTACTTGTAACTTCCTGCAGCCCAACAACCCTCCGAGATCTCTTCTGCTCCTCCAATTCTGGCCTCTTAAGTATCGCAGAATTTCATCATCCACATTTAGTGGCTGCGTTTTCACCTGTCTGGGTCCTAAGCTCTGGAATTCCCTTCCTAAACCGCTCGGCCTCTCCCTGTCTGTCTGTCCCTGTCTGTCTGTCCCTGTCTGTCTGTCCCTGTCTGTCTGTCCCTGTCTGTCTGTCTGTCCCTGTCTGTCTGTCTGTCCCTGTCTGTCTGTCCCTGTCTCTCTCTCTCTCTCTCTCTCTCTCTCTCTGTCTCTGTCTCTGTCTCTGTCTCTGTCTCTGTCTCTGTCTCTGTCTCCGTCTCTCTGTCTCCGTCTCCGTCTCTCTGTCTCCGTCTCCGTCTCTCTGTCTCCGTCTCCGTCTCTCTGTCTCCGTCTCTCTGTCTCTGTCTCCGTCTCTCTGTCTCCGTCTCTCTGTCTCCGTCTCCGTCTCCGTCTCTCTCTCTCCGTCTCTCTCTCTCCGTCTCTCTCTCTCCGTCTCTCTCTCTCTCCCTCTTTCTCTCCCTCTCTCTCTCCGTCTGTCTCTCTCCTCCTTTAAGACATTGCTTAAAACTAACCTTTTGACCAAGCTGCTAGTCATCTTATGTGACTCAATCTCAAATAATATTTCATCATGTTCCTGTGAAATGCTTTGGGATGTTTTAATATTGCTGAAAAAAAGAGACACGTCTAAGCTGTTCGTCAAGACATTGACCAGTCAGGGTCAAGCTGCCTGGTTTAAATTTCAAACAATGTTTGGCAGTTAACTGTCAGTCACCATCAGTGGTGCATTCTCCATGGCAATGCCACTTGCCAACCAATCAGCACTCTCTTCACATGCAGTATAAATCGTTGTTTTCCGCCATATATTTGTATTCTTGCGAGTGTCCTGATGAGTGTGAGACAAAAAGCTTCAACACGTCTCTTTTTCAGCAAGTCAAGTTCTGTACTACCAAACGTCTCTATATTTTAATATGTTAAATGTGCTATATAAATGCAAGTTGCTGTTGTAGTTTCGTTCAACACACCACTGAAGTACATAAATACATAATATAAATACAGTGCCTACAAGAGCAGGTCAGAGGCTGGGAATTCTGCAGAGAATAACTCACCTGGCTCCCCAAAGCCTGACCACCATCTACAAGGCACAAGTCCGGAGTGTGATGGAATACTTCCTACTTGGATGCGTGCAGCTCCCATAACACTCAAGAAGCTCGGCACAAATCAGGACAAAGCGGCCCACTTGATGGGCACCCCATCCACCACCTTCACTTAAACATTCACTCCCCGCACCACTGATACACAGTGACAATATGTGTAACATCCACACTGCAGCAACTCCCCAAGCTTCCTTCGAAAGCGCCTTCCATACCCATGACCTTTACCACCTAGGAGAACAAGGGTAGCAAATACATGGGGTCATCACCCCCTGGAAGTTGCTCTCCAAAACCGCTCACCATCCTGACTTGGAAATATATCGGCTGTTCCTTCACTGTCGCTGGGTCAAAATGCTGGAACTCCCTCCCTAACAGCACTGTGGGTGTGTCTACACCACATGGACTGCAGTGGTTCAAGAAGGCAGCTCACCACCACCTTCTCAAGGGGCAATTAGGGATGGGCAATAAATGTTGGCCCAGCCAGCGAAGCCCACATCCCGTGAATGAATAAAAAAAATTCTTGGTAATATTAAACGCTGAAGGGCAGCGGATGTGAAAATCTTGGAATTATTTAAGGAACAGTTGAACCATATCACGATGGACTGTATTTTATTTAAGGATGGAAGAACTAGGACACACTGAATATTTTTTCTTGTATATCCTGTTTTATCTGTCAAATTCCGTAAGAATTTTGCTTAAATAAAATCCATAGAAATCAAATTGTTTCTGCTTGTGGAGGAACATATAACTGGGGACATAAACAAAAGAGGGCCACAGATAAATCCAATAGGGAGTTTCGGAGGTAGTCTTTACCTAGAGAGTGGTGAGAATGTGGAACTTGCTACCACAGGGAGTGGTTGAGGTGAATAGTATAGGGGAAGCTGGATAAACACATGAGGCGGAAAGGAATAGAAGGATATGCTGATAGGGTGAGGATGAAATCAGGTGGGAAGAGGCTTGTGTGGTGTGTAAACACTAGCATGGACCAGTTGGGCCAAACAGCCTGTTTCTGTGCTGTACATTAAATGAGTTGTGTTTTTTTTTGGTTAATTATCACCAACACACATCCACCTAATTGGATGTTTCAAAGTTATTAAGCTGTGTTATTCATTTTCAACTCCTGCCTCTGTTCTCGTGCTGGCACACGCTGTTGCCTGTTTAATGAATGTATTCCAAGAATCCGGGACACATCTGTACATCTGTTTTGCATTTTGTTCTTGTCTCGCAACCTATTGGCCAACTGCCAGCCATTGCAAAGCAAAAGAGTGAATTATTGTGGTGCTTCACGTTACTCCTGTTTTAAAAGTAGTTGAGTGTCATTGTGTATGCATGAGTGAAACCACAGATGAAAGAATAGGAAATGTAACCACTAAAACATCCAGATTCAGAAGGTTATGAGTTCAAGTCCCACTCCAAAGACATGACCACAGAATCCAGGCGGACACTGAGGGAGTGCTGCACTGTTGGAGATGGAGTCTTTCCGATGTGATGTTAAGCTGCAGCCCCCTCAGATGGTTGTGAAAGGGATTCCCTGGCACTATTTTGAAGAAGAGCAGGGCAGTTCTTTGTGGTATTCTGGCCAATAATCATCCCTCATCCAACATCACTGAAAAAAAAGGGATAGTCTGTTCATTATCCCATTGCTGTTTTTGGGATCTGCTGTGCACAAATTGGCTGTCATGTTTCCAACATTATAACAGTGATTGCAGTTCAGAAAGTACTTCCCACTTGTCGTTCATTGGCTGCCTAGTGTGGAAAGGTTAAGCAGATTGGGCCTATACTCATTGGAGTTGAGAAGAACGAGAGGTGATCTCATTGAAGCGTATAAAATTCTTACAGCACTTGACAGGGTCGATGTCCCATCAGATGCCAGGATTGTCCAGTCCCACCGAAAGTCTTTTGTTTGACCTGCCGCGACAGGGCTGGAGGATCCCAACCTAAGTCACAGCAATTGCTTGTGGCATTAAAGGTGTATGGTAGTGAATGTGGTAAAAGAAATGGGAAGGTTCTCGAGCAGTAAAAATAAATATTGTGCAGTAATTATCATTAACTTTTTAGTAATATATTTTGGATACTAGGCAAGAGTAAAGATCCCTCTCCTGCTCCCAGGAATTTCAGTTAAATCCTTCCTTCAGTGTCACTGGGTCAAAGTCCTGGAACCCTGTCCCTAACAGCACTGTGGGTGTACCTACACCACATGGACTGCAGCGGTTCAAGATAGCTCACCACCACCTTGAGGCCGTTAAGGAATGGGCTACTAATGTTGGCCTTGCCAATGACACCTACACTCCCCAAAAGAATATATAAAAAAATGGTACACACACTTGTATCAATGTAAATTTTTGATTTTCCTTTTTCTTTTGTACATTGATAGGATGTGGACATCACTGGCCGGGCCAGCATTTAACACCCATCCCAAATTGCGCTTGAGAAGGTGGTGGTGAGCTGCCTTCTTGAACCGCTGCAGTCCATCTAATGTAGGTACACCCACAGTGCAGTAAGGAAAGGAGTTGCACTCATCCAGGCAAGTGGGGAGTATTCCATCATACTCCTGACTTGTGCATTGTAGATGGTGGACAGGCTTTGGGGCGTCAGGAGGTGAGTTACTCACCGCAGGATTCCTAGTCTCTGACCTGCTCTTGTAGCCACACTGTTTATGTGGCTGGTCCAGTTCAGTTTCTGGTCAATGGTAACCCCCAGGATGTTGATAGTGGGGGGTTCAGCAATGGTAACACCATTGAATGTCAAGGGGTGATTGTTGGATTCTCTCTTGTTGGAGATGGTCATTGCCTGACACTTGTGTGGCGCGAATGTTACTTGGCACTTGTCAGCCCAAGCCTGGATATTGTCCAGGTCTTGCTGCACTTGGACATGGACTGCTTCAGTATCTGAGGAGTCGTGAATGGTGCTGAACATTGTGCAATCATCAGCGAATATCTCCACTCCTGACCTTATGATGGAAGGAAGGTCATTGATGAAGCAGCTGAAGATGGTTGGGCCTAAGACATTATCCTGAGGAACTTCTGTAGTGATGCCCTGGAGCTGAGATGATTGACCTCCAACAACCACAACCATCTTCCTTTGTGCTAGGTATGACTTCAACCAGCGGCAAGTTTTCCCCCTGATTCCCATTGACTCCAGTTTTGCTCGGGCTCCTTGATGCCACACTCGGTCAAATGCTGCCTTGATGTTAAGGGCAGTCACCCTCACTTCACCTCGGGAGTTCAGCTCTTTTGTCCATGTTTGAACCAAAGCTGTAATGAGGTCAGGAGCTGAGTGGCTCTGGTGGAACCCAAACTGAGCATCAGTAAGCAAATATTTACCTTTTAGTTTCTCAATTAAATACCAATCTTTTATATCAAATTATGGACAGTTTGTGCTGTACCCAACAATTATTCATGTTCTTTTGTGCGTTTCATGTAATAAATTGTCCCAAGGCACTTTATTGTGAGAGCCTATCTATCACTGGGTTATATGTGAAGGTATTAGAACAGATGACCAAAACCTCGATCAAAGAGGCAGGTCTTAAGCATTGAAGGGCAAGAGGGAGGTTGAATGAGAAACTTTGAGAGTCACCTGAAGGCACAGCCACCAATAATGGAAGGATGAATATCTGGGAAGCCCAAGAGGCCAGAATTGGAGGAGCGCAAAGATATCAGAGGGGGCTGGAGGAGGCTACAGAGATAGGGAGGGGTGAAACTATTGTGGGACTTGAAAACTAGGATGAGATTTTTACACTGCAATAAAAACAATGGTTATTAATCCGATGTTCTGAAAGGTCTTTGTCATTGTCTGGTTTATTTAGTTATTCCGGAATCAGCGTTTCCCTGCCTCTTACCAGCATACGGTGGAGACTCTTGTCAACCTGCTGATGCCGCACATCACACAGAAGTACAAAGACAAGCCGGAAGAGGCTCGGAATGCAAATCACAGCCTCGCTGTCTTCATTAAGGTAAGAATTGTCAGAGCTAACCTTTCCGTCGGTTTGCGCTTTCATGTTTGTGGACGTGTACTCAATGTTCAATGGCCTTGAGATTCTGAAAAGCAAAGTGAACTTTGATCACACTAATGGTCGGTCAGAAGCAATTGGCTGATGTATCGCATCAGCTTTGGACCTTCTCAGCAATAATAGTGAAAACCCGGTCAATGGAGGGTGAAATTTTGCTGCTTAAAACTTCTGACAAATTATTTTTCACCCAAATGCTTCTGGCGTATGGACTTTTGGCTGTTGCAATCCATTCCCTGATGCAGTACTCCAGTCAGCTCAACTGCCTGTGTATCCACAACACAATAGCTGAACATTATGGAATAATGACATAGCCTCCAAATGCAAACAGAAGGTGCTTGAAATACTCAGTGAGTTCGGCAGCATCCGTGGAGAGAGAAACAGAGAGAGAGAGAGAGAGAGAAAAACACAGGGGGAGATGGTGGCGTGGCGGTAATGTCACTGGACTAGTAATCCAGAGGCCCAGGCTAATGCTCTGGGGACATGGGTTCAAATCCCACCACAGCAGCTGGTGGAATTTGAATTCAATATAAAATATAATTATATAACAACTATCGTCGATTGTTGTTTGAAAAAAAAATCTGGTTCACTAATGCACTTTAGGGAAGGAAATCTGCCTCCCTTACCCAGTCCGGCTGATATGTGACTCCAGACCCACAGCAATGTGGTTGACTCTTATTGCCCTCTGAAATGGCCGAGCAAACCATTCAGCTCACGGGCAGTTAGGGATGGGCAACAAATGCTGGCCCTGCCAGCGACACCCACAGCCCATGAAAGAATAAAGAAAAAAAAAAATCTGGTCAGCGACCTATGGTCAGAATCTGAAAGGTTAACTCAGTTTCTCTCTCCGCAGATGCTGCCTGACCTGCTGAGTGTTTCCAGCATTTTCTGTTTTTATTTCAGATTGTCTGTTGTATGTTGCTCTTGTTTTGGTGAAATCATGGTGTCGTTGCAGTAGCTAAGCATTCCAGAGGTGTGGAATAATGATCCTGTGATATGTGCACTGGGCACTCCGCCAAAGGATGTACACCCTCCTTCCTTTGCCCGTTTCACCTCAGATGGCGAAAAAGCAAACTACCCGCTCTCACTCTCCTGCCCACGCCAACCCCATTATGGAGTGGGCAGCGTAAGACTCGGGTCAGTTGGCTTGTTGACGCGTTCGATTGCCCGTTAATGATTTTTGTCAAAATGGTGGACGGGCCGCCGATTTCCGGCCCCCCAGGCCCGCCCGCCATGTTATGGGGAATGGGTCGCTTGGGCGGGATGGCGGTGGGCCCGCTACCCGTCGTCGTTTACCCGGTGGGTTGCTATACAAATTCAGCTCCATGGTCACCATTTCTAATAGTAAGCAGATTTATTTAACTGAGTTGAATTTAAGGGATGAGATTTGAACTTGTGCACAGATGGTTAGCTGAGTAACACAGACCACGCTGTGCTTCCTCACATCTTGTTCCTGGACTCCCATTCGCTTGAACTTGGTGAATGGCAGTGCCACTTTTTGAGCAGTTTATTGGATTTTGTTTTAACCATCTTGGTTTTAAGTAGCATAGTTGATGTTCATGTTGGCAGCACTTTTAGTCTCCCAAAGTACTTCCTAACTGTTTTTTAAAAAAAAACCTCAATTTTGAGAAATGTTGAGTGAAAGGATAAAAGTGGTGACACAAGATTTTTTTTATTCGTGCTCGGGACATGGGCATTCTGGCCAGGTCAGCATTTATTGCCCATCCCTAGTTGCCCTTGAGAAGGTGGTGGTGAGCTGCCTTCTTGAACCGCTGCAGCCCATGTGGTGTAGGTACACCCACAGTGCTGTTAGGGAGGGAGTTCCAGGATTTTGACCCAGCGACAGTGAAGGAACGGCCGATATATTTCCAAGTCAGGATGGTGTGTGATTGGAGGGGAACTTCCAGGTGGTGGTGTTCCCATGTGCCTGCTGCCCTTGTCCTTCTAGATTGTAGAGATCACAGGTTTGGAAGGCGCTGTTGAAGGAGCCTTGGTGAATTCCGGCAGTGCATCTTGTAGATGGTACACACTGCTGCTACTGTATGTTGGTGGTGGAGGAGTGAATGTTTGTGGATGGGGTGCCAATCAAGCAGGCTGCTTTGTCCTGGATGGTGTCAAGTTTCTTGAGTGTTGTGGGAGCTGCACTCATTCAGGCAAGTGGGGAGTATTCCATCACATTCCTGACGTGCCATGTAGATGGTGGACAGGCTTTGGGGAGTCAGGAGGTGAGTTACTCGCTGCAGGATTCTCGGCCTCTGACCTGCTCTTGTAGCCACGGCATTTAATGGCTAGTCCAGTTCAGTCTCTGGTCCATAGTAACTGCCAGGATGTTGGTAGTGGGGGATTCAGTGATAGCAATCCCATTGAACCTCAAAGGGCGATGGTTAGACTCTCCCTTGTTGGAGCTGGTCATTGCCTGGCATTTGTGTGCACGAATGTTACTTGGCACTTGTCGGCTCAAGTCTGGATATTGCCCAGGCCTTGCTGCATTTAGACATGGACTGCTTCAGTATCTGAGGAGTTGTGAATGGTGCTGAACATTGTGCAATCATCAGCGAACATCCCCACTTCTGACCTTATGATGGAGGAAAGATCATTGATGATGCCGGTGAAGATGGTTGGGCCTAAGGAACTCCTGCAGTGATGTCCTGGAACTGAGATGATTGACCTCCAATAACCACAACCGTCTTCCTTTGTGCTGGGTATGACTCCAACCAGTGGAGAGTTTTCCCCTGATTCCCATTGACTCCAGTTTTGCTAGGGCTCCTTGGTGCCACACTTAGCTAAATGCTCCCTTGATGTCAAGAGCAGTGACTCTCGCCTCACCTCGGGAGTTCAGCTCTTTTGTCCATGTTTGGACCAAGGCTACAATGAGGTCAGGAGCTGAGTGGCCCTGGCAGAACCCAAACTGGGTGTCAGTGAGCAGGTTATTGCTAAGCAAATGCTGCAGTTGCCCAAGCCCTCAGCCTGGAATTCCATCCCTTCACCTCTCCGCCTCTCAACCTCACTTTCCTCCTTTTCAGACACACCTTAAGACCTACATCTGTGACCCAGCCAATGTTCATCTGACCCAGTATATCCCTGTGTGGCTCGATCTCATATTTTTGTTTTGTAATGCTCCTGTGAAGCGACCCGGGTCTTTTCATTTCATTCGGCACTGTGTAAATGTAGGTTGTTGTTGTGGAGAGAGGCCAGGAGGGGGAAAGACGTTTGAACCATTGTGCGATTATTTGGTTGGGAGCGTACAGGCTCTGTCACACCAACGCCATGCATTCCAATAACCTTTGGAAGATAAGTTTACAAAGGGGGTGTGGGGGAAGGCAAATTAGTCAGAACACAAAGTTTCCAGCTGGCCATTATTTACCTTCTGTATATTTATAATTTGCAGAGATGCTTCTCGCTGATGGACAGAGGGTTTGTCTTCAAGCAAATTAACAATTACATGAAGTGGTTCAGTCCAGGAAACCCAAAGGTTTGGCGTGATTACTTCCTTAGCTCAGTTTTTGCAATAGCTGCTGACATGTCCGCATTTTCCATGGGAATCCAAGACCTTTGCTGGTGTGAATAAACATGTTGTATGTAATCGTGAACTGATTGTGTTATGGGTTACGTGTTTAGTACCTTCAACAGTTTGCAACTCTGAGCTGGACTGACGTGTGAATTTTGTAAAGTAACTTTCCCTCGTTGTATAGAAATCAATTTCGTGCAAGTGCATTGCAACCGCACAACGCAAGATGGTGGGTGCAAAATGTTGCGCGTACCGTTTCAGACAGCAACTAAACTCATTACTGCTCCTCTGACCGAAATGTTTCGTTTTAGACCCTGTTTGAGCTGAAGTTTGAATTTCTGCGGGTTATCTGCAACCACGAACATTACATTCCACTAAACCTGCCCATGCCGTTTGGAAAAGGCAGAGTTCAGAGATATCAAGGTAATTTTGTTCTTTAAAAAAAAACACACACACACACGACTGTGTGAATTGCTGGCTGTGGCACTACTTAGAGCTTTGATTTTTAATTTAATTTTTAATTTGACTTTATTTTTTTTTTTAGAAAAGTGCTCATTGCTAATGATTGCTTCGTTCTTTTTTGTGGTCTTTTTCCCCGCCCCAATTTGTTTCTCTCTTCTGTAAATTAGCATTTCTTTCACCAACTGTGGAGTCATGTGCTGCTCCTGTAGGTAGGTATACGGGATATTGTGCTTGCTTGTTACAGAGATGGTGTGCTCAGCCAGGAAGCACATTACACTCTAAAATCTCTCACGTAAACAGTTTGTTCTGCCAGTATCAGCATTGGGAAGGTAAAATGTAAAAGCCAAGTGCAGTTATAATTCTCGATTACAATCATAATACCCAATCTATTTACTGTGTGAAAATTTTAGTTCACAACTCAACGAATCTCCACTCACATTGATATTTTCTCTTGCTGGGGTCCCATAAGGTTAGCAGTTCCCAAATGAGCATCGCCCAATAACTCTTTGCTGAGCGTTTGCCTTCTCACAGTCGTTCATGTATTCAATTATTTTTAATGTCGAAATGTAGTTTCATAGTAATTTTTTTATTTTCAATCTACTTGGAAAATAAGAATCTAAATGGGATTGGAGAGCCAAGGGAATATCGGAGAAGGGTTGCAGCGCATCTTTCAGCCCTTTGTGTCTGTGCCAGATCTATACAAGATCAATTCAACTAGTCCTACTCCAGCCGCTCTTTCCCCACAGCCCTGCCAATGTGTTTTTCTCTTCAGTACAAATACACAAATCGCTGAAAGTAGCAACATGCCTTAACACAGCCAAAACAAAGCAATCCATGCCCTAGTGTTTATTTCTAGAGGGTTAGAAGTTGAAAGTAGAGGACTTATGCAAAACTTGTATCTAACCTTGGTTAGACCTGATTTGGAGGACCGTGTACAGCTCTTGTTGCCACACTATGAATAAGATAGAGATACACAGTACAGGGTGCAAAGAAGATTCCCGAGGATGATGCCAGAACCTGCGGGGTTGTATCTATCAGGAGAGGAGGAAGGGATCTTTTCTCCACAAAGAAGGAGGCCGAGGGATGACCTAACAGAGGTCTCCAAAATTATGAAAGGTTTTGATAGAGTGGATACAGAGAAAATGTTTCCACGTGTGGGGGAAGAGCAGAACTGAAGGCCATCAATAAAAGATAGTCACCCAGAAATCCAGTGAGGAGTTCATGAGAACCTTTACCCAGAGATTGGTGAGAATGGATCACGCTAACACAGGGAGTAGTTGAGGTGAATAGTGTAGATGTATTTAAGGATAAACACATGAGGGAGAAGGGAATAGAAGGTTATGTTGATAGCTCAGGAAAGATGGGAAGAGCATTGAATGGAGCATAAACATTGGCATGGACTGGTCAAGCCAGACAGCCTTGTCCTGTGCTGTATAATCAATATGTAGAAATGATAACTGTATATTTTAACCTGCCACAAAAATTATTTTCATAAACGCAAGCTGATTGGGCAGGAACATTGTGGGAAGGCTAAACAATAATGAATAAAAGGATATTCATATGTAAGTTGAATTTGATAACTTATGGGATTTCAAAGAGAAAACTATACCTAATGTTGGGAGAGGCGAAAGAAGCTTCCTGGCAATTGGGTGAACGAATCTTTCGATCTCCTTGTAATAAGTCCAATTATTTGCATTTGGGTGTGTTTGTTTACTGTGTGCGCGCGTGTATGTGTAACCTTTTGAGTACTGTGAGCATTGTCAGTATTTAAAGGGGATTATATATCGGGAACTGGTCCTAAAATTATTTTCAGGGATAATGAAACCTTCTTGAACATCTGAGGTCCAAGCCATGGGTTTTCTGTGCCTCAACTCACCTGCCTTACAGGCCTTTGAAGTCAGTATCCCAGTACGTACCAGTGACACTTGAGGGAGTTTCTCCGTGGCTTTGTCTTCAGAAATATTCTAACTCGGCCAGATCTGATGGAGAAATTTTTAAAATGACACTTCAGGATTCATCACATGACCTTAACTATCCCGTCGTTGGTCACTCAGTGTTCATCCCCTGATGCCCTGTCTCCTCACATCATTTGGAAAGCCAATACAGACTTTTCACTACCCAATTGGTGAATGATTCTTGACTGCTACTCAGTCTTGTAATCCTCCCCCCACCATCATTCGATATTTTTTTTGGATATGTCCCTATGCTTTTCTCATGGGTTTGGTGCTTGCCAACTGTGGTTGGATGTATTCCTGGAGATTTCATCATATGACCTCTGCTCTCCAACCGTCCCGCCCCCACACCCCAGCCATTGGCTGTCTGGAATGTCCACCACCATAGAACAATGGTTTTCCAACCAATTGGAGAGCTAGCAAGGCTCTACTTGACTGGATGATTCTTGACTGTCAGTCAAACAGTTGTTTCCACCCCCATCCCTAACATTATTATAACTTGTCGACAAAAGTATTGAAAAGGAAATATATTTTTCCTAATGCCCTCTGTTTTCCAGGGTTCTGCTTACAGCAATTCCTGAAGAATCCAGGCCAATCCTGGAGGGTTGGCAACTCCAGACACACCTCAACTTTGTTCACAGATCCACAAAAATTGGAATATATCAGGGAGATGGTGGTGCAGTGATCCAGAGGCCCAGGCTAATGCTCTGGGGACATGGGTTCAAATCCCACCACAGCAGCTGGTGGAATTTAAATTCAATTAATAAAGTCTGGAATTGAAAACTAGTCTCAGTAATGGTGACCATGAAACTGTCATTGATTCTCATAAAAAGCCCATCTGGTTCACTAATGTCCTTTAGGGAAGGAAATCTGCCGCCCTTACCCGGTCCGGCCTACGTGAGGCTCCAGGCCCACAGCCATGGGGTTGACTCTTAACTGCCCCCTGAAATGGCCTTAGCAAGCCACTCAGTACAAGGGCAATTAGGGATGGGCAATTGCCAGTGATGCCCAGATCCCATGAAAGAATAAATAAAAGAGATTCCAGGTCAATGGCCAAGCACTTGGGTTCCACATCTTTGTTGCAAGAGAAAACAGAAGCCTTTGTACCGTTGGATGTCCTTCCTTCCCTGGCTCCACAGTCTCAAAGGAACTGAGTTATCCTCTTATACAGAGGTTTTATGATGAAATTTCGACAGTCTTGTTTAAATTCCCCACTTTGTTACACGCTCATTCTGTTGCTTTTAGTTGTGCTCGGGAATTTTTATTTTGGTAGTCCTTGTCCAATCATGAAGCAGGATGGGGGTGGGTGAATGGGACGCAAGCTGCTGATTGGAGCAGGAGCTGCTGTATTTTTGTCCCTTCTCACCGACTGCCAGCAGCTTCCAGTGGAAGTGGGACAGATTCCCCAAACAGGGCCCCTCTGATTGCTGATCAACCGAGATGATTGTGAAAGCTGAGGAAGGCCAGGTAAAGCAGCCTGTCGTGTAAGACACTCAGTGCAGTAACCTGTCCGCCATCCACAAGTCAGGAATACTCTCCGCTTGCCCGGATGAGTGAAACTCCATCAACACTCGAGAAATTCCATCCATGACAAAGCAGCCCTCTTGATCGGCCCCCCCATCCACCACCATTAAGATTCGCTCCCTCCCCCACCGACACACAGTAGCGGCAGTGTGTGTGCCATCTACAAGATGCACTGGAGCAACTCACCAAGCCTCCTTAGGCAGCACCTTCCGGATCCACGACCGCTACCATCTAGAGGGACAAGGGCAGCAGACACATGGGGAACACCACCACCTGCAAGTTCCCCTCCAAGCCACTCACCATCCTGACTTGGAAATATATCGGCCGTTCCTTCACTGTCACTGGGTCAAAGTTGAACTCCCTAACAGCACTGTGGGTGTACCTATGCCACACGGACTGCAGTGGTTCAAGAAGCTGGCTCACCACGCCCCCCTCTAGGGCAATTGGGGGATGAGCAACAAATGCTGGCCCAGCCAGCAATGCCCACATCCCGTGAAAGTTTTTTAAAAATGTAAAATGCGTGGAAACCTGCGCACTTCAATCCTGAGCCAAATTACTGACTTTTTAAAAAAAACTATCGAGCAGTACAAAGTTTACACCACACCGTTTTTGCAGAGGTCAGATGGTTTTTAAACCTGCCAGGAATGTTCAGCACTGAAAGGATGCGTACACCATTGTAAGGTTGAATCATGATGAAGGCAGTATGGGGAATGGTATATGTAACAGTGCTGGGATGATGTGTCCATGACCCAGTTTTCCTGCATGGCTCTTTGCTGCTTTTGCGTGGTTTCCATCTCCCTTGGCACATGACCTCGCCATTCCCGCAGAGCTGGTTGTTTCTCGTCGTGTGCACTTCTCTTGGGTACGATTTGACCTGGTTTTGCAGTGCTTATTACCACAGAGTGGCTTGATGTGTCTAAAAAAAAAAATGTATTGCATCTATTTTTGAACAGTGCAAGTTTTTTTTCTGCATGTGTTTGAGATGCTTGTGGTTTGGCATTGTGAAATACTGGTGCGTATGCCAATAGATTCAGTATGTACACCAGCTTCATCTCCACAATTGAGTGGGATACTCAATCCTTTGTCAGTGCTTCTCTACCTCATACAGAAAGAACGCTTGCAGAGGAGAACATGAGACTTTCTTTTCCAGAACAAGGTCCAATTTTTTGATCTCTCTACAAGTTGAAAGAAAACTCAAGGCCTTTATAGATCTCTAGTCACGCACAATGTCCTCGATCCTTTACAGCAGATCCAATTTACTTCTTGAACACAGAAGATTAATGTTTTCAGAAGAAATTTGGATGGGTACTTGAGGGAAATAAACTTGCAGGATTAAGGGGATAGAGTGGAGGGGGGAATGGGACTGACTGGATTGCACTATAAGAGAGCAGGCGTGGACTTGATGGGCTGAATGGCCTCCTCCTATGCTGTAAATGATTCTGTGACTGTACACTTGTACCATTCCTGGAACCGACTTTCTGTGGTGAATATCGCTTCCTGATTTTAGATCATGTCTCCTTGTATTTGAATGGTGGTCATGTTTAATTCTGTTTTCTGTAAATGCCTCCCCTGAGCTTGCTACTGTCACCTGTAGACCATGCAGATGAGGACGTGCCAGCTCCGATGGTCACTTATGCAGAAGTTGCATTCTAAATGAAATTATATAAATAGGCTGTTTAAACTAGGCAGTATTCCCCTCAGTATCGAAGATTATGAGCTGATATAATTGAAGTGTTGAAGATGACCCAAAGGATTAAGAACGAGTTTCTCTGTAGGAACGTTTTGCTCTGTGATCACTACTTTGTGTCCTTCTGGTTCTACCCTACATGTACTTCAACTCTTGTCCCACTGAAGGCCAATCCCTGGATCGCCCTCCTCTTGACTCTCCTTCCTCCTCCTGACTCTCCCTCCTCCTCCTCCTGACTCTCCCTCCTCCTCCTCCTGACTCTCTCTCCTCCTCTTCCTGACTCTCCCTCCTCCTCCTCCTGACTCTCCCCCCTCCTCCTCCTGACTCCCTCCTCCTCCTGACTCTCCCTCCTCCTCCTCCTGCCTCTCCCTCCTCCTCCTCCTGCCTCTCCCTCCTCCTCCTCCTGACTCTCCCTCCTCCTCCTCCTGACTCTCCCTCCTCCTCTTCCTGACTCTCCCTCCTCCTCCTCCTGACTCTCCCTCCTCCTCCTCCTGACTCTCTCTCCTCCTCTTCCTGACTCTCCCTCCTCCTCCTCCTGACTCTCCCCCCTCCTCCTCCTGACTCCCTCCTCCTCCTGACTCTCCCTCCTCCTCCTCCTGCCTCTCCCTCCTCCTCCTCCTGCCTCTCCCTCCTCCTCCTCCTGACTCTCCCTCCTCCTCCTCCTGACTCTCCCTCCTCCTCTTCCTGACTCTCCCTCCTCCTCCTCCTGACTCTCCCTCCTCCTCCTGCTCCTGACTCTCCCTCCTCCTCCTGCTCCTGACTCTCCCTCCTCCTCCTCCTGACTCTCCCTCCTCCTCCTGCTCCTGACTCTCCCTCCTCCTCCTCCTGACTCTCCCTCCTCCTCCTGCTCCTGACTCTCCCTCCTCCTCCTCCTGACTCTCCCTCTTCCTCCTCCTGACTCTCCCTCTTCCTCCTCCTGACTCTCCCTCCTCCTGCCTCCCTCGTTTCTGCTAATATTCACCGAGATGTTCTCCCACATGTTAAAAGTTCCCTGCCATGGCAGCAAGTTGCTGAAACTCTACCTTCCCGTACAGTTCACACGGTGTCTACGGTTCAATATTTTTTGTGTATAATCAAGCCTTTTTGTTGTGTTTACAAAGGACATCTGGAACAGAAACAGGCCAATTGGCCCAACCAGTCCAGGCTAGTTTTTATGTACTGCTTGAGCCTCCTCCCTTCTTTCCTCATCCACATCTACCGTCGTAACCCCCTATCCCCCTCATATACTTATCTAGCTCCCCTCAAGTGTATCTGTACAATTTTCTTCAACCACTCCCCGTGGTAGCGAGTCGCAAATTCTCATCGCTCTCTGGGTGAAGAAGTTTCTTCTGAATTCCCGATCGGATTTCTTGCCGACTATCTTGTACTGACGGCCTCTAGGTTCTGCTCTTCCCCACAAGGGGAAACATTCTCTCTATCCCCACTCTATCAAAATCTTTCATCGTTTTAAAGACCTCAATTAGGTCACCCGCTCAGCCTTCTCCTTTCGAGAGGAAAGCGACCCAGCCTGTTCATCCTCGCCTGACCTCGCAGTTCTCAGTTACACCCTCTGCCGTGCCACTGCAATTCTTATAGCAAGGTGGTGACCTGAGTGGGACCCGTGCTGTAAATGTGGCCTCACCAAGGTTCAACTGAAGTGTAACCTAACTTTTCTACCTTTCAATTCTATCCCTCCGAAAATAAACCCTCAAGATTGGTTTATTTTTTTTATTAACTTATTAGTTATTTTGTGCAGGAGTATTTTAATAATTCAATTACTGACCTACTTCTGGACCATTTTTGTTTCCCCTTAAATTACCTTGGATCTTCTTGCAGTTATTTCTAAATACTTTCCCCTATTACCTTCAAGACATGATTTAACATTGGGATTATTTCAATCGTTACATTTCTAATGTTCCACAAAGCAGGTGACTTGACTCAAACAAGATTAAAATTCTTCTCTTCCTGATGTTGGGGCAAACAGCAGTTTGTTCTGCGTTTAATCACCCTCTGTATTAATGCTTGCCCTGTTCCTACCTGCAGTTCCAATGATTAAAGTGCATTACTGAGCAGTGTTTTGGCTGGTGCTGGCTTTTCAGTGAGAGACATACCCAGATTTTTCCCGAAGGTCAGGATGAAAGAAACTTGTCGTTTTTGACCAGCGCGTTGGGAGACGTGCCTTTGTGACAACCGGTCCCCCTCCCGGCTCAGTAGAACCGGCTCCTTGCACGGCCTCAGACCGATGGGACTCAGCTGTGACTGGCCCTTCCGCCTGTGTAACTGCGACGGGAGTGTTTGTGAAGCTGTGGGCGAGGGCACGACCAGAAAAACGCCTTGTCCAAAGTGCGACTTTGGAAGCGGACGTTTTGCAGAATAGGATTTTTCTTCCCATTTTCCGCAGCTGGTGTAGAATGCATTTCTGTTTCTCACTCACTTCTGAATACCGGGGCTGATTAACTCTTTATGTTGCAGACACTAAAGAAGATGGTGTGAGAGTTTCCCAGTTGCTTCCTCCTGTCTGCTGCTCCTGAGCTGTTTGACTAGCAGAAGGCAGAAAGCACAACTGCTTAAAAGTCGCTGCCCATCCGATTCGGCCCTGCTTTGCCTCAATCCCCGCTGCAATTGAAGTTAATTTTAGAAGCCTTATTGGCTCGTTTCTTTATTATCAAATTTTAATAATTATTTACTAAATAATAATTATTCAAATTTTTTAAAAAGCTATGTCCGTGTCAGTTTGCTGCATCGCGAGAAAATGATATGGAACAGGAGTCCATTCGGCCCATTGTGCCTGTGCTGGTTCTTTGAAAGAGCTATACAATTAATCCCACTCCCTGCTCTTTGCCTGCAACTCTTTTCCTTTTCACACATTTACCCAGTTCCCTTTTCGAAAGTTCCTATTGGACCTGCTTCCACCGCCCTTTCAGGCAGCGCCTTCCAGATCACAACAACTTGCTGTGTAAAAAAAAAATTCTCATCTCCTCTCCGTCTTTTGCCAGTTACCCTGACTGTGCCCCTCTGATTATCGACCCTCCTGCTACTGAAAACAGCTTCTCCTTATCTGGTCTATCAAAACCCCTTCGTGAGCCTTGTACCTGTAAGACTTGACCCAATTTTTACATCACCTTGTGATTGTTTCTTCACACCGCGAGTTGCTGTGACCTGGAAGGCGCTGCCTGAAAGGGTGGTGGAAGCAGATGCGATAGGAGCTTTCAAAATGGGAATTGGATTAAATACTTGGAAAGGAGAGAGAATTGTAAGGCCGTGGGGGGAAGAGCAGGGTGAGTGGGACCTTCAAAGAGCTAGCACAGGCACAATGAGCCGAATGACCTCCTTCACTACCTACCGACTCCATGACGTTAACAAAATGCTTATCGAGCTTTTGGACTGGCCTGGGGGAGGCTTAAATCTGAATTCTGTTCAGCTTGTTTTCCTGCTTGTCCTTGTCCAGGTAAGGAAGTGCCTCCCAGCTTTGTTTGGTTTGTAGCTTGACGATGATTTGGAGGGTGGGTGTGGGGAGAGATGGAAAGCTGCCTGGAGGAGGTGCTGACTCTCTGAGTGAGCGTGTTGCCCAATGAGAAACTGTTGCGTCGACAGTGATGTTTTGTTAAGAGAATCTTGTGGAATCAAACCAACCGACGAACAATGTGCCCATGAAGGAGCGAAACAATTGCCCAATGTCCCAATTTTGAAAGAAATGAAATGGTACGGCCCGGATTCCAATGACTAAGATAAAAGCAAGATACTGTGGATGCTAGAAATCGGAACCAAAACCAGAAAACGCTGGAGAAACTCAGGCCTAACAGCATCTGTGGAGAGCAAAAAATAACAGTTAACATTTCGAATCCTTGTGACGCTCCTTCAGAAGAAGAGTCACAAGGACTCGAAACGTTAACTTTGTTTTCTTTCTCCACAGATGCTGTTAGACCTGCTGAGTTTTGCCAGCATTTCCTGTTTTGGGTTCTTTTGACTAAGGCTCCTTAAGTCTGAAAGAAAGACGTGAAGGGTTTAATTACAGCTGGCCTGTTCCCACTGAATATATAAGCTAAACTGTACCCTGTATTTAAAATTTCCAATGTTGATGTTTATTTTTGTGGAGTGGTCGGGTTTCAGAGAGCGTACAGTTTTTTAGAATTACCGTTTTGTCTTTGCTGTTTTAAATCTGCAGACTTGCAGCTTGATTTTACACTGACCGATGACTTCTGCAAGAACCATTTCTTGGTGGGGTTGTTGCTCAGGGAGGTTGGCAGCGCGCTGCAGGAGTACAGAGATGTGCGTCAGATTGCGATCAGCGTATTAAAGAGCTTGATGATTAAACACACCTTCGACGATCGATACACAGCCAAGGTATGCAACAGCGGCCCGACCCAGCCTCAGGGCAGGTGGAGAAGGAAAGACCTCTGTTGGGTTTTAGGCAAATGTGTTAGAGCGGAAATTGTTGACCTCTCTCTTACGATAGACTTTTAAAAAAATATATATATTGTGCAGTCTTATGAATGTGTGTCACAGGTGGATAAACATCTAGCGAATCAGGCAGCAGAAGACTTTCTATGATTCGCAACTGTTTTATTGTTAAACTATAGTTCAGCACAATTTCCACTCTTCCCTTCTGGATCCTTTTCCCTGTCCGGAAACAACCCCGTTTTTACTGGGGAGAACCCCAGCTCTTGAGTACAGGCTTCAGTGAGCATCACCTGCTCTCAATTCACCCTGAAGCCTTCCTGGTTTTACTCCCAAAGGGACCTGCGTTTCGAACATTGTCAAACAGAGGGTTCATTGAGCAAAAGTGCCCTGTGCCTGTGGAGCAACGTCCCAGTAAAGAGTCAGCACCTCCTACTGGTGGGAGAAGATAACTGACAGGGACAAACCTCAAACTACACCGGTTTCTCATTCTCATTCCCCCAGTGCTGAGAACAACAACTCACATTTACATCACGCCTTTAATGTGCTAAAACATCAAACAGAATTTGACTCTGAAGCCACATGATGCATTAGGACAGGTTAACGAGAGCTTGGTCAAAGAGGTTGGCTTTAAGGAGCATCCTGAAGGAGGAGAGAGAGGCGGTGATGTTTAGGGAGGGAATTCCAGAGCTTAGGGCCCAGGCAGCTGAAGCCTTTAATTTCTGCTTCTATAGGACACACTATTCCCTTACTCGTCCCCATTCTAAAGCTCAGTAATCTCCAATTTTCCACCTGTCGAGGTCTCCTACTACCCCCCCTTTATGCCAAAACTCAAGTGAACAGCAATGGCTGCTTCCTCTCGCTCTCAACTATTGGATACATAAAGGGAATGGGACCATTTAAAGTCTGAGCTTCAATAACTACTCTAGGATACAGAGTAGTAAGTACTGCAAAAATCCCCAGTGAATTTAATACCTGCTTAATTGCATAAATGCGCCATATATAAATTCTATGACTTTAAGAGCAGGTCAGAGGCTGGGAATCCTGTGGCCAGTAACTCACCTCCCGACTCCCCAAAGCTGGGAGAAGGTTGGGTAACCGGAGGGGCACAGATTGAAGGTCATTGACAAGGGAAACAGAGGGGAGATGAGAATTTTTTAACACAGCGAGTTGTTCTGACCTGGAATGTGCTGGCTGAAAGGGCGGTGGAAGGAGATTTATTAATAACTTTCAAAAGGGGAGTTGGATAAATACTTGGAAAGAGCCACAGCAAAGTGATGGCACCGAAAGAGGCCATTCAGCCCATCCAGCACTGGCTGGAAAAGAAACTAGCCGCCCTTTCGAATCCCACCTTCCAACACCTGGCCAAAGGAGAAAAGATTGCAAAGGAAATAAAGATTGCAGGGCTATGGGGAAAGAGCAGGGGGAATGGGATTAATTGACTAGCTCTTTCAAAGAGACAGTACAGGCATGATGGGCCAAATGGCCTCCTCCTGTACTATACGATTCGATGATTCCTGTGTTAATCTGAGGCTTCCTTCGCCAACTTTATTCGCAACCAGGAGGGATTGTTTTTGTTTTTCAGAATCTCATTTGTAAAAGCAGTTTGTGATCCATTTTAAACTGGATGATCGCAGTTGCCCAGTATTTTAGTTCACATTTGTAGAATCTCCGATGTTATTCAGTTTGCCTGTGTGTCGTTCATAGCTCAGTCTCGCCACCTGGTGGACACACGTAATTTTGCAACAGTTCAAATGGAAAGCCACAAGTCAATTGGTGGAAGGTAAAAAGCCAGTGGCTTTCCTTTCCTCCTGCCGTTCCATCCCTACCGCAAACTTGCAGATTTTGCAGCTTCTTGTGAAAAGCAGAAGCCAGTTTGACACGGGGGGGGCACTCGGAATCGACTGTTGTTCAGTTTCTCGGGATGGACAACAACTGCTGGCTGTCGTGGGATATACCCACATCCTGCGAATGAATTGAAAAACATCGACACACGTGCCCCTGCTAGTGGCCAATCAGAGTGGCGACATTTTGGATCAATTCTGAATCAGAAAGAGCCAAAATCACACAGCGCAGAAAGAAGCCATTCGGCCCATCATGCCTGTGCTGGCACTTTGAAAGAGCCTATCCAATTAGCAATCCACTGCCCCTGCTATTTAATAAGCTAAGAAGTAGGAGCAGGAGTAGGCAATTCAGCCCATCGAGCTTGCTCGGCCATTCAGCAAGATCATGGCCGATCTGATTGTGGCCTTAACTCCTGCCTGCTTGTCCCCCGTAACCCTCGTCAATCAAAAACCTGTCTAACTCAGCCTTGAATATATCCAATGACTCAGCCTCCACTGCTCTCTGGGGGGAGAGAATTCCAAACAGCAGTGAAGTTCTGAGAGAAGGAATTCCTCCTTTTCTCCATCTTAAATGACAAAACCCCTTATTTTGGAAATGTGCCCCTTAGTCCTAGATTCCCCTATGAGGGGAAACATCCTCTCAGCATCCACCTTGTCAAGCCCCCTCAGAATCCTACACTCTTCAATAAGATCATCTCTCATTCTTCTGAACTCAAATGAGTATCGGCCAAACCTTTCCTCATAAGGTCCCTTCACCCCAGGAATCACCCCAGTGAATCTGCTTTGATCTGCTTCCCACATAGCCCAATAAGTTTTCTCCAATGCAACTATTTATTGATTCCCTTTTGTAACGAGCTGTTGAATCCATTTCTGTTGAGCTTTCAGGTAGCACATTCCAGTTCATTAGAAATTAAGTTGCAAAGCAGATGGAGTTTTTGTATTTTGAATTGAGTTCCTTGTGGAGAATGTATTTCCCGTGACTGTCTTGTTGTAATGGGGATTTCTGAATCCTACACATAACTGGACCTTGAATCCTGAGGCTACACCCAAAATGAGGGCAGAATGGCTTCTTTTGTCATGGCTCAATGGGGAGCACTCTCACCTCTGAGTCAGAAGGTTCTGGGTTCAAATCCCACTCCAGAGACTTTAGCACAAAAAATCTAGGTTGATAATCCAGCGCAGTACTGAGGGAGCACTACACTGTCACAGGCCCCGCCTGTCCCCGCAGATCACGGCACTATTTCGAAGAAGAGCAGGGGAACTCTCTCAGGTGCCCTGGTCCATATTTACCCTTTAATCAACATCACAAAAAAGCAGATTATCTGGTCATTATCACATTGGTGTTTGTGGGAGCTTGCTGTGCACAAATTGGCTGCCATGTTCCCTACATTACAACAGTGGCCACAGTTCAAAAGCACTTGATTGGCTGTAAAGCGCTTTGAGACATCCTGAGATCGTGAAAGGCGCTATATAAATGCAAGTCTTTCCTTTAAATGTTCTATTGTTGAGGTTAATGGGTGTGCAATGTCGCAATGCAAGTGCAGCCCTTGTTGGCTTCCAGAATCGATTTCTCATCGTGATCCTCGTTCTTTCCTTTCCAGAGTCAGCAGGCCAGAATTGCCACTTTGTACTTCCCTCTCTTTGGCCTCCTGCTTGAAAATGTGCAACGCATCAACGTGAAGGACTGCTCCCCGTTCCCTATGAACCAGTCCAGCAACGTGAGTAGCATTGTCCGCCCAGTCGCTCTGGGAGGCTGGTGATTTGTTTTCATTCTGCACTGTTCCTCGTCTTTCCATTTCTGGGCTCCGTCTAGCATTGCACTGTCCATGTTGCAGGTTGTGAACTCATTGATGTAGTGGTTGTAAGATTTGCAAAGTGTGGACTAAAATCAGTGCACATTGAGTGGGAAGACCTGTGGCAGTTACAGTTTAACGTGGGCAAGTGTAAGCTCATTAACTTTGATAAATCGCAGTGTTTAACAACGGTGGCAATATTGGAACTGTGGAAGAGCAGGAAGAGGATCAGGTATCCAAATAACACAAACTGCTTAAAGTTAGTGGACAGGTACAAAAACTAATTCGGAAGGTTAATAGAATGTTGGCCTTTATCCTTAAGGTGCTGGAAGACAAAGGAGTGGAAATTAGGAAAGTTGCATAAAGCTCCTGCTAGAGCACATTGGGAGTGAATTTGCACTCAGCTCTGGGCACCTCAGGAACCCCAGCATTTGTTGCCCATTCCTAATTGCCCTTGAGAACTGAATGGTTTGCTAGGCCAGTTCACAGGGCAGTTAAGAGTCAACCACATTGCTGTGGTCTGGAGTCACATATCGGCCAGACTGGATAAGGATGGTAGATTTCCTTCCCTAAAGGACATTAGTGAACCAGATGGTTTTTTTTATAAAATAACAACCGATGATAGTTGTCACTTGGAATATTGCGTGCAATTCTGGTCACCACATTACCAGAAGGATATGGAGGCGCTGGAGAGGGTGCAGAGGAGGTTTACCAGGATGCTGCCTGGTCTGGAGGTTATTAGCTATGAGGAGAGGTTGGAGAAACTCGGATTGTTCTCACTAGAGGGACGGAGATTGAGGGGCGACTTGATAGAAGTTTATAAAATTATGAGTGGCATGGACAGAGTAGATAGTCAGAAGCTTTTTCCCAGGGTGGAAGAGTCAGTTACTAGGGGACATAGATTTAAGGTGAGAGGAGAAAACTATAAAGGTGATGTGCGGGACAAGTTTTTTACACAGAGGGTAGTGAGTGTCTGGAATTTGCTGCCAGAGGAGGTGGTGGAAGCAGGTACGATAGTGGTGTTTAAGAGGCAGCTTGACAAATACATGAATAGGATGGGAATAGAGAGATACGGACCCTGGAAGTGCAAAATGTTTTAGTTGACGGGCAATATGATCGGCGTAGGCTTGGAGGGCCGAAGGGCCTGTTCCTGTGCTGTACTTTTCTTTGTTCTTTGTACTAGTCCATTGCTAGTACATTACCGCGATATCACCACCACTTGTAACACTGCTTAAATGCTCCTGTCAAGCACCTGGAGAGGTTTTGCTCAGTTAAAGGAGCTATCTAAATGCAAGTTGTTGTAAAAATGCATATGCTGGTGAGTAAAGTGACAAAACAACTCCTTTGGGCTGTTAGTATGTTTTACATTGCTGAGTGTGGGAGCTTGCTGTGCACAAATTGGCTGCCAAGTTTCCGACATTACAACAGTGACTACGCTTCAGAAGTATTTCATTGCCTGTAAGATCATGAATAAAAAAAGAAAGTAAAACACTGCTGGAGACCTGGAATAAAAACAAAATTGCTGGAAATACTCAGCAGGTCAGGCAGCATCTGTGGAGAGAGAAGCAGGGATAACATTTCAGGTCGATGACCGTTTGTCTGCACTGATTCAGATGTGGACTTTTACATAACTGTTATTGCGTTCTTAATGCCTCGAGTTTTTTTGAACAGCAACTTGCATTTATATAGCACCTTAACATATTAAAAGGTTTTTAAAATTTTAAAATTTGACAGGGAACCACATAAAGAGATATTGGGACAGGTTGCAGAAGGTCGGTCAAAGGTTTTATAGAGGGTCTTTTTTATATTCTTTCACAGGATGTGGGCGTTGCTGGCTAGGCCAACATTTATTGCCCAACCCTAATTGCCCTTCAGAAGGTGGTGGTGAGCTGCCTTCTTGAACTTTTGCAGCCCATGGAGGTACACCTACAATGCTGTTAGGGAGGGAGTTCCAAAGTTTTGACCCAGTGGCAGTGAAGGAACGGCAATATATTTCCAAGACAGGGTGGTCTGTGACTTGCGGAGAAACTACCAGGTGGTGGTGTTCCCATGCATCTGCTGCCCTTGTCCTTCTAGGTGGTAGAGGTCACAGGTTTGGAAGGTGCTGTCTAAGGAGGCTTGGTGAGTTACTGCAGTGCATCTTGTAGATGGTACACACTGCTACTGTGCGTCGGTGGTGGAGAGAGTGAATGTTTGTGGATGGGGCGCTAATCAAGCAGGCTGCTTTGTCCTGGATGATGTTGAGCTTTTTGAGTGTTGTGGGAGCTGCACTCATCCAGGCAAGCGGAGAGTATTCCATCACACTCCTGACTTGTGCCTTGTAGATGGTGGACAGGCTTTGGAGAGTCAGGAAGTGAGATACTCGTTGCAGGATTCCCAGCCTCTGACCTGCTCTTGTGGCCACAGTATTTATATGGCTAGTCCAGTTCAGTTTCTGGTCAATGGTAACCCCCAGGATGTTGATAGGAAAGAGAGGCAGAGAGGTTTATGGATGGAAGTCCTGTTGTTAGTTTGAAAATGTTTCAGTTGATTTTAAGTCGTATCAACTGGGGAATTGGTATTAGGGATTTGAATATTGTTAAAAAGAGAGACATGTTGCTAAAGCTTTTCATCTTGCACTCATCGGGACAAACACAAGAATGCCAAATTTCAAATGACCACAACAATTTATACTACAGGAGAAAAAGGTGCTGATTGGTTGGCAGGTCAACACTAATTGGCTGAAGCGTTGTCATGGAGAATCAAATGGGGAATGATGGGCTCCCCATGCTCCCGGGTAATTGAAAAAAGGCGCAAGACTTGAACATCTTCCTTTTGTTTGCTGAGAATTAGGGATTTGATTGCTGTGTAATGAGTAAACTTTACCCTTCAGCTTCATTTCTATAGTTGCAAGTGGAAGACATGGAAGAGTTTCTTAGGTAAGAGAGGGCTTGCTAAAATAACAAAATATAAGCAGAAAATTCTGGCAACACTCAGCAGGTCAGGTGCCTTTTGTGGAGAGGGAAACAGAGTTAATGCTTCAGGTCAATGCCCTTTCATTAGAACTGGAAAAACTCAAAGATTTCATGGATTTTAAGCCAGTACAGAGGCAGGGTAAATGGGAGTGGGGGAGAGGAGAGAGGACAGAACCAAGGGGAAGGTTTGAAATGGGGTGGAGGGCTTGATTGATTAAACAACAACTTGTATTTATATAGTGCCTTTGACTTAGTAAAACATGCCAAGGTGCGTCACAGGAGCATTATTAAACGCCGTTTGACCCCAAGCCATGGAAGGAGGTATTGGGACAGGTGAAGAAAAGCTTGGTGTAAGAGCGAGGTTTTAAGGACGGGAGGGAGAGATGCAGAGGTACAAATAAATTATTTTGTGTTTTGATCTAGAGTGGAAAAGAAGAGTCACTGTTCAGCTTACAAACAGGAGGTACCATGCTGACTCCGCAGAAACCAGGGAGCACACTGGATAACAGTATCCACAAGGATGTGTTTGGTGTTATTTCTGGAACAGGTGAGACACTGATGCAAAGTCAGCCTCTGGGTTTCAGTTGTACCAGACTATATTTGTGTGGACTTGAGTGTACAATATGCCTGTAGCAGCCGGTTAATCTTGATCCTCTGCATACCCGCGTGATACACTTCATGACGGTGCTACTGCTAGTTCTGTAGCTCGGCTGGTAATGCTGTCGCCTGAGTCAGAAGGTTGTAGGTTCAAGCCCCAAACCCAGAGAGTTGAGCACAGCAGTATCCACTGACACTCCCAGTGCAGTACTGAGGGAGTGCTGCACTGTCGGAGGTGCCATCTTTCGGAATAGACATTAAACCAAGGCCCCGTGACAGGTAGATGTGAAAGATCGCATAGCTGCTATTCTCCCTTCTTGTCCTGGGCCAATGTTTATCCTTCAACCCACTTTTTTTGAAGTCCAAAGTATCTGGGTCATTACCACAACTCTTGTGGGATCTTGCTGTGCACAAATTGGCTGCCGAGTTTCCTGCATTACAACAGTGACTGAACTTCAAAAGTGTATCATTGGCTGGGAAGGGCTTTGGCATGTCCTGAGGTCTCAAGAGACGCTGAACAATCTTTCTCTTTTCCCTCTCTTTTTCTCTCTCTCCTTTTCCTTGTTCCTTTATTTCCTCTCTCCTTAAGAACATAAGAACCAGGATTAGGCCATTTGGCCCCTTGAGCCTGCTCTGCTGTTCAGTAAGATCATTGCTGATTGGATGTGAGCTTAACTCCACTTTCCTGCCTGTCCCCCATAACCCTTGTCAATCAAAAATCTGTCTGACTTCAGCCTTGAATATATTCAGTGACCCAGCCCCCACTGCTCTCTGGGGGAGAGAATTCCAAAGACTAACGACCCTCTGAGAGAAGAAATTCCTCCTCATCTCAGTTTTAAATGGGAGACCCCTTATCTTTAACTTGTGCCCCCTAGTTTGAGATCCCCTCACGAGGGGGAACTTCCTCTCAACATCTACCTTGTCAATCCCCCCAGAATCTGATATGTTTCAATAAGATCACCTCTCATTCTTCTAAACTCCAATGAGCACAGGCCCAACCTGCTCAACCCCTCCTCATAAGACAACCCCTTCATCCCAGGAATTGACCTGGTGAACCAGCCCAGTCTTTCTCGGTGGGCTCAAATTTGAGGAGGGTGGGAGGCTGAGAGGGACCATCTTGGAACAGCTGAGTCTGGAGATGATACAGGGATGAGTGAGGGTTTCAGGGGCAGATAAACTGAGGCAGGGGCAGAGACGGACTACCTTACTGAAGCAGAAACAGGCGGCGTTAGCGACACAGTGAATCTGGGGTTGGAAGCCTATCCTGGGGGTCAAATAACAAACGAAAGAGTTCAAAGAAAATGGAAGAAAACACTTTTTTTCTTTTTAATGCCCCTATACATTTTCTTCAGGGTATTTGCTTGCCAGTCATGTCCTGGAATCATCAAACTTCGGAAGGTTTGACAAACCTCCTGCACACCCTTGATCAGAACTGTCGCTGTATTGAAATGAAAGGTGATTTTTGGGGGTGTTGAAATGTCGTTGTGTTGACAGGACAACCTGTTAATTTTTTTAATGAATGCTACCCAGTAACTTGGAACTTCCCTCTTCGGGATAACCTCTCACGCGTGTTTATCCGTTGACAGCTTCTCCTCATGGATCCTCCACTCCGACCATCAGTGCAGTGAGGCACGCAGACTCCAGAGGCTCTCTCATCAGCACCGATTCAGCCACTAGCCTACCAGAACGGAATGCTGAGAAGAGTAACTCCCTTGATAAGGTAAAATTTCACCTCAAAGCTTTGGTGCTGCCGAGCATATTAACTGTGAACGTGATGCTTCGATGTTTAAGTAACATGTAGGATGTACTTGGTTGTATTTCGTACACCGTCGGCCCAGAATTTGCAGGAATGGGTCAACTCTTGACGTGCTTCCATCGCCTAGACGTTTCCCCTCACCCTTTGACTCAAATAGTTTTCCAGTAATGTGCAAATGCAGCAATTTCCTGAAACTCGTGAGGAGGCTGAGGATGAGCTGCTGTTTCTCCGAGGCTAATGGCGGAGCGAATCCTCCGGAAACTTGTAGCGATTCACGACTCCCTGGGAATCTCAGCCTCAGTACAAGTTAATGGGAGATTTACACCTGAGTGATGGTGAGGGCTGTGAAACCCGACCTTCACCCTTTCAGCAAATTCTGGACCATCAGTGATTGCCTTGTGTAACGCTGCTTGAGAGTCTAAATGTGACCTTGCCTCCTTTATACTAACAGAGAGAAAGGCTGATTAGGAGACACTCTGCCTTTGCAATGCTGACTAACAAAGAGACTGAGGACACTTCGAAATCTGCACGGAGGAACTGTGTTACCATGGATTTTTCCGTTTTAACTATCCCAGTCCTGCCAGAGAAAATCTTGCATGCTGTTTTGTCTCTTGAAGTATTTGCCTCTTGCTTGTGTATCTGAATTTGTAGCTGCATATGTGAGTGAACGAGACCATTATTAGCAACTCCAGTAATAGTCGGCGGATGAGTTCCAGGCCAGAGGCTGGGAATTCTGTGGCAAGTAACTCACCTTCTGACTCCCCAAAGCCTGTCCACCATCTACAAGGCACAAGTCAGGAGTGTGATGGAATACTCCCCACTTGTCCGAATGAGTGCAGCTCCAATAACACTCAAGAAGCTTGACACCATCCAGGACAAAGCAGCCCACTTGATCGGCACCCCATCCACCACCATAAACGTTCACTCCCTCCACCACCAACGCACAGTGTGTACCATTTACAAGCAGCACTGCAACAACTCACCAAGGCTCCTTTGACAGTACCTTACAAACCCGTGACCTCTACCATCATGGGAACACCACCACCTGGAAGTTCCCCTCCAAGCCACACACCATCCTGACTTGGAAATATATCACTGTCACTGGGTCAAAATCCTGGAACTCCCTTCCTAACAGCACTGTGGGTGTACCCATGCCACATGGGCTGCAGCGGTTCAAGAAGGCAGCTCATGGTCAGCTTCTCAAGGGCGATTAGGGATGGGTAATAAATGCTGGCCTAGCCAGCGATGCCCACATCCCATGACAGAATAAAAAAATTGGAAAGAATCCCTGTATTTAATTGTGTACCTAGCCAATATAGGTTCCTAATTTCAAATAAACCCCTGAAATTTTGATCTCCTGAACCGTGTTTGGAATTGGCCTATTTCAGGGTGGGTGGGTTAAAGAAATGATTTCTCCAACATTCTTGAATTCGTTTGGGGACCTGACGTTTTCCTGGAATTTTCACTGATTTTCTGTTTTGAGATACGCAGAACGACAAATTTAAAGCTCTCACTGCTTCATCTACCCAGGCCACGGAATGCTGTTTGCACAGGGTTACCGAGCCTATTAAACCAGAGTTGCTATTAATAACCGCTGCCTCACTAAAGATTACTTTGTTGTTTGGTGTGACTGTTGCAGTTCGTGTGCAAGAGCTGGTTACATGGGAATGTAGTCGTCCATTAAATACTAGTTTTCCTTACAGACCACGTCATTGATAAAATAGAACCCCCCTCTCAACATCCCAATAACAATCATAATGGTATAATATTGAAGAAACACATTCGCAGCCCAAAGACTGAATTACAGGGCGACTTACATTGAAAAATTCACGGAAGGAAGAATTTTCTGAGTGTCGGGTGGGCCGGTCGACAGCGGGGGCGGAGCTAATCGCCACCCGTGATTGGCTCTGTGCCGCCATTTTACGTGGGCGGGCCTTCAGCGTGAGGCACGGCCGGTAGTGCTCAGCGCTAGCTGTGCGGTGGGGGGGAAGAGCGAAAGAGCGCAGCAATCTCCCTGAGGCACGGAGCTGCTTCAGGGAGGTTAAGTACATATTGAGAATTTTTAATAAAGAAAGATGAAGAATTATTTACACATGTCTCGTCATGACAGTGTCTCATGAGCTGGGACATGTTTATGAATTGTGCAAAAAAAAAATTATTTATTTAATAAAACCTTCAGGAAACCTCATCCCGCCCGTGGATGAGGTTTCCTGAAAAACGCGAAGGCCGCTTGGGCTCTTCGCCTGCCCGACAGCCTTAAGGTTGGAAGGGCAGCATTGATAAGTACTTAAATTGGCTTTTTGATGGCCTTAACAGGCCTTTGAAGGTTTAGGCGGGCGCGCAGCTGCCTCACAACGAAAGATCTAAATGACGCGCGGTGACATCGAGACGCACACCCGACATCACCGTGCATCATTTTACACATCGGCGTGTTGGGCCCCGCCCCCAGACACTATGGCGTCAAAATTCTGGCCATAGAGACTAACCGAGTGTAAAACTTGGAAACATGTGACAGTTTATGTAGGAACAGAAATAGACAAACGAATTCAGCAGGTAAGTGGTGGATGGGATATTAAAAGAAAGAATATTGAATAAAAATGATAAATTCCAGGCTCTGAAGGATATATAGATTTAATCATTTAAGTACTTTGTTGAGGTCCCGAACCTGGTGAAGAATAGGGCTGTATTGTTACCTTTCTGTCCCATGTCTTACCGGGTTTAATTTAAGTCAATGGTAATTATTAATAATTAATAATATCAATAATCAGCTGTCTTGCATCCTGCACTTAGTCTCGATGCAAAACCACATTCCATGATCATTGAGGTAGGATGATAAATTAACTAACCGTACCTGGAACACCCAGAAAGATCTCATCCATTTGACCCGACATGATTAAAATTCACTGACGGAAGCCTTTTACATGTTGAGGCTTGTGTTGGCAATTGGGTCACGAATTTGGGGAAGTAAAGATTATTGGTATAAATCCGAGCTTGAAAGATTTAATCCACAAATTAAGAGTGCTTTTCCAGGCAATCGGTCATATACCTGAAAAGAAAAAAATTTGCAGGGATATGGGGCAGGAACGGGGGGTGGTGGAGTTCAGTGTGATTCCTGAGGGTACATGGACCTTCAACAGACCTTTGAACTCTTCACTCCCTCCCCCAAGCCTTAGTTTCTCCTTTTAAGTTACCATACAACTGAAAAAAAATGAGGTGCTTTGTACACTTGCATGGTTTGGTGGTTCTTGTGAAGTTGTGTGCCTTTTTTGATCATTGTATGCACTTTACAAGTAAATGAATCAGTTTCCAATTCAATAACTCTTTAGTCCCCAGCGTAGAAAGATTCACTGGTGTTTGTGTGGAAAGATTCACTGGTGTTTGTGTGGAAAGATTCACTGGTGTTTGTGTGGAAAGATTCACTGGTGTCTAAGCCAAGTTTCATTCCCTTGTTTAAAATAAAAAGGCAGTGGGCTTTGTTAATTTGCTTTCGTCTTTGCTGATGTTTTTCCAATTTGGATATAATGATCATCACTTGTCTGCCTTCCTCAGAACTATGGCTGTATCGGGAGCTCTGTGATGCGATGTGACAAACTAGAACAGACTGAGATACGCAGCCTCCTCATGTGCTTCCTACACGTACTGAAAAGCATGTCTGATGGTAGGTCCATTACCTCCTTTTGTTGTAACAAGTTTGGAACAAAGCCAGAACTTGGTGATCAAATTAAACTCCAGTTTCCGAACACAAAAGCAAAATGCTGGATATCGGAAATCAAAGCAGAACCTGCTGGAAATACTCAGCGGGTCAGACTGCATCTGTGGAGAGAGCAACAGGGTTAACATTTCAGGCCTGTGACCTTCCATCAAAATTGATGCTAACTCTGCTTCTTCCTCCAATTCCCAAACGCGATGTTTCCATTGACAAATTGGGAATTTATGTTCGTTTATTTAAGGACGGAGAGGTTATAACGATCATGAAGGATCAAACGGGCTGGAGCTCTTTTCTCTGGGAAAGAGAAGACTGGGAGGTGACCTGATAGAGGTCTTTAAAATGATGAAAGATTTCAGTAGGGCAGATGTAGACAGTATGTTTCCACTTGTGGGGGAAGTACAAAACTGGGGGCCATAAATATAAGATGGTCACTAATAAATCCAATAGGGAATTCAGCAAAAACCTCTTCACCCAGACAGTGGTGAGAATGTGGAACTCGCCATCATAGGGAGTGAGTGAGGTGAATAGCATAGATACATTTAAGGGGAAGCTAGATAAACACGAGGGAGAAAGGAATGGAAGGATTTGTTGATTGGGTGAGATGAAGTAGATTGGGAGGAGGCTAATGTGCTAATGCTCTGGGGACATGGGTTCAAACCCCATCATGGCAGCTGGTAGAATTTAAATTCAATTAATAAACCTGAAATATAAAGCTAGCCTCAGTGATGGTGACCATGAAACTATCATCAATTGTTGTAAAAACCCATCTGGTTCACTAAGGTTCTTTAGGGAAGGAAATCTGCCGTCCTTACCTGGTCTGGCCTACATGTGACTCCAGACCCACAGCAATGTGGTTGACTCTTAACTGCCCTCTGAAAGTTAAGTTCAACGGCAATTAGAGGTGGGCCACAAATGCTGGCTTGGCCAGCGATACGCACATCTTAGCAAAGAATAAAGAAGAAAATGATAAACTTAATGCCTGATGATAATGCAAGGTGTGACTCTGCCATCATACATGAGCTTTAGCACTGAACTGGCGATGGTCAACTCAATTCATGTTCAGCAGAAAGATAAAAACAAAAAGCTAACATGTTCAGCAGACTGTTTTAAGTGATAATATGACAACATTCAGCTTATAGTACTTGTTCAGTGCCTTAATGGTCAGCATTAATACCCCATGCAAATTTCCAACATTAATCCTTTGCAGAGATAGTTAAGAAAGTTGGCTTCTGTTAATTTTTTCTCTCATTAGGGTAATTAGAGCTATGATCAGCCAGAGTGTCAAACCTTTCTAACTAATTGCTTTTATTAGCAGGAAGATACAAGTTTTAGAGACTGTGATTCATACACCTCTGAGTCAGAAGTGTAACTCGAAACTCCAAATGGCTAATTCCTTTGCTTTGGGAGACTGATTCCTTTGAGACCTCGTGTGGTGTTCTTCTGGTTTGTGTCCAGACTCTCTCCTCAAACTTACTAAAATTGTCATGTTCAATTCCGGGCACTGTACCTCAGGAAGGAGGTGCTCAATTGGGAGGGGGGTGCAGTGCAGATTTGCCAGAATGAACCCAGGACTAAAAGGGTTAAATTCTGATGAGAGGTCGCACAGACTAGGCTTTGTACTCCCTTGAGTGTTGAAGATTAAGGAGTGATCTAATTGAAGCGTTTAAGATGATTAAAGGATTTAATAGGGCGGTTAGACAGGAACTAATTCCTCTGGTGGGGTCGGAGAGTGGGTGATCCAGAACGTGGAGGCGGAATCTTAAAATTCGAGCTGGACTGTCCAGGGATGATGTCAGGAAGCACATCTTTGCACAAAGGGTGCTGAGCTCAAAAAGCTTTTGTGGCTAGGGTTAGTTGAAAATTTCAGAATTGGGATTGATAGATTTTTATTGGGTAAGGAGGGTATTTAGGATCATGGAATATAGGTAGTAGACTGAGTTAAAATACAGATCAGCCACAATCTAATTGAATAGCGGAACAGGCTTGAGGGGCTGAATGGCCTCCTCCTGTCCTTTGGGTTGTCTGAATTGCTTTCCTCTGAGCAGAGGGTGTTTTGAGGTTTGGAAGAAAGACTGTTAGACTGTTGAATTGACCCAGATCTTAAATGGTACTAGATTAATGATGTCATTGTGAGAAGGCTGAGGATCAGTTAAATATCCAACTTCCTGGTCAAAGAAATGAGTGGTGTGAATTTTAACCAGGAGGTTGAAAGACTGTTGATATCACGTTTATGATGACGGCATTAAGAGTTGACAGTCCTCCACCTCCTTCAGGTACCATGCCTTAAGAGGGCGTTGGTGACCATACACTACAATTGGATTGGTCCATTATTATGTTTGGCAAATTACTGCAGTGGTTTGGCTGACCAGGAAACACTCCTGCTCTTACCCCCCGCCATCAGGCATATTGGGAGGATTTACAGGCTAATTATCAACCTCTTTGGCCACGTTATGAATGCACCTTCCGTGACCATCAAGTCCTGAAGTGGGACTTGAACCCAGAGCTTCTGGCCGTGAGGTAGGGACTCTACCCAGTGCGCCATAAGACATCCTAGAGTTGACAGTAAACTGCACAAATCCAGATTCGATATTTCCATCACATCTCGCTCGTTCTCTCCTTGTGAGTGTGCTTTTATTGACCCCAATGTTCAGTTTGTATCTCCAAAACAAATCTGTCACAATAGCTCAGTAATATCTTTCATTCATTCTCTGCATGTGGGCATCGCTGGCAGGGCCAACATTTATTGCCCATCCCTAGTTGCCCTTGAGAAGGCGGTGGTGAGCTGCCTTCTTGAACCGCTGCAGTCCCTGTGGTGTAGGTACACCCACAGTGCTGTTAGGGAGGGAGTTCCAGGATTTTGACCCAGTGACAGTGAAGGAACGGCGATATATTTCCAAGTCAGGATGGTGAGTGACTTGGAGGGGAACTTGCAGGCGGTGGCGTTCCCATCTGTCTGCCCCCCTGGTCTTTCTAGGTGGCAGAGGTCGTGGGTTTGGAAGGTGCTGCCTAAGGAGCCTTGGTGAGTTGCTGCAGTGCATCTTATAGATGGTACAGACTGCTGCCGCTGTGTATTGGTGTTGGAGGGAGTGAATGTTTAAGGTGGTGGATGGGGTGCTAAGCAAGCAAGCTGCTTTGTCCTGGATGGTATAGAGTTTCTGAGATAATATTAACAGCGATTCATTAAAGCGTACACATGCAAAGCTGGGTTGAAGAATGCTTAAATAAACCGACCTAATAAATCTTCAATGTACCTCATCTCTGTAGAAAATAAAAGTTACCAGTGATCTAGAGGGAAATATGGTTCCCCTTGTCAATATGTGAATAAAAGACAATGGAAGACAAGTCACACAGGAGTTGGAAAGTGTTGTTGTAGTTTCCCTAAATCTTCAGCTGTAGGTATGATCCCGAGTGACAGTTGAATCTTTCCAGCAGAGGACTGACCAGGTTTGGCCGTTCCTGACCATCCCGTAGTGTGACATGTCCTGCTGCTTGGGCATTGTTCAAGGGAAGGGGATAGAGACTTTTCAGTGGGCGCTCTCCTCCGCCTGCTGTCATTTCATTGGTTACCAGTCAGTATTACATTGGGAATAATTTCAGTCACAAGTTAATGTGAACTAGTTGCATGTCACAAAAGGGAAAGCAGTAAACACTGGGGAAATTGGATGTCAAATGCGTGTGGTTATTCACAAGATGAGAACCTTTTTTCTTCTGATTTGACAGAATAACATGAAATTCCTTGTTTGTTTTGTAGATGCGTTGATTACTTACTGGAACAAGGCTTCTACCCCTGAATTGATGGACTTCTTTACCATCTTAGAGTGAGTATATCTTGGCAGTCATACCTTACTGATATATCTTAGAGTATCCCTAGAATGCTACAACCTCAAAGGAAGCCATTCGGCCCGTTGTGTCCCCGCTGGCTTTTCGAAAGAGCTGTCCAGTTATTCCCTGCACATCTTTTTTCTTTTCAAGTATTCAGTGACAGGGATAGATCCGAGAAGCTGTGGCTTTTGTCCTCAGACAGTGAAGGCTGGGAGGTGATTTGATTGAGGTATTCAAAATCAGGAAGGGTCTGTACAGAGTCAAAAGTGGGAAGCTGTTCTCATCATCGTGTTGGGGGTGGGGGCGGTGGTCAAAAACCAGAGGACACGGAGTTAAAGCAAATGGCAAAGGAACCAGAGGTAGCACAAGGAAAACCTTTTTACACAGGGTGGAATATAATGTACGGCCTGAGAGTGCGCAGGCGGTAGATTTATTCGCGACTTTGAAAAAGGAATTGGATAATTATCTGGAAAGACACTATTTGCAGGGCTATGGTGAAAAGGCAGGTGGAGTGGAACTACCTGAACTGCTCCTGAAGATAGCCAGCAGGTGCTCGATGGGCTGCAAGGGCCTCCTTCTGTGATGCAGGGGCAATTAGGGATGGGCAATAAATGCTGGCCTGGTCAGCGACGTGCACATCCCATCAATGAATTTTTAAAAAGTCATTCGACGGGTTATCAGATTCCTTTTTCAAAGTTACTGTTGAATCTGCTTCCACTGCCCTTTCAGGCAGCGCGTTCCAGATCACAACAACTCGCTGTGTAAAAAAAAAAACAATCTCCCAACGTCACCTCAGGTTCTTTGGCCGATTGCCCGAAACCTGTGTCCTCTGGTTCACTGGTCCTTCTTCCTCATCTGTCCTGATTCTTTTAATAAAATGAAATTGTTTAATCGTTGCACGTGGTGATTTGTGTTGGCGGCAATTGCTGTCTGGTTTAGTTTAATTATGAAAACATAAGCCTGATGGGCTGAATGGCCTGTTTCTGTGCTGTAAAAACTATGTAATACCGGGCTGAATGTTAATGTTGAAATTGTGCTGTATCGCAATACCTGTTTTAAGTTGGTAATGAGGCACAGCTGCCCCCCATTTGGGTGAAGGATTAGGGAATCATTGCAAGAGTATATAAATCTGGGTGCCTGGGAGGAAATGGGTGAGTCTGTGACTTTACTGTTTTGGGAATAAAACTGTTTAAGGTACAGGCTAGCTTCATTCGTCCTCAACGTAGAATTCTTGGAATTAACGGTGAATATTAAATTTCCCTTCTCCACAGAGTCTGTCTTCATCAGTTCAGATACATGGGGAAACGATACATAGCAAGGTACTGTTGCTGATTCTACTCATTGTTCTGAAATGGCAACCAGCATCTCTTTAAGCTCTTAAATTTGGATCAGGAGAAAGAACTTGCATTTCTGTGCCCACCTTTCACAACCTCGGGGTGTCCCAAAGCGCTTTACTGTCAATTAAGTACTTTTGAAAGCATCGTTGCTCTTGTAGCGAGGGAAACACGGTAGCTGACTGGCCCCGACAAACAGCAGTGTGCGAATGACCTGATAATTCAAACATAATTCGAGTTTTCGTGGCCTTTAATGGGCGGTTTAAGAACCGTTTTTCCCAAAACCAACCCCACCCACAAAATGTTGCTGCGTCCCAGATCGAAAGAACGAGGATGGCGAGAGTCCACCAGTTGTGTCAGTTCAAGAAGGCTATTTGATTTGTCCTCATTTCCTTAGACAGACAGGCATACAGCAATAGGCACATTTTAACAGTTAAGAGTTCACAAATTAAAAAGTACTTAATTTACTCAGGAACTGACTCGTGTCCACCAATGAAATGAATAAATTGTTAGCATTTTTTTTTAAAAAGTGATTTTAAATCAGTCACAGAGCTGGACAGACTTATGAAAAATACTTATTTTTGTGATGGACTCTTTTTTTGAGGTGGATTCAGAAAATGCACCCGGTTACCACTTTTAAATGCACTAAGGGAGTAATTTTTCACGCAAGTAAAATAACCGGTTATGTTCTCTTAAGCTGGTTCGCGAAAAATTCTACAATTGTCAGTATACAAATACGTTTTGGCAGAAGCTTGAAGTGTAACCTAACCAGTACAACTCCAAGAGCACTTTATGCTTAAGTTTTCCATTTGTGCCAAACTCTCGCCCACGGTAAACCCGAAAGCGTGTGGGAAAAATTTAACTCCCGGTTCAGTCGTTTTCTACCTATCCCAAAATGCACAGTTACTAATTCAGGTGGGATGCGGAATTGTCTATACCGGGCACTTTTTAATTTTTTTGCTTTGAAGACTGAATGCACTTTTTCCAACTGCTGGCGTAATTTAAAAATGGTGATGCTTTTGTTTCTGATGGACTAATGGAAAATTGCGTTTTTAATTAATTTAGTGCGACTATTTTATATGACCTTTTTATTTCATTGGTTATATATTTCCTTCATAAACTAATCTGTTCTGGTTTTCACAGCAATAAGTTCTGGTGGTGGTATGAGGCAGTTAACTCACCATTTATTCCTAACACAAGTTACCCTTTATTTTTCTATTTCGCAACCCTGTACGCTGACAATCGCTAAACCCAAAAAAAAAAGTAAATGTGTATGGCTCCTTCCCTCTTGCTGGGTAAGATGTGGGCATTTGCTGCTCATTTTGTGTGTCTCCGTTGTGTTTTGTTTCCAGTCTCCATTTGCTTTGTAGCTGTTTGAGAATTTCTGTGCGCAGGTGCAGAAACTCGACAGAAGACAAGTGCCTTTTTCTTCTGTTTGCGCTGTTGCTGTTGACTTACTAACGCTCACTAGAAAAACATGCTTCTGTGCTTGTGCTCGCTTGCAGTGACTATTATGGCTCTACATTTCCTGCACATTTCATTTTCGTCAGCGTTTCGCGAAGATGAATTTGTGACGATAGTTCCTTTTGGTCCTATTGGGTTTTAATTATTAGAAACGCCGCTTCCAAAAGCTTCTCGATTTTTGAGAAAAACTGACGAGTGCAAAAAGTTGCCTTTTTAAATGGTTGCATTTTTATATTTTAAAAAAGGGCTGCGTTTGCTGCCAACGCACTGCCTGCACAGTTGTACTCTGTGTCGTCATTGCCAGCGACAGAGTGGGCTGCGCAGAGATGCTCAGGAAACAGTTACTAAGGCCCACTTTCCCGTAAATTTTGAAATATATTTTAGCAAATACAGACGCTGTAAAAAAAACATAACACCAGGCAGGACCCCCCCTGTCTCCCAGCTCCCTAGGTCAATGTGTCCAGTTTCACGAATTTGAAAACGAATCCATTTATTGCAGTCACGACTGGAGAGGCAGCTATTTGGCCTAATGAGCCTGAGCTATATTTCGCCAGGACTGTTGAGTTGATGGACAACTCCATCTCCACACAGAAGTTTTTTTTTTAAAGGCGGGTTTCGCTGGCACTGTGACGTCATTGTTTTTCTGCCCATGTGCAGATGGGTATCAGCGGCCATCTTGCGTTGCCAGGAGACACAGTCGGCGGGGGTGGGGGGTTGGGGGAAGGACTCATGTTTTTGGACCTGAAGTAGTAAAATTGGAAATGTCGTTAAGCTAATCAGTTTAGTCTGTAGAAGACACGCAATAAAGTAACGACTGCTTTACTAACACTTGGCTTCTGCAGCATTGTGCTGACATTAACCTTTGCTCTGTCCCATTTGCCCATCTTGCAGGAACCAAGAGGGGTTAGGACCCATCAGTATTGCACATGAAAAGAAAGCTCAAACGTTGCCTGTTTCTCGCAGTAGAACAGGAATGATGCATGCCAGATTGCAACAACTCAGCAGCTTGGATAACTCTTGCACTTTTAACCACAGTAAGTCTCGCAGCCTCAAGGGTGCCTTTATCAGTGAACATAGGATCACGGATAAAAACACAAACCCTCCTTTCGATAGACTATGCAGACCACCCCCAGAGCACAGCCATGGAGTTCCACATTCCTGATCAGTTGAAACGATGTACATTGAAGTAAATTGGAAAAAGATTGGTTCAATGTTTTAAGTGGAACCTGATTATTTACAACCTTATTCAGATTCATATCATAACCTTTGGCAGCTTATAAAATGACATTTATATTACCTGCTCAATACATGTTAATGAAGTTTTTACTTTGTTCTGGGAATCAGATATTGTAATTAAAGCTATTTATTGACATTGTCTAGGAGGAGCTGCAACCTGGTTGCTGGACCCTCAGTATATTTTTACAAAGCAGAAGAGAAACGCTAAAACCTCATGTTGTTCCTAGTATCTTACAGCGCAGAAGGAAGCAGTTCGGCCCATCGTGCCTGTACCGGCTTTTTGAAAGAGCTGTTTAATTAGTCCCACTACCCCCCCTGCTCATTCCCCGACAGCCCTGCAAATTTCCTCCCCTCGAGTATTCATCCAATTCCCTTTTGAAAATCACGAGCGAATCTCCTCCCGCTGCAATTTGGGGCGAACTTACTGCATTTTAGAGAAACAATTCTCCTCATCCCCCACCTGGCTCTTCTGCTAATTCCCTAAAAAAAAAATCTCCATCCTCTGGTTACTGACCCCCTCCTGCTGTTGAAGACAGTTCCTCCCAGTCCAGTCTAGCAAAACCCTTCCTTGGGTAAAGCTTGGTGGGACTCGGCCAGCTTGTAAGTTAAAAGTTGCAGCTCCACCCCACCCCCCCCAGAACTAGTTCCACTAAACAGGCATCCACACCTTGGACCAATGTGCTTGATTTCAAAACACAGCGAATTGTTCATTGTCCCGACTGTAGTGTGGGATTTCCCACGGAGAAACCCAACAGGCAGTGACATCACGTGACTGTACCAAGCACCATTCTGCCTCGCTGGTACAGTGTACCCAAAGCACAAAGTTTCAATTCACATCTGTGTCTCGGGAAGTCTTTTTATGTAACAGAAATGCAAATGGGCCAGGGATGCGACAGCCCCTGATGTTCGATGGACTTGCCTTCACGCATTGGGGTTTTAAAACCTTTTGCACGGGAAGTTTCCCTTAAGTGCGAGATGATAATGTTACGCATCCTTAAACCTGATTGGTTAAGGGGATAGACTGTTGGTCCTGTCGTTTATGGAGGTCCCCAGATTCCCTGCTGCCCTCACTGCACTGTTCTCAGCTCACACTCCCAGTGAGTTCCAGCATTGTTGTGAGGTACTAACTGAACAGTTATTTGACAGGGCTGTACTCATTGGAGGTTAGAAGAATGAGAGGTGATCTTATGGAAACATACAAGATTTTAAGGGAACCTGACAGGGTGGATGTTGAGAGGATGTTTCCCCTCGTGAATGAATCTAGAACTGGGGGTGGGTGGGGGGCACAGTTTCAGATTAAAGGGTTTTCCATTAAAGAGTGGGGTGAGGAGGTGTTTCTTCTCTTAGAGGATGGTTAGTGTTTGGAATTCTCTACCACGGAGAGGTGTAGGTGCTGGGCCATTGGACGTATTCAAGGCTGAGTTAGGGGGTCAAGGGTTATGAGTGCAGACAGGAAGGTGGAGTTGAGGCCACAATTGGATCAGCCATGATCTTATTGAATGTCGGAGCAGGCTCGAGGGACCTTCTCTCCAACTCTTTTAAGTTTAAAATAAAGAAATGGCTTTGCTGTGGGATGGGGGGTTTGGGGGCAAGGTGGGGGGGTACTCTCTACTGGGCGGCCTTGGCTGCTGCGGCACTCAGACAGGCAGAGACGGCCTGTACACCGGCCTGGAGCACTGGCTCCTTGGGCCTGCTCCCGGGACTCTGCCTTCAGGCCGTTAAAGTGTTCCCCTGCTGCCTGCAGGACCCTGGAGCCGGCTAGAAAGTCCCAGACGGCCTCTTTCAATGGGCTTCAAGTGGCTGGTAACAAGATTAAATTGGCCTTGCGCCGCATGTGGGTGGATAGGCCTGCTTCCCCCCCTCCTTCCCACTGCCCCCCCTTCCCCACCAGAGAAAAGCGCCCCCGGGGGTTGGATGGAGTCGGGGAACAGGCACGTGAGTTGAGGGGGGCATTTTTAGAGCATTCCTGCCTCCAATCCCGGCCCCCAGCCAGCGCTAAAAGCCCAGCCCTTTGTCCCTGCTGATGGGGAAGAGATTCCAGACAGGGAAAGCCATTTGAGTCAAGAGTGATTCCTACTTGGTGTAACTATCCACAGGAAAATTTACGTGACCGGTCATTAATTGTTCTGTCATTTACTCGTCTCGCCCCCATTGCCATGTCCACTGCCATCTGAAGCCCCTAAGTGGGCAAATAATGCTCACTTAAGGACCTCGTTGCCCGCCGCTGGTATTCGCCCTGTGGTGGGGTGGGGTGGGGGGACTCGCCCTGTGGGGAACCCGAAAAGCAGACCACATCGGGAGCTGCCTGGAGGCTCCTGGGGCGGCTCCTTTAAAGATACCCACTCGAGGGCCCCGGGATCAGGAAGGATGGGAGGGGTCCACTGAGACCCATCCCATTGCCTTTGCTGCTGAACTCCAGCCCCACCCCACCCCGCCTGGCCTCGCCCCACCCTGCCTCGCCTCGCCTGGCCCGGCCCGGCCTGGCCTGTGACCTACCCAGTTGCCATAACTCACCTGTGCTTGGGCCCATCAGTGAATTTGGCCCTCGGGTGGGTGTCATATCTCCCCAGTGGTGCTGCCGTTCAGTAAAGCAGCTGGCCTCTGATTGGCTGGCAGCTCGGTGGGTGGGATTTCTTCCCTTGAGGTCCTTGATCCTGGAGAAGACCCACTACTTCCCAGTTAAGTGCCAATCTAGGTGGCCATGACACCAGGAAGAACTCACCCTGCTCTTTGAAGTAGCGCTATAGGATCTTAATGACTCAATGAAATATGGCATCTGTGTCAAAGCAGCACTCCCTCAGAACTGACCCCCTGACAGTGCAGTGCTCCCTCATTACTGACCCCCCAACACTGCAGCACTCCTTCAGTACTGCCGTTTCAACATTGCAGCGCTCCCTCAGCACTGCCCCTTGAACAGTGCAGCACTCCTTCAGTACTGCCCCTTGAACAGTGCAGCGCTCCCTCAGTACTGCCCCTTCAACAGTGCAGCACTCCCTCAGTACTGCCCCTTGAACAGTGCAGCGCTCCCTCAGTACTGCCCCTTCAACAGTGCAGCACTCCCTCAGTACTGCCCCTTGAACAGTGCAGCACTCCCTCAGCACTGCCCCTTCAACAGTGCAGCGCTGCCTCAGTACTGCCCCTTCAACAGTGCAGCGCTGCCTCAGTACTGCTCCTTGAACAGTGCAGCGCTCCCTCATCACTGCCCCTTGAACAGTGCAGCACTCCCTCATCACTGCCCCTTGAACAGTGCAGCACTCCCTCATCACTGCCCCTTGAACAGTGCAGCACTCCCTCAGTACTGCCCCTTCAACAGTGCAGCACTCCCTCAGTACTGCCCCTTGTACAGTGCAGCACTCCCTCAGTACTGCCCCTTGAACAGTGCAGCACTCCCTCAGCACTGCCCCTTGAACAGTACACCGCTCCCTCAGTACTGCCCTTTGAACAGTGCAGCACTCCCTCAGCACTGCCCCTTGAATAGTGCACCGCTCCCTCAGTACTGCCCCTTGAACAGTGCAGCACTCCCTCAGCACTGCCCCTTGAACAGTGCACCGCTCCCTCAGTACTGCCCCTTGAACAGTGCAGCGCTCCCTCGGCACTGCCCCTTGAATAGTGCAGTGCTCCCTCAGTACTGCGCCGGAGTGTCAGCCTAGAATTTTATGCTTGAGTCCTGGAGTGGGACTTGAACCCACAACCTTCTGACTTGGAGACAACAGTGTAACCACTGAGCCATAGCTGTGGAAGGGGAGATGTATATTAAATGAATACTTGGCGACCAATTTTACAGATGATGGTGAAAGAGAAAAGGAGTGAATTGTTAGAATGCTTTGTCATATTCTACAGGGAATAGTCATGGCAGGGGCAGTTGTATGAGAAGGGCAGAGGGAGTGTGTGATGTAGGCGGTGAGAGGTGCAGATAACAGGGCTATGTTGGAGAGATGGGTCTGTGCGATTAGATCCTGCTTTCACTCGCAAACCTTTATCATGAGCGGAATGGCCTTGTTCTGTGATGTATATGAACAAAGGATCTATTGCCAAGGGTTCATGCACCTGCATAAAAATGCTTTCATTCCATCCTTATGGCTGTAATTTTGAGTTGAAACTTTGGTTTGGGTACATGTCACTGTGGCAGATCTCCATCTGATATCACTGCATCACCAATTACTTTACATTAAAATTATACACCACAGGGACTGCAGCGGTTCAAGGCGGTAGCTCACCACCACCACCTTCTCAAGGGCAACTAGGGATGGGCAACAAATGTTGGCCTAGTCAGTGACGCCCACATCCCGCCAATGAATTTTTTAAAAATTATCATTTGGGTTTCTCGAGCACTTGTTAACAGTTTTCCCTAATTATACATAATGTGGTTGGGTATTAGTATATACAATTAGTTTAAAAACCATTAATGGGCCGTTAAAATGGTTTCAGTTCTGTGAAAGGTTGTTACATTGAATTAAAATGTCACTCTGCTAATCAAGTTCCACTCATTTAAAATGACGAGGGCTCACCACATTGAATATCAGTGGCCTTTGTCATATTTCATTCAGCGTATGCAGACCAGGGGAAACAAATTGTGCTGCTACTGTGTTCTGATCAGACTCATTTTTTTTTAAAAGTCAAAAGGAATGTGAGTCCATGCAAAGACTGTGTGCTGGTGACAAGAAATTAGTAATGAAATGACCTTATCTCTGTTTCCAGTGTAAGAAAGCTGTCCAGTGTACTTGGAATTTCTGTAGACAATGGTAAGACACAGCAAGGTTATGCCTTTGGTTTGTCGTTGATACGATTCTGGTCCCTGTTCAACAGAGGTTCCCAAACGCTTATTTAGCCGTTGCTCCTTTTGGAGATTCGTGTCCCACACGCGCATGTTTTGTGTAATTAATGATGGGGGTTTATAGCTCGTCGCTCAATGTTTCAGCTCGTTGGGTCTCCTTGAGCTGATTAAATTCTGCTCCCTTGCCCCGCAATCTAGTCAAACCGTTTGAACCCCTTTGCTGGACCTGCTCCTGTTTTGCTGAGATTGTAGCGGCAACGCCAAACCCACTCAGTCAAACCTGGACCCCAGGATTTCTGCCAAACCTCTGGCGAGTTAATACCAGTGAAGCGGGAAGCCGACCCCAGGGCTTTCCTATGGGACAGCGTAAGTGACGACTGAAAGGCTGCTCTCCCCCTCTCCAGTGAAAAGAGAAAATGCTGGGGGTAAAAAAATGACTCATCAGGTCTGGCAGCGTGGGTGGAGTTAACGTTTCGGGTCGTTGACCGTTCAGTAGAATTGGGAGCACTTGGGGACATTAACAGACTTTAACCAAGACAGGGAGAGGGCCAGGGAAGAACAAAAGGGGAAGGTCTGTGACAGGGGGGAGAGCAGGAGAGATTAAATCGGGAAGCAGGATGATTGTGCGGGACAAAAGGAGAGGGTGATGGGTGAGGAAAGAAAGGGTGGATCGGGTGGAGGTGCAGAAGGAAAAGAATCGTCACCAACTGCAGCCCAAAAACACCAAAGGAGAAAAGAAGATGCAAGTGGTTATAATGTGAAACAGTTGGAACTCGTTGAATCCAGAAGAGGCGACTTCATTGAAACCTTCAAGACCCTGAGAGGGTCTTGACAGGGTGGATTTGGAGAGCATGTTTCCTCTTCTGGGAGAATCAAGAACTAGGCGTCAATGTTTTAAAAAATAAGGGGGTCGCACATTTCGACAAAGTTGAGGAGAAATTTATTCTCAGAGGGTCGTGAGTCTTTGGAACTTGGTTCCTCAAAAGGCGGTGGAAGCAGAGTCTTTGAATATTTTTAAGGCAGAGCTAGTTAGACTCTTGATTAACAAGAGAGTGAAAGGTTATCGGGGGTAGCAGGAGGTTACAGTCCAATCAGCCATGATCTTATTGAATGGTGGGGCAGGCTGGAGGGGCCGAGTGGCCTACCCCTGCTCCTAATTCATATGTTCGTATGGTCCAGGAGGCTGTAAAGGGCCTGATCAAGAGATGAGATGCTGCTGCTGGCGAGTATGTTGAACTTGGTTGGAACACTGCAGGAAGACATGACAGAGAGGTCAGGGTGGGACTGGGGTGGCAAGTTAAGATGACAAGCAGCTGTGAGCTCAGGGTCTCTCCTCTCCTGCCCGGGGCCAGGGATACAAGCCTGAGGGTGGACAGGTCTCTGCAGTCGGAGCTAGAATGGGACTGTGGATGCTTTGTCTAGCTTTAACTCTTTCAAAAACTAATGAAAGAAAAGGCTTGCGTTTACATGGAACTTTTCATGTCCTCAGGACATCCAAAAGGCAATGACGGGCGTTGGAAGTGTAGTCACTGCCCAAAAACCAAGCCAGCAGCATCAGGAAAATCTGATGAAGACAAAATAAACTATGGAGAAGGGTCCAGCGCACTGAACGATCCAGTAGTTTTAGAGACCTCAACGTTTCAACAGGAGGACCATTTATCCATTCTCTGTAAACACCCCTGGGATCTGAGGTCTCACTTGGAACCCAGGGCTCATGAGCAACTGGACATAGATACGGAGCAGAGTGCAAACAACTTCCTCGTTGGCTCTTTAAATGTGTTCCTTTCAATGAAGCATTGACAATGTCTCTGAGCCAGAGCTGCTTGTAAGCAGTTGGGATGTCTATAGGAGATTTGGGAATCGGCCCAAGAGAGTTGAGGAGAGGGTCACAACATCATTAATAGGGGAAAAAAATACAGATTGCAGCCAATACTGTTGCAGGTAGTTTAAGCTTTGTACCTCCTAGTTTGGGAACCTCTGATCTCGATTGTTTCATGTAAACATCAACTGGTATCTTTTTATTATAATGTACATGTTTACAAACAGCCTCTTGGTAGTACAGAGCTTGAATATTGCTGAAGAGAGAGACATGTTTTTTCACCTTGCGCTCATCGGGACAAACACAAGAATACCAAATTTCAAAAGATCACGACAGTTTTTACCACAGTCAAAAAGGGTGCTGATTGGTTGGCAAGTCAACTCTGGCTGAGGTGTTGCCATGGAGAAAGCAATGTGGAACTGTAGGCACCCTAAGCTCCTGAGTAATTCGAAAAAAGGCGCAAGGCTTGAACATATTCCTTCGGTTTGCAGATAACGGGTCCCTGAGCCTGAATGTACATCACTTCTGGCAAGTGTAAAGTTCTTTTCTCCTGTAGTGTAAATTGTTGTGATTATTTGAAATTTGGTATTCTTGTGTTTGTCCTGATGAGTGCAAGATGAAAAGCTTCAGCAACGTGTTTCTCTTCTCAACAATAATGTGCATGTTCTGATATTAAGGAGTGATTGAAGAGCCGATCCCTTTCAAGGGAATGTTTACATTTTAGGTAAACTGATTTTATTTGTACAATGATTGAATTCTGCAAGTGTGGGGAAGGTGGGAGTTTTTTTTACACTGCAAAAGATCAAATCAGATTGTGTTCCAAGTGTTTAAACTCTCTTATTTACTTCTGAAGACTGTGAATAATGCTGATACTATGAGATTGCTGGATTATTGTTGGGTAAAGGTATTAAGGCTTATGGAACCAAGGCAAGTAGGTGGAGTTAAGATGTAGATCAGCCATTTTCTAATCGAACGGCAGAACAGGCTTGAGGGGCTGAATGGCCTCCTCCTGTTCTGTATAAATGTTTACCTAATCCTACAAGTGCTGGTTCTATAGCAAGTTTGTCCGTTTCCTCAGGGTTTACTTAATCCTATTCCTTGTCTTCAATTTCTTCTCAAAGTAAAAGTCACACTTGCAAATGTGGACACTGATTCCAAAATCTCCAGGCGCCAGTAAAATGCTGCCCCAATCAGCGAATTCCTTGCCTCTGAAATGAGAGTTTACTTGGAGCTGTGGGTATTAATCAACAATCTAGAAAATTGAGTTGAGAAGCTAGTATAACAGAGCAGCCACTCCCTCAGACATTGAGAACAAGTGCAGCCGATTCTCGTTACTGTTGGAAATTGCGATTCACAGACATTTGTAGGCTCTTTAATTTATTGATACCGTCCACATTGATCAAATATTCAGAGGCAGTCATAAATTTCCATATTTTGAGATCAGTGGATTTAAGTTTAAATTAAACAACTTTCATTCGTTTGGATGCTTAACGGAGTAAAACATCCCATCCCTGTTGGACGATATTTGGCAGCAGACTAGGTAGGAAGATTTCTGATCAGCTAATGAGGTAGGGTTTCAGAACCATCTTAAAGGAGGGGAAGAGTCCTGGGTGGGGGGGGGGCGGGGGGAAAGATTGGGGAGGGGAGTCCCTGAGAATTATTCTCATTTGAAAAAGCGTTTATTCTTCGGAATATACCGCACCCGCCCCACTTCACTTAGCCTGCCGTATCTAGTCCTTGTAGGAAAATCTGGCTATCATAAGAATCGGACTGTCATTACAATACAGCTCTGCCTCCTGGAGTGGGAAAGAAATTAATGGAGCGGTGATATGAGGACACTGTGTTGGACGGAATGCTATTGGCTGATTTATGTCTCACAAAATGTCTGAGTTACTTACCTCCTCCGTCAAAATTGTAAAGTATATGCCCCATAACATCACTCAAGAAAGGATATAGAGGCACTAGAAAAGATACAAATGAGATTGACAAGGGTGATACCAGAACTGAGAGTATATACTTGTCAGAAAAGACTGAACAGGTTGGAACTCTTTTCTCCAGAAAAGCGAAGGCTCAGGGCTGAACTGCTGGAGCTGCTTAAAATTAGGGAGGAATTTGATAGGATGGACTTGGGGGAAGATGTTTCTACTTGTGAGTGAGACCAAAACTCGGGACCATAAAATAGAAGATAGTCACCAATAAATCTGATAAATAATTCAAGGGGAACTTCTTTACCCAAGATTGGTTTAAATGTGGGACTCTCTGCCACATGGAATGGCTGAGGTAAATATGATAGATACATTTAAGGGGAAGTTCGATAACTACAAGAGAGAGACAGAAATAGGAGATTATGCTGAGGCTCGTGTGGAACTTAAACACTAGCATACATCAGTTGGGCTGAATGGCCTGTGATCATAGAACTAATAGAATCACAGAATAGTTACAGAACAGGAGGCCATTCAACCTGAGCTGACAAAGGGATCCCAAGCCAGATGGTGAAGCATGAAATTAGACGCAATTCTTTTTCTTAATAGTTCCTTTATTTACAGAATACAGCACTACATATGTCTGCCTCCGACTGACCAATCCAGTGTCCCAGCAGGACACTCTCAGATCCTAACCACTTGCTGTGTAGGAAAGATTTTCTTCACATCACCACTGGTTCTTTTGCCTTTCACCTTAAACCTGTGCCCTTTGGTTCTCAATCGTTCTGCCAATGGGAACAGCTTCTCACTATTGACTCTGTCTGAACCCCTCATGTTGTTTTGAACACCCCTGTCAAACCCCCTCTCCGCCTTCTCTCCCCGAAGGAACGCAACCCCAACTTCACCAATATGTCCACGTAAATGAAGCCCCTCATCCCTAGAACCATTTTCGTGAACCTTTTCTGCGCCCTCTCAGAAGCCTTCACATCCTTCCAAAAGTGCGGTGCGCAGAATTGGACACAGTGCGCTCCAGTTGAGGGCGAACCAGTGTTTTATAAAGAAAAAGCAAAATTCTGCAGATTCTGCTTCTGTTTCTGTTTTTGTTTTGGATTTCCAGCATCCGCAGTTTTTTGCTTTTAAATTCTGCGGATGCTGGAAATCTGAAATAAAAACCAAAAATGCTGGAAAAGCTCAGCAGGCCTGACAGCATCTGTGGAGAGAGAGAAACAGAGTTAACGTTTCGAGTCTGTATGATTTCTACTTTATGAAGGTTTACCTTTCTATTTTTAATCTGGCCTCTATTTATAAAGCCCACGATTCCAGATGTGTTTTTAACCATCTGCCCTGCCACCTTCAACAACTTGTGTGCACATGCCCCCAGGTCTCTCGGTTCTACACCCATTCTTGTGCAGTGGACTCGACATAGTGTGTGCGTGAGGTGTCGGTACCTCTCCCAAGTGCTTTGGATTTAGCATAGAAAATAAAATTCCGTAAAATTAGCATGTTTGTACAAGCAGGAATCTTATTCAGAGTTAAAATCTGGCTACTTCACTTTAAGGTATAAAGCCTTAATATATTGGTGATATGTTCTACTTGGGTCAGCTGTATTGAATGTGCTAAGTGTGGTAACAAGAGTCTCACTATCTTTAATTAGGCTATGCCCATTCTGATGCTGATGTTCTTCATCAGTCCCTCATCGAGGCCAACATTGCAACAGAAGTGTGTCTCACTGTTTTGGATATGATGGCTTTGTTCACTCATGTTTTTAAGGTATGGTTATTCAAATGGCATGGATCTTAGTTTGTTCATTTGGAATGGCCCTTTGTACTTTCCCGTCTCCCCTTAACGGTGCAGGTTTACGAACCCCATCTACCAGTCCTCACACTTACACTCAACACGGGGAGTTACATTGCGATTGCAGCACAGAAACAGGCCATTCGGACCAACGGGTCTACGTCGGAATTTATACAAACCTATGAATTAGGGTCAGGAGTAAACCACTCAGCCCTTCGAGCCTGCTCCGCCATTCAATAAGATCATGGCCGATCTGATTGTAACCTCCCGCCTACCCCCCCGATAACCTTTCACCCCCTTGTTAATGAAGAACCTATGCCTTAAAAATATTCAAAAAATCTGCTTCCACCGCCTTTTGAGGAAGAGAGTTCCAAAGACTCATGACCCTCAGAGAAAAAATTTCTCCCCATCTCTGTCTTAAATGAGCGAATCTCCCACAAGAGGTAAATCCTCTCCAAATCCACTCGACCAAGACCTTTCAGTATGTTAAAGCTTTTGATCAAGTCACCTCTTACTCTTCTAAACTTCAGTGGATATAAGCCTAACCACATAGACCTCCTCCCACCTCCTACTTCATCTCACCCTGTCAGCATAGCCTGCTCTTTCTCCCTCATGTTTTTATCCAGCTTCCCCTTAATTAACGAGTAGTTCCGAGAACATAAATGTTCATCCTGGCAGGATTAATTCAACTTTTGATTTACGGGTAGACGGGACTTGAAATGCCAATTGCATTTTTTTTTAAATCAGTGTTATAAGGTTTAAATGGAATAAATGTGAGAGCCGGAAATCTGAAATGAAAGCACAAAAAACATTGAAATGCACAGCAGAACCCCACCTGAAAGAAAGAAATTCCTGATTTCGAAATATTCTCATGGAGCGGTTGAAATGAGAAGCACAGATGCTTTTAAGGGGAAGCTGGAATCAATACATGAGGGAGAAAGGACTAGAAGGTTATGCTGACAGGGTGAGAGGAGCGGGTATGGGTGGAGGCTCAAGTGCGGCATGGACCCATTGGGCGGGATGACCTGTTCCACTTTGTAAGGTCGGGTTGCCTTGCCTGGGCCTTTTTCACAGCAGTTGACTGACTAATCTGAAGTTGATGCATTTGATGTGCTTTCTTCTCTAGGGTCAGCTGCTCACCGACAACGGACATAACCCACTGATGAAGAAAGTTTTCAATGTTCTCCTCTGCTTTGTCCAAATAAATCAGTCGGAAATGGCCCTCAAGTACGTTTTTGCAGCCCTGAGAAACCTTGTCTATAAGGTACCAACGTCATTCCATTTTAACTTTGCCCCTCTCCTCTTGACAGAATGCATTTACCACTTGTAATTCTCAAGTTCTGTCCATGTATTTTTTTTTTTAAAGAACACATTTCTGGGGTATTTTACTTTTCAGTTTCCATCCACATTCTTCGAAGGCCGAGCTGATATGTGCGCCACAATGTGCTACGAAGTTTTGAAGTGCTGTAACTCTAAATTGAGCACAATCCGGGGAGATGCATCCACGCTGCTTTACTTCTTAATGAAGAACAACTTTGAGTGGACGCGGAGAAAATCCTTCGTGAGAACTCATCTACAGGTCAGTGCTTTGTGAGAAATTGCCTAAAAGGCGGTGGAAACATGTTCAATTGTAACTTTGCACGCATACAAACAAACACACAAAATAGGAACTGAAGTAGGCCATTCGGCCCCTCGAGCCTGCTCTGCCATTCAATAAGATCATGGCTGGTCTGTTTGTGTTTTGAATTCCACATTCCCATCTACCCCTGATTACCTTTGATTCCCTTGCCTGACAAGAATCTATCTACCTCTGCCTTAAAAATATTCAATGACCCCGCCTCCACCACCTTCTGAGACAGAGAGTTCCAAAGTCACACAACCCTCTGAGAGGAAAAAATTCTCCTCATCTCTGGCCTAAAAGGACAACCCCTAATTTTAAAACAATGCCCCCTAGTTCTGGACTCACCCACAAGAGGAAACATCCTTTCCACGTCCACCTTGTTGAGACAGTTCAGGATCTTATATATTCCAATCAAGGCACCCCTCACTCTTCTAAACTCCAGTGGAAACAAGCCCAGTCTGTCCAACCTTTCCTCATAAGACAACCCACTCATTCCAGTTATCAATCTAATAAACTACCTCTGAACCGCCTCCAATGCATTTACATCCTTCCTTAAATAAGGAGACCAAAACTGCACACAGTACTCAATATGTGGTCTCACCAATGCCCAAAGGAGAATTGGATAGAGAATAGGAAAAAAGATGGGATGGATATGGAGAAGGAGCAGGACTAACTGGTTTGCTCTTCTAAAAAGACAGCACAGACTTGATGGGCTAAATGGCCTCCTCCTTTGCTGTACTGTTCTGTGGACTTTTCAGATATACTTTTGAATCTTCATCATTACCAGCAGTGCCTTGCTTCTCTATCTTGGCAATGTAATTTCAAAAGAGGTTATTTTGAGTAGAATTCAGTAATGTGTCATCATTCTCAAATTAGGAAATGCTGCAAAAATTATAATCAGTTATTGAAAAGTAATCGTTTATACTGTCAAACCTTATGTTTTGCCAAACGTGGTTTTGGGGATTTAAAAATTTTCAGTTGGCCTTGTTTGGCCGTTCATGTTATTATTATTACCCAGTGAGAAAGTTCCTTGTAAGCTAATCACTGCTTTCCTGAGTGAAACTTGGCGATTTGAGAGGGCTTTGTTTTGAAAGGCTTCTCTTTAATTGCTGAGTTTAAAACTGCTCACCCTGTGCTGGGTATGTCCTCTTGCTCACTCCATGTCAGCGCATCTCACACCCCAGTATCGTGTGGAGCGATGAAGTGGAGTTTTGCTCCAATAACCTCCCAAGGCTTGAACTGGTGCGAAGTAGATGTGAGAATCTTGCCCAGGTGAGGGAGTTCGAGGGGGAGGGGGGGAACATCCTGCATGTCCTCATGACGGTAGAATATGTGCCAGCTTAGTGGGAACTGTTGTAAAGTCAGTGTAGCCCAGGTTGCAGTTCATTGAATTGTCTTGTTTCATTTGTCATATCTGTGACCTTGAAGCTATATCTAAAAAGAGAATTAAGGTACACTGTGTTTAATTTCGAAAAGAACATTTAGGGAGACCAAGTGGTGAGGCACATGAGCACACTGTTCTTTCACCTTGTGACCTAGGCTCACGTGCAAGTGGAGCTCTTGGGAAAAAGGCATATAGCAGTTTGGAAAGACACAGGCAGTGACCTCCGCACCCCCCGCCTCCCCTAGCCCCACCCCCACGCCCGGTGCCAAATTCCACCCAGTTTGACTCCACATTGATTAACTGAGGTACCATAAGAACAAAGTAAGTTGAACCCAGTCAGTGGGGCGACTGTGGCCTATGGGATTCTGAAAGAAAGGCCAAATACTCTGCTAATCTTGCTGAAAAGAGAGACATGTTGTTGAACCTTTTTGTCTTGCACACATCAGGACAAATGCAAGAAAGCCAAATTTCAAGCTATCATAATGATTTATACTACAGGAGAAAAAGGTGCTGATTGGTTGGCACGTTGACTCTGATTGGCTGAGGTGTTGCCATGGAGAAAGCAATGGGAAAGTATAGGCTCACCAAGCTCCTGGATAATTTTTTAAAAAGGCACAAGGCTTGAGCGTATTCCAGTCTGTGAATAATGGAAGGAAATTGTTTCAGACCTGAACTCCACCACTTGATTGGCTACAGAAGAGTACGGGACCAATTTTAACCAGCCTCCCAGATGGAAAACCCTCGGGATTGGCTGGAATGTTGATTTGACACTGGCCCGAAATTGCTCATTGGCTTCACTGGGGAGTAAAATAGGGTAGGCTGTAAAATCAACATTGCAGCCATAGCCATCAGTTTGTGTCCCTCATGATAGGTTGCTCCCCCACCCCCCCTATGTATGAGTTTAGTTCAGCAGGAGACAGCGGAGCTTTTCAGAAGTTTGGTAGGAGTGGATGAATGTTTACACCTGTCATTAATCCACTTGTAACATTGGCAGTTCAAATAGGAGCAAGGTATGTTGAGCAGGAAGGTGAGAAAGTTTTCGCATGTTATTTCTGGCAGCATTGGTGGCTGATATGTTGAGTTGAAGTAACAGAAGTTTGGGAAAGTTTGCATTGATATCACTGGTTTTAAAGTAGTCAAACAGCCCAAGGTGCTCAACAAGGGCTGTGAGAAGGAAAACAAACTAAACCACAGAAAGAGAAATTAGGTCAGGTGATCAAAGAGTTTGGTTTTAAGGAGCACCTTAAAAGAGAAGAGAGAGGATGAGGATTTCAGAGCTTCGGACCAAATAACTAGAATAAGGAACTATATGAAGAAGCAGCGATGATGGTTGGTGAGAATGTGCGATTCACTATCACATGGAGTGGTTGAGGCTAACAGCATTGATGCATTGAAACAGAAGACAGGCAATGTATTGATATATTGTCTTTCATGATCACAGGACGCCCCAAAGCACTTAACAGCCAATGAGGTACTTTTCAATTGTATTTACTGTTGTAATGTAAGAAATCTGGAAGCCAATTTGTACACAGCAGGATCCCTCAAACAGGAATTACGATCATTGTTAACGTAATGCTAATTGTCTTGCTAAGGTTAAGGATGAATAAGGTGGAGGATATTGGTTAAATATCTTGAGCACATATAAAGAGGGACTGCTGGGATACTGGGTGAGTTAATAGATCAGAGGCAGACAGATGTAATGCTGCATTCTGTAAATAAATGAACTACTGTATCAAGAAAAGGATTTGCGTCTAGTTTTATACTTCACTGCCTGACATGGGATCCAATTATCCATAATGACCAGCTAATCCATTTTTTAGTGATTTTAGTTAAGGGATGAATATTGGCCCAAGTCACCATGAAGAACTTACCTTTATTAGCCCAGATTTAATGGGAGGTTCAATGAACACATGCAGGAGAAAGCAGTAGAAGGATATAGCGATAGGGTGAGATGAGGCGGGGTGGGAAGAGGCTCGTGTGAAACAAAACAATGGCATGGATCATATGGGCCAAGTGGCCTTTTCTCTGTAGTAAGAGCATTAGATCATTTTGTTTGTTTGGAATCTAAGTGATTATATTGCTTTCTGTAGGTGATCATCGCAGTGAGTCAGTTAATAGCAGATGTGGTTGGAATTGGAGGGACCAGATTCCAGCAGTCACTGGCTATTATTAACAATTGTGCCAATTGTGACAGAGCTGTAAAGGTGAGTGGCTTATGACTATTTAATTCGTGACCGATTGCTGTCTTTTTATTTTTGCGCGTGTGTTCCTATAACCAGAAGTCATGTGGCGTAGTGGGTAGAGCATATAGAATGACCTATAAATGGGACTCCGTCAAACCACGTGTCTCTTTGCTTGTAGGCCACAGGATTCCCTTCTGAGGTGAAAGATTTGACAAAGCGTATTCGCACAGTGCTCATGGCTACTGCTCAAATGAAAGAGCATGAGAATGATCCGGAAATGCTTGTGGATCTTCAGTACAGTTTGGCGAAGTCCTATGCCAGCACACCGGAGCTGAGAAAAACTTGGCTGGACAGCATGGCCAAAATCCACGTCAAGAATGGAGACCTATCCGAGGTAATTTTAACCAGACTATCGTTCTCTTGCTTGAAGAAAGACATGCAATTTTGCAGCACCATCCACAGCCTCAGGACATCCCAAAGTGCTTGACAGCCAATAAGTACTTTTAAAGTGATGAAATGTAGAAAAGTTGGCAGCCAATTTGTGCACAGCAAGATCCCACGAACAACAATGCGATAAATGGTCATCACTTTTTTTTTTAAAAAATGATCTGATGGTTAGCGGGTAAATATTGGTTGAGACACCGGGGAGAACTCCCCTGTCCTTCTTCAAAATAGCGGCCATAGGATCTTCTGTGTTTACCTGAGAGGGCAGATGTGGCCTCGGTTTAAGATCTGAAAGACGGCACCTCGGGCAGTGCAGTGCTCCCTCAGCACTGCACCGGGAGTGTCAGCCTGCCTCATCTCCTCAAGTCTCCTGGAGTGGAACTTTGAGAGTGTTAGCCTCAGTCCCAGCTCACAATGTGCAAATCAATCTTCCCAGCATTGGAAAAGGAATTTTCTTCTTCCAAGAATGTTGGCCTGACCCCATTGCTAACTCGCTAAACTACACGGGGTTAGTGTTAATTTTGAAATCAGACATTCGGCTTTTTTTCACAACTAAATTTTCACTTTCCAAGGGATGAGGGTCTGCAGTTAAGTGGGATAGCTTGTGTGAAGCTGTTCTCCTTCGAGAAGGGAAGTTTGAGAGGAGATTTGATCGAGGTGTTCAAAATCATGAGGGGAGTAGATGGAGGAACTGTTCCCACTGGCAGAAGGGTTGAGAACCAGAGGACATAGATTTAAGGTGACTGACAAAAGAACCACAAGCGATACTAGGAAATACCTTTCTACGCAATGAGTGGTTAGGATCTGGAATGCAATGCCTGAGCGTGTGGTGCAGGTAGGTTCAATTGTGGCTACCAGAAGGGAATTGGATAAGTACCCGAAGGGGAATAAAAATTGCAGGGAAAAGGCAGGGGAGTGGGATTGGCCGCATTGCTTTTGCAGGGAGCCAGCACAGCTTGTTGGGCCAAATGGCCTCCTTCTGTGCTGTAATCATTCTGTCACTCATTGAGTTTGAAATTGGGCTCTCCCCAATTAAGTACAGATGTTCTGTGATTGGGGACAAGGGGGCTGCTCTGTGTCAAATTGCTCATGCACCCAGGAATCGTCTACCTCACCTGCTTACATTTGCAGGTTATAACTTTCCGCTTTAACCCCACAGCAACATTCCCTGGGGTCACCGAATAGGTGTCCAGAGTTTGCCGGTTTGATGCTGATGGGACTCGAGGCCTCAATACCCAGGAGCACATCAGGTCTGTCCCTGAGCCAAGCCTTTTCACTGAAGTGTACGCAGAAACATGAGCTTAGATATGTTGCCCCTCGTTATCCCTGGGAAACTGCTGCTAATTATTAGCTCAATTGCAGCAAATTATTTTATTCTTTATTATTCTTCCAGCTGTATATTTTCCAAAATGTCATTTTAATTTGTGTTTGGTGATTGCTCTGCTCTTGTTTCCAGGCAGCCATGTGCTACATTCATGTAGCTGCACTCGTTGCTGAATATCTCAAGAGGAAAGGTAAGATTAATGCATGGTTCCTGTTGAAAGGGTCTTTTGGGTCAGTTGGTACCTCACTAAAAGAGGAAATGAAAGCTAGAACTTGCATTTATATAGTACCTTTCATGACCGCAGGATGGTCCAAAATGCTTTACAGCCAATGAAGTGCTTTTGATGTTCAGTCACTATTGAAATGTAGGAACACAGCAAGACCTGTAAACTGACTGAACAAGTTTTTTTTAAAGTGATGTTGATTTTGGGATAAATACTTGCCCATCTCTTCTTCAGAACAGTGCTGTGGGAGACCCTGAATGGGCAGATGAGGCTTCAGTTTAGCTTCTCATCGGAAAGATGTCACCTCCAACAGTGCAGCACCCCCTCAGTACTGCACTTGGGAGTGTCAGCCTGGATCACGTGTTCAAGTCTCTGGAGTGGGACTTGAACCCTGATGTTTTGACTTCGAGGTGAGAGTGTTGCCCATTGAACCACAACTGACCGTTTGACCTCAAGGATTGGTTAAGTGCAGCAGAACCTGCGGTACAAACCCAGGCTGAGATCAGAGTTCATCCATCGTTTTAACATTTGCAGAAGTAAACAAGATGTAAACTGGCCGTTTAGATCAGGCATTATCAGAAACTTAATTAGCCCTTGATTCATGGGAGCTTTAATGAAATAAATCTAATATCTAATCATTTCCTTTTCACAACCACCCACTGCCCCAAACAAAACATTGATGCACGTACTCAGACAGCCTCATGTTGGTGCAAGTCTGCTTTTAATCTGGTTATTTGGTATTAGATCAGTGAAGAGTTCAAATTCTCGTACTTATGGACTTTTACCTCCAGCTGAAATGCAAATGAAGCAAAGTACAATAACATAGAAAAAAAGCAGGCAATATCTTTGTTTGGTAAAAAGAAAAATCAAAATCAAAGCCCTTACCATCTTAATTTTCCAACTACAAGGAAGCCCATATCCACATGTACAGGTTTGTCCATTAGAGAGCAGTCTCACAATCCGCTCGGGTCAATAAGCATTTCCTTGTTCAATGCAAGGATATAATAACAGCCTGTAAAGGCCGGAGTTCTGCTTAGCCTGCCTTCCTCCTGCCTGAGTAGTTTTACCAATGATGTGTTTTTCTTTTAAGATTCTTGTCCATTTTAACCCCAGAAAAATATAAGCTACTTGTCCACCGGGTCATTTTGAAATGGGAGCAGCAGCAATGTTTGAGAGACTGATGCTTTTTGCCATTGGTGGTGGGGGTGGGGGGGTGTCAGGGGTTGGGGGGGAGGTGAGCAGTATGAAGGTAAAGGTCTTAAACAGAACTGAGTATCGATCAGCCATGATCATGGAATCTTACGCGCAGAAAGGGGCCATTTGGCCCAACATTTGTCAATTTCCTTAAATCTGAGTCCCCTTGGTTACTGACGCTCTTGCCAGTGGAAACAGTTTCTCTTTATTTACTCCATCAAAAACCTCCATGATTTTGAACGGCTCCTATTAAATCTCCCCCTTAACCTCCTCTGCTCTAAGGAGAACAATCCCAGCTTCTCCAGTCTCTCCATGTAACTGAAGTCCCCAATCCCTGGTGCCCTTCTGGTAAATCTCCTCCCCACCCTCTCCAAGGTCTCTAATCCCTTTCTGTCTCCATACATATATCTACCTATGGTCCATGTCTTAAAAATGAACCTTCTCAAGCCGTGTTTGCTTTAAATGGCAGAACGGGCTCGAGGGACTGAATGACCTCTTCCTGTTCCAATATTTCTCTCAATCTTCATTCACAAGATTGGGAGGGGGGGGAGGTGATGTTATGACACAGCAGTCGGTAAAGGCTGAGTTATTTAAAATCCCAGAGGAAAACTTGAAACAACTGTCATAACCTATATTTTCAATTGGTATGTTTGAGATGCAACTCTGAATTCAGGAATGAAACCACCGAGTCTCCAGAGGTTTTTATATAAATTAAATTAAACATTTATTAATTTTAATAAGCAATTAAACACATACATGTCTACAAATTACTACCGTAATAACTATTAAACAAATCCCCAAATTAATCATTCCCAGGTAATCTTCCCCAAGGCAACAATAACCCATAGACTTAAACAGACACCAGGAAAAGCACATTTTATCTTATGAATTCAAAATGAGGCCCCTTTCAATTTGATCTTTCGCAGACACAGTTTTAGGCTTACAGGCTTAGATATTCCATGCCTCTGACTTCCACACACAAAACGCTTCTGTATATACCTAGCCTTCCCTTTGAATACAAATTCTCATTGTATCACCAGGCCCTTTGAACTCCTCCTTTTCTAACAATAAAACCCCTTTCATAGCACCAATTTTATTAGTAATATAAACATATTGCTTGGTTGTCTCCTAGCTAGGTGCAAGATTTCACCCCCAGTTTTTGAATGGTTTATTCAACAAAATGCAAATGTACCCTCTACCTTACAGTTTAAGATCTCAAAACTACTACACATCAAAGCACCCAGGCTAGCTGGCTTTAATCCAATTAACACACGCAGACACACCCACAGACCCTACTACAAGTCCAATTTAAAACAATTTCCACCAACATTATATACATTGATATCTTCATGACAGCGACAGCAGAGTTTTTTTTATCTTACTGGACAATAACCAAAGGCCTGGCCGAATATTCCAGATGCACGAGCTCAAATCCCATCACAGCAGCTGAAGGAGTTTTAAATTCAATTAATTAATAAACCTGGAATAAAATGCTAGTCCCATAAATAATGATCATGAAAATACTGCATCGGTTCACTAACGTCCTTACAGGAAGGAAATCTGCTGTCCTTACTCGGTCTGGCCTACATGCCGCTACAGATCCAGGGCGATGTGATTGACTCCTCACTGCCTCTTAAGTGGCCCAGCAAGCCACTCCTTTGTATCAAACTGCTGTAGAAATTGTGGGTGTACCTACCCCACAAGGTGCATGAAGGCAGCTCACCACCACTTTCTCAAAGGCAGCTAAGGATGGGCAATAAATGCTGGCCTCGCCAGCAACATTCACATCCCAAGAATGAAGGGGGAAAAAAAACAATTACAAAACTCAACTGCCCTCTCTGAAATAATGTTCACTTTACACCTTGTCTGAATCTACGAGCTGTATTTGAGTCAAACCTGTCTTGGTATCTTGTATTAAGTCAAATATTTCTGACTAATCCTTTACACAAACTGAGCCTTATTAATTTAAATATTTCCATCATGTGTCATGCAGTCTACGCTTTTCATGATACAAGATTTTGGTGACTATTTTACTCAGCAGTTGCCTCCCACAGATTGATTTGACTTCCTAAGAGCGCTATAAAACACCAGCCTGCCTTACCTACGGTTTTGACAGAGGATGATGGAATTCAGATAACTTCAAGAAACTTACTCTGTGAACAAATTTAAACCTGTTAACCTCCGGGCTGCCGTCTATCACTGAGAAAGGGAACGTTACTGTGGTTGGGCGCAGTTTGTGATGTACCACGTGCACTCTTTTGATGGATTAAAATTATCTCTGCTGCTGACGTAGGTGGACAAAAAGGCATCACTGTTTATCTGAAATTTCTGTAACAACACAGTCCGTGGAATTGGTACCTAGAACATTCTGTACAAACATTTAAAACTCCTCAAATTGGTGGTACCCTATAAACAATATTGGTAAACTTAGTGATTCGAAATGGCCAACCATTTCCTGATGATACAGTTTTCTTGGAGTATGATATATTCAACTTGCTGAGCTTTTCCTTATGATTTACGGTGTTGGTAAACTTAAGGCCATCCAGAACTCTGCCAGTCTCCCAAGTTGTGCCGAGTTGCCTTAACCCATCACCCAGGCCCTCGGTCTGGAAGCGACTATGTTAAAATTCTCATTCTTGTTTTCAGATTCCATCATGGCCTCATTCCTCCTTGTCTCCATAACATCCTCCAGCTCTACAACCCTCAGATAATCCTGGCCTCTTGAGCATCCTCAATTTTCATCTCTCCACCTTTGGCAGTCGTGCCTTCAGCTGCCTGGGCCCCACGCCCTGGGATTCTCTCCCTAAACCTCATCAACTATACCTCCCTCCCCTCCTTTGAGGTGCACTTTAAAACTACCTTTAGCTTATGGTGATCTGCCTTAATATCTGCTTATGTAGCTCAGTGTCTAACTTTGTCATTTAATGTTCCTCTGAAGAGTCTTGGAAAGCTTTTAACCATGTTACTGGTGCTATATAAATGCAAGTTGTTGCTATTCTTTTGTTGTTGGTAATGACAAGTCGTGGTTGTGCTATATTTGTTGAATGCAGAGTTCCCTCAGATAAGAATGTGCTGTCCCATATACAAACAGGCTTACTGAAACAAGCAACATAATACATTGAATTAACGAGTGATTATCCCAACTTTCATAACTAGAACCTGCTTTCCAATTCCCGCTCGGATTGGTTCCTTTGTTTTATGTTTCTTGATCTCCTCTTTAAAAAAAAAATCGGCACCAAACAAAACTTTGGCTAAAATGGGCTGTGAAATATTCGGGCCGTTATTTGCTGAATTTATTTTTGTGCTACATTTATCCCTTTGGACTTGGTTCCATAATCTTCTATCGTAATGTGAGATCTAAGTTTAAGCATCATTCAAATTCACTGGGAAGATACCAGAATCGTCCTAGTGTGTTTATGTCCACCTGAGAGGACAGGTGATATCTTGAGCAGTATAAATCAGATTTATAAGTGTTATCGGTTACTATTGCTTATGAATGATATGAAAGAAAAAATAATACCAAGAAGAGTAGTTCAGGTAAACATATTTTCATATTTTGCTTGTTTTCTCAAAGGTATTTTTAAACAAGGCTGCAGTGCTTTCAAGATGATCACACCCAACATCGATGAGGAGGCAGCAATGATGGAGGATGTAGGAATGCAAGACGTCCACTATAATGAAGTGAGTTAACCTGGACATTAGCATAACTATTGGTATTACATCTTTCAGTATTCAGACTGGCTTACTGCTGTTTTTGCTGAATTCATGACTCAGTCCTTCCGTCACTGATTACCAAACCCACCACTTGCTTTGATGGAATCTTTACTGCTCACATTTTTTTTTGTGTAATTCTGTGTTAGGGGGTGTGAACCATTGTGCGTATTGCTAAGTCAAGAAATTCATGCTCGTCCTAGTTGCAGTGTTCCCCTTTATATTTCAGGATAATAAGCTTCACTGGCAGAAAAAAAAGCACGTGCATTCCTATAGCGCCTTTCATGACTTCAGGACACCCAAAGCTCTTTCCAATTAATGAAATATTTTTGAAGGGCCCACCATTGTGATGTAGGAAACGTGGAAACCAATTAGCACACAGTGAACCCCTTCGAACGGCAATGTGATGATGACAAGATTTTTTTTTAAAGACGACCTCATGTTGGATGAGAGATAACTCCCTTCTCCAAAATTGTCCGGTGATAACTTTGGCATTTACCTGAGGGGGCCCGAGTTTAACATGTTACTCAAAAGCCGACACCTCCAGTATTGCAGCATTTTCTCAGTACTGGACTGCAGTTCACTAGTATTGGTGCGTTATAACCACCACTAAGGATAGGAGGAATCTTCTTTCAGCCTATCTCATTATCACTAAATGCAGAATGTACATTGTAAGCAAACTGCAGGGTGATAACAATGTACTGAAGTTGCAGAATTAGTTATCAACAGTTATAAAATTACTGTTAATCTCTTCTCATTGATTAGAAATAGTTAATCATTGATAAGAATATAGTTGACGTAATTAAAATGTTGCTGGCTCTATTAGAACATTATTTTAATGCTCAACTGTCCTGCAAAAGGTTTGAATTACTGATAATTAGTGTTTTTTGTGGTACTTCAGTCATTGATTCCTCCTGAGTCCCAACATATGAGGAACGTTTGAGGACTCTGGGTCTATACTCGATGGAGTTTAGAAGGATGAGGGGGGATCTGATTGAAACTTACAGAATACTGAAAAGCCTGGATAGAGTGGACGTGGGAAAGATGTTTCCATTAGTAGGAGAGACTAGGACCCAAGGGCACAGCCTCAGAGTAAAGGGAAGACCTTTTAGAACAGAGATGAGGAGAAACTTCTTTAGCCAGAGAGTGGTGAATCTATGGAATTCATTGCCACAGAAGGCTGTGGAGGCCAGGTCATTGAGTGTATTTAAGATGGAGATAGATAGGTTCTTGATTGGTAAGGGGATCAAAAGGTTACGGGGAGAAGGCGGGAGAATGGGGTTGAGAAACTTATCAGCCATGATTGAATGGCGGAGCAGACTCGATGGGCCGAATGGCCTAATTTCTGCTCCTATGTCTTATGGTCTTATGAGTCGGCTAAGGCAGTATTTGACTATTTAATTGTTAAGCGTCCCACAAGCTAGGGAAGACTGCAGTCTGTTGAGCCCTGTGCCAGTGGTGACTAGTAAGCCTTTCCCATTAGCTTCTCTGCACGGACTGAGTCGGGTGTAAGGGACACCACAGTGGAATAGAGTCATGCTTTGCACATGATTCACCAATGTTGTTTGGCGAATCTATTTCCCATTGTATGTTGAGGAAGAATGAGTCTGAAGCTAGCCTGTGCCTTAAAACCAGTTTATTTCCAAGACAGCAAGGTAAAGTCACAGGCTCTCCCAGAGAGTGAAGTGGTTTATAGACTCGTGCAATGATTCCCTAAACCTTCCCCCAAGTGGGGGCAGCCGTGCTTAATTACCAACTTAAAGCATGTATTCTCGTACAGCACAAATTCAGCATTAACAGATTGCTGTTATTTTTATAAGCACCAAAAAAAAACACAAGTGGATTTTCTTTACAGAAACATTTTTTAAAACTGAAGACAGGAAAATAAATCACCCATTTTATAAAAAAAAAACACTTGCATCCTGAGTCATCCTTCTTGAAATAACCCCAACAATTTTTCACTACAAGCATTCCTTTTGGTCAAACAATCTGATAACTGATGCTTTGCATCAACCCTTTGGAGCGCAGAGATTTCCTTTATCTCCACCATTTGTTTTAGACTTGCAATATCAATTTGGCATTTTATTTTCACTCGCTCTTTGGAGTGTACATTTTCCCCAAGGGATCGATTGTCAGTATAACATTCAGTTGGGATGGTTCCTCCTTCATTACCTCCATGTAGTGTTTCCCATGACATTTTAGATAAAAGGAATGCCATGTCAGACGCCCCTCTAGTGCGAGAGTCTTTGCAGACAGAGTGCTTTTTACTCCTCGCTTTATTTTTGGCTCCTAAGCCAAGGGGCAGCACTTCCTGTTTTCACCTACACAAAAAAACAAAACCCGCTGCACTTGAAAACCCATCGACAAGGCTTGTGTGAGAGGTGTCACCAAATGCGATCAATTTTCTATTCTTAGGGTCGCCCAAAGATGGAAACTCGAGTACACGTTTCTCCATCTTTAACTTTGGTGTTTTGTTTTGCCCGCAAGATATCGTGGACCTTGGGATGTTTCATTATAGCGCTCAAGAACAGTTCAAGAACATCAAAACTCACATCCAGCCTCATCTGAGTGCCCAGCCAGTTTAATTGTCCAGCCAGACTTAGCAGCTGCTCTGTCTCTTCCTTGGTAGCATCCTTGCTAAGAGCCAGCCCGACTGACTGCAATAGGGCCACTTTCTAAATACGATTACTGATGCAAAGTAGCCTCAGACCTATGCTGTTTTATTTCCAACCCAGTATATTTCAATGCCCCTTTAGCCTGACTCCCAGTCTTAGAGTCTGGCCTAATCTTGTCAATAACTCTATTTTGAAACTCACTCGTGCCACCTCACGGGAAATCTCAACACGCATCATAAAGATGCCCACCAGTTTCCCACCATTGTACCAGTGAAACAGGGCAGGAACTGCCTTCAGTTGGAGACAACCCACCTTCAACACCGATCAAACTGAAAGCTGCCGCACCCTAGAAGCATCATTTAAACCATGCACGTGCTTATTCAATTTCCAAGGTTTTCCCTCCACTTCTGGTGCCGTCTCATGGGGTTTGAGAAACACATCCCTCTGGAGGTCATTTCCCCCTGCAGAAATGTAGCTTTTATATCTATCGACTTCCACAAAAACGTCACCAAAAGGGCCAAAAAACTTATCGAAATTACCTTCATGGCCGTGGGCGAGTCCACTCTGATATCTTTATCCGCTAAACATTCTTCAAATCCTGGGCCAGTAACCTAACCTTGGCCTTAAGTGCCATTTTGTGCAGACCCACCTGTGATAATGCTGGCTGACCCCAATCTGCGACTGCTGAATACACACCCTACTCCCTCTGTTTAGCCTCCCTTATGGCTTTATCCCCCAACTTGTCAGCCGCTACAAAAACCTCTCAGTCGTGGGGACTCCTGCTTCTGCTACTTTGTTGTAATGATGCAGCATTCTCCACTCTACTGCACAGCCTAGTCAGGCTGCAACCCACACTTGCCTGTTTAAGTCTTTCTGGGCTTCTATTGTCAGATCCCCTGCTTACCCCATTCAGAGGCCCTATTCGTGAACATTTCTTCACCTGGGATTCACCACCCGACCCATCACTGCAACTTGGACTACGCTTCCTTATTTTCCATTCTCGTACTCCATTTTCCCAGTCCTTGGCCTTCACTGCTTGTCCATCATCCTGGACATTAAGCCAATTCTTTTATTTTCCAGTAGATTTTCCTGTCCATCCCACGATTGCATCCCTCCAGTTATCCGATTCTCCTGAACCCGCTGGACAGAATAGCCCCTTCCTGTTTGTCAAAGTCAGATTTTTTTTTAAACCGATATCTTAACTCCTGATCCATTAGATCTCGACCCTCTGGCTGTGCCCCACAAAACCTGAGTATACAAAGCTTCAACACCTTCTACCACATTGTCAGTATTGGCAAATTCATAATTCACTCTGATGACCCGTGAAGGATGGCCTTTTGTTGGATTCCCATGTTGAATCATCACAGTTTTCCCTTCACGTTCTATGACTTTCCCTGGGCCTTTCCACTCCCTTTCTTCCCCCTCTTATAAATAAACCAGATCACCCGAACCTAAATTCTACCGCAGACAGTCTTATGCGGTGTCGCAATGCTTGCCTAATTCTTTCTGAAACCCCCACCTTGCTGAAAGCTTTCCTGCAAAGGAGTTTTAAATGAGCAGAAAAGGAGAGCGAGCTTCAAGGCCAGGAGGAGGCATCCAATAGTGCTGGAGGCAACTTCAGATTTCTTCCGTACACCAACTCTGGTACAGGCTATACCCCACCGCCATTTGTAAAGAATTCTTTGCATGCGCTGCCTATGCCAATGTCATTATTTGCAATCCGGTTGTTCAGCCAGAATCCTACGCTACACTGATCCCTCTCACATAAACCATTGCGGAGCAGACTCAGCCGCCACTGTATACATAATGATGATATTCAAGTTTTCACCCATGTCCCGAAATTCCTCGTTCGCAAATTCCCCTCCGTGATCCGTCGGGAATTTTGGTGACGTTCCTAATCCGGTACCCACCCATTTCTCCATGACCTTAACAATGGTTGATTTGTCCTTATCATGTATTACTATAGACAGGTTAAACCTAGTCACCATAACCACAAAGTGTAGCAAAAAAAAAGAAAACCAATTCCTGTCCCATACTTTCAAGTCCATTGCCGTATCATTACATTCCCTGGCCAGTGACAGGCTCACTACAGGACATGGCGGTGCCTTTCGATATTTAATACAAATGTCACATTGAGCAAGCCATGGCTCAATAGGGTGGTGGTATTCTTCATTGACCATTCCAGCATCCTGCTGTAGAGATTTCAGTTTTTGTGGCATTGGATGTGCAAATTTTGGAAACAATGCATGAAACAGAATTCTGAAGCTCAAGATGATGATGGTGACTGCCATGGAGGAATCGTGTTGGTCACTGGGAGTTTGAATCCGGTGATGAGTATTTATTTGATTTATTCAACTGCGCAGTTTTAGATAGCGGCTGCACTTGCACAGTGTGTGGGGTGGATTGGCTTAACTGCTACCTGGAATCTCTGAGACAAGCTGGCAGAAGATTAAGGAGTATGGAATCTCTACTTACTTCAGGTTTGAGGATGATAACACACTAACGTCTTCCAAAGAGTAGTCCTCCTTTGCAGGATAGCTGGGATCAGTCTCTTCATCAGGACTGATGTGGTCTCCAGCGAGATACCTCTATTGTTGAGCATATCTTCGTTTGAGAAAAGCACCAATGAAGCTAGACGTGGAGAACCTCAGAGCAATTGTGTTCAGGACAACTGTGGATCTACTCTTTTACTCGGTCAGGCCATCACTGCCTGCCACTATAGAAGCCAGATGTGTCTTGTCAAAGAGTTCAAGCAGTCTTGTTAACTTCTGGGATAATAGTTTGGTGGACAAGATGATTATTTGAGGACAGGATTTGAAAACAAGGATGAGGATTTTGAGGCATTGTCAGACCGGGTACCAACTTCGGTCAGCAAACACGTGGGTTTGGGTGAACAGGATTTGGGGTTAAATGAAGAGGCCAACCACAAGAGCATTTAATTGTAAAGTCCAGAGGTAGCAAAATTATGGGTGAGGCTCCCTGACTTGAGGAAGCATTTGGACAAGCAAAAAGGAAGTGGGAAAGTGTGAATATTTTAAAAGCCCCCTCAAAAAGGAGGAAATAGGACAAAAGGAGGCTACAGAAAGACATAGATAGGTTAAGTAAGTGGGCAAAGGTCAAGCAAATGGAGTATAATGTGGGAAAATGTGAGATTGTCCATTTTGGCAGGAAGAATAAAAGAGAAGTATATTATCTAAATGGTGAGAGATTGCAGAGCTCTGAGACACAGAGGGATCTGGGTGTCCTGGTGCATGAACCACAAAAGGCTGGTATGCAGGTACAACAAGTAATTAGGAAAGCTAATAGAATGTTATCGTTTATTGCGTGGGGAATTGAATACAAAAAAGTTGGGAGGTTATGCTTCAGTTATACAGAGCACTAGTGAGACCACATCTGGAGTACTATATACAGTATTGGTCGCCTTATTTAAGGAAGGATGCAAATGCATTGTAAGTGGTTCAGAGAAGGTTATTGGATTAATACCTGGAATGGGCAGGCTGTCTTATGAGGAAAGATTGGACAGGCTAGGCTTGTATCTGCTGGAGTTTAGAAGAGTAAGATGCGACCTGCTTGAAACATATAAGACCCTGAAGGGACTTGACAGGGTGGATGCTGAGAGGATTTTTCCCCTCATGGGGGGAATCTAGAACTAGGGGTCACTGTTTAAAAATAAGGGGTCGCCCTTTTAAATGTTTTCACTCAGAGGGCCGTGAGTGTTTGGAACTGTCTTCCTGAAAAGGTGGTGGAAGCAGAGTCTTTGAATGTTTTTAAGGCAGCGATGGATAGATTCTTGGTTATCAGCGGTAGGTGGGATGCAGATTTGAGGTTACCACCAGATCAGCCATGATCTTATTAAATGGCGGAGCAGGCTCGAGGGGCCGAATGGCCTCCTCCTGCTCCTTGTTCGTGTGTTAATACAGATGATGGTTGATTGGATTTGCTTGGGGCATTTTGCAGTATTGCATTGGGTTAAAAACTTTGCGAAAATATGGAACTTAGAATCACCTCTTTTCTCGGTGTCATGTTTGTGTTTCAGCTCTGGATTGCAGTAAAGCTGTTAGTATTGTTAAAGTTGCAATCTTCGTTTCGCAGTTTATGAATTTACAGCACTTTTATTGTGAGATTCTCATTTTTGCTTATTACAGTGCCTTGTGTTGTAAAACGACTGTTGATAACATGGTATTTATATTTACATTTATGGTTTTATGTTTATGTTCAGGTTTTATTGCTTTGATCGTCGATTGTTGCTTTGTTGTTTTGGAAGCTTACTTTGCAGATTTAGGCAATGACGCACCAACAGCGAGTTTGTGCCGCTGCATCAATGATCCCATACGGTGCCACATTACCAAATTAATTTGCATGGAGGTTAAGAATCAAACAGCACAGAATGAGACCATTCAGCCCTTCGTATCTGTGCAGGCTTTTTGAAAGAACTATCCATTTTGTCACCCCCTGCTCCCACCATTCTTTAACCCATTGCCTTGCATTTTCTTTCCCTTTTCATGTATTTACATAAATTCCTTTTGAAGGTTACTATTGGAGCTGCTTCCACAGACTTTTTAGGCAGTGCTTTCCAAGTTCAGATCAAAATCCTTCGTAATGTTGAACGCCTCTTTTAAATTTCCACTTACTCTTCTCTGCTCTAAGGAGAACAGTCCCAGCTTCTCCAGCCCCCCCTGTAACTAAGGTCCCTTGCCCTGGTAACATTCTCATCCACCACCTCCACACCAGCTCCAAGGCCTTGACATCCTTCCCAAAGTGTGGTTCCTAGAATTGGACACAATAATCCAGCGTTTTGTTCAAGGTGATGGTATCTATGCTCCAGCCAGGTATCTGCCTGTATAGTATCTGTTATGATACATTAATTATATTGTTAAGATACACAGGTGAAGGGGGTTGTTTAACTAAGTGCCTGGACACTTGAAAAGAGAGACTGCTGGGATGCAGGGTTAGTAGGTAGGAAGCAGATGTATGTAATGCTGCATTCTGTAAATGAACCTTTTATCAAGAAAAGTATTAGAGTGCAGTTTCATGTTTCACCAACTGGCTTGGGATTGAATCAACAGTTGAATTGAATTAACTACTCAGAAATGCATCGAGCCACATAAGGAAATATTGGACAAAGAGTTGGGCATTGGAGGAGGTGAGAGAGAGGTGGAGGGGTTTAGCCGAGGGTGTTCCAGGACCTGGGGCCCAAGTAGCTGAAGGCATGGCCACCAATAGTGGTGCAGTTAAACTCAGGGGTGGCTCAAGAGGAGGGCGAAAGGAGTTGAGATGGAGATTGGAGTCACCGAGGATGAAGAGTTGCTCAGGGAGGATATTTGGGATTCGTGAAGGAGGTAGAAAGTGAAGATTTCAATGGATGGCTGGAAAAAGGTGAGATGCTCGAAGGAGGAGAAGGTATCAGAGGAACAGGATGACAGAAAAGGGTATGGGGGTCACCCCCAGCAGTGGGGGCAGTTTGTGTGGGGTAGGTGGGGAAAGTTAAGCAAGGCTAAGGATATGTTCCCATTCTCTCTCATTCCACACTCTCATTTTTAATAATTTTTACTGAAGCAAGTTACTGCAGATGCTGAAAACCTGAAATAAAAAGAGAAAATGCTCAGCGTCTGTGGAGAGAGGGACAGAGTTAATGCCTCAGGCCGATAACCTTTCATTAGAACTGGAAGACGTTAAAGATTTAACAGGTATTAAACAACTTCAGAGGCGGGAGAAGGGGAGGGGAGGAGGGGAGTAAGGAACGAAAGGGAAGGCCTGTGATAGGGTGGGAGGCAGGAGAGATTAAACAGCGAAAGTGGAACAGTTCAGTAGGCCGAGGACAGAGAGATCAGACTGGGAGGCGTTCCACAAAGTGATCACCCGATCCCTGTTTGAGCTCGCCAGTGTAGAGCAGACCACATTGTGAACAGTGAGCACAATAGACTAAATTGAGGGAAGTACAGGTAAATTACTGTTTCACCTGGAACATGCGTTTGGGCCCTTGGTCAGTGGGGAAGGGGAAGGTAAAATAGCAGGGGTTGTTTCCCCTTTGCTCGGGTGGAGAGGTGCTGTCGGAAGGGAACGGTGGGTATTGCAAAGTTTCAAGTAGTTCATGCAGCTTTAGTTAATAGTGTTTATTGCTATTGGTGTAGATTTAAAATGATCTGAGTAAAATAAGAGTTCCAACATGAATAGTTTGGTTTATGAGTGCAAATACCATGCAAATGCTTCTACAATTGTAATTAATAGATTTGCTTCTGTATGGCTTAAAGCTTTGCCACAGCTTTTTGACAGCAATTTTTTGGGACTTTGCTGAATTATAGATTCCTGACGTGCAATGTAAGATTGGCAGAATCTGATAATTAATCAGTCACCCCATTCAGTCCAGTTACTGTGCGATGAAGAAAAGACAGCACATTTTTTAAGTTATGAATTGACTGAATTGTGTCACTGCGGGATACATATCAGACTCTGAACACCTTTCACAGAGTGAAATGTTAAATTTTAACGTTATGTAGAGAAAGCCATTGATAGATTAAATAGAGAGAAGCTGTTTCAGTGGCAGGTGGGTTGTTATCTAGAGGACACAGATTTTAGGTGATTGACAAAGGAGGGGCTGAGAAAGAAGAAAAGATTTATATTTTTCAGATGTCTCAAAGTGCTTTACAGTCAATGAAATGCTACTGAAGTAGTCACTGTTATAATGTAGGAAACACAGCAGCCAATTTGCACACAGCAAGCTCCCACAAAAATAAAATGTAATAATGATCAGATAACCTGTTTTTAGTGATGTTGTTTGTGGGATATATATATGTTGGTTTAATGTGTCAAACAAAAGGCGGCATCATTTGACAGTGTAGCACTCCTTCATTACTGCACTTGAGTCTCACCTTGATTTTTGTACTCAAGTCCTGGAGTGGGAGTTGAACCTGGAACCTTGTGATGAAGAGGTGAGAGTGCTACCCGCCGAGCCATGGCTGACAAGCAAACGAAGATAACCTTTCTCGTTGTGGTCTGGAACGCAGTGCCTAAAATAATGGTGGAAGAAGATTGGACACTAACTTTAAAAAGGGAACTCAATAAAGAGTTAAAAAGGGGAAATTAGCAGGGTGACGGGGATGGGGCAGGGAGAATATTGGGTAATTGGATAGCTCTTTCTGAAAGCCAGCACAGGCGCGATGGGCTGAAGTCTCTCTCTGTGCTGTACAATCCTCTGAGGAGTAAAACCAGAAAATCTTGGAAATAGCATCTGTGGAGCGAGAAGTAAGAGTTAATGTTTGAGGCCATGACTTTTCATAGAATGCTAAGCACTTAAATACTGATGCCTTGCTAATTTTGATGTTTGAACAGGATGTGCTGATGGAGTTGTTGGAACAATGTGCAGATGGGCTCTGGAAGGCTGAACGCTATGAGCTGATTTCTAATGTCTACAAGCTAATTATTCCGGTTTATGAGAAAAGGCGTGAATTTGAGGTAAGTTACAAGGATATAAAACAAAACAAAACAAAAAATGGGCAAGTCAGGCCAAGTGTAATCTTCCAACAAATAGTATCTTAATGCCAGATTAATCTGCTTATGTGGAGAAGTGTGGTGGCCCATGTGCTATTGGAGGAAAAAAGAAATGTTTTATGTGGGTGGTGGTCCCTTTAAGAACCAGCATCCAAGTCCTGGTTTTAAAAAAAACCAAGGTGCCAGTAAATGTGACCAGGTTGCATTGACGATGAACATAGGAAAAAGTGTCAACAAGTTAGTTATAGAGGTGAGATGGTTCCTCGGGGTGGTTCTCTGTTCAAGCAGTTCAGTTTTAGAGCTTAGAACAAGCTGAAGTGAAGGAAAATTTGGGTGAAATTCTGGGTGTTGGCTAAAGAGTTAAAACTCTTGTTAACTGAAGGACTCCAGTAACAGTAAGTTGAATTTCTGGTATTGCCCAGCTGAGGAGCGAGAGAGCTTTAGACACAAAACTCCACAGTTAAAGAATCTTAGAACCAGGAGACTTCTGACCCGAGGTGGCTACACTTAAGATGCCAGAGATCCCTACGTCAAAAGGGGAGCTTGCAACTTTAGGACTGTTGGAGGATATTTGAAAGGACCACCTTGCCAGAAGTAAGTGGAAGGCCCAAGAAACCTCAGCCCATTGACAGAGTAACCAGATCAAGCGGTTAATCTTCCAAGCTTTGATAAGTAGCTGACTTGAGGGTTTTGGGGTGTAAGTTAACAGGCATAGAAGGGAAGTGGAGTTGATTAATACATTCAATCTGGAGTATAAATAACTCTGTCCATTGTATTTTTATTATCTTTATTGTAACTGTCTATTTAAGATAGAGTGTAGTTATTATAGTTCACGCTCTTTGATTTTTGTGTGGTAAAATTCTTTTGTTTAAATTGTAAATGTTCTGGCTCCATTCTTTTAATAAATACCTGCGTTTTCGGCTCCTTAAAAAAAAATATTGATAACCTTTCTGGTTGTGGTCTGGAACGCAGTGCCTGAAATAATGGTGGAAGAAGATTTGACACTAACTTTAAAAAGTTCCTGGTCTCTACCGAGATCATAACAGAAGGTGAAAAGAAGGATTTAGGTAGATAATGCGAGAACTGAGAGACTCTACCTATCAGGAGGCATTGCACAGTCTGCGGCTCCTTTCTCCAGGAAAGGGAAGATTGAGGATGACCTGATTGAGGCCTTTGTAATTATGAAGGAGGAGGATGATGTAGGGATGATTCCATGTGTGGGGGAGATCAAAACTAGAGGATTATAAATATTAAATGGCGACGAATGAACCCAGTAGGGAATTCAGGAGACATTTCTTTATCCAGAGAGTGGTGAGAATGTGGAACTTGCTACCACAGGGAGCGGTTGAGGTGAACAATATAGATACATTTTAGGGGAAACTAGATAAACACATGAGGGAGAAAGGAATGGAAGGACATGTTGATAGGGTGAGATTAAGTAAGAGTGGGAGGAGGCTCGTGTAAAATATAAACACCAACATAGATCCATTTGGGCTGAATGGCCTGATTCTGTGCTGTAATATCCTTTGTAAATTAATAATGCTCTTCAAGTCAAAGAAAAAAAATGAGAAAAAGTAATCTCTTTGCCTGTTGAATTTTTGCTGAATGAATTTGTAGGGGGGGGTGAAATTCAATCTGACTCTTTTTACTCTGTACCTTGCAGAAACTTGCCCATCTCTACGAAACTCTTCATCAAGCTTACAAAAAAATCGCTGAAGTTATCCACACAGGAAAACGACTGCTGGGCACCTACTTTCGGGTTGCCTTTTTTGGGCAGGTAATTAATTATCCTCTTCCTATTTCATGTCTGTATTGACTAGTTTCTACAGCGAGCAACTTGAAACTTTACTGCAGTAAAGTGGGGACTGATCTGTCCTTTGAAAAGATTTGATAGTTTTTGGCTAAAACTTCTAAAAGTTTTGACAGCGTAAAGAAAAAGGAAACTACTTCCCAGTGGCAGGAGGATCAGAAACCAGAGGACGCAGATTTAAGATAATTGGCAAAAGAACCAGAGGGAGAGAGTATTTGATGCAAAAAGTTTTAATGATCAGTGGTAACTTTCAAAAGGGAATTGGATATATGCTTGAAGGGCTGAAAATTGCAGGACTGTTGGGAAAGAGCAGAGGAGTGGGACTAATTGAATACCTCTTTCAAAGGGCCAGCACAGGCACAGTGGGCAGAATGGCTTCCTTCTCTACTGCAAGATTCTGCCTGTTATTCTGTTCATTCTCACTGGCGACCTTCAAGATGCTCGCAGCTTAATTTATTTAAGGGTGTTCTTAATTGAAGTTGGAGCAACACATGATTCCTGAACTTGTAAACAAGTGGAAATGTGCTCGGGGAGACTGTGGGGGGAGCTAAAAACAATTGGCGATTTAAGTTGTAAACGCTTTTCTTAATTTGAATTAACAGAGGATTTTTTTTTTTAAAACATGGGTCTGAAATGTTTTGTTTTGCTAAATGCCTTGCTACTCGTAGCATTTATGTTAAGTTGCAGCATCTCATTAATACATTCTTTCCACTCTTTCCTCCTCTTTAAGGCAGCGGTAAGTTGTGCACTCAGGTCCTATCGTGTGAGCCGTGAGCACTTAATGTTCCTTGGTGTGGCCTTGTTTGTCTGTGTCTGAAGTCACCTGCTTTGCAATCATAACCGTCTAGCTAAACATAGAGGGTAGCAGTGCTAGGAACACCATCTGCCCGTTGCCTTGCCTTGTTTGTAGTGGTGCATGTCGAGGAGTGGAAACACTTGGCTGAACCCGCAGTCCACTTTACATTTAATAAATCACCAGCCCAGTTAAAAAAAAGAATTCCCGTACACGCAGCCTTAAAACTCACTGAAGCATTGCCAAGTTTGATTCTCTTTTTTTTTGTCGTTAGGTTTGCTGTGTTTTTTTTTTAAGTTTTAGGTGATTTCTCTGCCGTGACTGCTAGGAATAAATGTGATTATCATTTTGTTCTTTGTTTTTTATTAACCTTTGTAGCAATACCAGTTTACAGACAATGAGAGCGATGCGGAGGTAAATCAATAATGGTTTCACAAATAATGCAGTAGAGCTCGCTGCATTAGAGGCACTCTGGTTTGATGTGGGTAGTTTTGTCAGTCTATGAAAAATGCACATCACCCATGCTTCATAAAATTCTTGTACATCACCCATTATCATCTTCTTAGTGCAATGATACTTAGTGCACCCAGTTATATACTGTTTTTGTCTGACTGGTTGAACTCCATGTACTGTATTTAGTTTGCCCAACTTTTGTTCCTTTTTCCGTCTGTGCCTATTTTCGGTGCTATTCGTGATTTTTTTTTTAACATACCAACTGGGTCCCGAATGTGACCTGGATCCAGATAAATACTGCCTGAGTCACACAACATGGACTGCTTTTGAGGGCCGCTGTTACTGAGCCATTGGGAGTGTTGTGGCAGGCAAAAGCTTTGCACAGTTTTGCAAAAGCCTTGCTTATTGTGTGGAGAACCAGCACTGGCATCCAAGAGCCAAACCTTGTTTAAGAAAAAAAGTCATTAAAATCTCAGACATTGAGCAAAATTTAAAACTTTTATACCTGATCCTTTGCTTAACAGAAATGGGAAGAATTAACCTCAAATCTTCAAAGCCAAAGAAAGCTACCATTCAAGTCCTGTTGGGAAAAAAAGTTTTCATAATCGATACATTATTTTAAAATCTAACCTTTTCTGGATATTTTCAATTAATTTGGTTGCCAAGTATGATTTGTAATTAATCCCGTATGTCCAAGCTTTGTGAGTCTGATGTTCTGGCTTTGTACTAACCTGAAGAGCAGTACAAGCAGTTGTGTATAACTGGCACCGAGTTCCCATCTTATTGTCACTGAAAGTAAAATGAGACCTAGATTCTTCTTCTCCCCAAAGGAACTAGAAAAGTGTATTGGGTAAAAAAAAAAACCAAAATTATTTGGTAACATGGCATTGGCCAGATTGAACACTTATAACATACAACCAGAGATGAGAATCGCTGTATGTTTACAGCTATTCCTTCCAAAAATTATTCAAAACCAGTTGGCTTTAAAGTTGCAACTTGGGGAAATTTGGAGAATCTTTTGTTTGTCTATTTCAAGTCTTTGAGTTGACTTTGGTTCATCACCCAACACATCTGCTTAGTGAGAGTGTTTGTTTTTCACACGTCCACCTGGCTTATTTAGCATTATTTTTAACAGGGATTCTTTGAGGACGAGGACGGCAAGGAATACATTTACAAAGAGCCAAAACTGACCCAGCTGTCGGAGATCTCCCAGCGACTTCTGAAACTTTACTCGGACAAGTTTGGCTCAGAGAACGTGAGGATGATTTACGATGATGGGAAGGTGAGGAGAGCGGCGTTTGAAAATGTCTGCCTTCTTTGACAATTCTGCTGTCTTCTTAAGCTCTTCCTTATCACTTAATCTTAGGCAACCTGTTGCTTCTTTGATGCATTGTTCCCCTTAAGAAACGCAGCTGGTGCCCGTCCGAGAATTTCCAAGATTTCAACATATCTGGAGGATATGAGGTGTACAAGCCATGGTCTATTGTTTAAGGTTATAAAAAATATCTTAGTAACTCCTACGTTCATATTTCTGATTAGAAATACCTTAAGGTTTGTTAAAGACTTTCTGGATCCAAAAATGTAGCAGAACTGAGGTAAACAGGACCCTAGTCTAATTGGCAAAAGACTTAAAGGAAGGTGCTGCATTTAATAAATACTTACAGCTGTCCTCACTGCCCATTGTAAGAAGGATTAATGTGCATCATTAACTGCACCACCAGAATTTCCACCACATGGAATCATTTTGACAGCATCTTCCAAACCCTTGACTTTTACCATCTACAAGGACAAGGGCAGCAGACACATCGAAACACCACCACCTGCAAATTCCCCTCCAAGCCGCTCATCATTCTGACTGGAAATATAGTGCCGTTCCTTCACTGTCGCTGGGTCAAAATCCTGGAACTCTCTCCCTAACAGCACTGTGGGTGTACCTACACCACATGGACTGCAGCGGTTCAAGGAGGCAGCTCACCACCACCTTCTCAAGGGCAATTGGGGATGCGCATAAATGCTGACCCAGCCAGTGAAGCCTGTGCCCCAAGAATGAATTAGAGAAAAACTCCCTTCGGCTGTGAATTGAGTGACTGAAGGTGCTCTCTTTCTCAAGCTCTAGCTATCAGTCAACAACAGCTTGCATTTATATAGTGCCTTTACTGTAGTAAAATTCCCAAAGTACTTCGCCAAACAAAATCTGACACTGAGCTACATAACAAGATGCCAGGACAGGTGACCAAAAGCACAATCAAAGAAGTAGATTTTAAGGAGCATGTTAACGAAGGAGAGAGAGGGGCAAAGGTTCAGGGAAGGAACTTCAGGGCTCAATCACCAGTGATGGAGGGAAGGAAGTAGGTGGTTCACAAGTTTCCCGAAATAGAGGAATGCAGAGATCCCACAGAGCTGCAGGAGTTTGGAGGGAGGGAGGTCCAGAGAGAAGATCAGATGCTTCCCTTGCCAATCAGAAACTGACATACTGCACAAGTGTCCACGCTTATCTTACATATAACAATGTTCCAAAGTGCTTTGTAACCAATTGAATTTCTTTCAAGTGCAGTCACTCTTAATGTAGCCAAACATGACCTTACGATTCTCCAATCATCAAATCTTACCGCACAGAAAGAGGCCGGTTCGGCCCATCATGCCAATGCCAGCTCTTCGAAAGAATTGTCCAATTAATCCCACTGCCCCTGCTCCTTCCCTGTGGCCCAGCAATCTTTTTTTCTCTTCCCTGTGTTAAATTTCATCTGCCATGTGTCTGCTCATTTCCCCAGCCTGTCCTCGGATTTAACTCGCCCTACTTATTTTATTCTTTCATGGGACATTGGCGTCGCTGGCAAGGCCAGTATTTGTTGCCCATCCCTAATTGTCCTTGAGCGAGTGGACATTTCAGGGGGCAGTTAAGAGTCAGCCACATTGCTGTGGGTCTGGAGTCACATGTAGGCCAGACCGGGTAAAGATGGCAGATTTCCTTCCCTAAAGGACATTAGCCTACCAGAAATCAAAACCGAAAGTGATGGAAAAACCCAGCAGGGCTGGCAGCATCTCTGGGCAAAGAAACAGTGTTAACGTTTTGAGCCCAATATAACTTCTTCCCAACTCTTAGTGAACCAGATGGGTTTTTTTTTATGACCATCGATGATAGTTTCAGGGCCACCACTTCTGAGTCTCGCTTTCAATTCCAGGTTTTATTGATTGAATTTAAATTCTGTCAGCTGCCGTGGTGGGATTTGAACCCATGTCACTAGAGCATTAGCCTGGGCCTCTGGATTACTAGTCCAGTGATATTACTGCTACGCCACCACCCCCCTTCCCATTGGTTACTGCAATTCTGTGTTTTGTTTCATCTGCAAACTGTGAAATTTATGCCTTTCATCCCCAAATCTGGGTCATCAGTCTGAATGCAGAAAGAGTAGTAGCCCCTACACTGGCCCCTGGAGATACCACTGCCACTTGCCTTATGTCTATACAATAGCCATTCACCACACAAATATCAAATGAGAGGATTGACCAGTTAACCTGATGTTGGTGTTGGCTTGATACTGAGGCCGAACCTGTTTGGAAGGTAGCATCTTGGAAAAGAAGAGGGAATTTACATTTATATAGCGCCTTTCACCACCACATGTCTCTGAATGATGCCTTCGTTTGTTCCAGTGTGTCTTGCACCCCCTCTTTTTTTAAGTTGAGATTCGTTCCTCTGTCAAAATGTTAACTTGTCCTTGACGTAATGCCACAGATTATATTTGCTCCAGTGAAGTTATATTATTTTTGAAAAGGTCAACCCAAAAGACTTGGACTCGAAATATGCCTACATCCAAGTGACATACGTGACGCCATATCTCGACGAGAAGGAGTTGCTGGACAGGAAAACAGATTTCGAGAAAAGCCACAATATTCAGCGGTTTGTATTTGAGATGCCGTTCACCATCTCTGGAAAGAAGCAAGGAGGAGTTGAGCAACAGTGCAAGAGGAGAACAATTCTAACAAGTAAGTGCCATTTCTCACTGCTCTGTTCCATCCTCGATAAAAACACCCCCCCAGGAGACTCCTTCACCATCCCTGTGGTTTCTGACCTACATTGTTGGCCATCTGGCAACGCCCTCAGTTTTGAAATTCTCATCCGTGTTTTCCGATCCCTCCATGGCCTCGCCCCTCCCTGTCTTTGTAATCTCCTCCAGCCAGCAACACTCCAAAGATGCCTGTGTTCCTCCAATTCCGGCCTCTTAAGCATCCCCAATTTTACTGGCTCCACCATTGGCAGCCGTGCCTTCAGCTGCCTATGGGCCCTGTGCTCTGGAATTCCCTCCCTAAACCTCATCACCTCTCTCTCTCCTTTTAAAAATCATATCAAAACCCACCTCTTTGACCAAGATTTTGGCCACCTACCCTGCTATCTCCTTATGTGGCTTGGTGTCAAATCTGGTCTAACAATGCTCCTGTGAAGCGCTTTTACTATTTTAAAGGCGCTACATAAATGCAGGTTGTTGTATGGATATAGTCTGTCTGAACTTTTGAGTAAAGTGAAATTATTCTTTGTGTTTTGATGTCAAACAACTCACAACCTCCGCAACATGTACCCAAAGTAAGGCCTGTTGAATTTATTTTTGCAGTCGCTGCAAATGACTTTTTTCACCAGATTAAAGTTATCAGATCACTACAAAACCAATTGCAAAAGGGGGTGTAAGCGTTTTTGAAAATGTTGCCCACACATTGGACCATCCCGTTTATAGCTGGGACCAAACACTGTCTAAAATGGTTGAAAAAATTTGATCCTAAATAATAGGCCACAGAAAAGCACCAGCCAGAGAATAATTCCTTTCATTTTAATTTTGGCTCCCTCAAAAGGGAATGCAATATTTTACAATGGCAGAATCTGTTTTCCTTACTCTTAGCTTGTGAAGAAATTTTAGTAAGTGAACACTTAAAGGATCATGTTACTACTGCCAGCGCATATGCCAAAAACCAGGGGCTGTTTGTAACACACGGGCTGAGTTTCCTCCTCTCCCCACCCCTTCCTCCTCCGCACCCCTTCCTCCTCCGCGCTCAGGTCTGCACTAACATAAGATACAGAGGGCAGGAGGGCCTTTAAATTTGTAGCTGTGGCCGACTTCCCGTTCACACCATAATCCCTGGTGCCGCGTGATGCCCCGGACTAGAGGCCCGCCTGGGCACAGCGCCCCCTTCACACCGCTAATTGCCCACATTCCTGCTGGGCGGCCGCTGATTGGCCACCCACTGCTTGATTCTCCGCACTGAGACTGCGAGAGTGGACCACTCACTTTCCCTTCCACCTTCTCCCCCCCTCCCCCCTCCGCCAACCCCACCACACCCCACCAAAAGCTGTAAAATCCAACTCTAGGACTTCCAGAAACACTTTCGGATAAGAAATCAGCTGCGCCTGGAACCGTACAAGTTTATTGTGCAGCAGCAGGCCATTTGGCCCATTGTATCTGTGCTAGCATTCCTGTTAAACCAATGCAAAACAAAACCCAGTGCCTTGTTTCCTGTTCTCGAGCCCTGTTTGTTCTTCTGCTTCAACTATTTATTGCATTTTCCATTTAAAGGGCCCAGTGATCTTTGCCTCAACTATTCCCTGGGGCAGTGCGTTCCAAGCTCTGAAAGATCACTGTTTAAAGCAACTTCTCACTCTCGTCAAAATTTGAGTTGATGAATTTTCATCACTTGACTCCCCCACCAGAGAGAGTAGCCTGTCCCTGTTCACGTTACCATCACTTCTCAAACCTTTCTTAAAATTTCCTCCTGGCTTTCTCTGCTTCAGTAGAAATAGTCCAAGTGTCTCAAGTCTTTCCTCATAGCTAGAACTTCTCATTCCTGGCCACACCTGGGTGAATCTACATTGCTCACTCTAGTTTTAATGTCCTTTCTAGAATGGAGTCTCCAAAACTGTACACTATGCCCTAACTGAGGCCTAGCCAGTGTTTTGGACATGTTTCTCATTGTTTTGTCCTCATACTCAATGCATCTATTTACGCACCAAATGCCGTTGACTTTTTTATGGCTTTATCAAGCTACAACTCCCACATAGGAGCAGGAGTAGGCCATTCAGCCCATCAAGCCTGCTCCGCCATTCAATATGATCATGGTTGATCAGCCACTTCAATGCCTTTTTCCCACACTATCCCCATATCCTTTTACCTCACTGGTATTTAGAAATCTGTCAATCTCTGCTTTAAATATACTCAATGACTGATCTTCCACAGCCCTCTGGGGTAGAGAATTCCAAATATTCACAACCCTCTCAGTAAAAAAAATTCCCCTCATCTCAGTTCTCAGTGGCTTTCCCCATATTTTGAAATTGTGTCCCCCGGTTCTAGACTCCCCAACCAGGGGAAACATCTTACCTGTGTCTACCCTGTCTGTCCCTTTTAAGTATTTTGTAGGTTTCAATGAGATCACCTCTCATTCTTTGAAACTCTAGAGAACACAGGCCCAGTTTCCCCAGTCTCTCTTCATAAAACAGTCCCACCATCCCGAGAACTGGTGAACCTTTGTTGCACTCCCTCTATGGCAATAATATCCTTCCTAAGGTAAGGGGACTAAAACTGCACCCAGTACTCCAGGTGTGGTCTAACCAAGGTTCTATACAATTGAAGCAAGAATTTGCTACTCCTGTACTCAAATCCTCTTGCAACATTCAGGATTGTCTTGAAGTCTCTATCTTCATCTACCCCCTTCAGTATCTTTCCTGTGTTGCCTTGTTTGTCCTCCCAAAGTGTGTTACCTTGCACTTGTCCACACTAAATCAAACTTACTACTGAAGAAGAGTCATCGTGGACTCAAAATGTTAACTCTGTTCCTCTCTCCACAGATGCTGTCAGACTTGCTGAGTCTTTTCCAACATTTCTGTTCTTACTTTGAATTTAAATCAGCCCGCCCATCCTGATAACCTCCTTCTGTCTTTCTGAAGCCTTTTGCACTCCTCCATGCCAAAGCTCCTCAGCAAATTTAGATAATGTATTCAATTTGAGGAGGATGTCTTCTGGCGCAGTGGGTAGTGTCCCTACCTCTGGACCAAAAGCTCTGGGTTCAAGTCCCACTCCAGGATTTGTTGGCCATGGTAGGTGTATTCATAACACAGCCAAATAGGTCGATTATCAGCCTGTAAATCCTTCCAATAAGCCTGATGGCAAGGGGTAAGAGCGGGAGAGTTTCCTGGTCAGCCATATTGCAGACAGCACCAGCACAACCACTGCAGCACTTTGCCAAGCATCATCATGGACCAATCCAATGGAAGTCCATGGTTGCCAAAAATTCTTAGGATATGGTACCTGAAGGAAGAGGAGGATTCAAGTTGAGAGTGAATAAAAGTGGGCCTCGGATATGCATCTTTTTCAACCCTTCTCCAATCCGTGTAACACCCTAACTCTTGTACCTTGTCCACCACTCAATTTTCTCGCCTGATTGCTGCATTTCTTCTGGTATTATAGGCCTGTATTTTTCTAACAAATCAGCTATGCAACACCTTTAATAAATAACTCCATGCTGGCTGCCCTTGATAAGTCCATGCTGAGAGTTATGAAGATGTAATATTATAAGCCAGGACGATCTGTATGAAGGAATCAGGATTGGATGTTAGGGTATTGAGAAAGAATCACACAAGATATTTGCAACTTGTTTAATCTCCAGGGCAATCAAGGATGGGCAATAAATGTTGACCTTGCCAGCAACACCCACATCCCCTGAATGAATACAAATAACTCCATCAGGATGCCTTGTGGAATTGTTCCTTATCGAACAAAGAAATGAAGTAAAAACCTAGGACCATGAAAAGAAAGAATTTGCATTTATATAGCACCTTTTGTAAGCTCAGGATGTCCCAGAGGGCTTGACAGCCAGCGCAGCACTTCTGAAGTGTAGTCACTGTCGCAGTGTAGAAACAAGATGATCTATGAACCACACAGCCTTTCCCAATCATGCGTTGCAGTTGGGTAATTAAAGACGCCTTACCGTAGTCCAATGTGGTATGGGATGGTGCCAGATGATGATCTTGGCTTTATCTTCTACACAGAAACTTCACGTAACTAATGCTGTAATGATAATTTGATGACACCCTATAAAAATTCGTCAGTCTGTATTTTCTAGTCAGGTATGCTTCAGCATATGTTAAAATGAAATATAATTAGTTTGTGTGTGTGTGTGTGTATTTATCAGTCTCCACTTACTGTCATTATTCACTGATTACAAGTTCACTTTGCTTGTTCACCTCTAGATTTGATTAATCCTAAGCCCTGACTGGTATCCCATCTCCATTCTTCACAAATTTGGCTGCCCATAGGTTGTCTTGCGCCAAGTCCCGCTCACCCACCACCTCAAACCCTGCTATTATGCTACATCGGTTCCCCAATCCCGAGAGCATTAAGTTAACATTCCTTTATCTTCAAATTCCATTACTTAATATGCTTTACTGACTGTATCACTGTGGCATCCGCCAACCTTTCAAGCCCTTCTTTAACCCCCATCTCTTCAACCGCCATTTAGGGGAGGCGGTAGCATACTGCTAATATCACTGGACTAGTGATCCAGAGGCCCAGACATGGGTTCAAATCCCACCACAGCAGCTGGTGGAATTTAAATTCAATTAATAAATCAAGAATTGAAAGCTAGTCTCAGTAATGGTGACCATGAAACTATCATCGGTTGTCATAAAAACCCATCTGGTTCATAAATGTCCTTTAGGGAAGGAAACCTGCCGACCTCACCTGGTCTGGCCTACATGTGACTCCGGGTCCACAGCAATGTGGTTGACTCTTAACTGCCCCCTGAAATGGCCTCGCAAGCCTCTCAGTTCAAGGGCAACCAGGGATGGGCAACAAGTGCTGGCCTTGCCAGTGACACCTACATCCCGTCAAAGAATATATTTTTTTTAAAATCTGCACCTTTCAATCCTCTGGCCTTTTATCTATCCCTTCACCCTGCCACTTTTGATAAAGTTTTTAGTTACACTGACCCAACTCCAAGGCCCCCTCCAAATACATCCACAGCTCTCTCTCCACTTTTAAGAAATGCTTCGGGTAAGAGGGTCAGCCCTTTAAGACTGAGATGAGGAGCAATTTCTTACTGATGGGATTGTGAATCTTTGGCATTCTCTACTCCAGAGGGCTGTGGGCGGTCAGTCATTGAGTCTATTTTCATTGGGTCATTTTTGGATTGACACGCTCTCACTAGTGGAGTGCCACAGGGATCAGTGCTGGGGGCTTCAACTGTTTACAATCTTTATCGGTGAACTGGATTAAGGGACCGAGTGTACGGTTGCTAAATTTGCTGAGTTAGGCAGGAGAGAGTCCTTGTGGAGAGGACGTGAGGAAAATGTGAACTTATTAACTTTGGCAAGCAGAATAGAAAAGAAGCATATGATTTAAACAGGGAGAGGTTGCAGAACACTGGGGTACAGAGGGATCTGGGTGTCCTGGTAGTTGAATCACAAAAAGTTAGTATGCAGTTAACAGCAAGTGATTAGGAAGGCAAGTGAAATGTTGCCATTTATTGCAAGGAGAATGGAATATAAAAGTAGAGATGTTTTGCTACATCTGTACAGGGCCTTGGTGAGACTGCATCTGGAACACTGTGTACAGTTTTGGTTTCCTTACTTAGGAAAGGATATAAATGCATTAGAGGCAGTGCAGAGAAGGTTCACTGGACTGATTCCTGGGATGAAGGGATTATATGAGGAAAGGTTGAACATTGGAGTTTAGATGAATGAGAGGTGATCTCATTGAAACTTATATGATACTGAGGGAACTTGACCAGGTAGATGCTAAAAGGATGTTTCCCCTTGTGGGAGAGACTAGAACCAGGGGACACAGTTTAAAAATAAGAGGTCTCCCGTTTAAGATGGAGATGAGAATTTTTTCTCACAAAGTGTTGTCAGTCAGTGGAATTCTCTTCCCTGTAGAGCGGTGGAGGCCGGGTCAATTAATATTTTCAAAGCTGAGTTAGGTCGATTCTCAACTGACAAGGGAATCAAAGGGTATAGGGGGTAGACAGGGGAGGCCACAATCAGATCAGCCATGGTCTTATCAAATGGTGGAGCAGGTTCAAGGGGCCGAATGGCCTACTCCTCCTAATTCATATGTTCGTATGTTCAAGACTGAGATTGATAGATTTTTGGACATAAAGGAAAAACAGGGTTAGAGCAGCAGAATGGAGTTTAACCATGTTCTTACTGAATGGTGTAACAGGCGCAAGGGGCTGAATGGCCTCCTCCTGTTTCTATGCTCAACAATAACAGCAACTTACTTTTCTAAAACACTTTTAACATAATAGAATGTCCCAAGGCGCTTCACAGGAATGTTATAAAACCAAGCATGACACTGAGTCACATAAGGAGATATTAGGTCAGATGACCAAAAGCTTGGTCAAAGAAGGAAGTTTTAAGGAATGTCTTAAAGGAGGAAAGCGAGATGGAGAGATGTAGGGAGGGAATTCAAGATCTTGGGGTTCAGACAACTGAAGGTACAGCCACCAATGGTGGAGTGATTATAATTGGGAGTGCACAGAGGGCCAGAATTAGAGGAGTTCAGTGATCTCAAAGGGTTGTGGGGTTGGAGGAGATTACAAAGATAGGGAGGGGCCAGGCACAGAGGGATTTGAAAACAAGGAAGAGGAGAACTCTAAAATCAAGATGTTGTTTCACCAGGTCAGCGAAACATAGTGGGTGATAGGATAATTGGGTCTTCCTATGAGTTAAGACATGAGCAGCAGAGTTTTGGATGAGCTGAAGTTTACGGCAGAATGTGGGAGAGCAGCCAGGAGCGTGTTAAAATAGTCGAGTCTAGAGGTAATGCAGGCATGTCCTTCAAGGGAAGAGGGAATAGGGCAGAAATAAACAAGCGGGAGGCAGCAAAGCTGTATAATATAGTCATAATGTAGGTATCTTGTTGGAATCAATATATTGAATGGTTTTATTGGACTTTATTGAATTGGATTACAGGATAGAAAATGATGACAACCTTTGGCTCACTCTTCTCTGAGACCTTTAATCACTTCAGACTGTTTCATTTGTTGATCAGAGATAATCAGTTGGTGGAACTAATAACACAAAGTGGAGGCCATTGAGTTAACAATTCACAGAACAAGGTCATAAAAGATGCGGAATAAAGCGTCATAAAATTCAAATGCTTTGAATGTGCTATCACTTTGGTGATAATTCACATCTGATGTGCAATACTTACTCAAGTTCAACTAGTAACTCACACATTTTTCAGAATTTTCTCAATTTCATGTCTTCAGCATGAAGGACCACTCCAGAAGGGAGCCCTCCCTCCTTACGAACGAAAGTGTGCCCTTGTGCGTGAATTAGCGTGATGTTGAGAGATCTCGGGCAGAATCCCTCATTCCTGTATTTGACTAAAAGAGTGGGGTCTTCTCTTGTTCACCCTTTGAAGTGAAAATGACCATGTTTGTCATCTAGGTTGTTTGGTGGGGTTCCAGTGGGTGCTTGGGTGACTGCTAAGGCCGATCTGCACCTTCTGCTGTGAATAGGATAGGATACTGCAAATGGTTGAGTTTTGGAAGAGTTTCTGGTTTGGGATTTTCTCTCCTTGCCTCTTCTCTCTGCCTCTGATGTGCTCTTGTTTTCGAAGGAAGCCACACCGCTTTTCATTTGGTTGCGCCAGGTGCAGTGACCCTGGGGGAGCTTCTCCCAGGACTGGGAGTCGACATCAGAATTCCTAAGTGAAGCCTTCACAGTGTCCTTGTAGTGCTCCCCTTGACCCCAGTGAGAGTCAAATTCTCCATTGAAGATTCGCTTTGGTCAGCGAGTGTCAGGCATTCTGGCTCTGTGACCTGCCCAGCTCAGTTGTGACTGTCTCGGTATGGTGAGGATGCTTGGCATGTCAGCTCAGGTGAGCAGCTCAGTGTCTGGTCTTTTGTCCTGCCACCTGGTCTTCAGAAGCTCCTGAAGGCAGCTCAAGTGAAGGTGGTCGAGCTTCTTGGCACGACACTGGCACACAGTCCAAATCCTGCATGGAGAGGGCAGAGAGAGCAGGACTGTTGTTCTACAGACTTTGTTTAGTAGGCAGGTTTACTCCTCTTCATTCCTAATCTGATGTACATTTGCTTTGATCATTCTTGCAGTAGCTGGGACACTTCCTCCCAGAACTCTCAGTCCCTCAGTTATAATAAGACTCTTGTTTCTGGCGTTGTGTGTAGATTTGCCAGAAAGTTGTAGCTGAATAGCAGCTGCTTTAATGCAGTGTTCCCTCTTGTTTTTTTTTTTCTTGGCTGTGCACAGCCCCAGTCTGTCTCCCTGGCAACAGTCTGAGGCTGAATCAGACCATTTGCAATCTTGGCGTCATATCTGGCCCCGAGCTGAACTTCCGACCACATATCTGCACCATCACTAAGGTCACCTACTTCCTCTTCTGTAGCATCACCTAACTGTGCCTCTGCCCCTGCTCATTTCCTGCCGATACCTTCACCCACACCTTTGTCACATCTAGACTTGGTTATGATCAGGCACCCCTGGTTGGCCTCCCCCCATCCTGCCCTCTGTCACTCTGTAGCCTGTGTCCTACTCACATCAAATGCTATTCACCCATCACCCCTGTACTCACTGACCTGCACGGGCTCCTGGTTAAGCAACATCTTAATTTTAAATTTCTCATATTTGTTTTCTAATCCCTCACCCCCCTCCCTATCTATGTAACCGCCTACAACCCTGTGAGGTCTCTGTGCTCCTCCAATCCCAGCCTGTTGTGCATCCCTAATTTTCTTTGCTGCACCATTGGTGGCCGTGCCTTCAGCTGCCCTAAGATTGGGAATTCCTTCTGGATTCCCTCCGTAAATCTCTCTGCCTCTCGACCTCTCTTTCCTCCTTTTCAGACACTCCTTAAAACCTACCTCTTTGACCAAGCTTTTGACCCTCTGCCCTATATATCTCCTTATGTGGCTTGGTGCCAAATGTTGCTTTGTAATGCTGCTTGTGGTGTCTATTCGTTGTTTATCACACTGCACGGTACATTCCGAGTTGCTGAGGAATCATTGCATTTAAGCTGCTGCACTTGTCAATGTGGCAGTCTTTTACTGTTGGGAAAACAGATAGTTACATTGCCTGAAATAATAACGCATGCCCTGAGCAAACAGAGTAAAAGTACATGTAGATGTTTTGCAAGTCCTGTCATCGTTTTGACTTGTGCTTCTGGGAAATCAAATAAAGAAATTCTGTCATTTTCATGGAACCAGGAGCTTGAAAGTGTTTGTGAATCTGAGAACGCTCGTCCCCAACACCAGTGAACTCCATCTGCGTGTATCCTGTCTACGTTAATTGGACATTGTGCTCTGATGGGCATAGATCAGATTTAGCACAGTCTGACAGCAGAATCCTCCATCACAGGGAGTAATACCTGTCTTTGTAAAATAGCATAACAGCCAGCTGACAACTGAGTGGGACCCTCTGCAAGTGTGAGAGCATCATGTAAATATGTGCATTGCAGCTAAGTCTGCCTCTGTAACCTCCTCCAAGCCTATGTCCCTCCTAGATCTCTGTGCTCCACCATTGATGGCCTTGCCTTCAGCTGCCTGGGCCCTAAGCTCTGCAATGCCTTTTCTAAACATAGGGACAGGACAATGTTCCGCCATTCAATGAGATCATGCTTGAACTATGACTTAACTCCATATAAACCTCTCTGCCACTCAACCTGTTCCTCCTCCTTTAAGATGCCCTCCATGATCAGTGGTCCAATCCTTTGGCCAGACTTCATGAAACGTTTTGCTATGTTGAAGGTGTTACATACATCGAAGTAATAATTGTTGAAGGTGATATCAAGGTGTACCGGTGATGTCACTGGACTGGTAATCCAGAGGCCCAGGTTAAAGCTCTAGGGACATGGGTTCAAATCCCACCACGGCAGCTGGTGGAATTTAAATTTAATTGATAAAATCTGGAATTGAAAAGCTAGTCTTGGTAATAGTGACTATGAAACCATTGGTTCACTAATGTCTTTTAGGGAAGGAAATCTGCCATCCTTACCCAGGTCTGGCTTACATGTGACTCCAGACCCACAGCAATGTGGGTGACCATTAACTGCCCTCTGAAATGGCCTAGCAAGCCACTCGGTTCAAGGGCAGTTAGGGATGGGCAACAAATGCGGGCCTTGCCAGCGACGCCCCCATCAAAGAAATAAAAAAAGGCCTCTAGTCAGTGATGAACTGCATTTGATGTCTCCTCTTGGGAGATACCTTTCATCCACAAGTTGAAGTGAAATACTGTGTTATTCCCAAATGCATTGCTTTAGATGATTGATTTTGCAATGTCTCTCTTTGGTAGAATGTTTCTAATGGAAATCGCTTCTTCTTTGTTAGCTACACACTGCTTTCCCTATGTGAAGAAACGCATTCCTGTCATGTACCAACAACATATTGACCTGAACCCTATTGAGGTAGCAATCGATGAAATGGGCAATAAAGTGACAGAACTGCAAACATTGTGCTCCTCTTCAGATGTCGATATGATCAAGTTACAGCTGAAACTCCAAGGCAGCGTCATTGTACAGGTGATTCCTCTTTCTTCAATTATTTGTGCATAAATATAAAACACGATAACCTCTCCATATTGGGAGCAGTTGGGAATTTGCCCTCAAAATGTGTTTCAAAAAGTGCTGGTTAGTTTACTGAACCATTTGCTAGTTTTGTTGGAGGACACTAGTTAGTTTCTTGGTGAACTGAGTGTTTTTTGATCTGCAAAAATGTTTAAAAGGTGCCAGTGCGCCTGGGAAAATGAACCCAGTTTGAAGAAGGTTCCAGAACCAGCACAATCGACGGAATCCTGACGTGGGGGCGGGGCCTGACCCAACAAATTGAATCTTGAACCAGCGGAAAACACGAATGTAATAGGTTTTGGCCGTAACTTAGCTGTATTTAAAATTCTCCGATCTTTGGGGCCATTTCAGCTTATAACACAACCAGCATAGTTTCAATGCAATCTTGGCAAAATAATGAACTGCAGCAATTGGGAACTGAACTGAACAGCAAATTTGGGATTTACAGGCGAGGTGTGGTATGCGGTGTTTGTTAGCTAGCCTGGGCTTCCAGCCTTTCAGTTGTTCATTGTAAAACCCAGAGAATAATGTACTTTGGAACAATGCAATGAGAGAGAGTCAGTGAGAAGAAGTTAGACCCAGATTTGCTACAGGCATAGTAAAGAGCCAGAACGGCCAGACAGAGAGATGAGAGTTGACAGCAGCATGGGAAATGTTTTAGATTTTTACCTGAAAGTAACTGTCCATTATCAATAATGTTAGCAATAAAATCATGAAACCTCCATAACATTTTTGGAACTGAGGTGACAATTTTTAAAAATATATTTCGAGCAGCGATGAATGATGACTGGAATAAAGACAGCACATAAAGAATGCTTTTATAAATGTATTTAGGTAGCGATGTATGTGGCTCAGTTGGCAGCACTCTTGCCCCTGAGTCACAAAGTTCCTGCTTCAAGGAGCTCAAGGCCTACGAGGTGGTGGAGGCTGAGAAGATCAGTGTTTCGAAGGGAAACTGGATTGGCAATATGCTTGCTGGGCTGCGAGGAGAGCGAGCAAGGGAACAGGACCGACTGGATAGAGAACTGACGTGGGCTCAATGGGCCGAATGGCCGCCTTCTGTGCCGTAATGACTCTTTGGCGCCAAGTCACCACCCCAGGACTTGAGCATACAAGTCAGGCTGACACTCCTGGTGCAGTACAGTCAGAGATGCCAACTTTCAGACAAGACATTAAGCTGAGGCCCGCCTGCCCTTTCGGGTGGATGTAAGAGGTCTCATGGCAACTATTTCGAAGAGGAGCAGGGGGCATTCTCCCCGATGTCCTGGCTAATATCGATCTGGAAAGCACTTTGAGGTGCCCAGTGCTCATGAAAGGCGCTATATAATTGCAAGTCTTCCTTTTTTTTATTCAGAAAGTTATATTATCCAGAGGTGTAAATATTTAGTTTGATATATAAATATTAACATCTCTCTCTAATATAAGGGACATATATATCTATATCTCAAGATATAATTATACCGGGATGGTAAGAAGCTGTGTGTCTGTGTGAATTTGATCACGTGAAAAATGGCACAATTTTTGCTATAGTTATTGCAGTCACACAATAATGAGCGATGTTCTTTTACTTATTCCTATAGGTGAATGCAGGCCCATTAGCGTACGCTCGGGCATTCCTTGAAGAAACTAATGTGAAAAAGTACCCAGATAATAAATTGAAACAACTGAAGGGAGTGTTCAGGTAAGGCTGACATTTCCGAGCTGTTACAACAGAAGTGGATAAGATGCTATTTTAAGTTTAGGAGCAGGAGTGGACCATACAGCCCCTCAAGCCTGCGATACGATCACGGTTCATCTTGCACCTGAACTCCACTTTCCCATGTCCCTTTGTAAGTGGAATTCTTAAGCGTTGGTTGTGAAGAAGACACTGAGACTGGGATGCTATGGTGGAGAGTGTTTGTCGCTTGCCGCAGAGCTTACTTCTCCACTCTAACACCCCCCCGCCCAGTGCTAGCTGACTCTTTTTTTATACACACATCTGAGGATGATTGACTAACCAGTATCTAACACTTGTTCACGTTATTACCATAAACTGCGAGGTATTTAATGTGCATCAACAGAACCTGTTAGAAACATAGAGAGCAGGAGTAGTCCATTCGGCCCTTCGAGCCTGCACCACCATTCATTATAATCATGGCTGATCATCCAACTCAATAACCTGCTCCCGCTTTCTCCCCATATCCTTTGATCCCTTTCGCCCCAAGAGCGAAATCTAACTCCTTGAAAACATACAATGTTTTGGCCTAAACTACTTTCTGTGGTAGCGAATTCCACAGCTCACCACTCTCTGGGTGAAGAAATTTCTCCTCATCTCAGTCATAAATGGTCTATCCCATATCCTCAGACTGTGACCCCTGGTTCTGGACTCCCCCACCATCGGGAACATCCTTCCTGCATCTACCCTGTCTAGCCCTGTTAGAATTTTATGGGTTTCTTTGAGATCCCTGCTCGTTTTTCTGAACTCCAGCGAATATAATCCTAAGCGACTCAATCCCTCCTCATATGTCAGTCCTGCCATCCCAGGAATCAGTCTGGTAAACCTTCGCTGCGCTCCCTCTATAGCAAGAACATCCTTCCTCAGATAAGGAGGCCAAAACTGCACACAATATTCCAGGTGTGGTCTCACCAAGGCCCTGTATAATTGCAGCAAGATACCCCTGCTCCTGTACTCGAATCCTATCGCTATTAATGCCAACATGCCATTTGCCTTCTTTACCGCCTGCTGCACCTGCATGCTTACCTTCAGTGACTGGTGTACAATAGTAACACCCTTGATTCCCGGAGAGTTCAAAAATCTGTCTGCTCCAGCCTTGGATATATTCAACAATGGAGCATCCACATCCTCTGGGGTAGACAGTTCCAAAGATTCACAACCCTCTGAGTGAAGAAATTGCTCCTCATCTCAGTCCTAAATGACCAGCCCCTTATCCTGAGACTGTGCCACCATGTTCTAGGTTCCCCAACCAGCAGAAACAATCTCTCCGTGTCTACCCTGTCAAGCTCCTTCAGAACCTTGTATGTTTACATAATATAAAGAGCAGCAGAGAATGACTGAAAGGTTAATCAGGAGAAAGAAATTAGAGTATGAGAGGAAGCTAGCTAGCAATGTAAAAACGGATAGCAAGAGTTTCTACAGGTATTTAAAAAGGAGAAGATTTAGTAAAGTGAGTGTTGGTCCTCTAGAGCGTGACAGTGGGGAGTTACTAGTAGATAATAAGGAAATGGCGGAAGAAATGAACAAATATTTTGTTTCTTTGTTCACTATAGTGGATACGAAAAACATTCCAGTAATAGCTGCAAATCAGGAGGTGAACAGGGGAAAGGAACTTGGTGAAATTGAAATCACTAGGGAAATGGTACTGAGCAAATTGATGGAGCTGCGGGCTGGCAAGTCTCCGGGTCCTGATGGACCACATCCTAGGGTCTTAAAAGAGGTGGCTAATGAGGTAGTCGATGCGCTGGTGTTAATTTTCCAAAATTCGCTAGATTCTGGAAAGGTTCCATCAGATTGGAAAGTAGCAAATTCTATTCAAAAAAGATGGAGGCAGGAAACAGGAAACTATAGGCCAGTTAGCTTGACGTCTGTCATGAGGAAGTTATTAGAATTGATCGTTAAGAATGTTATAGCTGGGCACTGAGAAGAGCCCAAGGGAAGAATCAGCATGGTTTTGTGAAAGGAAAATCATGTTTAACCAATTTGTTGGAGTTTTTTGAAGGAGTAACATGGGCTGTGGATAAAGGGGAGCCTGTAGATGTACTGTACTTGGATTTCCAGAAGGCATTTGATAAGGTGCCACATTAAAGATTAAGACGGAAAATAAAAGCGTATGGTGTAGTGGGTAACATATTAGCATGGATAGAAGATTGACTGGCTGGCAGAAAGCAGAGAGTATACATAAATGGGTCTTTTTCTGATTGGCAGGATGTGACGAGTGGAATCCCACAGGGGTCTGTACTGGGGCCTCAACTTTTTACAATTTATATCAATGGCTTAGATGAGGGGAGTGAAAGCATAGTAGCTAAATTTGCAGATGACACAAAGATAGGTAGGAAAGTATGTTGTGAAGAGGACATGAGGAAGTTGCAGATGGATGTAGATAGCTTGAGTGAGTGGGCAAAGATCTGGCAAATGGAGTTTAATGTGGGAAAATGTGAAGTTGTTCAATTTGGCAGGAAGAATAAAAAAGCAGAGTATTACGTAAATGGAGAATGGCTGCATAATTCTGAGGTGCAGAGGGATCTAGGTGTTCTAGTACATGAGTCACAAGAAGTTAGTATGCAGGTACAGCAAGTAATTAAGAAGGCTAATGGAATGCTATCCTTTATTACGAGCGGGATTGAACATAAAAGTAAGGATGTTATGCTTCAGTTATTCAGGGCATTCGTGAGACCACACCTCGAATACTGTGTGCAGTTTCGGTCTCCTTATTTAAGGAAGGATGTAAATGCGTTGGAGGTGGTTCAAAGGAGGTTTACTAGATTGATACCTGGAATGAGTGGATTGTCTTATGAGGAAAGGTTAGACAGACTGGGCTTGTTTTCACTGGAGTTTAGGAGAGTGAGAGGTGATTTGATTGAAGTATATAAGATCCTGAACGGCCTTGACAAGGTGGACGTGGAAAGGATGTTTCCTCTTGTGGGTGAGTCCAGAACTAGGGGGGCACTGTTTTAAAATTAGGGGTCACCCTTTTAGGACAGAGATGAGGAGAATTTTTTTCTCTCAGAGGGTTGTGTGACTTTGGAACTCTCTTCCTCAGAAGATGGTGGAGGCGGGGTCACTGAACATTTTTAAGGCAGAGGTAGATAGATTCTTGTCAGGCAAGGGAATCAAAGGTTATCGGGGTTAGATGATAATGTGGAATTCAAAACAGAAGATGATCAGCCATGATCTTATTGAATGGTGGAGCAGGCTTGAGGTGCCGAATGGTCTACTCCTGTTCCTATTTCCTATGGTCTTATGTTTCAATGAAATAGCCTCTCATTTTTCTAAACTCCAGAGAATATAGGCCCAATTTACTCAGCCCCCTCATCCCAGAGACCAATCTAGTGATCTTTTGCTGTACCGCCTCCAATACAAGTATATCCTTCCTTAAATATATAGACTAAAACTGCATACAGTACTCAGGTGGAATCTCACATTGCAGCAGGACATCCTTACTCCTGTACTTCAAATCCCTTGCAATAAAGGCCTGCATGTTATCTGCCTTAACTGCTGATTAGTGTGCATTGACAGGTTCCTTACTGTGTTCACAGGCAATTTGTTGACGCTTGTGGGCAAGCCTTGATTATAAACGAGCGTTTGATCAAGGAAGATCAAGTTGAATATCAAGAGGAAATGAAGGCAAACTATAGAGAAATGGTTCGTGAGCTGTCCAAAATCATGCAGGAACAGGTGAGTTTGACATGGAGCAAAATCTGTCTCATGGAAACCTCCTGTATTCCTAGAAGACTTATATTTTCCCCAGTGCATTTCCTTGTTTTCCCAAAGGCAATGCTGCTTCAAACTCTAACTCACAGAATGATCGGAGATTAAGTATTTGATTGTAAGAAGATGCTAATATACCGTGTTGGAACTCTCTGGGCTCTGTTAGAACACAGAAGCATTCACAAATCTATCAGGGTCAAAAGCAAGATTGCTTCATCACCCATTCATCCAGTTTCCACATTCAGATAGAATATTTGCCTCATCCTGTAAATCATAGAGCAGTGAAGGAGGCCATTCAGCCCACTGTGCCTGTGCTGGCTCTTTGAAAGAGCAATCCAATTGGTCCCACTTCCCCCTGCTCCTTCAACATAACCCTGCCGATTTCTCCTTTGCTTTAAGAAGAAACATAGTTGGGGATGTTGGGAGCAATTATCACTGGCGTTTGTTGTACCTGTGATTCTTAGAAACCCATTTTCTGAAAACTCTGTCTTCTAACCTGCCAGATCGCACATCATTCAAGCAAATTCAGACTGGGTGCAGTATGCAGAATTACTGTCTCTGTGTGCCGATAGCCCCAAAGCCAAGAGTTACCTTGGCACCGCAGGTTAATCTTCTCTTGCACTTGTGCGTTTCAGCCACATCTACTTGATTCATTCAGATTAACCTGCCTTTCATTGTGTGTTCTTTCATTTTGAACACAAGGGTCAATAGACATTAATGGGCAGAGAGGTCATGGGAAAATCTGGCACCCAGAATAAACATGAGTCAATGTTCTTTGCAAATCAGTTGCTATTTGGCACGACGCCTCATAATTCTTGTCTGTAAAGGAGTTTGTAACTATTTGATTTTAACATCAAGGTAAGTATCATAGAATTCGGAGGTATGATGACTCCAGATTGAAGACTTTTACCTTTCTCCTCTTTCTAGAGAAAAAAAGATGAAATCTTTTACTTGCCTCTTGCAATATGTTCTTTTATTCATTCTGTTTCTGTATGGTAAAAGTTACTGAATGCCAAAAGAGGGAAAAAAAAGCTGTCCACAAACTCTGCATTGAATGATCAGTGGTCCCATCTCCAAATGTCTTCAGGCCGTGTGTCAGTCAATCCTGGACAACCATTGTAAACCAAGACAATTTGACTCTCCAGTTCCAGATTTATAAATGCACCTGGGCTTCCAGTTTCTACTGAGAACAGCCCAGCTCCTGTTAATTCCATGTTATGTTTTTTATTGTGGGAGTCGTTAGGCCTTTTTTCCCCCAGTTTGTATGCAAAGTTGGCTTTTTTTTTGAGTGCTAAGGCAAGTGCAATTGCAAGTTGTATTTGCATTGGCAGGTCCCTGGAGTGGAACTGTTTTCACACCTTCACAGCATACTTCACAATTACCAGGAATTTTTTTATTATTCGTCACGGGATGTGGGCTTCGCTGGCTGGGCCAGCATTTATTGCCTATCCCTAATTGCCTATGAGAAGGCTGTGGTGAGCTGCCTTCTTGAACCTCTGCAGTCCATGTGGTGTAGGTACACCCGCAGTGCTGTTAGGGAGGGAGTTCCAGGATTTTGACCCAGCAACAGTGAGGGAACGGTGATATATTTCCAAGTCAGGATGGTGAGTGACTTGGAGGGGCACTCCCAGGTGGTGGTGTTCCCATGTGTCTGCTCTCACTGTCCTTCTAGGTGGTAGTGGTCGTGGGTTTGGAAGGTGCTGTCTAAGGAGCTTTGGTGAGTTTCTGCAGAGCATCTTGTAGATGAGTTTCTGCAGAGCATCTTGTAGATGGTACACACTGCTGCTACTGTGCGTCAGTGGTGGAGGGAGCGAATGTTTGTGGATGTGGCGCCAATCAAGCAGGCTGCTTTGTCCTGGATAGTGTCAAGCTTCTTCAGTGTTGTTGGAGCTGCACTCATCCAGGCAAGTATTCCATCACATTCCTGACTTGTGCCTTGTAGATGGTGGACAGGCTTTGGGGAGTCAGGGGGTGAGTTACTCGCTGCAGGATTCTTAGCCTTTGGCCTGCTCTTGTAGCCACAGTATTTACTGATGATTGAGAGTAGGCTGATGGGGTGGTAATTGGCCGGGTTGGATTTGTCCTGCTTTTTGTGTACAGGACATACCTGGGCACTTTTCCACATAGCCGGGTAGATGCCAGTGTTGTAGCTGTATTGGAACAGCTTGGCTAGGGGCACGGCAAGTTCTGGAGCACAAGGCTTCAGTACTATTGCTGGAATATTGTCAGGGCCCATAGCCTTTGTAATGTCCAGTGCCTTCAGCCATTTGATATCATATGGAGTGAATCAAATTGGCTGAAGACTGGCATCTATGATGCTGAGGACCTCTGGAAGAGGCCGAGGTGGATCATCCACTCGGCACGTCTGGCTGAAGATTGTTGCAAATGCTTCAGCCTTATCTTTTGCACTGTTGTGCTGGGATCCCCCATCACTGAGGATGGGGATATTTGTGGAGCTTCCTTCGGTGAGTTGTTTAATTGTCCACCACCATTCACGACTGGATGCAGCAGGACTGCAAAGCTTAGATCTGCTCTGTTGGTTGTGGAATTGCTTAGCCTTGACTATCGCTTGTTGCTTATGCTGTTTGGCACGCAAGTAGTCCTGTGTTGTAGCTTCACCAGGTTGACACCTCATTTTTAGGTATGCCTGGTGCTGCTCCTGGCATGTCCTCCTACACTCTTCATTGAACCAGGGTTGATCCCCTGGCTTGGTGTTATTGGAAGAGTGGGGGATATGCCAGGCCATGAAGTTACAGATTGTGGTTGAGTATAACTGTTTTTTGCTTGCGGTTATGTAAAGGGGCCAATTTGTATGTGCCTTGTGCGGGACTTTTGGGTTCCCGCACAGATTAGAGGGAACGTTGCTATATCCTGTTCTTTGTTGAACATATTTTTGCTTTCCCCAGGAATACCAGCGATAATCTTCCGGCATAAGTTCCATGATGTCGCCGCACATAGTAACGAAGGAATATTAAACTCGCAGCTTCCTTGCATCTGTGGGATTGTCCTCTTGGTCTCCTATAGATGTCATGCTGGAAGTCAGCTTGGTTAAAGGGGCTCAGGTAGCAGGAGTGGGGTTAGTTTGGTAGCTTTCAGTGTTCCATTTCTTAATGCAAATACCAACGTACCCTGCTTAGCACCAAGCGTACGGAGAAAAAGACACCCCCAAGGTTTTTGACAGACCCAGTTAATTTAAACAACAGACTTCTCCTGGGAGCATTGGTAACGTTATCACCGGTCCCAGGTTGCTAGGTCCTAGCCTCTGAGGGTTATTGTTTTGGGGAAAGAAAAAAATGGTTTTCGATAAATTCTCTTCACTCTCTGATTGGGACCTCGTCAAAATTCTGACTGGCGGGTGTGGGAAATTTTGTAATTTAAGCATAAAAATGATAACTTTGCTGGGTCTTTTCCAAACATGAGTGGGTCATCGTGTCACAGGACCTTCCATTTAAGAGTGAGATGAGAATTTTCTTTCCTTTGAGGTTCATTAGTATTTGGAATTCTCTTCTCCAGTGAGCAGTGGAGGCTAGGCCAATGAATATGAAGGCTGAGTTAGACAGATTTTTGATCGACAAGTGAGTCAAGGGTAATGAGGGACAGACAGGAAAGTGGAGTTGAGGCCACATCGGATCAGCCATGATCTTATCAAATGACGGAGCAGGCTCGAGGGGCCGAATGGCCTACTCCTGCTCCTAGTTCTTGTATGAGTGACCATTTAACAAAGCAGCCAAACTAAACTCTTGTCAAGTGTCCTGGTTCGTTGAGTGACCTTCAAATGTATTCCTTCTACCCAAACATTATCATTTTTTAACCTTATTTGCTTCAGTCATTTATATCAAAGTTTGCCATATTTCATTTGGCCAATTGATTGTTCAGAAGTAAAAGCAGAAAATGCTGGAAGTACTCAGCAGGTCAGGGATCATCGGTGGAGAGAGAAACAGAGTTAACGTTTCAGGTTGCAGACCTTCAGAACTCATTTAGCTGTCTTGTAGATTTAAAATGGACCCCAAAAAGAAAAGAAGAATCTATAAATTCAAAAGAGTTTTGATGAATAATAATGGTCGGAATGTAAATTCAGGGAGGTCTTGTGGTGCCGTGGGCAGTGACCCTGCCCCGGAGCCAGAAGCTCTGGGTTCGAGTCCCGCACTGGGACTTGACGGCTGACGAAGGTGCGTTCGTTCTGCGGCCAAACAGGTTGGGTATCAACTTGTAAATCCTCCCAATATTCCAGTGGTAGGCGGTAAGAGGGGGAGCCATGCTTGATGTGGAGTGGCGCCTCTCAAGCTACAGCCTCTGGTGACCTGTTCCAGGAAAAACTAGCTATGGTAGTAGGCCTAAGCACCTAATCGCTCCACCACTAGCGGCTGTGCCTTAAGTTGCCTTGGCCCCAAGCTCTGCAGTTCCCTCCCTAAACCTCTCTATATATAACACAAAAACAGAATTACCTGGAAAAACTCAGCAGGTCTGGCAGCATCGGCGGAGAAGAAAACAGTTGACGTTTCAAGTCCTCATGACCCTTCGGCAGAACTTTTTATCTCTCTATATATATCTCTCCTCCTTAAAATCTACCTGTTTGACTGGGCTTTTAGTCACTCGTTCTAATATCTGCTTATGTGGCTCAGTGTCAAATTTTAGAAAGAAAAGAAAGACTTGCATTGATATAGCGTTTTTCACAACCACTGGACATTTCAAAGTGCTTTACAGCCAATGAAGTACTTTGTTGAAGTGCAGTGCCTGATGTAATGATGGAAATGCGGTAAGAAGCTCCCACAGACGGCTTTGTGATAATGACCAGTTAATCCACTTTAGTGATGTTGATTGGGGAATAAATATGGATCAGGACACCAGGGATAACTCCCCTTCTCTTCAGATAGTGCCAGGGCACCTCTGATAGCACAGCACTCCACTCCCTCAGCACTGCACTGGAGTGTCGACCTTGATTTTTGTGATCAAACGCTGGGCTGGGATTTGAACCCGGGACACACCCACTGAGCCACAGCTGGCATTTAATAATCAGACAAAACGGCTGCGTATGGCTCCTTTAAAGCACCTCGGGTCGTTTTTTGCCACATTAAAGGCGCTATATAAATACAGGTGGTTGTTTTAGAATCTGCTCAATTTCCCTTGAAATAAAAACTGGGCCGTTTCTGTGAAGAGGATTGCCAGATTTACTCCTGAGTGGCGAGTTCAAACTCTACACTGTTCGGTTGCGTGGGAAAAGATGTCAATTCTGGAACTGAATGGTGAGGCCTGTGAAAGGTAATGACTGGGTGTCGAGTACGGAATGGTGCTGAACATTAAATCTGCCAAAGATTTGGCACCTGAGACTAGAGAGAGGGTGTTACTCCCTCTCCTCCACGTTATCAAGCCCTCTGGCTGGAATCCAGTAGAGCATGTTAACAACAGTCTGTCTTGTGCATTCGAAAATCGGGAGTTTCTCCTCTCAGCCTGGAGCTAGAAGCAAATTTGCTGACAACATTAATGAGGACAGCGCCTTGATTTTGAAACATCTCTCCGTCATTTTTTTTTTAAGGAGTCCTTTGTTAAATTTCCATAGAGTTTTACAGTGCAGAAATAGGCCATTCAGCCCAGCTGCTCCATGCTGGTGTTTATGGTCCACGTGAGCTGCCTTCTACCCGACTTTGCCGCACCCTATCAACAGAACCTTTGATTCCTTCTTCCCTTGTGCTTATCCAGCGTCACCTGCTCCTATCTCTCATGTTATTAGCCCTTTCATCCCAGGAATTAAACTCGTGAACCTTTGTTGCACCCCCTCTAAATCAAGTATATCCTTTCTTAGGTAAGGAGACCAAAACTGTACACTGCACTCCAGGTGTGGTCTCACCAAAGCCTTGTACAATGGCAGAAAGACTTCTTTAACTTTTTACTGTAACCCCCGTCAATAATAGCAAACGTACCATTTACCTTGATAAAAACAAAAAACTACTGCGGATGCTGGAAATCCAAAACAAAAACAGAATTACCTGGAAAAACTCAGCAGGTCTGGCAGCAGCGGCGGAGAAGAAAAGAGTTGACGTTTCGAGTCCTCATGACCCTTCGGCAGAACTGAGTAAAGTTAGGAGAGGGGTGAAATATAAGCTGGTTTAAGGTTGGTGTGGGGGTGGGGTGGGGGGAGAGAAGTTGGGGGGTGGAGGGGGAGTGGTTGTGGAGACAAGCAAGCAATGATAGGAGCAGATAATCAAAAGATGTCACAGACAAAAGGAACAAAGAGGTGTTGAAGGTGGTGATATTATCTAAGAGAATGTGCTAATTAAGAATGGATGGCAGGACACACAAGGTACAGCTCTAGTGGGGGTGGGGTGGAAAGACTGACGACAGGGTATTACAGTTATAGATTTAAAAATAATGGAAATAGGTGGGAAAAGAAAAATCTATATAAATTATTGGAAAAAACAAAAGGAAGGGGGAAGAAACGGGAAGGGGGTGGGGATGGGGGAGGGAGTATAAGATCTAAAGTTGTTGAATTCAATATTCAGCCCGGAAGGCTGTAAAGTGCCTAGTCGGAAGTGCGCGGGAGATGGGCCGGACACGGTTGAGGGCCCTGTCAACGACCGTGGGTGGAAAACCTCGGTTAAGGAAGAAGGAAGACATGTCAGAGGAACTGTTTTTGAAGGTAGCATCATCAGAACAGATGCGACGGAGGCGAAGGAACTGAGAGAATGGGATGGAGTCCTTACAGGAAGCGGGGTGTGAGGAGCTGTAGTCGAGGTAGCTGTGGGAGTCGGTAGGCTTGTAGTGGATATTGGTGGACAGTCTATCATCAGAAATTGAGACAGAGAGGTCAAGGAAGGGAAGGGAAGTGTCAGAGATGGACCATGTGAAAATGATGGAGGGGTGGAGATTGGAAGCAAAATTAATAAATTTTTCCAGGTCCCGACGAGAGAATGAAGCCGCACCGAAGTAATCATCAATGTACCGGAGAAAGAGTTGTGGGAGGGGGCCGGAGTAGGACTGGAACAAGGAATGTACCACATACCCCATAAAGAGACAGGCATAGCTGGGGCCCATGCGGGTACCCATAGCCACACCTTTTATTTGGAGGAAGTGAGAGGAGTTAAAGGAGAAATTGTTCAGTGAGAGAACAAGTTCAGCCAGACGGAGGAGGGTAGTGGTGGATGGGGATTGTTCGGGCCTCTGTTCAAGGAAGAAGCTAAGGGCCCTCAGACCATCCTGGTGGGGGATGGAGGTGTAGAGGGATTGGACGTCCATGGTGAAGAGGAAGCGGTTGGGGCCAGGGAACTGGAAATTGTTGATGTGACGTAAGGTGTCAGAGGAATCACGGATGTAGGTGGGAAGGGACTGGACAGGGGGAGAGAGAAGGGAGTCAAGATAACGAGAAATGAGTTCCGTGGGGCAGGAACAGGCTGACACGATCGGTCTGCCGGGACAGTTCTGTTTGTGGATTTTGGGTAGGAGGTAGAAGCGGGCCATCCGAGGTTGGGTGACTATCAGGTTGGAAGCTGTGGAAGGAAGATCTCCAGAGGAGATAAGGTCAATGACAGTCCTGGAAACAATGGCTTGATGTTCAGTGGTGGGGTCATGGTCCAGGGAGAGGTAGGAGGAAGTGTCTGCGAGTTGACGCTCAGCCTCCGCGAGGTAGAGGTCAGTGCACCAGACAACAACAGCACCACCCTTGTCAGCGGGTTTGATGACAATGTTGGGGTTGGACCTGAGAGAACGGAGTGCAGTAAGTTCAGAGAGAGATAGATTAGAATGGGTGAGAGGAGCAGAGAAATTGAGACGTCTATAACTGTAATACCCTGTTATCAGTCTTTCCACCCCACCCCCACTAGAGCTGTACCTTGAGTGTCCTGCCATCCATTCTTAATTAGCACATTTTCTTAGATAATATCATCACCTTTAACACCCCTTTGTTCCTTTTGTCTGTGACATCTTTTGATTATCTGCTCCTATCATTGCTTGCTTATCCCTACAACCACCCCCCACCAACTTCTCTCCCCCCACCCCACCCCCACCCCCCAACCTTAAACCAGCTTATATTTCACCCCTCTCCTAACTTTACTCAGTTCTGCTGAAGGGTTATGAGGACTCGAAACGTCAACTCTTTACTTCTCCGCCGATGCTGCCAGACCTGCTGAGTTTTTCCAGGTAATTCTGTTTTTGTACCACTTACCTTCCTTGCCGTACCTGCATGCTAACTTTCTGTGGTTCTTCTACAAAGATCTTTCTGAATTCCAACATTTATTATCCTCACCTTTTAGAAAATATTCTGTTTTTCTGTTCTTTCTACCAAAATGGATCATTTCACATCTCCCCACATTATAGACAATCTGCCACCTTTTTGCATGGTTTCTATCTCTTTCCGACTGCTTTGCATCCTCCTCGCAACTTCAGCAAATCTGGATATATTATCCTTGATCTTCTCATCTAAGTTATTGATATGCTTTGTACGTAGCTGAGGCCCTCGCACAGATACTTGCAGCACTCCAGTAGTTACATCCTGTCTTCCTGAAAATGACCCATTTATTCCTACTCTGTTTTCTGTCCATCAACCCATGCTAATACATTTACCCTCAATCTCGTGAGCACTAATTCTGTGCAACAGCCTCTTGTGTGGCACCTTATCAAGTGCTTTCTCCGAATCTAAATACACCACATCCACTTGTTCCCTGTTATTTACCATGTTCGTTCCATCCTCAAAACACTCCAATGGATTTGTCAAGCACAGTTTCACTTTCATAAAAGCACATTGACACTGCTTGATCTTATGGTGATTTTCCAAGTACCCTATTACCATGTCCTTAATAATAGACCCTAACATTGTCCCCGCTATTGAAGTTAGGCTAACTGGCCTATAGTTCCCTGTTTTCTCTCTTGCTCCTTCCTTGAATAGCATGGTTACATTTTCTACCTCACTCCCCACTGGGAACTGTTCTAGAATCTAGGGCGTTCTGGAAGAATAAAACCAATGCATCAAACATTTCTACAGCCAACACTAGGACGTAGGCCATCCGGGCCAGGGAATTGATCAGCTTTTAGTCCCATCAATTTCTCCAGTACTTTTTCTTTGCTAATATTAATTAGTTAATTACTTTTTTGAATTACCGGGGAGCTTGGTAAGCCTAGAGGGACACAGAACATTTGGTCATTAAGGTCTCTGGATTTCCTTATTCTCCATTATAATTTTTCATTTCTCTGCCTCCCTAATTTAATTTCTCTGATCACTCCCTTTTCACACAGATTGTAAGCGCTTTTGCGGTTGATTTTAATATTTTTTGCTAGTTTACTCTCTCATTCTGTTCCAACACTCTTTATCAATTCCCTGGTCATCCTTTAGCTGGTCTTTCTTGATAGTTGTAACGTCTCAAATGTATTATTTTTTTAAGTATAAATAAGCAAATTGTCGCATTCAACCATGTCATGCCCAGGAACACTGAAATAGACTGGCTCCTTTCCATAGGCAGAGAGGGCAAATCGACTGGGAACGCTCGCATACACCTCCTAATAAATAGCAACGTCAGAATCCCAGAAACTGATGGTTGTCTTCTCCATCCTGGCTGAGGATTTTATTTGGCTTGGGGATGTGTCGAGCAGAGGAAGTGAGACAATTGAGACACACAAGGAAGAACTAACTTTTTGCTTTAACTGTTTAATATTGGTCAGTGATTGTCTTCCCATCAAAACATGGCAACACCTTCAACTCCTTTGTGTGCATTTCCCAATTCTCTTTGTTTTTTCTCTTTAGACAGGTAAAATTTTGATGGTCACTCTACTTGATGGTCAAAAGATGATTTTATTACAATAATTGATGTTTAGTGATTTTTCTCTTTATTGTGAATTTCAAAAGAAGAGCGTTTGGTATTGTAGCATTTGGGAATAATTGTCCTGCAGGTATCTATCGAGCAATTTGAGGAGGCCAGATTAAGACTGGTCTAAAATGTAACAGGTACATTGTATTAAGTAGATTCTTTTACTAGATGTATTAATTCTGAATTCTACATTGTTAATGTAACTGCAAACCTATCTTTGCAATTTCATCAAAGATTTGGGCAGGAAAGACTTCATTTTTTTTTGCTGCCCCCCCAAATTATAAATAAGAACATTGAACAAATGTATTATGATCCACACCCCTCCTCGCAGGACATTTTAATGATCAGAATGTAGGCACCTGAAACCCCATTTGTACAATTTCCTGTATCTCAATAATATAAGATTGATGAATCCTGTGAAAATGAAAACTAACCAGTGTATTTTCTCATTTTCTATTTCTCTGAACGCTGCCCTCATGTAATGTGAGCAGATTGGATGGTAATATCACAGTTGTGAACTCGGGAAATGCATGACATCAGTGTGTGTGTGTGTGTGTGTGTGTGTGTGTGCGTGCGCGCAGCATACTGAGAGTTAATCTATAAATTGAGTTACGCTTTTAAGAGAAACTTTGTGCAAACGAAAGAAACCGCTTGCTGCTCATTTACGTATTTGTGAAAATTCCCCGCTAGGCTGTGCTCCTTTTCTTGGTGTCTTTTTTTTTTAATGTTGTGCTTTTCTTGTTAAGATGTCGCCAGAGGATGACGGAATGAAGATCAATCTCCTGCCTAACTCATATCACATCTTCAATGCAATCAGCGGAACTCCAACTGGGACGACTGTTCAGGGAATTTCCAATTCCTCCTCCATGGTTTAAAAGTTCACAAACGCAGAACGCTTTTCATCGGCATATCAAATCATTCCTGCATGTATTCACTCAGGACACTTTGAAAACCCTTAAAAATGGGATGCGGGAAGAGTTCGGACTAAGTCGTGACACCCAAGATAATGAAGCCGGCTAGGTCATGGAGCCAAAGGAAATCATGTTTGCACATTTTAAGCTCTGCTTCGGAGAATGCATTTGAATTTTACCAGTTCTCTGAGAAGCTTTGCTAGTCTGCATTTTATTGTACAGTTTTTAGAATTCAGTGTTGGAATTGGGTCCATGGCTTTGCTATAAGAACCTATCTTAAAAATATAGACTTTGTATGTTTAATATATTGGAAAACAGGGAAATAATGTTACCATCAATATTTTTGCTGTTGGTTTACACTTTACCTGTACATAATTATTATAAAGATGTTAAAATGAGGGGTGGCATAAGGAAGATATATTTCAGATAGGATATATATCAAGCACAACAAAGCAGCAACATTTGAAATTATAGTTTCCATTTATTAAAAAAAAGAAATGGTTGAGTATTATAGATTCTATGCTGGTTTACATGGGTTTATATATTAAAAAAAAAAGGACAGAATTGTGCGGTTGCAATACCCTCAGATTCAGATCAAATTCAAACTGTCTTGTGAAAATACTTATGCATGTAGCTTTGTCATTTTCCACTGCTGGATTTAGCCCTGGTGGTGATGCTGGTATTCTGTCACAGTGCATTAGTGAGCCTGAATGTAAGATGCATTTGTAATTATTCAACTGTACAGTAATTATCTGTGCTCGGGGCAGTCTGATCACCAAGTGCGTGTAGCTTGCTGTACGCATTCAAGTTTGTAGTACAGTATTTTCATGATGTGCAATGTTGAATAATGTAGAAATTTCGCCAGAGACCCAGCTTTACAGCTTTGCCTTCAATAAAAACAAGAAAGCGTTGGTGAGGGAATGTGGGACTGGGATACCTTTACCTTCTCCCGCAAACGCGTACAGTATATTTTACAAATGTGCTTTGTTTATATTCCTGTACATAATTGAGTGCAATATTGATCATTATGCATTATACCAGATGTATACAGTCTTTGTCACATTTTGATTTATAGAATGTTACATAGCGAGCGTCCTTTTTTGTTTTGCCAAAGTGACAGGATATTATCAGCAATCACTTATCATGTTTTCTTTGTTTGGGGGTGGGTGGGGGGGCACCTTTAACTTAAATCATTTTCCCATTGGATTTGTTTTGAAAAAGCTTAATGAGATTTTATATTTTGGGGGAAAGTCAAAGTTTTTAATATTATTTAAACTGGAACTGTTGTCCTGCTGTATGTAAATTTAAATTTGTTCTCTTGTACAACTGTAATAAGTTCAGCTCATTTGTTTTTCTGCAGTTTCGTTTTGTATATGTGTGACCTCAGGCCTGTCCGATAAAAGCAGGTTCCGAAGTTTCTTTAACTTCATTGTTTGCTGTTTGGCTGTTTTCCGATTTATTTTTGCGTTCCCTCCTTGTTTAATGATTGATTTAAATTGTTGTTGGAAGAATTCTGAACTCAGTCGGGGGGGTAGCTACTGCTGGAAATGGGACACAATTTCTTCCTTGGACGGTATTCAGCAGTTCTAATGTGGACCTAAGGATAGGTGCTTAAAAAATAAAAATTGTGAATGGTGGGAACTGCAGATGAAAAGGGAGATTAGGGTGTCCCCATACACATCACTGAAAGCTTACATGCAATAAGATGTACCAGAATGATACCAGAACGGAGAGGCTATAACTACCAGGAAAGATTGACCAGGCTGGGACTCTTCCTCAAATAAAGAAATGACTGAGGGATGACCTGATAGAGACCTTCAAAATTATATAAGGGTTTGAGACGGTAGACATGGAAAGGTTGCTGCAATTTGTGGGCAAGACAAAAACTAGGGGTGATCAACGTAAGATATTTATTAATAAACCCAGTCGGAAATTCAGGAGAATCATCTTTACCCGGAGAGCGGTGAGAATGTGGAGCTCCCTTTGGCAGGGAGCGATTGAGGTGAGTAGTATTGATACATTTGAGGGGAAGATAGATAAACACGAGGGAGCAAAGAATAGAAGGGCATGCTGATAGGGTGAGAGGAAGAAGGGTGGGAGGAGGCTCGTGTGGAGCCCAGATACCAGCGTGGACCAGTTGGGTCAAGTGGCCCATTGTCATGCTGTACAGTTACATAGATCGCATTGTGTAAGTCAACCTTTGAAACTTCAAAAAACCCGTCCAAAAACCGGGGTTGACTGATATGCCAAGTATAAAATGTGACTGCCTGCATTGTTGCAGGAGGATCTATTTATGCCCATGGGCTCCCATGTGCGGTCTGTTCTCTGTGGGTGTGCCTTAACCTCACATGAATCCTCTTGGCAACACTGCCCGTATCCCCTGCTTGATCTCATGCGCTGACATATAAAGCAGGTATGACCCTAAACATATATCTCAGCTGAAAAATTGAGGCCTACTCCGAATGTGAGTATAACCCTAAACATAGCTGAAAAATGGGGCGGTGGGGGGAGGGGGGGTCGACTTATATGCCAAGTATAGGCCTAAACATGTATCTTGGCGCTAAGAAATAGAACATAAGGAATAGGAGTCGACTATTTGGCCCATCGAGCCTGCTCCGCTATTCAACAGGATTACGGCTCATGATCTTGTGTTTCGATTTCCACATTGCCATCCACCTCCAATAACCTTTGGTTCCCTTGCCTAACAAGAATCTATCTACCTCTGCCTTAAAAATATTCAATGACCCAGCCTCCACCGCCTTCTGAGGCAGAGAGTTCCAAAGTCACACAACCCTCTGAGAGAAAAAAATTCTCCTCATCTCTGGCCTAAAAAGGTGACCCCTAATTTTAAAACAGTTCCCCCCTAGTTCTGGTCTCACCCACAAGAGGAAACATCCTTTCCACATCCACAATGGGATTGCTTTATATGCCTGGTCAACTTGTATGCCTAGACCTTCGCTAAGTATCTGGTGTTTTGTAAGTGCATGACTCAAGCTAAAGATGGTATCATTAGGACAGGAACTACAAGCCAAAAGGGTTATAATGATAACAAAACACAATATAAAAATAGACATTAATGTAATCATTAATATATCATTATCTCAATTTCATGCGTTAACAAAATTAATAGAGATAATTTCATAAACTGAAAGATTGGAAGCCTCTTGTTTCCTGGTGAATGACTTCAGCGCACTTGTCGCTGTCTCCCATACACTCGGCTAAACTTTACTTTTTTTCGCGAGTTGTGCATATGGTGAGGGAAACGGTCTGTAACGTGAAATACACCAAAAGGAAATAATGGGATTAGATGAAGGGAGTAGATAAATCATCTTACTTTAATAACAAAAAGGAACTGATTTTATTTATTTATTCACAAGATGTGGGTGTCACTGGCAAGGCCAGCATTTATTGCCCATCTATAAGCGTCCTTGAGAAGGTGGTGCTGAGCCAATGCCGTGAGTGCAGCTGAGTGGCTTGCTTGGCTATTTCAAAGGTCAGCCACGAGTCAAAAACATTATTGTATGTCTGCAGTTGCATAAAGTCCGGAACAGGTTTTTGGAACAGTCTGTTAGTTTCCTGGTCACCATTTCTTAATCTCGATTTTTATTCCAGATTTATTCATTGACCAACTTTAAATTCCTCAGCTGCAACGGTGGGATTTGAACTTGAATCTACCGGACCATTAGTCCAAGCCTCTAGTCCACTGACACAACCATTACCTGATAATTACCTAATAAGGGTGTGGTAAATGTGTTGACCATTTGTGATTTAATGTTATTTAAAACCAATTTGCATAAAGTTTTTAAAAAACCTTGCATTTATTTAGCACCTTTCATGACTTCAAGTCATCCCAAGATGCTTTTACAGGCAATGAAGAATTTTGAAGTGTTGCAAGGTAGGAAAATCTGAACCAAATGGAAACTTGCAAGGGTCAGTAATTTAACAGTATTGAGTCAAGTGCAACCATAACTATGTAACCATACTAAGGAAGTTATTACTGGATGCAGACCTAGGAAAAGAGATCATTAAAAAATTTTATAACACAGCAGTTGATAAAGGCTGAGTTATTTAAATCCCAGAGGGAAACTTGAACAACTGTCATAACCTATATTTTCAATTGTTATGTTTGAGATGCAGCTCTGAATTCAGGAATAAGACCGCCAAGCCTTGAGGTTTTTATATAAAACTAAGTTAACCATTTATTAATTTAACAATAAATTAAATACACGTCGACAAATTGCTACCATAATAACTTTTTACAAATCCCCAAATTAATCACTCCCAGGTAAACCTTCATCAAGGCAACAGTAACCCATGGACTTTAAACAGACACCAGGCAAAATACATTTGACCTTGCAAATTCAAAATGAGGTCCCTTTCAATTTGCAGGCACAGTTGTTGGCTTACAGGCTGTTTAGATCTTACATGCCTCTGCCCTGCACTCACAGACTCCTTTCTGTTTATACCTAGCTTCCTCTTTGAATGTAAATTTTCCAATGTATTACTAAGTTTTTAAAATTTTACCTCTCCTAACAATAATCCTTTCATTCCACCAATTTTATCAGTAATATAAACACATTGCTTGGCATCTCCTACTAGGTGCAAGATTTTACCCATTCTTTTGAATGGTTTATTCAACTAATGCAAATTTTACTTTACCTTTTACTCAAGTTTATCTAATTAACATCTCAAACTGTGATACATCAAAGCACCCAGACTAGCTGGCTTTAATCCAGTGAAAAGACACACATAGACCCTACTACGAGTCTAAAAATAATTTCCAGTAACATTATACACATTAATATCTCTTCATGACAAAATGTCCTGAACAGGTACAGAAAATAAGCAGAAAGACTAATAGAATGCTGGCCTTTATATCTAGAAGGCTGGAATACAAGGGGGTAGCAGTCTTACTCCAGCTGCACAAAGCCCAAATTAGACCACATCTGGAGTTATTGTAAGCAGTTCTGGGCACCACACTCTCAGAAGGAGATATTGGCCTTCGATGGAGTGTATTTTAAAACCACGGTTGATGGGGTTTTTGTGGGACAAGGGTTATCAAACGTACATGGGGCAAAGACGGGTATCTGGAGAAAAGAACTGTGACTAGCATTTTTTCGAGTTGAAGTATTCCCGCTCTTTAACAATCAATCTGTTATAATTGCTGTAACTCTGTGGATAATGGGAAGCAAACGTTCCAATTCTCTGTCGTTTTGAATTTGCGGCCCCCAGCAGTTCAGCATGTGACTTGCCATTGCACCAAATGGCACCGACCCAACAATGTGAGAAATTGCCCGGGTATGTCCTGTCCACAGAAAGCAGGACAAATCAAATCCCACCCATTAGCGTCCTATTCAATTATCAGCAAAGAAATGGAGGCAGTTGTTGACAGTGCTGCCAGCAGCATTTACCAATAGCCTTCTCTCAGGTGCTCAGTTTGGGTTCCACCATGACCATTTGGCTCCAAATCTCATTTCAGCCATTGTCCAAACATGGACAAAAGAGCTGAAATTCCAGACATGAGGTAAGAGTGACTCCTCCTGACGTCAAGGCAGCATTTGACCGAGTGTGGCATCAAGGAGCCAAAAGTAAAATTGAAGTCTATGGGAATCAGAGAGTAAATTTTCAATGCTGGACTCATCGTCACTGGGTCAAATTCCTGGACCTCCCTCCCTGACAGCACTGTGGGTGTACCTACATCACATGGACTGCAGAGTTTCAAGGAGGTAGCTCACCTCCTTGAGGGCAATAAATGCTGGCCTAGCCAGTGACACCTACTACATCCCACATTTGTTTTAAATGTAGCCATTGTATGTGCGTTCCACTGCTTCCTGGTTTGTATGAATGCTCAAAGTAAAGATTAAACAAGCATATTTTAAAGATCTGAGATGATCCTAAATCTTGTAATCCCTTCCTGCTAATGTAAGCTGGTCAGTAATTTGAAGCAGCCAGCACAATTATAATAAACTAAACACAATTTTAATTGAAGTTATGAAAGTATAAATGAGGTTTTAGTTCATAAAAGGGATAACAATTAAAATATCTAACTGAGCTCTTTAAAACGATGAACAGCTTTGATAGGGGGTGGACGTAGCGGGGGACATTGTGGGGAAGATAGTCACTAATAAATCTGATAGGGAACTCAGCAGAAACTTCTTCACCCAAGGAATGGTGAGAATGTGGAACTTGCTACCACAGGGAGTGGTTGATGCAAATATCATAGACACGTTTAAAGGGGAAACTGGATAAACACATGAAGGAGAAAAGAATAGAAGCATATAAATTGATAGGGTGAGATGAAGTAGGGTGGGAGGAGGCTCGTGTGGAGCATAAACACCAGTTGGACCAAATGGACTGTTTCTGTAAAGCATTAAATTTTATCCCATGACAAAGGACTACCTCTGCTGTAGGCTACAGACCGTGCTGATTGCAATAAAAGCGTGAATTGTTTAACTGAATTTCTGCTTACTGTGCTGTCCTGTGTTGTACACTGTGGTCTGATTGCAGCCATAGATAAGGGCAATAAACACAGAATCCACTTTAGAGTAATTATACATAAACTATAACCCCTCTTTTTTCAAACAGTGTTACTCACTTTCAGGACAAATGAAATGGATTTCTCTGGGAATTAATTTATATGCAGAAGTGCTGATGAAGAAAATGAAAAGAAAATGTTAAAAATTATTAAGGTAAAAACCATTGGGCAAATATTTTAAAAATATTATCCATTATTTTAATGTTATAAAGTACCAGAAAAGTGAAATGATAACTTTAATTACAATGTGCATATGAAATGTGGTTTATTTTTTCTTTCTATTAAATACAGTTTCTTGGCTTGCTTTATATCAGCCATGCATTCAAATCCCAGTCTCTTAAAGATTTTTAAAACAGGATGCCCACTGAATGTCAAACCCTGCAAGTTATCCATTAGCTCATCTCAATTTATTTCACAAATGGATGTTTTTATGATTATTTTTTTGTGTTAATTTTGAACTGTTTCTGCCGTCCTAAAAATGAACCTAATGAATCCTAATAAAATACAGGGAACATTTTCTGCAAGAAATGTGACCTCTACCTTTAAGAGCACCCCCCCCCCCACTTAAACCAACCTCTTTGACAAAGGTTTTAGCCACTCCTAGTATTTCCTCCTTTGGTGTGGGTTATGATGTTTTCATACCTTAAAGTTGCTGCAGTTGAATTTCAATGAAGTGTGACAACAAATATTTGTGTTGTGTCTGGATTGTGATTACAAATTGTTTACATTTATTACCTTTGGAAAACAGGTGAATTCGGAACTTCCCATCCTAAATTCCTAATTGCACGTCATCTCTGGACTTTTGTACATCCCCATTTTTCATCGCTTCATTATTGGCTACTGCACCTCTGACTGCCTGGACCCAAGTTTTGGAATTTCCTCCCTAAACCTCTCTACCTCCTTTTCCAGCTTTTCAGATGCTCTTTAAACCTGATCTTCGGTGTCAAATTGTTTTTTCATTCATTCATGGGATGTGGGCATCGCTGGCTAGGCCAGCATTTATTGTCCACCCTTAATTGCCCCTCAAGAAGGTGGTGGTGAGCCGCCTTCTTGAACTGCTGCAGTCCATATGGTGTAGGTAAACCCACAGTGCTGTTAGGGAGGGAATTCATGGATTTTGACCCAGCGACAGTGAACGGTGATATATTTCCAAGTCAGGATGGTGAGTGACTTGGAGGGGAACTTCCAGGTGGTGACGTTCCCATCTATCTGCTGCCCTTGGCCTTCTAGATGATAGTGGTCGTGGGTATGGAAGGTGCTGTCTAAGGAGCCTTGGTGAGTTCCTGCAGTGCATCTTGTAGATGGTACACACTGCTGCCATGGTGCATCAGTGGTGGAGAGGGTGAATGTTTGCAAATGGGCTGCTTTGTCCTAGATGGTGTCAAGCTTCTTGAGTGTTGTGGGAGCTGCACTCATCCAGGCAAGTGGGGAGTATTCCATCACACTCCTGACTTGTGCGTTGTAGATGGTGGACAGGCTTTGGGGAGTCAGGAGGTGAGTTACTCGACGCAGGATTCCTAGCCTCTGACCTGCTCTTGTAGCCGCAGTATTTATATGGCTTATCTTCTATGAAGTGCCTTGGGATGTTTTACTAAGCTAATAGCACTATATAAATGCACATTTTTGTTGTTGTCATTGTTGAATTTAAGGGGAAACCAGATAAACACATGAGGGGGAAAGCAATAGAAGAATAGGGTGTGATACATTCTGTGTAAAACGCTGTTGTAAACCAGTAATGAAGTAATATAGCATCCAAATTGACAAAAAAAATGTCTTGCTATATATTAAGTCTCTAGTGTCTAAAACCGAGGCCGTTCTTTCACTCGGTACGTAATGGTAAATTGAAAAAGTTTCATTGGTGAGCAACAGGAAAGATTGTGGTTCATTAATTAGCAAATAAAAGTTTTGTTTAGTTGGACCCATTGTGATTAAAATGTTCACATATGCAACATTTGTCAGAACAATTCCTTCATTTCCCATTGTTGCCATTAACCTCCAGAGATGTGGAAAGTCTCAGGTAAGGGAATATAATTATTATAAAGAAAGAAAGACTTGAATTTGTATAGAGCCTTTCACATCCTCAGGATGTCCCAAAGCACCATTTCAAGGGCGACTATGGATGGGAAATAAATGCTGGCCTTGCCAGCGATACCCATCCTACGAATGAATTTAAAAAGTATCTAGTTAGAACCCAAATATCACATGGTAAGTGATGCCAAATTTACTCTGTATCTGTGCAATCCAAACAATGGATCAATTATTTACTCTGGTATTTTACCTCCAAGACACAGATATCTCTCTCTCTCTGCAGCTCCCCCACCACCCCCTCTCTCACTCTCGTCTCTCCCCACTCTCTTCCTTGTCAAAATCTGTTTAGAAGCCCTTAAAGTAAGTCATTGTGTCTGAACAACCATGGCAGAGCCACTTTCTTCACCTTTCCCTGTAGCTCCCTCTCCCTCTCTCCCTTGTTTGTTTCAGTCAGTACTACAGGGAGGTCCTTTTGTTTGATACACTGGTTGTGTCCAGGGATCTCTAACCAAAGCGTAAATTACAGCATTTCTCTTTCTGACTCTGCCAGATCTGTGATATATTTTCCGTGTTTTTTTTGTGTTGTGTTTGTGAACCCCACATGATGTCACAAATAAACTGGGCACCTTTCTTTGAAAAACTTTGCAAACCAACATGAGATGTTGAGCCCTCAAGAATGAGTCACGGACAAATGGAATTCATCCAAATAACAAGTGGGAGTCTGAACACTTAGTTTTTTATGTATGATAAATGGCATTAGCCTTTCAAAGCCTTTTGGAATTCATGAAAATAACATGTTTTTATTACTTGGGTTACCAAAGTGCATTTTAGCCAAATAATTCAGAAGTTCTGTCTTTAGAACAAGGCAACAAACAATGAATAAGGTGCATTACAAAAATGCCCAGTCTTGTCAATGGGTAATTAAGTGAAGTTATGAAAGTTGCCCGGAATGTTTGGCATGTTCACTGCCATTTGACGTGTCTTGTCTTTGCAGGGTGGTGCCAAGTTAACTCTCCTCCCTTTGGGGCAGGTGCCCCTGAACAGTCTCAGCTGCTATTCTAGGGATATCACTGTTCAATCTCATCAAAGTGAATGGGAGAACAGCCTTGGTCACCTGACTGATTAAGAATGGACCAGGTTCAATGTCTGAATTCTAAAGATTGATCCCAAACCGTTGCTCAATCCTTTCACGTTGGGACTTCCAGAGAGGAGCAAGGCATTTCAACCAGCTGCAAAATGAAAGGTTGGTGACTTCACATTTTGCATTGAAATTCTTTTCAATTCAAACTGACATGGTTTATTCAACTTGTCAAATTGTGTGTTTTTTTTTTAAATGTCAGCTCATTGAGCAATCTGCAAGTCAAAAACTTTATCAAATACCTCACAAAACCTGTTACACGACTGTCACTGTGACCATGTCAAAACAGCCCCCAAAATGTCAAAGAAACCCCCTTCACTTCTCTTTTGTTTTTCAAACTATTCTACAGACAAAAAGGACAAATATGATGAAGAGGCAAACTCAAAGGTTGGTAACATTTCTTTTCAATTTATTTCATTCTCATAGACAAATGTTCTGCAGGATGCTCTTGTAACTAAAAATATCACCCCCGTTCTGCAACTCAGACCTAAAGATCTAGTAGTTTGGCTTTCAGGTTTGTTCTGGAGAATATTCCAATCATATGTTTTTATTATTTACAGGCAGTGTGAGAGCTTTCTTGATAATTTTTAACCTGACAACTTTGTCAATGATTAAAATATTATTCATGCTCTTGCTGTTAACATACTATCTGCCTGTGAGGTGTACCTTTATTTAAAGGTCAGATGGTGTGGCTATTTAAGTTTTGCACTGACCCCTTGTTACCATTAATGTCCATAGCACTTGACCATTTTTTTTAATACTACTTTCACTGTTGCCTCATGTAGTCATAGTATAGTCTCTGCCAACCCATATCCTGGGACCCCGACTAAAGCGCACACAGAATTTTTTTTTTCATATTCATTCACGGGATGTGGACTCCGCTGGGTGGGCCAGCATTTATTGCCCGTCCCTAGCTGCCCTTGAGGAGGTGGTGGTGAGCTGCCTTCTTGAACCGCTGCAGCCCATGTGGTGTAGGTACACCCACGGTGCAGTTCAGAAGGGAGTTCAGGATTTTGACCCAGCGATAGTGAAGTAACAGCATTATATTTCCAAGTCAAGATGCTGAGTGGCTTAGAGGGGAAATCCCAGGTGGTGGCGTTCCCATCTATCTGCTGCCCTTGTCCGTCTAGATGATAGTGGTCGTGGGTTTGGTATGAGCATTTTTTGAAAAAACCTATATGCACCTAGACACAGGATGACTCAAGGTGCTTTCTAGTCAATAAGGCACTTTTCTGAAATGTAGCCACTGATGGAATGTTGGAAACATGACAGGCAATTTGTGCGCAGCAAGCTCCCACAAACAGCAATGTGATAATGACCAGATGATCTGTATTTGTGATGTTGATTGAGGGATAGATATCATCCAGGACACTGGGGAGAACTGCCCTGCTCTTCTTCAAAATAATGACATGGGACCTTTTTAAGGCCATCTGAGAGGGAAAATGGGGCCTCAGTTTATCATTCAAAAGACGGCATCTGCAGCAGTTTGGCACAACCTCAGCACCAACTTAAGTTTCTGTGCTTAGGAGAGATTTGAACCCACGGTCTTCTGAGTTAGAGGTGATGCCACAATTGATACTTAAAAATAGATTGCAATGTCGTTTACTCTCATTTCTGTTCTGGAGACTGTACCTTAGCCATTAGTGTGTCAGTGTTATAGGCAACCATCTGTTCGTTTAGTTATTTTACGAACATTAATATTGTGGCATCAAGTAAAGATCTAAAAGATACAGGTTTAAGATTGACAACTCTTAAGATAAAACAGATCTTTATCCCACTGGTGCCAACCTGCCGTGTGGCAGAGAGTACCCAGTAAAAGTATAGTCCTGACCTCCTACAGTGGGCATGTTCAAGCCAATTTGTTTATGGATTACAGGTATCGCTGGCAAGACCAGCATTTATAGTCCATCCTTAATTGTCTGTAAGAAGGTGGTAGTTTGATCCAGGTTTAGCGAAGCTTCCTACTTTGCAGCTCTATCCCTCTGGAAATGAAACCGGGTGCTTGGTTTCCTTTTTTAATGAGCTTGCTGACCTGTGGCGTAACTTTTAGTGATTGATATATTTGTACTTTGAGATCCCTTTGTTCCTGTACTGCAGCTAGACTCTTACCTTTCCAGTAACAAGTGATCTCTCTATTCTTCCTACCAAAATTTACTACCTCACATTTATCTGTATTAAACTTAATTTGTCAACTATTTTCCCGTTCTGCAATAACTGGCATAGCTTATTTCTGCTTTATAAGATTACACGTTGACTGTTACGATGGATATATTATTGTCAAATGCTCAAGGAACTGTGGAATTTTGTGACATAAGAGCTTTTCGATGACTGAAGTGTTGCTGGATATGGATCAGAATCAGGTGTAATCATGAGATAGCACTGTGACAGCACTTCCTTTTAATCTGAGTTTGGATCACAGAATTTCAGTTTGCTTCCCCTGGTAAAAGAAAGACATTCATTTATATGATGCCTTTCATGACCTCAGGTCATCCAAAACACTTTACAGCCAATGATGTACTGTTGCAGACCAGTCACTGTTGTAATGCGAGAAACAAGGCAGTTTGTGCACAGCAAGATCCCACGAACAGCAATGTGATAATGACCAGATGATTTGTTTCAGTGATATTGGCTGGCAGAGAAATAAATACTGGCCAGGGGCACGCGGGGAGAACTCTCCTGCTCTTTTTCAAAGTAGTGCCAAGGAATTTTTTTTCACGATCACTTTAGAGGGCAGACGGGGTCTCATGTCACACCCAAAAAGTTAAAACACCGACATTGCAGCACTCCCTCTGGCCTGGATTCCATGCTCAAACCTCTTAAATGGGACTCGAATCCACAAATTTCAGACTCAGAAACGAGAGTCCTGTCCACTGAGGTACGGGACTGGCTTTGGATAGGGTGAACTTTGACACTTTTCCACATTCAATTCAATGCTCCTTGGTAAAAGCAGGATGCTGGAAATCTGAACTAAAAAGAGAAAATGCTGGAAAAACTCAACAAGTCCGGCAGCATCTGTGGAGGGAGAAACAGAGTCAACGTTTCGAGTCCGCCTGACTCTCCTTCAGAGCTAATGAGAAGTAGAAATGTGGTGAAATTTATACTGTTTAAGGGGGGTGAAGCTGGATAGAAGGTCAGCGATAGGTGGGGGCAAAGGAGAGATTGACGAAGATGTCAAGGACAAAAAGACAAAAGGGGATGTTAATGGTGGGGGTAAGGGCTAAAGGAGGTGCTGATAGTGGCATAAAGGTAAGAAAGCAGAATGTGATTATAGTAGAACAAGGGTGAGCACTCTGTGAAAGAACAACATGGAACAAGTAATAGATGGCCCTGTGGGGGGGGTGGGGTGGGGGAAAAAGACTGGAGAAAGGAATAAAAAAGGGGTGTTTAAAAGATGGGGATAAAACAATGAATAAATAAATAAAAATAAATAAATCAAAAATCAAAATAATTTTTTTTAAAAGAAATTTAAAAAGGGGTGGGGATGGAGGAGAGAGTTCATGGTCTGAAGTTTTTGAACTCAATATTCAGTCCGGAAGGCTGTAAAGTGCCTAGTTGGAAGATGAGGCGCTGTTCCTCCAGTTTGCGTTGAGCTTCACTGGAACATTGCAGCAGGCCAAGGACGGACATGTGGGCATGAGAGCAGGGTGGAGTGTTGAAATGGCAAGCGACAGGGAGGTCTGAGTCATGCTTGTGGACAGACTGAAGGTGTTCCACAAAGCGGTCACCCAGTCTGCGTTTGATCTCCCCAATGTAGAGGAGACTGCATTGGGAGCAGCAAATGCACTAGACCAAATTGAAGGAGGTGCAAGTGAAATGCTGCTTCACCTGAAAAGAGTGTTTGAGCCCTTGAACAGTGAGGAAGGAGGAGGTGAAGGGGCAGGTGTTGCACCTTCTGCAGTTGCATGGGAAGGTGCCATGGGAGGGCTTGAGGTGTTGGGAGTGATAGAGGATTGGACCAGGATGTCCCGGAGGGAACAGTCCCTACGGAATGCTGAGAAGGGGGGTTGAGGGGAAGATGTGTTTGGTGGTGGCATCCTGCTGGAGTTGGCGGAAATGGCAGATGCTGAATGCAGAGGCTGGTGGGGTAATAAGTGAGGACAAGGGGTCCCTATCATGGTTCTGGGAGGGAGGAGAAGGTGTTAGGGTAGAGGCCCCGGAGATGGGTCGGACACGGTTGAGGGCCCTGTCAAGCACAGTGGGTGGGAAACTTCGGTTAAGGAAGAAAGAAGACACGTCAGAAGCACTGTTTTGGAAGGTGGCATCATCGGAACAGATGTGATGGAGGCAGAGGAGCTGAGAGAATGGGACAGAGTCCTTACAGGAAGCGGGGTGTGAGGAGCTGTAGTCGACGTGGCTGTGGGAATCGATGGGTTTGTAATGAATATTGGTGGACAAACTATCACCAGAAATGCAGACAGAGAGGTCAAGAGAGGGAAGGGAAATATTGGAGATGGACCATGTGAAGGTGATAGAGGAGTGGAAATTGGAAGCAAAATTGATCAATTTTTCCAGGTCCAGACGAGAGCATGAAGCAGCACAGATACAGTCATTGATGTACTGAAGAAAGAGTTATGGGAGGGGGCCGGAGTAGGACTGGAACAAGGAATGTTCCATATACCCCATAAAGAGACAGGCATACCTGGGGCCGGTACCCCTGGCCACACCTTTTATTTGGAGGATGTGAGACAAGCTTAAGGAGAAATTGTTCAGTAAGAGAACAACTTCAGCCAGACGGAGGAGAGTAGTGGTGGATGGGGATTGTTCGGACCTCTGTTCAAGGAAGAAGCGGAGAGCCCTCAGACCATCCTGGTGGGGGATGGAGGTGTAGAGGGATTGGACGTCCATGGTGAAGAGGAGGTGGTTGGGGCCAGGGAACTGGAAATTGTTGATATGACATAGGGCATCAGAGGAATTGTGGATGTAGGTGGGAAGCGACTGGACAAGGGTTAGGAGAATGGAGTCAAGATAGGAAGAAATGAGTTCCGTGGGGCAGGAACAGGATGACACGATGGGTCTGCTGGGACAGTCCTGTGTGTGGATTTTGGGTAGGAGGTAGAAGCAGGCTGTCCGAGGCTGGGAGACTATCAGGTTGGAAGCTGTGGAGGGAAGATCTCCAGAGGAGACAAGGTCGTGACAGCCCTGGAAACAATGGCTTGATGTTCGCAGGTGGGGTCATGGTTCAAAAATCCAAAGCAGAAACCGAAATGAAATTAATCTGGTGATTAATGGGCACTCAAAATAAGCATGAAAGCTTCCAGCCAACATCTCCAACTTGTCCAGCACCATCTTAGGATATATTTTTTCCCAACAGCTGGATAGTGTTACTGATGGTGGTGGGAGTGATTCTGGACTAAGTCAGAAACTTACAAAAACTTAGGAAAGATTTATCTGCATTTAAAATTCATTTATATGTGAAGGATAAAAAGATTTGCATTTACATGTTTTTTCATTTGTTCATGGGATGTGGGTGTCGCTGGCTAGGTCAGCATTTATTGCCCATCCCTAATTGCCCTTGTTCAGAGGGCAGTTTTTAAGAGTCAACCACATTGCTGTGGGTCTGGAGTTACATGTAGGCCAGACCAGGTAAGGATAGCAGATTTCCTTCCCTAAAGGACATTTGTGAACCAGATGGGTTTTTACGACAATGGACAATGGTTTCATGGCCATCATCAGACTTTTAACTCTAGATTTTTCTTGAATTCAAATTTCATCATCCGCTGTGGTGGGATTCAAACCCACGTCCCCAGAGCATTACTCTGGATCTCTAGAATACTACTACAGTGACAATACCACTATGCCACTGCCTCCCCTAAATGGCGCTCCCCTATATGGCACCTTTAACAACCACAGGACATATCAAAGCTGTGGCAGGTGGTGTTTTTTGGCTGAGATGTTAAACTGAGGCCCCGTCTGCCCTCTCAGGTCAATGCAAAAGATCCTATATTATGAGAGAGAGAGAGTAGGGGGCCCTTATCCCTGCTGTCCTGGTCATTACTTATCCCTTAACCAACATCACTAAAAAAAAAAATTCGATTATGCAGTCATTATGATGTTGCTATTTGTGGGAGCTTGCTGTGCACAAAATGGCTGCCTCATTTCTGACATTGCAACAGTGACTGCACTTCAAAAAGTATTTTATTGGCGGTGCTTTGAGGTGTTCTGCGGTTGTGAAAGGCGCTATATAGATGCAAGTCTTACCTTCTTTAGAGTCAGGCGTTTCTATTGTGTTGGTACAGCAACAATTAACTTGTACAATATAAGTTAGCCTGCAAAGATCTACTTGAAGGAAACATGTAGATTGTAGATCTGTCAAATCAAGGATTCTGTTTTGGATGAGACATCTTTTGTTGCAGAGAGTGGACATTTAGTTTTAAGGGATCTTGTTTTCTTCTTGATGAAGCTAGGCTGTCATTCACCTCTCATTCATTTGCTTCCTCACAGGTGCGTTGTTTTGGATATCCCATCAGTATCTTCTTCATCGTGGTCAATGAATTCTGTGAAAGGTTCTCCTACTATGGAATGCGAGGTACTTTAAATTTTGTACGTCAAGAATTGTTACCCTGTGTTCCACATCATCTTGAGTCCTATAAAGACATTGCTTCAGCCCTCCTTTGATTCTATGTGTTATGGGATCGAGCAAATATTTGGTGTGGCGTTCTGTCACTGAGCAGTGAAGATGTTATCTATAATCCTTCACCTTAATTCATAAGATGATTTAAAATGAACTCCCACACAAAATCTTTGCAACAAATAATTCTGACCAGTAACAACAACAACGTAGGTTTATGGAGCGCCTTTACCCCAGTGATACATCCCAAGACTCTTCAGGAGCATTATTGGATAAACTCTAACATTGAGCCACAAGAGGAGATATTAGGACAGGTAACCAAAAGCTCAGTCAAAAGGTAGGTTTTAAGGACTGCCTTAAAGGAGGAGAGAGAGGTGGAGAGGTTTATGGAGGGAATTCCAGAGCTTGGGGCCCAGGCAGCTGAAGGCACAGTCACCAGCGGTGGAGCAAGTAAGGGATGCTCAGGAGGCCAATATTGGAGGTGCGCAGAGATCTCAGAGGATTATAGGGCTGGAGGAGGTTACAAAGAAAGGGAGGGGCAAGGCCGTGGAGCAGTTTGAACACAAAAATGAGAATTGTAAAATCAAGGTGTCGCTGGACAGGGAACCAGTGTAGGTCAGGGAGGAAAAGGGGCGGTGGGTGAACTGAACTTGGTGCGAGTTAGGATACAGGAGCAGAGAGTTTCGATGAGTTCAAATTTACCAGGATTGGTTGATAGGAGGCTGGCCAGGAGAGCTTTGGAACAGTCAAGTCTGGAGGTAATAAAGGCATAGATGAGGGCTTCAGCAGCTGATGAGGTGAGACAGTGATGGAGACAGCAAAACCTGAAAACATTGCGTTAAACAACAGTCAAGGACTGGGGGGTGCGGGGAGGGAGTCCACTGTGTGACAGTAAACATTATGTCGTATTACAGTTCAGTACCTTCCATGGTGAAATATTTGTTAATAAGTGAATATTCTGATCTGACGACTGTATTCTGTGTCTTCATTCAGCCTTGCTTGTCCTGTATTTCCGCTATTTTCTACGCTGGGATGAAGATCTCGCTACGGCTGTTTATCATGCCTTTGTTGCTCTGTGTTACTTAACACCTATCCTTGGAGCAATCATTGCTGACTCCTGGTTGGGAAAATTCAAGTAGGTATTATGAAAATAACTATCGAACCATAGAAAAGTTACGGTGCAGAAAGGGGCCATTCAGCCCATCGTGTCTGCACCAGCCAAAAAAGAGAAATAAAAAGAAACCAGCCGCTCATTTTAATCCCACATTCCAGCACCTGGTCCAGAGCCTTCCAGGTTACAGCACTACAGGTGCAGATCCAAGTACCTTTTAAACGCGTTGAGTGTTTCAGGCAGTGAATTCCAGGTGCCCATCCTCTGGATGAAAAAGTGTTTCCTCATGTCCCCTCTAATCCTGCTACCAATCACCTTACATCTATGCCCCCTGGTAATTGACCTCTCAGCTAGGGAAATGGGTCTTTCCTGTCGACCCTATCTAGGCCCCTCATAATTTTGTGCACCTCAATTAAGCCACCCTTCAGCCGCCTCTGTTCTAAGGAAAACAATCCTAGCCTATCCAATCCCTCCTCATAGCTGCAATTTTCACGCCCCGTCAACATTGCTGTAAATCTCCTCTGTCTCTCTCCAGGACAATTACCCTTCCTGTAACGTGGTGACCAGAACTGTGCACAAAATTCCAGCTGTGGCCTAACCAACGTTTTATACAGTTCCAGCATTACATCCCAGCTTTTGTATTTAATACCTCGCCCAATAAAGGAAAGCATCCCATATGCATTCTTTACCACCTCATCTACCTGTCCTGCTAACTTCAGGGACCTGTGGACATGCACTTGTCTCTAACTTCCTCTACCCCTCTCAATATCCTCCCATTTACTGAGTATTCCCCTGCTTTGCTTGTCCTCCACAAATGCATTACCTCACACTTCTCTGGAATGAATTCCATTTGCCACTTCTCTGCCCATTCTACCAAATCATTGATATCATTCTGGAGTCCGTCATTAACTATCAACTATACTGCCAATTTCTGTGTCATCTGCAAATTTCCCGATCATGGCTCCCATATTTAAGTCCAGATCATTAGTACATACAACAAACAGCTAGGACCCCAACACTGAGCCCTGTGGAACGCCATTGGAAACCGCTTTCCATTTGCAAAAACATCCATTGACCAGTACCCTTTGTTTCCTGATGCTGAGTCAATTTTGAATCCAACTCGCCACATTCCCCTGTATCCCATGGGCTTTTACTTTTCTGACCAGTCTGCTTGTGGGACCTTGTCAAATCCCTTACTGAAATCTATGTAGACAACAGGTTCCACTGTACTACCTTCATCAATCCTACTTGTTACTTCTTCAAAAAATTCGATTAATTAGTAAGACACAATATTTCCCTTAAAAAAGCCATGTTGACCATCCCTGATTGATCTGTTCCTTTCTAAGATACAGATCATCCTGTCTCTCAAAATTGTTTCCGATAATTTTCCCACCACCGAAGTCAGACTATAATTTTCAGGCCTATCCCTCGCACTCTTTTTAAATAATGATACAACGTTCGCAGACCCCAAATCCTCTGGTATCTCACCTGTGTCTAGTGAGGGTTGGAAAATGATCCTCAAAGCATCTGCTATTTCCTCCCTGGCTTCCTTCAACAGCCTGGGATACAATCCATCTGGCCCTGGTGATTTATCCACCTTCAAGGATGTCAGTCCCTCCAGCACTTCCTCTATCATTATACTTAATAATCAAATATATAACTATGATAAAACCACATGGCACAATTTTGAAAGGTATGCAAGAACAGAGAGACCTGGGGATGTATGTACACAAGTCATTAAAGGTGGCAGGACCACTTGATAAGGCTATTTTTAAAAAAAACCTACACAATCCTCAGCTTTATAAACATAGTACCAAAGTAAAAAAAGTCATGTTAAATCTTTATAGTCACTGGTTAGCCCTCCACTGGAGTATTGTGTCAAATTCTAAGCATTACGTTTTCGGAAGAATATCAAGGCCTTAGAGAGACTTACTACAATAGTACCAGGGATGAGGGACTTCGGTTCGTGTGGAGAGACTGGAGAAACCGGGATTGTCCTCCTTAGAGCAGAGAAAGTTAAGGGGAGATTTCATAGAAGTGTTCAAAAATTATGAAGGGTTTTGATAGAGTAAATACGGAGAAACTGTTTCCACTGGCAGGAGGGTCGATAACCAGAGGACACAGATTTAAAATGATTGGCAAAAAAAAACAGAGAGGAAGATGAAGAAAAATGCTTTATACAGCAAGTTACTGTGGTGTGTAATGCGCTGTCTAAAGGGTGGTGGCAGCTTGTTCACTAGTATCGTTCAAAATGAGTTGGACAGGAAATATTTGCAGGACTATGGGGAAAGAGTGGGAGAGTGGGACTGATTGGATAGATCTTTTAAAAAGCAGGCACAGGTCCAATGGGCCAAATGGCCTCCTTTGCGTTATACGATTCAATGATAAAAATCAACTTTTTTAATTCATTTACGTGATGTGGGCATCGCTGACAAGACCAGTATTTGTTGCCCATCATTAATTGCCCTTGGGAGAATGATGGTGAGCCACCTTCACAACTGAGTGCCTTGCTACTCAGTTTATAGTCAACCTCATTGCCATGAGTCTTCTGGAGTTTTATATAGGCCAGTCTGGATAAGGCTGGCAGATTCCCTTCCCTAAATCACATTAGTGAACCAGATGAGTTTTTACAATAATCTGGTAGTTTTATGGTCACTATGACTGAGTCTAGCTTTTTAATTCCAGGTATGTTAAATTAGCTATATTCCAATTCCCTAGCTGCGTGGTGAGATTTGAACTCATATTACCAGATCACTAGTCCAAGCTTTTGGATGACTAGCCCAGTGACATAACCACTCTTTTGTTTGATCATTCACACCCATGGGAACCAGTGGTTGGTACAATGGTGTATCAATCTCACAGCAGAACTGGAAAATGTAATTTAGGCTGCAAAAGATGGGAGGTTTATCAGAATAACCCTGAGTATCTACACTTTCCAAATCCGCTTTATATTGGAAATCCTGGAATCTTCTGCCATTCACTCACACTAAACGAATGGGAATTTGGGCCCTTGTCCATTAACAATCAGCTACAAGGCATGCTGGCTTGCTACTCCAGCCAATCACAGGAGAGAGTTGAAAACATGGGGCTAATTTTAAACTCACTTGCCAGGCAGCATGGGATGGAATGCTGATTTTCCAGCATGTTTGCTATTGGTGACCACTGATTTCATTGGAGAGTAACATTGAACAGTCTCTTAAACCAGTGTCCCACCTGACTCCTTGATATTCCAGCCTGGCGAGTGAGGTTAAAATTGCACCCTCCATAAGTTATGAAATCAATAACATGCAATGCCAAGGTTCATTCAAGTGGGAGCTCATCACTCTGGTCTGTGTGCGTTTTCTTAATTATTTGGGGAAAATCAGAATAGGCCAATTACTAGCGGAGTAGAAAAGGCCTTTCTTTCCTAGAACAGGAGATCAATGTAATAGAGAACTGCACTGCAAAGAGATGATATTTAGGAATATAAGTTTGCACTAAAATATTGGCGAAGTACTGTGGATGCTGGAGATCTGAAATAAAAAGAGAAAGTGCTGGAAAAACTCAGCAGGTCTGGCAGCATCTGCGGAAAGAGAAACAGTCGATGTTTCGAGTCCAATATAACTCTTCTTTAAATGTGCAGATATGTTGTGAAGGTTGTCTGTACATGCACATTGTGGAAAGTTTTTCCATTGTTGACAGGAATGGAAACTATCAGAGTGTTTTTGGTTTTAATAAGCACTGAATGAGTTGAACCTCTTTATGTCCTTGCCTCAATTAATTTTAACTTTTCATCATAACAGGACCATTGTCTACCTGTCCATTGTCTATACAATTGGACAGCTGGTGATATCAATCAGTAGCATTGCAGATTTGTCGGATAGTAACAACGATGGGCACCCAAATAACCTAAACCTTCATATGTGAGTACATTCACTTGTTCAACAACAATATACCACTAAAAGTAGTAACGCAGATTCACAAGGCCGTAAAAATTAAGCCAAGTCCTGGAGTTCATTTCTAAGGGGATAGAATTGAAAAGTAGAGGAGCCAAGCCAAACTTTTCTTGAAATGTGGTCAGACCGCACTCAGATCACTCCACACAGTCCTCATCATCATGTTATAATAATGACATAGGGGTGCCTGAGAACGTGCAACCACCATTTACAAGAATGATACCAGAACTGAGAGCTTAGAATTATCAGGAAGGATCTGAGGTTGGGGCTCTTTTCTTGAGGATGGAGACCTGTAAAATTAAGGAAGGTTTGATAGGATAGACAAAGAGAAGATGTTTCTACTTGTGGGGGAACTCAAAAATAGGGGCCGTCAGTATAAGGTAGTTACTTTTGAATTTAATAGGGTATTCTGGAGAATTTTATTTACCCAGAGAGTGGGTGCGAATGTGAAATATGCTACCACAGGGAGTAGTTGAGGTGAAATAGCAAAGATGCATTTAATGAGAAGATACATGAGGGAGAAAGGAATAGAAGAATATGTTAATCGGGTGAAATGAAGAGGGTAAAGGAGAGGCTTGGGTGAAGCATAAACGTTGACAGATTAGGTTTGGGCTGAATGGCCTATTCCTGTACTGTAAATTCTATGTACTTCACTGCAATGGTCTGTATTTTTTGTGTTGTAATTTCATTTAAACCTATTAACATATCTGGCACGGCTCAGTTGCTGCTGGTTTTATGAACCTTTTAGCCTTTCTTTGATAAATTATAGCATGATGTTTAATATAACTTTCAACATGGTTTATTAAAACTGAGATTTCTTATCATTCCTTTAAGGTTTGACAGTGAGTGTTTTAAAAAATAATGAATTCTTTGTATTTTAATCAAAATTAATGTCTATGGTGAAATCAGGTATTGGAGATTTACCAATAATTTGAGATACTATAAGCAAGGGGCATTGTTAAAGATGGAAGATTTGGGCCAGTGGGAGGGGCTGTAAAATTCTGCCCTTGAATATGTATAACGCCTTTCGCAATCACAGGATGTTCAAAGCACTTTACAGCTAGCTCAGTATTTTTAGAATGTAATCACTGTTGCAATGTAGGAAATGTAGCAGGTAATTTCTGCACAGAAATCTCCCACAAACTGTAATGTGATTGTAACCAGATAATTTGGCTGAAGGATAAATATTGGCCAGGACACGAGGAAGAATGCCCCTGCTCTTCTTTGAAACAGAGCCATGCGATTTTTTACATTCGCCTGAGAGGGCAAATAGGACCTCCGTTTAGCATTTCAACCGAAAGATGGTGCCTCTGACAGTGCTGCACTCCCTCAGTGCTGCAGTGGGAGTGTCAGCCTAGATTATGTGCTCAAGCCTCTGGAGTGGGAGCGGAACCCATAAACATCTGACTCAGGAGAAAGATTTCCACCAACTGAGCCACAGACTACACCTGATGATATTAAATTCTGTCAGCGTTTATAAATTATAATATAACTCTGCTGCTTTTGTTTCCTCCAGAGCTTTGGCGATGCTTGGTCTGATTCTTATTGCTTTTGGAACTGGTGGCATCAAACCTTGTGTGTCAGCATTTGGTGGAGATCAGTTTGAAGACCATCAGGTAAACACAAGTGTTAAGTTTATAACGAATTTATATCAACCGTGAGAAATGATAAAAAGAAAGTTTTCCTGGAACCATTATTCATGTTATGTAAAGATGTTATTCAAGCCTGGAAACATTCGCCCAGATTTTGCTGGAGCAGGTTATCTGTTAAAAAGCCCGTTGGTTCCTGCATCCCACAGCTCAAAAATTGTTTGCCCTCTAACTAGCCGGGAGTGTGAGGGTAATGGGGCATCTGGGACCTCAGCGAACCAATGAGGTTTTAAGGATTGAGGAAGAAACAGCGGGACGATGGAGAAGGAAATCGGGTGAATTGGAGTCAAATCAGTTACAGAAAGAGAAATAAAGAGAGGGAAAGAGAGATTGGATTAGGAAAGGACAGAAAGGAAAATAAGGACAGAAAGGAAAAGTAAGAAAATATTTTAAAATCTTAACATTTTTTCATGTATTAACTCTCTCAGAACAAATTGCAGCCTGTGGGAATGAGATTGTATAGTTTCAGTTGTTCACTTTCAGGAGTTAGGTGATTGAATGGCATTACAGGAACAGAAATCTCCTCATTAAAAGCATCCTTACGCCGTTAAGTAACTTTCAACGGTGAGTTTAATGAGTAATTAATGCACAATGCAGCAATTTCTTGAAACTCACAGGGAGTTTGAGGATGACCTGCCATTTTCGTGAGGCTAATGACTGTTACAACCGGTCCCTGCGCGAGGTTCCCCTAATTTGTTATGATCCTGAACAAGGTACCTCAAATTGTTATGCTCCCAGGTGAGGAGGGGAAAAACTGGCTCCCGTTCTTTATTCAACCCCCTCGGTTGGTCGCAGCAAGGTTAATTTAAAAAGGATCCCTTCCCTCGTGGATACCTTTTCCCAGTCCAAATGTATTTATGTTTTAAAAGATGCCAATTTAACCAGGCTGTCTTGAGTCAAAGAAAGTGTAAGTTTATTAGTTACTAAACGTGAGGAAAAAAATAATAAAAATGCACCACACATACACAAGATTAATGTGTATAATTAAAGTTAATAAGATATACAAATCAGTCCTTTGGCTTGTCTGTGAGGAATAGATGGTGAAACGTTGCGGCTGTTAAGTTGGGTGATTCCGGTAGCGCCGACTTTGGCAGTTGAGCAGTTGGCTTGGAGATTCTTGGTTCTGCAGGTTGGCTGAAAGGAGTTATCCTGTTTCCTTTTCGACTGTGGATTTGCTGACTTATGACTTGCTCCCAGTAATCAGAGAGGGATAATTTTTTTACCTGCAAGTGCAGGGATGCCTAGTTGGCGTTCTCCAGCTGTCACTTTCACAGCACACACACACACACCAGAACAGAACACCAGACCAGCACACAGAACAAAGGTTGCAGTTGGCTCTTTTAAACCCCTTTCCTTGTGTATTCCTGGAAGGGAAAAAACAAACATGTCTTTCACCCAGATCTGTTTCCTTTTCAACACAGTTCATGTTTGCAGTCTGGGATATAACTCAACAGGAGGTGGTTTTGGCTGAGGGAGGAATCATTTTCCATTACCTTCGCAACCACAGGAGATTACAGTTCAGTTTTCATTGTATCTTTCCCTTTGAAGTTCCTCTGAGTGAAATATGCCATGTCGCACCTTTTAGGTGCAACATTCCATTCACCCTGAACTAGTTGGTCAAGTAATCCACATAAGAATTTTCCAGCAAGTGGTTACTTTGCAGTCTCTACCAGTTTTTGCTTATATGTCCTTTTTGTAAAAAACATGTCTTACTTAAAAGCTCAGTATGTCCATAAGTAATTTGGGGTAGGATCAATGGTCATGACATGACAGAGCGAAGCAGGTCATCCAGTAACTTGTGGTGGATTCACAACTTGTGGAGAATCTCTTCCTCACCTCTGGCTGCCGGAGTATTTGCACCCCAATAGTGGCACTGTTACTTTGGCAGCGAAATCCAGGCAGCAAATGACTTCAGGAGATACAGCAATGTCCTCTTGCATTACAGAGTGAACATGAATTTCTGTAAATATCTCAAAAGTCCTTTGGTTTCTTCTGTTGTTGAAGTCAATGTTCTCTTCTCTCTCTGAAGGAAAAGGAAAGGGGCAGGTTCTTCTCAATTTTCTATTTATCAATCAATGCTGGAAGTCTCATTTCTACAGTTGTTACTCCCATCCTGAGAGGTAAGGCAGTCATTGGCTTCACTTGTTGAAACCAGTATCAAAGTCAAACCATAAATTGCAAAATCATTGTTGGAAAAGCAAAAGAAAGAAGAAAATCTTTGTTGATCATCATTTTGATTGAAAACTGATGTTGTTAATCATTAATCACTTGGCACATCTGCGCTCCTAATTTCCGCCATTTTCTGTAGGTAATTATTTTCTTTGTCCATTAATCAGGTCACCCAGCACAACAGGCCTATAGCAAATGGGATTATCAGATCATAATTTAATTTTGACATTGGAATGTTGGAACAGGGAGAGGCCATTCCGCTCTGGGAGTCTGTTCTGTTACTCGGCTAGATCATGGCTGACCCGTATCCTTCCTCCGTCTAACTGCCTCGGTCCCTAAATCTGAACATCCTCGTTTAACAAAAATCTATCAATGTTAGTTTGAAATTTTCCCAATTGACCCGAAGCTTCAATCGTTCTTTTGGAAGTGAGAGTCCCAGGTTTCCACTACCCTTTGTTTGAAGAAGTGCTTCACTCCAGAATGTCCTAGCTCTTAATTCTATGATTCTGCCCCCTTGTTCTGGATTCACCCACTAGCGGAAATAGTTTCTCCCTATCGACCCTATCAAATCTTTTAATCATCTTAAATATCTCAATTAGATCACCCCTTAATCTTCTATATTCAAGGAAATACAAGGCCAGTCTGTGCAACCTGTCCTCATAATTCAAACCTTTTAGCCCCAGTATCAATCTAGAATCTGCGCTGCACCCACTCCAGGGCAAGTATATCCTTCCTGAGGTGCAGTGCCCAGACCTGAACACAGCTACTCTGGATGGCCTCCTCTGAACTTTCTGCAGCTGTAACTTAACTTCAACCTCTTTGTATTCTAGCACCCTTGAGATAAAACCAGCATTCCATTAGATAGAAACATAAAAACATAGAAAAATCTATGGCACAGGAGGAAGCCATTCAGCCCATCATGTCTGACCTGCTGGAAAAGTAGTTATCCCACCTAATCCCCCTTTCCAGTTCATGATCTGTAGCCCTGTAGGTTACAGCATCTCAATTGTATATCCAAGTATTTTTTTAATGCGATGAGTGTTTCTACCTCTACCACCTTTTCAGTGAGCCCTGGAGACTAAGGGAGGGATGTTGGCAGGACTGGAGAATTTTAACTATGAGGAAAGAAGATTGGTTAGGCTGGGGCTGGGTTGCTTTCTTTGGAACCGAAGAGGCTGAGGGAAGATTTGATTGAGGTGTACAAAATTATGAGGGGCCAGGATAGAGTGGATAGGACCTATTTCCATTGGCAGAGTGTTCCAGGCTCCCACCACCCTCTGGGTGAAAAACATTGTCCTTAACTCCCCTCCAATTCTCCCACCAATTGCTTTAAATCTATCTCCCCTGGCTTCTCTGCCAATGGAAATAGGTCCTATCAACTCTATCCTGGGCCCCCATAATTTTGTACGCCTCAATTAAATTTCCCCTCGGCCTCCCTGGTTCCAAAGAAAACAACCCCAGCCTATCCAGTCTTTCCTCATAGTTAAAATTCTCCATTCCTGCCAACATCCTCATAGGTCTCCTCTCTAGTACGATCACATCCTTCCTGTAATGTAGTGACCAGAATGTACACAGTACTCTAGCTGCAGTCTAACTCCTGTTTTACACAGTTTGAGTATAATCTCCCTACTCTTATATTCTATGGCTTGGCTGATCAAAGAAAGTATCCTATTCACCTTCCTGAAAGCCTCGTCTACCTGTCCCACTACCTTCAGGGATCTGCAGACATGCACTCCAAGGTCCCTCTGTTTCTCTACACGTCTCAATACCATTTATTATATATTCTCTTCCCTCATTTGTCCTCCCCAAATACATTACCTCACACCTCTGTGGATTGAATTCCATTTATTACTCTTCTGCCCACTTGAGCAGTCTATTGATATCTTCCTGTAGCCCCCCAGCTTTCTTCCTCACTATTACCACATGGCTAATTTTTATATCATCCGCAAACTTCTCAATCGTGACCCCTACATGTAAGTCCTTAAGACACGAGCCTTTCTCATTATTCTTTTCCTCTGACCTTGACAATTCTAAACTTGCCATACTTTGCATATTTTAGGTCAAAAATGCGGTCACGCGCTCCAGGCGTGTTATCCTCTGGCCTTTGGAGTTCCAGCAGCCCTAATGGCAATTGCCTTATGTAAGTCTTATAAACTTCCTTCTCCTGAAACAATTTGGTAGATTTCTACAATCTGCATGATATTGAGAAATAAGTATTAACTACATGGGAAACTTTCAGCTCCTGCGCTCCACATTTTGGGGATGGCGGGGGTGCCTTTGCCCACTAGCGGCACCTAGCAGGAAGTCATGGGCACAAGGCCTAACATTTCCTGCTTATTCATTCAATGAATAGAAAATTATATGTTGCCCAGGCAACAGGGTTGCCAACCCTCCAGAATTACGGAATCGCAGAATTGTTATGGTGTAGAAGGAGGCCGCTCAGCCCATCATGTCTGCGCCGGCTCTCTGAGCATTTTAAGTTAGTGCCAATCTCCTGCCTTTCCCCCCGTAACCCTGCACGTTGTTTCTATTTAAATGACCATCCAATCCAGGATTGCTCTGGATTCTCCAACAGCTACAGATTCATCTGTAAGGGCTGTTGCTAGCAAAACCCAGGAGAAGAATCATGCAGCCTTCAAAAAATTGCTGCTCTTTTTCATTTTCTTTGAATGCACTCATTTAGAATTGTAGAATGATACAGCACAGAAGAAAGCTATTCAGTCTGTGTTGGGTCTTTGAAATTTAAGGTTGCCAACCCTCCAGGATTTGGCCTGGAGCCTCCAGGGGTTGAAGAATTGAATTTTCCTGGAGAAAAATAATCGGGACATTAAACAAGATAGGTTTTTAAAATTTTCTTTGTACGTTTCTCTTCACCAGATATAAAATTGTTGAAAATGCGGAAATAAAAGCTGTTTGGCTGACAGTCATGCATCATCCAATTGGGTAATGAGCCTTTTTGCTTTCCAATTGGTGTAGGAAGGCAGTGCCTCACAAGGATGGATGTGTTGGCCAACTAATGGCTGGAGTGTGGGGACAAGTCACGTGATGAAACCTCCAGGAGTACATTCAAACACAGTTGGCAACCCTGTTGAAATTGCTATCCAATCAGTCCAACCGCCCCTTATAAAAATATTTTGGGGTTTGAGGGGAGGGCTGTTTGATCAAGTGGGGCGGTTGTGGGGATCACTTGATCTAAATCCCCAGTGACATGCTCATTCAGAGTTGGCAACGATGTGAGATTTCCCAATGCGCATTCTTGGCAGGTAAGGTTCCACAGACTGGGAGCCTTGAGGGATACATAGGTTTAATCTTATACCTGCCAAAGCAATTATAATCCATTAACCATGTCATATTGTGTGTTTCAGCTGTATTTATTGGAGGAAGCTCTTTGTACCAGAAGTCCACTCCCAAGGGGAATGTTATACTTCAAGTTTGCAAGTGCATTTGGGTAAGTGATCAAACTAAAGTTAACTGCTGCAACTTAGATATCACAGCAGTGTGGGGCAGCTGAGAAGGATAAGGACGTTTACAGATTTGGCTCTTCCCAAGTTTTCATGACAAAATTATTTTTTAGTTCATTCACTGGGTGTGGTGCCACTGGTGTGGTCAAAAATTATTTTCCTTAATTGCTAAGGCATTGCAAGGGGCAGTCACCCACATTGCTGTGGGTCTGGGCTCACATATAGGCCAGACTGAAAAAGGACAGCAGATTTTCTTCCCTAAAGAAAGGACAATAGTGAACCAACTGGTTTTTATGACAATCTGACAATTGTATGGTCACCCTTACTAACAGTAGCTTTTTATAAACCCAAATTTATTTAATTAACTGAATTTGAAATCCCGAGCTACGATGGTGCGATTTGAACTCATGTCTTTTGATCATTGGTCTAAGCCTTTGAATTACTAGCATGGTACTGTTATGATCCCAGCTCAGGTTACCGCTGGCAAGCCTGATCTCAAGGTGGAACCCAGCTTGATAGATCCTAACTTTTATTTTTGTTTGTTTAGATACATAGCGAGTAGCTACTGAACAGAGTCACCGGAGTCAGCTAATGAACTTTTAACAAAAGAATAAAACATCTATTTAACAAGAAAAGATTAACTATATTACAATACTCCTTCACCCACAACTATACCCTTACAGATATATACAGATTTGTAAGGATAACACAAGTTATAAAAGCTATCTTATACTTAATGTTCACAGTAAGTACACAGTCCATGTAAACCAATAGACAACCAGTGGTCAGACATACCACACTCTGAAACCAAGTGACAGATGCCACCTCAACCAGATGCTATGGACCTCTTCTCAACTCCTCCCAGATGTTTGTCAGACCGTGAACCAACCAGTCTCACTGAACTCCATCATTCACACAAGGGTTTCCAATCTCCACTCTCGAAGGATTCACTTTGGAATCTTCTCCCAAACCAATGCTTTCTCTCAGATGCCTTCTGCAAGGGTTCACCTCCAGGGTTTCGAACAATCCACCCCGGGTCACCAAATGCATTCAAGCATTCTTCCAAGTACTCTCTTTCACTGACTCAGCTGTCAGTAGTACACCACTATTTCACATGCCCGTTGCTAAGAGTTACAGACCTTCAATTGTCTCTTTGGACTTTCTGGCCTTTTGCAAGCTGTTCTTACTGTAAATCTGCTTTCTGCAGCTTTAGGCTCTTTGAATCTGAAGCTTTGAGCCTTTCTCTCAGACCCTCACTCTTGTCTTCACTTAAAAGGACCTTTTCCAGCTTCCTGTCCTTCCTTTGACTAGGAGGTCTGCTTGGGACTTTCTCCTGTTCCACTCTCCTGGATTTCTGGGGACTTTCTTCTTTAGCTTGGGACTGGCTATCTGTCCCTTTTGCTTGGGTCTCCCTCTGGCAGCTACTTTCAACCAACTTTAGCTTGGAACTGGCTATCTACCTCTTCTAGGCCTCTTCTGCCTGGCAGCTGTCTTCAAAATTGAACTCAAAACTGCCTTTCTAGTTCTTTCTGTGAATGTCTGTGGGAGCGAGCTACGTCTCTGGACCTCTGTTGCTAGGCAACAGCACTTTTTTCTGCTCTTGTTTGTTCAACTTAGGTGCAACAGTCAAAAAGCTCCTAATAGAAATGCAAGCACTTTTTAAAGTGAAACTAATACTCAGTTTGGCCCTGTGTATATTATAGAGAATTGCAGTCCCTGTGTGTATTATAGGGAATAGCAGCCCCTGTGTATATTATAGAGAATTGCAGCCCCTGTGTATATTATAGAGAATAGCAGTCCCTGTGTATATTATAGAGAATAGTAGTCCCTGTGTATATTATAGAGAACAGCAGCCCCTGTGTATATTATAGAGAATAACAGTTCCTTTGTATATTATAGAGAATAGCAGTCCCTGTGTATATTATAGAGAATAGCAGTCCCTGTGTATATTATAGAGAATAGTAGTCCCTGTGTCTACTTTAGAGAATAGCAGTCCCTGTGTATATTATAGAGAATAGTAGTCCCTGTGTATACTTTAGAGAATAGCAGTCCCTGTGTATATTATAGAGAATAGCAGTCCCTGTGTATATTGTAGAGAATAGCAGTCCCTGTGTATATTATAGAGAATAGCAGTCCCTGTGTATATTATAGAGAATAGCAGTCCCTGTGTATATTGTAGAGAATAGCAGTCCCTGTGTATATTATAGAGAATAGCAGTCCCTGTGTATATTGTAGAGAATAGCAATCCCTGTGTATATTATAGAGAATAGCAGTCCCTGGGTATATTATAGAGAATAGCAGTCCCTATGTATATTGTAGAGAATAGCAGTCCCTGTGTATATTATAGAGAATAGCAGTCCCTGTGTATATTATAGAGAATAGCAGTCCCTGTGTATATTGTAGAGAATAGCAGTCCCTGTGTATATTATAGAGAATAGCAGTCCCTATGTATATTGTAGAGAATAGCAGTCCCTGTGTATATTATAGAGAATAGCAGTCCCTGTGTATATTATAGAGAATAGCAGTCCCTGTGTATATTGTAGAGAATAGCAGTCCCTGTGTATATTGTAGAGAATAGCAGTCCCTGTGTATATTATAGAGAATAGCAGTCCCTGTGTATATTGTAGAGAATAGCAATCCCTGTGTATATTATAGAGAATAGCAGTCCCTGTGTATATTGTAGAGAATAGCAGTCCCTGTGTATATTATAGAGAATAGCAGTCCCTGTGTATATTATAGTAGTATTGTCACTGGACTAATATTCCAGAGACCCAGGGTAATGCTCTGGGGACCTGGGTTCGAATTGCTCCACGGCAGATGGTGAAACTTGAATTGAATAAAAATCTGGAATTAACCATCTGATGATGAGCACAAAACCGTTACTGACTATAAAAACCCATCTGGCTCACTGAAATGTCCTTTAGGGAAGGAAATCTGCTGTCCTTACCTGGTCTGGCCTACATGTGACTCCAGCAATGTGGTTGACTCTTAAATGCCCTCTGAACAAGGGTAATTAGGTTCGGGCAATGAACAAATATAAAAAAATACAGAAATACAAATCAAATTTAAACTTTAAAGCTATAACTCATTCCTAACACCCACAAATACCAATATAAATTACTTAAACTGTCTCTATTTCCTAACAGTACATAACACTACCATCCTCTTGTAAATAGCAATTCCACAAGTAGACTGACTCTCTTAGGAACCAAATCCTGCATCCTTGCACATTGTGTGAGAGAGAGTCTGCCCAGAAACACCATATCAGCCATTTTTACACACTTTCCATTTCTTCTGTTTTGACATTGAGTCTCAAATGCCTGGGACTTCTCAATGACTGAGGGAATGCTGTTTACTCTCTAACTTGTGAAGGTACAGGTGGTTCCATATTGATGCTGATGCCTGGTATAGTCGAGATCAAAATGTAGGTAACTCTGCAGCTTGCCTGGTCCAAGATCTTGCATGAAAGGGGAAGGGTCATTGGCAATGCCCATCCAGCATGGCCAGTGGTGGCGCAACTCCATAGGAACATAAGAATTAAATAGTCAAAAACAAAAACAGAATTACCTGGAAAAACTCAGCAGGTCTGGCAGCATCGGTGGAGAAGAAAAGAGTTGACGTTTCGAGTCCTCATGACCCTTCAGCAGAACTGAATGAAATAGTCGTTTGGTAGTACAGAACTTCAGTATTGCTGAAAAAGGGAAATGCTGATAAAGCTTTTCATCTTGTACTCATCAGGACAGAATTGCAAGAATATCAAGGCCAGGATTTTATGGCCCCTCCCTCCCGCCCGGTGGGATACTATGGTCCCGCCGAACTGAACGGAGATTTAAATGGCTCGCTGCATCCACTGGGGTGGGGGGAGACACGCCGCCGTGGGGCCATAAAATCCTGACCCAAATCTCAAAGGGAACAACAATTAATGCTGCATGAGAAGTGGGTGCTGATTGGTTGGCAAGTGGAGTCAGATTGGTAGGGGCGTTGGCATGGAGAATGCACAGGCAACAGTTAGCTGCCAAGTTTTTGTTTAAATTCAAACCAGGCAGCTTGGCTCTGATTGGTCAAGGCATTGCCATGGGGAATGAACCAGGGAATGGCTGTCCCCCCCCACACCCCCCCCCCCACCCCCCAAGCTTTTGTTTAATTGAAAAAGGTGCAACATGTGGACAAATTCTTCCTTCAACAGTATGCCTCTTCAGCAACATAAGAATTTCTGGATAAAGTCCACGATATCAAGTTCACCTTCCACCATCTTGGTAGTCACTTGATACAATAATAATGGAGTTGTTGACTAATCATGGCAATCGATCTCTATCAGTTAGTCTACAACTGAGCCAGGATATGAGGAAAACCTCACCACGGTGGAGAGTTTTGGGAGTGATTGAAGCAATTAACATATGTGCATTTAAGGGGAAACTTAATAAATACACGAGGGAGAAAGAAATAGACCACAGGATGTCCCAAAGCGTCTAACAGCCAATGAAGTACTTTTGTAGTGTAGCCACTGTTGTAATGTAGGAAATCCGTCAGTCAATTTATACACAGCAAGCTCCCACAAACAGAAATGCAATATTCACCAGATAATCTGTTTTTGTGATGTTCACTAAGGGATAAATATTGGCAAAGGCACCAGCTCTTCTTTAAAATAGTGTCCATGGGGCCTGACAGAACAGACAGGGCCTCGGTTTAATATCTCATCTGAAAGACAGCACTCCCTCTGTAGAGCAATGGACAGTCTACATTAATGTGTTTGTGTCTTTGAAACTGAAACCACAACTCTCTGACTCAGATGTGAGTGTGCTATCCACTGCACAACTGACACCAGAGGGATACATTGGTAGCATGAGAGGTGGGAGGTGGCTTGTGAGCAACATAAACACTGGCAGAGACCTGTTGGGCTGAAAGGCCTGTTCCTGTACTGTAAAATTCTCTGTGTTCAAAGTAGGAATCTCCAGAAGTAGGACATTGTACTTCAGGTTAGCAGTTTACCCCTGATGTCAAGAGACCCTGACCGTATTTCTTTGAATGTCCAACCCCAAGCGTGGAAGAAAGCTGGGATTGGAAACTCAGCCAGTGGGACCATCAAGTACATCAACCCATGTCTCACCAAACACTTACCATGTCCCCTTCCCTCCCATTAATAGTATTCCTTTGATGTGAGTAAAATACTAATAAGTGCCAGACTTAAATTCATTAACTTTTCCTTAGCATGCTGTTACAATCCTGTATAACATTGTCAATAATATTTACAAATTATTGGTTTCTTTTCAACAGTTCGCTATCAAAAACAGATTCAGGCATCGTAGCAAGCAGTTTCCCAAACGAGCGCATTTTATGGACTGGGCTACAGAGAAATATGATGTAAGTTTGTAGGTTGAGATTTCTTTCCTGTATTATTTCCTTCTAATCATAGAATCATTGCTTTGTGCCTGTGCCAGCTCTTTGGAAGAGCTATCCCATTAGTCCAACACTCTTTCCCCATATATTTCCCCTTCAAGTATTTATCCAATTCCCTTCTGTAAGTTAATACTGAACCTGCTTCCACCACTCTTTCAGGCAGTGCATTCCAGATCACAACTCCTCAGTGCGTTAAAAAAGCCTCTTCCCTCCTCTGCTTTATTTTGACAATTACATTAAGTCTGTGTCCTATCAAACGGCTACATCCATCTTTGCTGTGGTCATACGGCAGAGTACAGAAAAACCCAATCAGCACTCTCTTCATTTGGGTACATGCCTATGAATGGTCCTAAACCTTGGAACTTATCTTTGCTTCCAAACACCAATGCAAGGGCTCAATTGGTCCTTCATGTACCAGATAGCTAACTCGTCACAGTGCAGATTCTTTTTACCAGTCCCATGAGCTTTGAGCTGGTTATGGAGCTCCCAGTCTTTCAGGGAGCCTGGCATCGGTTCCAGATTGACCTGCTTTTACTGCGCTTATTGGGTGTTAGGCAAACATAATGACTCGTCAACATGGTGCTCGAGCCCACTCCCTGATACAGTTTCATCAGACAGTGCTCCCGCTTCAGGTGCTTCCTGTTGCCACCTGTCCAGTCGGCTGTGACCAGTGCCACCCCCAGGCCTAGGATCAGATATTAGTTTGATCAGGGCTGAAAAGTTACAGAGATCTCTTCTGGAGGGCAAAGCGGAGGGCAGCGGAAAGATGGGTCGACCTGGGTATAGTTGGATAATGGACATCACAGAGGTGGTTGCAGACGAGCTACAGTGGATGTGTGAGGATGGCATAAGGCAGATGAGTGTGACATACTATGACAGCAGATCTCCTGGTAGGAGCAGCAGTGTGCCCTATGGTTACCGATAGAAACAGCTTCTCCCTATCTACTTTAGCAAAACCTCTCCTAATTTTGAACGCCTTTGTTCAGTCTTCCCTTATCTTTTTCTGCTCTAAGGAGAACAATCCCGGCTTCTCCAGTCTCTCCACATTAACTGAAGTCCCTCGTCCCTGGTACCATTCTAGTAAATCTCTTCCGCACCCTCTCCAAGGGTGACATCCTTCCTAAAGTGGAATTGGGCACAATGTTTCAGCCAAGGCTTAATGACTATACGTGTCGATGTTTTTAATCACTCATAATTTAAAATCACAACCTCATATGGTACTTTTATTCTGTTAAATTTGAGGGGTGTGGGGTGTTGAAAATCCAAGAGCAGCCATGGTAAACATGTCAGCAGTCATGTAGGACATAGTTAAATCAATAATGGACATGTTATGTAGGCTGTCCTTGTTGGTTAAGCTGGAGTGTTGCACTTGAAATGAGTGGGTTTAGCTTGCTTGTAAAGGTGGTGTCCAGCATTGCCTGTTGCTCATGGTGAGGGGGTTTGATGCCACCAAGCCTGATATTCAACAGCCAAATCTTACCACATCTTGGGAAATACACAGATCAGTTAGGAACAAATTTGTCTTGATCTCATGCCTGTTCTCTTTATCAATTGCTTTAGGTACACTTGATTGCACAGGTCAAGATGGTGCTAAAAGTATTATTCCTGTATATCCCACTGCCTATGTTCTGGGCTTTATATGACCAACAGGTAAGAAATAAGCAACTCCTACTTTAGGTTACCTGTGAAAAGTGGTATCTTAAGCAGTTAAAGAAAATATACTGAAGTAAACATTATTTGTTTGGTTACTACTTCCTGCACTAATTTGCTTCCTTTCAATCGTGAAGTTGTGGACTCTTTGTTGAGGAATGGGTCAATGGCAAAGGACACCCTTGATTGCCCACACGATGCTCAAAAGATGCATTCCTTCCAAAGATCAGTTTTAGAATATGCTGATCCAAACTCCCACCAAATCCCATTCACCCATCACCACTCTACTCACTGGCCTACATTGGAACTTAGTCCAACAAGACCTCAAACTTTAAATTCTCATTCTTGTTTTCAAATCCCTCCATGGCCTTGCCCTAATGTGACCTTGTCCAGCCGTCCAACCCTCGGAGACTTCTGCACTTCTCCAATTCAGATCCTTTGCACATCCCCACAGTGTTCACCACGCCACCACATTGGAGGCTTTGCTTTCAGATGCCCAGGGCCCTCCCTAAACCTCTTACCAATTATCAAATTTTGTTTGATAATCGCTGCTGTGAGATGCCATGTGATACCTTACTACTTTAAAGGTATATAAATGCAAGTTGTTGTTACTATATTGCATTGAAGATGCATGAAGATACATGGTGTGCGAAATGGAAGAGGAGGAAATGTCAGGTATTCTGGGGTCCATTCTTGGAGATTTACACTGCACAAACCCTCCAGTGCAGAAACTCTTTCAGTTGGGGGGTGGGTGTAGTGGGACAGGGTCCTGTAGAATCCATCCCTATAATTCTGGCACCTCTTTGTAAACTCTTGGCAAATTTATTCCCTATATCTTTTCTACTAGTTAATGGTCTATAGGCTACACTGAGCGATGCAATTCCACCTTCTTTGTTCCTTATCTCTCATCAAATAAACTCTATCCTTGATCCATTCTGGGACAACCTCGCTCATTTCCTATCTTTCCTGATCCAGGAATATTTAACACCCAGGACTGGCCTCCTTTGAGCCAGGTCTCTGTTACAGTCACAACATTGCAACCGGCTCACCAATCCTATTTACCACACACATTCCACACACCTACCGGTAACCCTAATTCAGACTTTACTACTTTCTTCTTTGCTGTGAAACCACCTAATAACTTAATATTTCCTACCCTAGTGCCATCTGTCTCTCACTGTATTGTGTGCACCTTGGTATTCCTCTCTAATATTACCTCCTGGTTACCACATACCTCCCAAGTTAGTTTGAACCCCACCTTGCAAATCACCCTGCAAGCAACTTGGGCCTGGCTCTTTTTCAGTGCAACTCGTCCAGCCTGTACTGGTCCCATCTTCCCAAGAGTGGGGTCCCAATGTCCCAGGAATGTAAAGCCCTCCCTCCTGCACCATCTTTCCAGCCATGCATTCAACTGCTTTATCCTCCTATATCTGTACTCACTTACGCATGGTAATGGGAATAATCCGGAGATTACTATTTTTGAGGTCCTTCTTGTTAATTTCCTACCTATCTCCCTAGATTCTGACTGTAGGACCACATCCCTCTGTCTGCCTATGTCGTTGGTACCAATGTGGACCATGACTGTTGGCTGTTAGCCCTCCCCCATCAGGGTGCTTTACATCCAATCACTGACACCCTTGACCCTGGCACTGGAGAGGCAACATATCTCGGGATTCACGTCAGTGACGACAGTAATTGTGCCATGAGATCTTTCCTGTTCACCAAAGAAGGCAAGCGGGATCTCAGTTTAGCATCTCATCTGCTGGATGGCACCTCTGAGAGTCCTGCACTCCCCCAGTCCTTCACTGAGGGTCTAGATCTTGTGCTCAAGTGTCTGTGTATGAGGTAAGTAATTAATTTACATTCTATTGTTAAGCAGTGCGATCTTTAACAATTATGGATTTTTTTTACAGGGCTCAAGATGGACCTTTCAAGCCACCACAATGAATGGAAATTTTGTAAGATATTAATTAACACTTCAACATTATGCATCCTATATTTAATATTCATTTTTTTACTGGACTGATACTTATTATTAAATATTTCTTTTTCTTTAGGGAGGCATTGACATTCAACCTGATCAGATGCAGGTATGGAATTTCATGTTTAAATATATCATTTCTCATGATGAGTTTTGTTTCCAGTAGTTGATTCTCTTGACACACAATCTGATTGATTTTGTCCTTCCGACCTTTGTACAGACCGTCAACCCAATCCTGATTCTGATCTTGGTTCCAGTTGTTGATGCTATCGTGTATCCATTGATTGCTAAATGCAAATTAAACTTTACGTAAGTATTAACATCGGGCAAACAAATACTTTCAGAATTCTGGGATGGCTAGTTGGAATCATGGTAGAGTGGAATATTCCAGCATGATGTAGTACAAGGGTTTGAACTAAACTGGGCACTGTGAATGCTGAATCCGTGTGACAAATAAATATTGGCTCAAACTCCAATATGGAGCTGTGGATTTTACTCCCCCCTACAATCCTCCTAGATTCCTGTCCTCCTCCAATTCTGGCCATTTGTGAATCCCCTATTTCTTACACTCCACAATTGGAGACTGTGCCTTCAGCTGTCTAGGCTCATCCACAGTTTCAAATCCCTCCATGGGCCTCACCCCCTCCCTATCTCTGTGCCCTTCTCCAGCCCAACAACCCTCGGAGATCTCAACGCACCTCCAATTCTGGCTTCTTGAGCATTCCCAATTTTAAGCACTCCACCATCGTTGGCTATGCCTTTAGCTGTGTGAGCCCTAAATTCTGCAGTTCCCTCCGTAAACCTCTCCACCTCTATATCTCCATCTCCTCCTTGGAGACATTTCTTAAAACCTACTATCTCCTTCTGCAGCTCAGTGTCAAACTTTGTCTGATAACACCCTTATGAAGCATCTTCGGATGCTAAATAAATGCAAGTTATTGTTGTTGAATGGTGATTGTATAATTAACTTGTAGAACCACTGTGGGTGTGTATGTATATATATATATATATAACTTATGAATTTGCATGCATTATTGCAGTTTACAATGTGAACACAATCCACATAATCTACAGGGAGATCTCTGTTTGAACAGGATTTCCATTTTAAGCATTTAATTGAATGGGCTGGAAAAATGCAAGGTTCCCTGACCCAATTATGCTGCCGTGCCCTCTTTGTAGACACCCAGTGCCCTACAGTTGCCTGGTGCCACATCAGCCCGGCCATATTAGTATGAGGGAAAGAACAAGAGAGGGACTCACGTTATACAGGCATTTAGAAGGACGGCATTTTCACATTGTTACTGCCTACCTCATCTAAAGCCCCGAGTTATTAGCCTTTCCCACACTTTTCATGACACTACCAGACGTCTCAAAGTGCTTTGCAGCCAATGAAGTATAATACCCAGGAAACTGTTTAAAAAGAGGGCAAATACAAGTATAGTTTGGGCAGACAACAATAGGGAGAGGGGAGCCTTGACAGAGTACATCATGGCAACTGTTTCCCACAGTCAAGAGTTGTGGCTGTTTTTGTACATGAGAATATCCATAGTCCAAGTGTGGAATGAGCGAATGGTACGATGTAAACTAGAGATCCCTAGGAACAACGTGACCAGATGCACATTATTTCTGTACATAGCTCAATTGTTATATCTCGTAGAAGAAATTATTTTATCCTGTGAATCAGTCCCCTTTCAGAGTCAAGGTTGTAAACTTAATGGACATTAATTCTGTTCAACATTACTAACATCAGGGGAGGGTGAAGAGGCTGTGGCTCTCTTCCCTAGAGCTGAGGAGTGACATGATGGAGATCTTTAAAATTAGGAACGGCATCGCTAGTGAGACAGGCGTTTCAGAACATGTTTTCACTTGTGGGAAAATTAAAACCTAAGGGCGATAAATACAAAATAGTCATTCATACATCTTCTAAGGAATTCAGGAGAAATTTCTTGATCTGCAGAATGGTGAGGGTGTGGAACTCGCTACCACAGGGAGTGGTTGAGATGAATGGTACAGAGACATTTAAGAGGAAGTTAGATAAATACGTGAAGGAGAAAGGAATAACAGGATATGTTGATAGGATGAGTGAAGAGGGGTGGGAGGAGAAGAAGAATGAGAGAATTAATTAATGATATTTATATGGTGTCTAACGTTTTTTAGGTAGTCACTGCTGTGATATAGGAAACACCACTATGGACTGTTTGAACCTGTTTCCATTGCTGTGAAACTCGATGTAACATTTGATACCTGCATTTTGTTTGTGTTGTTTTCAGACCCCTGAGAAAGATGACAGTCGGAATGTTTCTTGCAGCTTTGGCATTTGTTGCTGCTGCTTTGGTGCAGATTGAAATCGATGTGAGTAGCGTAACACTGGGATTATAATTTCAGAACAAGGTGTGACTGCAGCTAAAGTGTTGGGCCGGTTCCAGTTCTTTTTAGTTTCAGAGTAACAAGGGGCCAATAATCCTCTCCCGACAATCTCTGGGAGCAACTTAGGGGCAGAGATGCACCACAGCCTCAGCCTCCAAACCTTCTGCAAGGATTCAAAAATCAACATGACAGGCCTGCTCTGGGTGTTAGCAGGGTTGCCAACCCTCCAGGGTTGCCGTGGAACCTTCAGGAATTAATAATCAATCTCCAGCAAATTGTTGTGAGCAAACCCGGGACAAAAGCTCAAAAGCTAAACTGGACCAGCCATATAAATACTGCGGCTACATAAGAAGGTCAGAGGCTGGGAATTCTGCGGAGAGTAACTCACCTCCTGTCTCCCCAGAGTCTGTCCACCATCTACAAGGCAAAAGTCAGGAGTGTGATGGAATACTCCCCACTTGCCTGGATGAGTGCAGCTCCCATAACACTCAAACTCAACACCATCCAGGACCAAAGCAGCCCGCTTGATCGGCACCCCATCCAAACCTTCAACATCCACTCCCTCTATCACTGACATACAGTGGTAGCAGTGTGTACTGTCTACAAGATTCACTGCACCAATTCACCGAGGCTTCTTCAATAGCACCTTCCAAACCCACGACCTCTACCGCCTAGAAGGACAATTGCAGCAGATGCATGGTAAAAGCACCACCTGCACGTTCCTCTCCAAGCCACACACCACCCTGATTTGGAACTATATTGCCGTTCTTCCACTGCCTCCCTCTCTAACAGCACAGTGGGTGTACCTACACCACACGGACTGCAGCAGTTCAAGAAGGCGACTCACCACTGCCTTCTTGAGAGAAATTAAGGATGGGCAATAAATGCTGGCCTAGCCAGTGATGCCTACATCCTGTGAAAGAATAAATTTATAAAATATATAGATAAATACCTTAACAATAGTTTTGTTTTAATTTTTTTGTTGTGGAGTATCTAAAAGACACTCGACACAGAGTCAACTGTAGGTAGATTCAGCAGCAGTTCTTTATTTAGTACAACTGTGTACATATGGGAAATGCTCTTTTAGAATGCTCTAAAAGCAATTCAAAGTTACAACGCTTCTGTTGTTTATATATACCATCTTTGAGATAACTGATCATTAACTCACAATGTTCTTATCTTGTATGTCTAATTGTTACATCCTTAATTACAAATGAATTTACAAAATAAACATGGAATGACCCATTAATCATATGAACACACGAACTAGGAGCAGGGGGAGGCCACTCAGCCCCTCGAGCCTGCTCCGCCATTCAATAAGATCATGGCTGATCTGAATGTAACCTCAACCCCACATTCCTGCCTATCCCTGCAGTTCAACTCCGCAGTTCCAGAGGAATTTGTAAAATAATCACGGAATGACCTGGTCAAACAATGTTCCAAAACATACACTTTGCTTATCTATCTTGATGTTTCACCCTGAGGTCAAGCTATCAGTTTATTACAGTATAACTCATTGGGTGGAATTTTCTGTGCCCGCTGGTGTCGGACATAATCGATGGCGCGAGTGGACAATATGGCGAGATGGCCAAAAATCGGTTTGCAATTGTCCGCTCTGCCCATCAATGGCGGGTCATGTTTCCCGCCATCGGACATTGGGGACTTCATTATAATACATTAGAAGCCCAGCCCGCCAGAACCATCACCCCATGGTGGATCGTCTGAGCTGACGTGTTTCCCAACAGCATATATAAGGCGTGCACTTGGCGAGCTGCGTTTCACTCGGGACTTCAAGGTTTGTTTGCCTACCTCGCTTTGGGCTACACTCGCTGTCATCAGCGCCAGGCTTCACAGGCAGCACCACATCACTGTTAGGGGTGCTCACGGGCAGCTCTCTACCTAACAGGCCAGCCATAAGGCGGAGGTGGCTTTTCAATGGCTGCAGGACTAGGGCTTGTTTGGGGAAAGGGGAGAAGTGGCCTCAGGCAAGGGAAGAGGCTGAAGGGCAAGGGCTGTACTGGGGAAGGAGGGTCTCCCAGGGTGGGTGTGGGGGGCACATGTTGATCTGTGCAAGTGGCCTCAAGATGGTGAGGGCTGAGGAGGCAGTCTCCAGGGGAGATGAGGCCAGATGAACATGTGAGGGTGTGTGTGAGAGAGTGAGTGGTGATGTCCCTTGAGCTGGCAGTGAGTGAGATGCCAGTGAATGTGTGATGGCCGTGTGAGTGTGTGAGTTTAGAGGGATGAGATGGTTGCCTTATCCTGGCTGCATGGATGAGATCATTCATCCTCTATCTGCACTGGATGGCTGACCTCTTCTGTGCAGCATTGGCACTGACCACCACTGCCATTGCCTCCCAAGCCAGAGTGGAATGTGCTGCCTGAAAGGGTGACGGAGGCAGATTCAATAGTTACTTTCAAAAAGGAAATTGGATAAATGTCTGTGCTGGCTCTTTGAAAGGGCTGTCCAGTAGTCCCATTTGCCTGCATTTTCCTCACAGCCTGCAAATCCTTCCCCTTAAAAGCATTTATCCAGATCACAGCAACTTGCTGCATAAAAAAAAATAATCTTCATCTCCCCCTCTGACTCCTTTGCCAATTACCTTAAATCTGGGTCCCTCTGGTTACCAAGCCTCCTGCTACTAGAAACAGTTTCTCCATACTTACACTATTAAAATTGTTACTGCTTTTTGAGCCTTTCTATTAAATCTCCCCTTAACCTTGGATAAACCCAAAGTATTGTTCCAACGGATGCTGGAAATCTGAAATTAAAACAGAAAAGACTGGAAATGCTCAGCAGGTCTGGCAGCATCTGAGGAGAGTGAAACAGAGTTAACGGAGTCATCTGCTCAATGAATCTTTGTCCCCTTAACCTCTCTGTTCAAAGGGGGAAAACCCCAGCTTCTCCAGTCCCTTCACATAATAACACAACACTTTCTGTTGGTTCATAATCCTGGATATTAAGCCATTCTATTTGTTCAGGTATTTCTTTCTCTTTTGAGAGCATGCCATTCTTGTGAGGTAACAACTGGATGGGAATAAAGCTGAGCAGAACACAAGATCACCCTTTACACAATTCTGTTTCTACCCCCCCGCCCCCACCCACTTGCAAACGCTCTTGCCACTTATTCTGTGTAAAGCTAAGAATCCAAGTGAAATAAAATCCTTGGGATTACAGCACAAAAGGGGGCCATTCAGCCTTTGTGGGTTGTTCAGTTGGGAATATTGATTCTCTCTACACACGAAGGAAAGCTCAAGGTCTTTATAGATCTCTAGTCATGTACAATGTCCCCGATCCTTTACAGCAGATCCAATTTACTTCTTGAATACAGACAGTTTATGATTTCAAAACCTCAAGTGGACAGGTACTGGAGGGAAATAAATTTGCAGGATTATGGGGATAGTTGGGGGAATGGGCTGCCTGGATTGCTCTACAGAGAGCCGGCATGGGCTCAATGGGCTGAATGACCTCCTTCTGTGCCGTAATGATTCTAGGACAAATCCTGCCCTGTCTCTGAATGAAACTAAAAATGATCATTAGAAAATGTGTGACTGAGATCTTCAGAGCTGTGTGACCAGTGCAGACCTCATTGTGACCCCTTTAAGGAAGCTTTCCTTTTAGTCACTAAGACATTTTTTAAAAATTAAAAACACAATTGCACCCTATTGATGGAATTAATATCGTATGGGTGACAAATGTTCAGTGTAAATGTGTCGGTCTCAATTGCCATTAGGTTGAAACTGTATGTTCCTATCTGCATCTTCTGTCTTTTTCTTGCAGAAAACTCTTCCAACCTTCCCTACCAGTCAGCAAAGCCAAGTTAAATTCCTGAACCTCGGCATTTTACCAGTCAATGTAACACTAGACGGAGTTCCCACATCTCATTTACTGAGCCCATCAGAGGTACGTAGAATCGATGAGTGCCTTCCACCAATCAGACTTTACATCCAGCAATGTGTCATTCAGAAAACACAATCGGCACACCTGCTCCCAAATGTTTTATTAAAGAAATGTTTATACAAATGTAAACATTCATTGAATCTTACAATACTATTGTAAGGCTATTTGTATTTGGGGACTATTTGTCCCAGTGTACCTATGCTAGTTCTGTTAAAAAAAAAAATTCTATTAGCCTCAATCCCCCTGCTCTTCCCCCACAGCCCTGCAAACATTTCCTTTTCCAGTTCCCTTGTGAAATTTCAATTTGTTTTCACTGCTTTTTTTCCCCCTATTCTTTCACGGGATGTGGGCATCACTGGCTTGGCCAGCGTTTTTATTGTCCATCCCTAATTCCCCTTGAGAAGGTGGTGGATGAGCTGCCTTCTTGAACCGCTGCTGTCCACGTGGTGTAGGTACACCCACAGTGCTGTTAGGGAGGGAGTTCCAGGGTTTTGCTGCTGCGACAGTGAAGGAACAGCGATATCGTTCTTTCAGGTAGTGCATTCCCTCTCTGATTTTTTTACGTTAGTTACCTGAAAGTTGTGTCCTCTGGTGACCAACCCTCCTGGAAAGAGTTTCTCCTTATTTACCCTATCAAAACCCTTCATGATTAAATCTCTCCTTTGCCTTCACTAAGCAGAACAATCCCAGCTTCTCCAGTCTCATTGTGAAATGTGGACTTTGTTGTCAAGCATTAAAACCTTAAATTAATTCACGGTATCTTAGAATCACACAACATAGATGGAGGCCATTCAGCCTACTCTGCCTGTGCTGGCTCTTTGGAAGAGCTGTCCAGTCAGTTTCACTCTGGTACTCTTTCCTCATGATCCTGCAATTTTTTCCCTTTCAAGTATTTATCCAAATTCCCTTTTTGAAGGTCGCTATTGAATCTGCTTCCACTATCCTTTTAGGTTGCACATTCCAAATCACAGCAACTTGCTGTGTGTAAAAAAAAAAAATTTTTTGCAACTGTATCAAAATTAGGATGATTAAAGGACGAGAATCAGTTTAATTTCCAGTTAATGATTTCAAACCTTTTTGTCACTTTGCTATAAGCATTTTATCAGAGTAAAGGCACAGGTTGACCTCCTCTTGGGAGCCACAATTTAGAAAGAAATTAGTGATGATTCTCCCTTTGTGTCCCGATGTTGGGCTGCAGAATGAACTATGAGTGCACCTGACCTAACAATTCCAGGTCTGTGTCCCCTTTTGGGATAGGCCTGTTCCCCGTAGGGCCTTACAAGGGGTGCATGGGGAGTATTCAGGATTATAGCTACATCCCTGTGGTTACACTCCTAAGTCATCTTGAATTTATATAGCACCCGTAACATTCCAATGTATTATCAAATGCAATTTACACCAAGCCACATGAAGTGATCATGAGACAGTTGACCAAAAAACTTGGCCAAAGAGCTAGGTTTTAAGGAGAGTCTTAAAGGAAGAGAGAGAGAGAGGTCAAGGGAAGGAATCCCAGAGCTTAGGGTCCAAGCAGCCGAAGGCGAGCCACCAATTGCGGACTGATGAAAATCGGGGCTGTGCAAGGGCAGTTAGTTCTGGGACTAGTCCTTGAGTTGCGGCTGTTACTGTAATGTTGGGGTTTTCCACAGCTGTGTGTTAGGCAGGAATCCCAAGCATATTGAAGGCATGTTGGTATATGAACAAGTTAAAAAATGAAAAAGGAGACTTGTGTTGCTACAGCACCTTTAATGACCTCAGCACCACCCAGTCATTGTTGTAATGCAAGAAATATAGCAGCCAATTTGCACACAGGAAGCTTTCTCAAACTGCAAAGTGATAACGACCAGATGCTCTGCTTCAGTGGCGTTGTTTGAGGGACAAATATTGGCCAGGACACAAGGGAGAACTCCTCTGCTTTTCTTCAAAGTAGTGTTATGGAATTTTTTTCAATTCACTTGAAAAGGCAGATGAAATCTCAGTTTAACATCTCACTTTGAAATATGGCACCTCTGATAGTGCAGTACTCTCTCAGTACTGCATTTGAATGTCAGGCTAAATTTTTGTCCTCAAGTGTCTGGAGTGAGATTCAAACCTACTTGACCCTTTCTGAATCAAAACAAAAAGCTAAAAGCTACTGTGGATGCTGGAAATCCAAAACAAAAACAGAATTACCTGGAAAAACTCAGCAGGTTTGGCAGCATCGGTGGAGAAGAAATCAGTTAACGTTTCGAGTCTTCATGACCCTTCAGCAGAACTGAGTATAGTTAGGAGAAAGGTGAAATGTAAACTGGTTTAAGGTGGGGGGGCAGGGAGAGAGAGAAGTTGAGGGTGGGGTGATTGTGGAGATAAGCAAGCAGTGATAGGAGCAGATAATCAAAAGATGTCACAGACAAAAGGATCAAAGAGGTGTTGAAGGTGGTGATATTATCTAAGAAAAGTGCTAATTAAGAATGGAAGGCAGGACACTCAAGGTACAGCTCTAGTGGGGGTGGGGTGGAAAGACTAACAAAGTTTTAGTTTTAGATTTAAAAATAATGGAAATAGGTGGGAAAAGAAGAATCTATATAAATTATTGAAAAAAAAGGGAGGGTGGAGAAACGGGGTGGGGATGGGGGGAGGGGGAGTTTAAGATCTAAAGTTGTTGAATTCAATATTCAGCCCGGAAGGCTGTAAAGTGCCTAGTCGGAAGATGAGGTGCTGTTCCTCCAGTTTGCGTTGGGCTTCACTGGAACAATGCAGCAAGCCAAGGACAGACATGTGGGCAAGAGAACAGGGTGGAGTGTTAAAATGGCAAGCGACAGGGAGGTTTGGGTCTTTCTTACGGACAGACCGCAGGTGTTCTGCAAAGCGGTCGCCCAGTTTGCGTTTGGTCTCTCCAATGTAGAGGAGACCGCATTGGGAGCAACGAATGCAGTAGACTAAGTTAGGGGAAATGCAGGTGAAACGCTGCTTCACTTGAAAGGAGTGTTTGGGCCCTTGGACAGTGAGGAGAGAGGAAGTGAAGGGGCAGGTGTTGCATCTTCTGCGTGGGCATGGACACATTCCCTTCACCCCCCCGGCGGCATTCCGTAGGGATCGTTCCCTCCGGGACACCCTGGTCCACTCCTCCATCACCCCCTACTCCTCAACCCCCACCTATGGCACCTCCCCATGCCCACGCAGAAGATGCAACACCTGCCCCTTCACTTCCTCTCTCCTCACCGTCCAAGGGCCCAAACACTCCTTTCAAGTGAAGCAGCATTTCACTTGCATTTCCCCTAACTTAGTCTACTGCATTCGTTGCTCCCAATGCGGTCTCCTCTACATTGGAGAGACCAAATGCAAACTGGGCGACCGTTTTGCAGAACACCTGCGGTCTGTCCGCAAGAAAGACCCAAACCTCCCTGTCGCTTGCCATTTTAACACTCCACCCTGTTCTCTTGCCCACATGTCTGTCCTTGGCTTGCTGCATTGTTCCAGTGAAGCCCAACGCAAACTGGAGGAACAGCACCTCATCTTCCGACTAGGCACTTTACAGCCTTCCGGGCTGAATATTGAATTCAACAACTTTAGATCTTAAACTCCCCCTCCCCCCATCCCCACCCCGTTTCTCCACCCTCCCTTTTTTTTCAATAATTTATATAGATTCTTCTTTTCCCACCTATTTCCATTATTTTTAAATCTAAAACTAAAACTTTGTTAGTCTTTCCACCCCACCCCCACTAGAGCTGTACCTTGAGTATCCTGCCTTCCATTCTTAATTAGCACTTTTCTTAGATAATATCACCACCTTCAACACCTCTTTGATCCTTTTGTCTGTGACATCTTTTGATTATCTGCTCCTATCACTGCTTGCTTATCTCCACAATCACCCCACCCTCAACTTCTCTCTCCCCCCGCCCCCCACCTTAAACCAGTTTATATTTCACCTTTCTCCTAACTATACTCAGTTCTGCCGAAGGGTCATGAAGACTCGAAACGTTAACTGATTTCTTCTCCACCGATGCTGCCAGACCTGCTGAGTTTTTCCAGGTAATTCTGTTTTTCCTTTCTGAATCAAAGTGCTACCAACTGAGCCATAGGTGGTGCACTTAAGGAGGTGTGTGCCTTGGCGGGGACCCTCCAGGTGAAGGTGTTCCCAGGAGTGTTGCTACTCTTGTCCTTCTCAGGTGATGAATCATAAGGCTGGGTGGTTCTGTCAAAGCAAACCTAAATCCACAATAGATAGAAGCACAAAACAGCTGATACCATTAAAAACAAACCCACTTCTTTTCAATTTCTGCTTATTTTGTCAATCTAATACCTAGCTGCTTCTTTTCCAGGCAAGTGAATATATCACCTTGTCAGAAACCAGTGGAAAGACTGTTTTTGTTCAATATGGAAGCCAGCGATATTTGTATCCAATTCCAGCTGGTAACGGAACTCGTCACACGCTCCTAATGACAAACATTCTGAACACTGGTGTGACTTTGGTTAGTGAAAATCTGGATAACAATGGGCAAAATGCAAGCGTCACTGTGATTCTTAGTTTATTAAAGAAAACATGCTGAATACTTTGACAGGAATATTTCTTAAATATGAATTTCTATTTTTGCAACAAATATATCATCTAGATTGGAAATAAAAATGTGATATCTGGAAGTGCAATGAGACAGGTAGACTGCCACATCAGTTCCAGTAACTCACTTTGAACTTAAGGGCCATTTTCTGTCCATCCTCAATTTTTAGGCCAGCGGGAAGGTGTTCCCCCCGGGTGTGGGGGAAGCCCAAAAATGATTGGGTTTAGGCCATGGGCAGGAAGTGGGGGGTGGTGGGATGCGCCTCCATCAGAAGCCCCCTTCTAACTTTGGGCACCTTCCCCACTTAAGGTCCGGTGGCCACCAGTACTAATGTGAAGTATGAAATGTGTTTGACTTGTTACAAACGAGCCTTAATCTTTAAAGGAAACAGCCAATAATTTAGGGCAAGTTGGCAATTTCACTTAGAGAGACCACAGGATGTTTGATGTAGAAATTCCATAGTGACGAAGACACATTATTGGTGTAAGGTGAGGGATCTTTATTCAAAGTTTCTAAGTCATGCTTTACTGGCCAATACCTTATTGATATAAGAACAAGTGATGAAATGTTTCCAGCCACAGCAATGAAAATCTCTTCCTGAATGAATGCAAGAAATCAGATTATAGAATGGTCTTCTTTAAACCAAGGAAGACATGTACCACCTGCCTACATTTTATCTATTGGATCATAATGACATGGGTAACCGCTCTGACATTAATTATACTTCAATTTTTGTGTTAATCAGAGGGCAATCGGTCCAGGTTAACAGATGAGTTTACATCCTGGAAACGCAGGCCTGAATATTTTGGACGGTGGGGTTTCCTGTCCCACCATCCGAAGAGTCAGCGGGGAACAATAACACCCCCGCCGACACCGCCTTCCCCGCAGCCATTTCACGATCGAATGAGCGTCAGTTGGCTGCAGGTGGCACTTCCGCCCCCTCACTCAGGAGGAAGTCCCGCCTTAGAGAGCCGCCAGCCAATCAGATTGGCCGGCAGCTCTCCAGCCCCTGCAGCGACAGGAGCTGCAGTGGACAGAAGAGGAAGTGCATGAAGATGACGGAGCCAAAGTCCCGGGGACTGGTCAGCAAGGTAGTTTTTCAGGCTCCCAGGGCGTCGAGGGTAGGGAAGGCTTGGGGAAGTGGAAGGTGGGCGAATAGGGTGTTGGGGCGAGAGGCCGAGGCAGGGGAGGCAGCTCCAGTGGCCACCGGACTTTAAGGGGGTGGCGCCCAAAGTTAGAAGGGGACTTCTGATGGAGACCGCCCCCCCCCCACCCCAACCCCTTTCATACTTCTCGCCCAAGTCCTAAACCCGGTCATCTTTGGGCTTCCCCAATGCCCAGGAAATCCTCCCACCAGCCTAAAAATTGAGGATGGGCGAGAAATGACCATTAAGTGGCTTCAATTGGGGCAAGGGTGGGCAGCCCATCCGAGGTCTTGTCCATTCCAGTGTAAAATCGCCACCAGGTCGGGGCGGGTGGGAACCCAGAGGGAAGCCCGTTCCTTCTATTCCCCCCTCCCCCCCACCCCCCCAATCTAAAAACCCACCAGCGGGGGAGCGTGAAATTTAGGCCAGAGTTTAGCCAGTGTCATTCCACATGTTCTTACACCATATGCTTTGAACGGGAGTGCTGTTGTGACATATACTTCTAATTAAAGTGATGTTAGCTCATAGATTGCTGCATGTCACAGGATAAGGCATATTCTGCCTATGTTCTTGTACATGTAGTTTGGACAGATTATCTGTAACATTGTTTACTAAAGGAAAGTAGGTGACTCCCTCAGCAACAAAAGCAGAACTTTCACTATCCAAGTGAAATAGTTGCCTGATGGGCCCAGTGCCTTAGCATGTGGGACAGGCCTGATGGCCCCGATGGTCTCTTCCTGCCCATCAATTTTGTTCATTTTGTACATATGAAACGTTAAATTTGAAATGTATGAGTTGTGATTTCCACCAGGTTCTGGTTCAATTTTTGAGTAATTCAGCAGTTTAGACCCCTGGGAATAAACCAACAAATTGCTTAGGAGATGGAGAGTAGGGATTATATTCACTGAGGCTGGGAACTCGTATTTGGAGCAACCACAAGAGCAAATCTGTGCCCTCCTCCTCTGGGTAGCACAGTGGATCTTCACTCATAAACTTTATACCCCACCCCCTGCCCTTATTAGATGTTGTTTTATCGCACTCTCCCAAACTGAATGTAGGTAAATGATGCCAGGGTCTTCCTTATGTAGGGTTGAGCTGAATACATGAGGGTTCATGAGAATAATTACATCACCAGCTTGGAATAAATGAACTGTTGACTGTGTAACTACAATAGTTGATGAAGTTAATGTAATAATCTCTGACTTTGTTTTGACAGCTCGACGATATTAATGCAAAACCAGAGGAAGGGAAAAATGCAATCAGGTAGTCTTCTCCATACTGGCCATCCCCACACCCTGCTCATCCGAAACTCTGCTGCCTGTATCCTAACTCATACTAAGTCTCGTCCACCCATCAATGTAACTTGCTGACCTACGTTGGCTCCTGACCCCACAACACCTTGCATTTAAATTGCTTGATTTCAAATCCCTCCATGGCTTTGTTCCTCAGTATCTCTGTAGCCTCCTCCAGCTCTACACCCTTCCCTAGATCTCTGCACTCCTCCAGTTCTGGCCTCTTTAACATCCTTGATTTTAACCACCTCACGATTGGCAGCTGTGCCTTCAACTGCCTGGACCCTAAGCTCTGGAACTCCCTCCCTAAACTTCTCCACCTCGCTCGCTCTCTCTCACTCTCTCTCTCCTCCTTTAAGACACTCCTCAAAACTTGTCTCTTTGCCCAAGCTATTGGCCATGTTCCCTAAAATCTCCTTTGCATGATTATGTGTGAGATATTGCTCGATAATGTTTCAGTGAAGCACCTTAGGACATTTCACTATGTTAAAGGTGCTAGATAAATACATGTTGTTGTTGAATGCTATGCTTCTCTTGGGCCTATTTTTGCTACTCTGAACTCAGCGTATTCATCCTGATTCTCTAGTATTCCTATATTTCAGCACATTTAATATTTTTGAAAGTAATTTAAATGTGGTCTCATTCCAGATTTGTGACTGCATTGTCAAATATCACCAATGTCACAATGGATGGCACTGATTTTGGAAGTTTGGACAAATTATCTGCATCAAATTATTCATCGTTTACTAGAGGAAAGTAAGTGATTCAGTAACAAGAACAGAACTTTCACTATCCCAAGTGAAACAGTTGCCTGGTGGGCCCAGTGCCTTAGCGCTGATGGTCTCTTCTTGTCTGTCAATTTTGTTCATTCATAGAAATAAGCCTTCTCTGAAGCTCTAAAATAGCTTTACCCATGCACGGAATGATCTGTGTGGTAACTGTTGGATCACATGTGTTGTTGGGATTGCCCTCTTGTTCTATTTCATTTTGTTCCTTCAAACACAGGATACATAGACCTCAATCATAACAACCGCAAAATCATGTCTGTAATAAGCACATGTTAAATGATCCGACATGTGTACACGGGTATATCATACTACTGATCCAATATGTATACGAGTTTTTATTGAGCTCATAATTCACTATAAGGACTCGGATAAATCACACTCCACAATCCAGTATGACTACAACATACAATGGTTCACTTAAAACTCTTATACCAATTCTACCTTTGGTCTCTACAATTCATGTACAATACCACTCAAACACAATACATCGAAAAACCCACAAAGGATTAACAACCTGGAGCCAGGAAGATGCACTTAGCTCATCTGAACCCCGTCTAATCACTTGTTACCATGGATATATGGTCCACTTAAGCTCTTCTAATCATTTTATTATTATAAACACTGTGACCAAACCAACATCTCCCAGGCCATCAAGACACGGATAAATGATATTTCCACATTCCTTCGTCTCCTCACCCTTGCCTTAGGCCTGCTTCACAAAGAATCCCTGTTCATCTGAAAGCTGTTTTAACTCATTGTGGGATGGACCCATAAACAGCCCAGGACAATGAGCTACACTGTGTTGAAAACCGCGTCCCCCCTGACCCGCCAACCCCCTCCCCCATTCCCACAACGTTCACAAAGACACAGATTATCACTCCAATGTTCGTTACATCAATACTTTTGACTTGATGATAGGGAGATCAGTCCAATTAAGCAAATGGGTTACATTCTGAAAGCATATTGTAAAGTCTGTGATACTTCATAACCTTAGGCTTCGGAAAGAAATGCTGTTGCACTACATAACTCCAACTACAACAATGTTGTCTCACTGTCCATCAGAGGATAAGGCATATCCTGTCATGGCAATATGAAATATGAGATTCGTTAGTCACTTCCATGTAGTTTAATTTTGATTTACAAGCTATTCTATATTTTAAACCCTGGATGATTAGGAAGGAAAATAGGGAATTGGTTAGGAGGTAGAGGGCAGAGGGTAGGGATAATGGACATGTGCTCCAGATGGCAGAATGTGGTTAGCTGTGTTCCCGCTTCAAGAACTGCTTCCCACTGGGAGTGCAGGATCTCTGAATGACTCCCATTGTTCCTGAAGATTGTCTTGAATTTGGTTGCAGTAACACAGGAGGCCAAGGAGAGAAAGGCAGGGATTGAGAATCAGAACCAAGAGTGGTTAATGCAACCGCTCTTTGCTGAGTATGTTGTTGAGTGTGAAATATTCATGGTTGAGTTTCTAATTATGTTATCTATTTGGTTTAGGAAAAGTATCACATATACCATAAATGGAAAGAAATGTTCGCAAATGTCACTGGAATTGGGTTTTGGAAGCTCTTACACGATCATCATTAATGAAGAGGTGGGTAGTTCATGAATGGCCTGCTGGTTCCCATTCATAGGAAAATGTCTTTGAATTTTATTCATAAAAATGTTTCTCCAAGAGAAAGCCACCATCTCTAACTCTGTAACCTCCTCCAGTCTGACAACTCTCAGAGATCTCTACACTCCTCCAATTTTAATCGCTCCTTCATTGGCGGCCGTGCTTTCAGCTGCTGAGGCTATAAACCCTGGAATTCCCTTCCTAAACCTCTCCACCTCTCTTTGCTCCTTTAAAGAACCTCCTTAAAATCTACCTCTTTTCCCAAGCTTTTAGCCACATGCCCCAATATGTGACTCAGTGTCAAATTTTGCTTGATAAATTTTGCTTCTCTAATAAATCTTAGAACATTTTGTGATGCATCCTGCGATGTATCTAGAGACTACATTAAAGGACGCTATGTAAGTGCAAGTTGTTGAGGTTTTAAATAGCCAAGTCTCTGGTTGTGTTAAAAGAATGTGTTCCGGCAAAGTGAATGATAGTTTTGAACACAAAAGTGTTGTTATGCTTTTCTGGCATGTTTTCTAAAATCTACATTGATGCAGGTGAACACACTATGCAACATGTTACTGTCAATACATCGCAACATAAACATCAAGCTATTGAGGTGTTTGCCTTGCCAGAGTGTTAGGGAAAATACAGAGTTGGTGCAAATTGCAGAGATTATTGCTTATTTATCGAACAACATTGACAAACACCTGGGGACAGGTAACCTCATTGCCCAAAACAGAGGTAGAGAGAAAACAACCACTTTTAAATGAGTAACAACAATTCAAATTCTTAAAAGGGAGGAACTTGTATTTATGTCATGCCTTTCCTCATCTCAGGATGTCCCAAAGTGCATTACAGCCAATGAAGTACTTTTGAAAGTTAGTCACTGTTGTAATGCAGGAATGTGACAGCCAATTTGCACACAGGAAGCTCCTGCAGCATCAGCAATGAAAGACGTGTAGATAATCTGTTTTAGTGATATTGGTGGATGCATAAACATTGGTTTAATGCTATTTGAGTGTTCTTTTTCAATGCACTGTTCACTTTTGCTAAGAGACACAGTAAGCTCAGTATGGCTTCATGCTATAACTAAGAGAAACAATGAATGCCTAATACTAATATCATAGAATGGTTATAGCAGAGAAAGAGGCCTTTTGACCCATCGTGTCCATGCTGGCTTCTCTGCAAGAGCAACTCACCTAGTGCCACTCCTTACCTTTTCCCTGTAGCCCTGCACATTTTTCGTTTTCAGATAATGATCCAATTCCCTTTTGAAAGCCTCAACTGAACCGGCCTCCACCACACTCTCAGGCAGTGCATTCCAGATCCTAACCACTCGCTGCACAAAAAAGTTCCTCCTCATGTCACCATTGCTGCTTTTGCCTTAAACCTGTGCCCTCTGGTTCTTGGTCCATCTGCCAGTGAGAACAGTTTCTCCCTATCTACTCTGTCCGGATTCTGACGATTTTGAACGCCTCCATCAGATCTCCTCTCAATCTTCTCCTCTCCAAGGAGAACAGCCCCACCTTCTCCAATCTATCTATGTAACTGAAGTCTCTCATCCCTGGAGCCATTCTCGTGAACCTTTTATGCACTTTAATGCCTTCACATCCTTCTTGAACACGGTGCCCAGATTTGGTCACAGTACTCAAGTTGAGGCTGTAGTTTATGAAAATTATGCATCACAATGCTGTGAACCTTGAACCACTGCAAAGTTAGCAATAGAAATGAGAAAGAAGAATCATTGACTTTTGAGAATCCATTCACCATTGACTCTGAGGTTGATACAAGCGCTAAAAGGGGTAAAATATGAGGACATGTTGCACAGACTAGGCTTGTATTCTTAGGAGTATAGAAGATTAAGGAGTGATCTAACTGAGTGTTTAAGATTATTAAAGGGGTTGATAGGGTGGGTTGACAGAAACTATGTTTCCTGGTGATGGAGACCACAACAAAGGGCTATAACTTTAAAATTAGAGCTGGACTGTCCAGGGTTCAACAGATGAAGAAGGTGGCTCACCATTATCTTCTCAATGGTGAGGGAAACAAGGATGGGCAAAAAAGCACTGGTCTTGCCAGTGACACCGACACCCCATGAACAAATAAAAAAGTACAGGAAGCACTTCTTCACACGCAAGGCCGTGGAAATCTGGAACTCCATCCCTCCAAAAAGTCATTGAGGCTGAAAGTCAACTGAAAATTTGACAACTGAGACTGATGGAGATTTTTGTTAGGGAGGGGTTCCGAAGACAAAGCGGGTAGAGGGAGTTAAGATACAAATCAGCCACGATCTGATTGAAGGACAGAAGAGATTGAGGGACTGAATGGCCTCTGCCTTTTGCTGTCTTCCTAAGATGCATATTTACAGGGCTTAATGGCTTTTTCAAGTTGGCAGGCAGTGAATAGTGGAGTGCCGCAGAGATCAGTGCTGAGGCCTCCGCTATTTACAATCTATGTTCGGTGTTAAATAAAGAGATAGAGAGTGACGTATCTAAGTTTTCTGATGATACCAAGCGAGGTGGAAAGGTAAGCTGTGGGGAGGACACAGAGCGGCTGCAAAGAGATACAGACAGATTAAGTGAATGGGCAACAAGATGGCAGATGGAGTATAATGTAGGGAAGTGTGAAGTTATTCACTTTGATTGTAAGAATAGAAAAGCAGAATTTTTTAAAACAGATATGAAACTTGAGTGTTGATTATCAAAGAGACTTGGATGTGTTTGTACAAGGGGCAGAATTTTGCCCTTGGTGGGCGTGTGGGCCCTACCGGCTCGGCAGCGGGCGGACAGCTGACCCCTGCCACCAAAACAGGGCCCACCATTTTGAGTGGACGGGCCAGTTAAGGCCCACCCAGCGGCCTTCCTGATGGGAAGCGCTATGCTCTTTCTGTGCGGGGTGGGGAGGGATTCCCCATCTGTCAAAGTGCGCTCTTTTGCATATACATACAAAAGAACGCACTGCTCCCTGAGGCAAAGTCCTGTCTCAGGGAGATCAGTGAGAGCTAAGTAAAGTCTAAAAATGGATAAATATTAAAATTATTAACACGTCCCCCTCATGTGACAATGTCACACGAGATGGGACATGTTAATAATAAACACATAAAATTTATTAAATTTTTAAAAAATGGATATGAAACTTCATTCCGCGGGTGGATGAAGTTTCATGAATAATCTGGAGCCCGCTGGGGCTCCTGGCCTGCCCACCAGCCTTAAGCTTGGACGGGCAGGTCTTTAATTATCTTAATTATCCTGTCAATGGCCTCAGTTGGCCATTGACAGGTCGGCGGGCGGACAGCTGATTTCGCTGTCCACCCACCTTCCTAAAAATTTAAAGGGACCGGGATGACATCGGGGGTTCCTCACGACATCATCCCGCGTCATTTTCCCCTCAGCGAGCGGGCCCCGCCCCCAAATTGCTGAGGGGGAAGTCCTGGCTAAGGAATGCAGTAAGTTAGCAGAAAGCTGCAGCAAACAATTAGAAAGGCAAGTGGCATGTTGGTCTTTATTGCAAGGGGATTGGAGTACAAGAATAAAGAAGGTCTTGATACAATTCTACAGGGTTTTGGCGAGACCATGTCTGGAATACCATGAGCAGTTTTGGCCTGTACATTTAAGAAAGGATATACTTGCATTGGAGGTGGTACAGTGAAGGTTCACTAGATTGGTCCCTGGGGATGAGGGGGTTGTCTTATGATGTGAGGCTGAGTAAATTGGGTCTATATTCTCTGGAGTTTAGAAGAATGAGAGGTGATCATCGGTGGTGAGGTGGGAAATTTTGAGGCAGAAGCTCTAAGAAAATGTGTTGGCCATATCATTTCTAAATCTACTATTACATTGTTCTCCTATGTATTAATCATTTGAGTTCCCAAACATCAGTAAAACTGCTTTTTAAATTAAAAATATTCGTTCCGGTAGGCATTTTATTTCAAACCATGTGACATTTCAAATCATTTGTCTTCAGCGTAGCTAGAATTTCATTATGCAACAGTTTAATTATTTAATTCAAGCCTGTTAAAACATGAATTACAGAAAATTTTACTTGCAGGATATGGAACAAAACTGGGTCGAGTTAAGATATGTATAGATCAGCCATAATATAACTGAATGGCAGAACAAGCTCAAGGGGCTGAATGGCCTACTCTTGTTCCCACAATCCCATCCACATGCCAATGAGTGGGGCTTGTGAACCTTAGGAGTTCTCTACCACAGAGGGTTGTGGATGCTCCATCGTTGAATACATTTTAGGCTGGGGTAGACAGATTTTGGGTCTCTCAGGGAACTAAAGGATACAAGGGGCAGGCAGGAAAATGGAGTTGAAGCCCAAGATCAGCCATGGTTGTATTGAATGGCAGAGCAGACTCGACAGGCCAAATGGTCTACCCCTGCTCCTATTTATTGTATTCTTGTGTTTTTTATGTTCTTACTGTATCCAGCCTTTCTTATTCGGGTATGGTTAATGTAGCTACAGTGACTTTCAAGATGTGTTAAATTTTTTTCCACGTTGGTGACAATGTTGTACATTTTGCCTGTTCAGTGTCCCACAGGAAAAGCTAACTTAAGTTACACTGAAGACATCAAACCAAACTCCATTCATATGGCATGGCAGATTCCTCAGTACCTCCTTATCACAAGTGGTGAAGTGGTTTTCTCCGTCACTGGTCTAGCATTCGCCTACTCACAGGTAATGGCAAAAGATTTTGAGCATCGTGCATTTCCGGGATATCAACTGTTCAGTGTCTGAAAGTTGTGCCACAATCAGAAAGAACAGAATGAGAGGAAAGGTTTTGAGCCATTAAAACTTGATCCTTCCAAAAGACCAATGCACCTTCAAAGCTTCCAACAGGAGCTAATGATTTGACGTTTATCCGGCTTGTCAAACACCCAATATTGTGCCAGATGTTACTAAATCCTGAACAGTTATGTTCCACAGATCAGTGATCAAGGATAATATCAATGATCTTCTATGGTGTATTTCTAAGCTTCAACCCTCTTGGTAACCTAATAGCAATGATCACTTATTAAGAAGGAACTAATATACTTCAGGAGGATGTCAGTAGTTTAATGGATTGGACAGCAAGATATCAGATGAAATGTAATGTGGATTAGGCATAGAGGGGATGTTACTGATTTAGTCAGCCAGAGGGTTGGAACTAACTAAAGACATGAATTGAAATCCTACAATTGCGGATGGGGAATTTGAATGCAGTTAATGAAACAAATCTGGAATAAAAAAACTAGTATCAGTAACAGTAACCATTAAACTAATGCAGCGATGTAAAAACCCATCTGATTCACTAGTGATCTTCAGGGAAGGATATCTGCCATCCTTACCTGGTCTCATCTATGTGTGACTCCAGATCCACAGAAATGAGGTTGACTCTTAACTGCCCTCTCAAATGGACGAGCAAGCCACTCAATTGTATTCAACAAAGCAGCTCACCGTCATCTCAAGGGTAATTAGGGATGGGCAATAAATGCCCACATCCCATGAATGAATTAAAAAAACCTAGAATTTACAGCACAGGAACAGGCTATTCAGCCCAGCTGGTCTGTGCTGGTGTTTATCCTCCACATGAGACTCTACCTACTTAATCTCATTCTGGTATATGAGGGAGAAAGGAATAGAAGCATATGCTGACTGGATGAGATGAAGTAGGGTGGGAGGAAGCTGGTGTGGAACATAAACACCAGCATAGACCAATGGGGCCGAATGGCCTGATTCAGCGCTGTAAATTCTATCCAGTTCTCTGGGAAATGCTGTGGTAACACTCTTTTGTTCATTAAATTACCTAAGAAAAAAAAGTAATTATATCCTCTTTATCTTCCAGCATTTTTATCACCATATTAACAATTATATAATGTTTTTACCTCTTGTCACAGACCAGAGGAATTGTTTTTTTTAAATTAATTTCTGTTTTATGTTTTCTAGGCACCTTCCAACATGAAATCAGTACTCCAGGCTGGTTGGCTGTTGACCAATGCGGTTGGTAACATTATCGTGTTAATAGTAGCAGAAGCTTCAACTATTCAGGAGCAGGTATGTGAATAATGGGAACTAAACAAAACCACCTGGCAATACTGTGTGCTGGGTCACAATGTTAGATTCAATGATGCAGCATTGGATAAATACTCCCCACAATATCCCTCACACCAACCCCTTCCCCCTCCCCCCAGAATCTGACATTTTGTCCAGCTGAGTTTGGGCCTACAGTGTAAGAAAATTAGTAGAAAATTGCAAATCTTACTCAGAAACCACAGGATGTCTGCTGAGGAATGGTGTCAATCAATTGAGATGTAGAAATGTAACACTGGTGTAATTGGTGTCTTTACCTGAATGTTGGGGCTGAGGGGCATTGCTTTGGCAGTGTAGAGAGCACTTGGCTCTGCATCTAACAGTACCGGTCTTTCTCCTTGAGAATATGGTGTGTTAATAGGAACATAGGAGCAGGAGTTGGCCATTCAGTCCATCAAGCTTGCTTCGCCATTCAATACAATCATGGTCCATCATCAATGCCTTCAATGCCTTTTTCCCACACTATCCCCATATCCCTTTACATCATTGGGATTTAGAAATCTGTCAATCTCTGCTTTAAACATACTCAGTGACTGAGCTCCCACAGCCCCCTGGGATAGAGAATTCCAAAGATTCACAACCCTCTGAGTAAAAAAAATTCTCCCCATCTCGGTCTTAAATGGTTTCCTCCTTATTTTGAAATTGTGTCCCCTGGTTCTATACTCCCCAACCAGGGGAAACATTTTACCTGCATCTACCCTGTCTGTCCCTTTAAATAGTTTGTAGGTTTCAATGGGATAACCTCTCATTCTTCGAAACTCTAGAGAATACAGGCCCAGTTTCCCTAATCTCTCTTCATAGGACAGTCCCGCCATCCGTGAACCTTTGTTGCAGTCCCCCTATGGAAATAATATCCTTCCTAAGGTAAAGGGACCAAAACTGCACACAGTACTCTAGGTGCGGTCTAACCAAGGTATTATATAATTGAAGTAAGACATCGCTACTCATGTCAAATCCTCTTCCGATTAAGGCTAACATTCCATTAGCCTCCTAATTTCTTTCTGTATCTGCATGTTAGCTTTCAATGACTTATGAAGAACATCCCGGTCCCTCTGCATATCTACACTTCCTAATCTCTTACCATAGAACCATGGAACACTACAGCACAGAAAACAGGCCATTCGGCCCTTCTAGTCTGTGCCAAAATATTATTCCGCTAGTCCCATTGACCTGCACCTAGTCCATAACCCTCCAGACCTCTCCCATCCATGTATCTATCTAATTTATTCTTAAAACTTAAGAGTGAGCCCGCATTTACCACGTCAGATGGTAGCTTGTTCCACACTCTCACCACTCTCTGAGTGAAGAAGTTCCCCCTAATGTTCCCCCTAAACCTTTCCCCTTTCACCCTTTTCAGAAATACTCTGCACATCTGTTCCTCCTACCAAAGTGGATAACCTCACATTTTTCCACATTATATTCCATCTGCCATGTTCTTGCCACTCACTAAGTCTGTCCAAATCCTCTTGAAGCCGCTTTGCATCTTCCTCACAACACACATTCCTGCCTAGCTTTGTGTCATCCGAGAACTTGGAAGTATTACGTTTGGTCCCCACATCCAAATCATTGGTATTATACTGTGAACGGCTGGGGCCCAAGCACTGATCCTTGTGCTGCCCCGCTACTCTCTGTTTTCTGCCTATTAACCAATCTTTAATTCCCCCTATCACATGTACTTTAATTTTGCTAATCAACCTCCTGTGGGGGCAAATCATCAAAAGCCTTCTGAAAATAGCATTGAAGAATGCCTTGTGGGTCACACAGGTAGCAGCCTGACTACAGGAACATTTCTCCACACCAGCAACGCAACCCTCTCCCCCCACTCCCCAACCACCACCTACCACCCCCACCCCATTACCAACCACAAGCCACATTGTGTCTGGATCAGGAACAATTGGGAATGTTGCAGCGGAACATAAATAACCTCAGGATCAGTAATATGACTCGCTGGATTTAGCTGCTTGTTGACCAAGGCATCAAGCAGTGAAAGCGGCTTGCACAGAGCAAAATCCAAAAGATATTCCAGGCGTTCGAGTTCATTGTCAGCAGCCTTGGTGTCACATGGTAATAACTCTGTCTGGTGTGCATTGTGTTAATGGACCCCAATATGGAATGAAAGCCACATCCAACATAATGTGAATGGAACACTGATAATACAAGAGGTTCCTGTTGACCCGCTGTATAAATGCACTGCAGTTCTTTTTTTTGCACTTGGTGTCACGCGGGGCAGAACCCACGTTGCCGCTAAGCTGTGCGTATGTCTGGCAACATGCGGCAATCTGGAAGGTACAGCACATTCAAAACGAACAGACAGTGCAACACAAACCAGGTTTAGGGGGAGCATTAGATAGAAGTGGATTGATTGCTTTGCTAATCATCATTGTCTTTTCTTCCTCGCACAGTGGGCTGAGTACATCTTATTTGCTGCGCTGTTGATAGCTGTTTGCATAGTGTTCGCTGGCATAGCTTATTTCTACACTTACGAGGATCCGTTGGAGATAGAGGCTGGGTTTGCAGAAGAGGAAGCAGCAAAGAAGAAAGCAGAGGAATTAGAGAAAGAGCCCCACTACGAGAATGGAACTGTTCAATCGAATCTCTAGAATGTAGCAAACCGAACACTCTTAAATTTAACCAGACGTAACATCGGCACAGATGGAACTTACAGACTGAGAATAACTCACCTTGAGTCAGCCACTGCCTCTGTACGAGATACAACGTGACACCTGCCTTGATTTCCTGGTATAATAAAAGCAAAATACGGCGGATGCTGGAAATCTGAAATTAAAAACAGAAAAGGCTGGAAAAACTCAGCAGGTCTGACAGCATCTATGGAGAGAGAAGCAGAGTTAACGTTTCAAGTCAGCATGGTGCTTCTTCCGAGCTCTTAAGAAGAGTCATACGGACTCGAAACATTAACTCTGTTTGTCTTTCCACAGATGCTGTCAGACCTGCTGAGTTTCTCCAGCATTTTCTGGTTTTATTTTATCGATCTCCTGGCAATTGTGTTAGCCGTCCCTCACGATGAACGTCTTTTTCCGTACCCTTTCACGTATACTAGCCAATGTTTCAGTATTATATCTAAACCTGGAATATGTTTGAGGAAATAAATAGTAAACACATGGCACTGAAATGGCCATCGCAATTTTCAGCATTCTTTCATATTTCTTGATGCCTGATGTTCAAATTCACAGCCCAAGAATCAAATGCTTACCATTTAATGTGAGACGCATTTACAATTCTCATTATTTTTTTTTTACCAAGATATTGTAATTTTCAAGGATATATGTGTTGTTGTTAATTCTGAATATTATTGCACAAACTTTAAATATCAAAGGAAATTGAGAGGCTAGGTGATCCACCCACTCCCAAAAGTATTTTAATAGGCTGGACCAAACTTCTTTGATTTTGTATTTTAACTGGATGCTGCCCTTTTTCAGACAGACTTTGCCAAAGTAAATACCAGAATAAATATCAGAAGACTGAGTGATTCCATTTGAAGCAATCGGAATGCTTGGTGAAGGAAGGATTATGTGGATAATGTATTTTCCAAGTCATGATTGCTGAAGATGGCACCAAAGTTGATCATAAAGATATGTATTTATGTGTATTCAAAGTCTGGTTTGCATTTTTTAAAATTATTTTCCTTGAATTTCATTTACTTGTCTCATTTTCTGGAAAAATTGTCCCTGAGATATTTTTACACATCAACCAAATAGTTTGTGCAACCAGTTGTTGACAAGATTTGTTCTTGAGATCTGGGCTTCGCTGGCTGGGCCAGCATTTATTGCCCATCCCTAATTGCCCTTGAGAAGGTGGTGGTGAACTGCCTTCTTGAGCCGCTGCAGTCCATGTGGTGTAGGTACACCCACAGTGCTGTTAGGAAGGGAGTTCCAGGATTTTGACCCAGTGACAGTGAAGGAACGGCGATATATTTCCAAGTCAGGATGGTGAGTGGGGGGAACGTGGAAATGGTGGTGTTCCCATGTAACTGCTGCCCTTGTCCTAGACGGTAGTGGACATGGATTTAAGAGATGTATAATGCCTTCCACCAATCACTTGACCACTGGTTATTTAGTTGCCTGTTGCCCAATGTCATTGCTCCCTAGTAAAATAATAGCTCAAGGCTTCTGAACATTGTTCCAAATGACAAACTGATAACTTTGAACTCCAGTGGTTGGTACAGTAACTGATGAAATTACAATTTCTTGGCCCAAATGAAAGTGCAAAACTACATTTGGTAGGAACTCTAGAAGATTCCTCAGAACCAGTCTGTTACAGAACAGCCGATGGTAAATGCTAAGCTTGTCAAATCCCAAAGGGAAACTTGAAACAACTGCCAAAACTTGTTTTGCAATTTGTCTATATTTCGAGATGCGTGCCTTAAATTCAGTAGTAATAAGGCCACCAAGTCTTATAGGTTTCTTACAAAACTAAATTAAAACTTTATTAATAGAAGAAATGATTTTAAGCACATACACAGATCCACAAATTACTACTACGATAACTTCTAAATCCTCTAGTTTATGTATCTCCCAGTTACACCTTCATTAAGGCAACAGTAAGACACATAGGCCAGGATTTTCCCGTCGGCGAGCGGGAGGATGGGGCCCACTCCCCGATGCGTAAAATGACGCACGGTTGGGCTGAACTCCCGATGTCACCGCGCCCCATTTAAATTTTCAAGTGGGCAGGGGCTCAGCAAAATCAGCTGTGCACCCGCCAACCTGCCAATGGCCAATTGAGGCCATTGACAGAGTCATTTAAGTAATTAATGGGCCTGCCCGTCCAACCTTAAGGTTGGCGGGCAGGCCAGGAACCCTGGCGGGCATTAGAAAAAGCAGGAAACCTCATCCATGGGCGGGATGAGGTAATTAAAGTGTCTTGTAAAATGATGGACATGTCCCAACTCATGTGACAGTGTCACATGAGGGGAAATGCCAGGGAAATTTTTTTTTCCTATTTTTAAGATTTTTTACAGTAGAAACGATCTCCCTGAGGCAGCACTTAGCCTCAGGGAGATGAGTGCGCTCCTTCGTGCGCATGTGCCTTAATTGGCCCACCCATGTAAAATGGCGGCACACCCCCAATCAGGGGCGCTGATTGGAATCTGCGCTCCCGCTCTTCAACTTCCCCCCACTAATAGGGGGGAAAATTCTGCCCATAGATTTTAAAAGACCCAGGCAAAGTAACACACAATACCCTGAACAGTCAAATTCAAAGTGAGATTTTCTCAGCTTTGGTTCTTTGTAGACAGCAGCTTGAGGCTTAGATGCTGGAGGCTTTTCACACTTGTGTTAGATCTTAGAATTCCTGTCCTTACACACAGCCTTCTCTCCTTTATACATATTTTCTCCTTTGAATGCAAATTCCCATTGTTTCACTAGGTCTTTGGACTTTACCTCTCTAATAATAAAAATCTCTCATTGTACCAATTTTACCGGTTATCTTTGGGAAAAACAAACACACTGTTTCTTAACTTCTCCTGGCTAGGTGAAACAATTCACCCCTTCTTTGAATTCAAGCTAACCTGGTTTGTTTAAAAATGCAAATGTTCCCTTTACACCTCACATTGTAAAACTTCCCCCATGTTTACCCACTTAGCATTTCAAACCTAGCTTATCCTCTGATGCATCAGAGCCATCAGACCAGCTGCCTTTAATTCAATTAAGTCACATACCCACATAGACTTAGACACAGGCCCCAATATTACTCTGCTTTACAATAAATTCCAATGACATTATGAAAATTATATTCTTCCTGACACAGTCAGAATGCCACGTCAAGTGCAACTCATCTAACAAGGATTTGCAATTTACTAATTTCACATGATGAACCTAGCACTAACAGCAATATCTTTATACATATGATATTTAAGAGGCTGAAAAGATGAATGGCGGATGCATTCATTTGTGGAGAACTGAATTAGTGTTGCATTTGGAAACCACTGAGAATTTAAATGGCTGCCGGGGACTGAGTGTTAACAACCTGCTCTGAAAAGCCAAATCTCTGCAAGGTAACCTGATTAGATCGAGCATTAAACTAACGTCAAACAAGGTGTTCTGGAAGCTGAAGGGCACTCCCACTGAGATAGGGATAATTGACTCTACAGAACACTGGAGAGATTTTTAACATCACATTGGGCAGAATTTTCACCTCGGCGGGTGGGTGACTGCCCAACCCGCTCGAGCGTGAAATGACGCATGTTGACATCGGGCGAGCGTCCTGACATCGACACACAGTTGTGCAATAGTTCGGTCGGTGGGTGTGCGCGGAGTCAGCAGCACACCCGACAACAATTAAAAGGCCTGTTAAGCCCATTAAAGAATCAATTAAGTTAAATTTTTCACTGCCGGTCCAGCCTTACGGCTGGCGGGCGGGTGAAAAGGCCAAGTGGCCTTTGCATTTTCTTTAGAAACCTCATCCACGGGCGGGATGAGGTTTCCAAAAGGAAATAAAAATAAAAGTTTTCAAAGGTAATTAACAACATGTCCCTGTCACATGAGGGGGACATGTTTTATTACATTTTTCAGTTCTTTATTTTTTTAATTTAAATCTCTTCAGCTCCCTGAGGCAGCTCCGTGCTTCAGGGAGATTCTGAAGTGCGCACTCAAGTGCATGCGCGAAGTTCGCACTCACCCTGCTCGCACTCCCCCCTGTCCTCCCACCACCCGCACAGGCAGCGCTGAGTGCTGCCACTCACAATTCATGCTGGGCAGGCCTTAATTGGCCCACCAGCGTGAAATTGCCTTCTGGCCTCAGTCGCAGGTGGCGGTCAGCTTCCTGACCGTCCCCGCCGAACCCACTCGACAAGGGCTAAATTCAGCCCATTACCCTAACTGGCAATGTGAAAAATCTTTAAATTGGATGGTTGAAACAATAAACGTATCTTTTTATTTATGTTGGACTGTGGAATTAAATTACAATGGCTGCAGTTTGAAAGATATGTCCACTGGAACAGGATGAAAGATACATACAATGTTGCAGTCCTGGAACAGAGTGTGCCATGAAAGACAGGATGGTGCCAGAAAGGAGCCCTGGACCAAGGGAGCTGCCTAATAATAGCATTTTAATTGGCAACTGGCAGGTGACCAGGGTTTGTGTGAGAGCGGTGCAGCGGAATAGCTCCTAGCCTGCAAAGAAAAAGACCCAAAACCTCTCCCACCTGTGTGTGTAAGATTCCAGTCATTCCTCAACAATAGATAGCTGGCTTTTTCTCCTCGTATCTCCATAACCTGCTCTCTCTGAAAACCCAAGTCAAGAGGCAAAGGGGAAAATCACTGTTGGGGACATTGAAAGGCAAGTGCTCCACCAGTGAATTAAATACTGAAAGTGCTGGAAGACCACCTTGTGTCATCAACAAGAACTGAAAGGAATTTGGAAGACATCGATCAAAATCAACCCTTCGAATCCTGTACTCTGAAATTGGTGCTATTGAACTGTTTTATCCCACCCTTAAAATCCATGATTTGTGTGTCTTATGTGTCTGTGTGTGTGTGTGTGTGTATAGGGATTTACGAAGGGGGTAGAGTTTAAGTTATAGTTTTGGAAGCTAACAGTTCATATTCCTTTTTTTGCCACTGGTTAACGACAATTTGTTCAATGAACAGTTATTTACTTATTAAGTTTACAAACCTGGTGCTCGTATTCCGTTAACCTAAATTAAACAATTGGGTTGAATTGGAGCAATCTGGTGGTTTGATCAAACTTTTTCCCATTTGTTGTATCTTGGGGAACAGTGCAGCTTGATATTACATATCCCCAGTGAGTTGTGACAGTGAACCCACCACTAACAGCAATACCTTTATACGTATGATATTTAAGAGGTTGAAAAGATGAATGGCGGATGCATTCAGTTGTGGAGAACCGAATTAGTGTTGCAATTGGAAACCACTGAGAATTTAAATGGCTGCCGGGGGCTGAGTGTCAACAAACCTGTCCTGAAAAACCAAAATATCTGCAAGGTAACCTGATTAGATCTTGCAATAAACCAACTTCAAACAAGGTGTTCTGGAAGCTGAAGTACACTCCCACTGAGATGGGGATAACTGACTTTACAGAACACTGGAGAGATTTTTAACACGGGGTAGGATTTTTCGGATTGTAGAGATTCCCACTCCAGCCCGGCCACCCGAAGAGTCCGCGAGGAACATGACCTGCTGATTATAGCGGCCCCGCAGCCACTCAATGCGCCAATGAGTGTTCACCAGCTGAAGATGGGACTTCTGCCTCAGACAGCTGCCAGCCTATCTGATTGACTGGATGCTCTGCAGTCCCAGCAGCACCAAGCCGACTGACCAGCAGCTCTGCAGTCCCAGGAGTGCCAATCCAATTAACCAGCAGCTCTGCAGTCCCAGCAGTGCCAATCCGATTAACCAGCAGCTCTGCAGTCCCAGCAGCTCTGCATTCCCAGCAGCACCAAGCCGACTGACCAGCAGCTCTGCAGTCCCAGCAGCACCAATCCGACTGACCAGCAGCTCTGCAGTCCCAGCAGCACCAATCCGACTGACCAGCAGCTCTGCAGTCCCAGCAGCGCCAAGCCGACTGACCAGCAGCTCTGCAGTTCCAGCAGCGCCAAGCCGACTGACCAGCAGCTCTGCAGTCCAAGGAACACCAAGCCGACTGACCAGCAGCTCTGCAGTCCAAGGAACACCAAGCCGACTGACCAGCAGCTCTGCATTCCCAGCAGTGCCAAGCCGATTAACCAGCAGCTCTGCAGTCCCAGCAGTGCCAATCCGATTAACCTCCCAGCAGCACCAAGCCGACTGACCAGCAGCTCTGCATTCCCAGCAGCACCAATCCGACTGACCAGCAGCTCTGCATTCCCAGCAGCACCAAGCCGACTGACCAGCAGCTCTGCATTCCCAGCAGTGCCAAGCCGATTAACCAGCAGCTCTGCATTCCCAGCAGTGCCAATCGGATTAACCAGCAGCTCTGCAGTCCCAGCAGTGCCAAGCCGATTAACCAGCAGCTCTGCAGTCCCAGCAGCGCCAAGCCGACTGACCAGCAGCTCTGCAGTCCCAGCAGTGCCAAGCCGACTAACCAGCAGCTCTGCCGTCCCAGCAGCACCAATCCGACTGACCATCAGCTCTGCAGTCCCAGCAGTGCCAAGCCGACTGACCAGCAGCTCTGCAGTCCCAGCAGCACCAATCCGACTGACCAGCAGCTCTGCAGTCCCAGCAGTGCCAAGCCGACTGACCAGCAGCTCTGCAGTCCCAGAAGCGCCAAGCCGACTGACCAGCAGCTCTGCAGTCCCAGAAGCGCCAAGCCGACTGACCAGCAGCTCTGCAGTCCAAGGAACACCAAGCCGACTGACCAGCAGCTCTGCAGTCCCAGAAGCGCCAAGCCAACTGACCAGCAGCTCTGCAGTCCAAGGAACACCAAGCCGACTGACCAGCAGCTCTGCATTCCCAGCAGTGCCAAGCCGATTAACCAGCAGCTCTGCATTCCCAGCAGCACCAATTCGACTGACCAGCAGCTCTGCAGTCCCAGCAGTGTCAAGCTGACTGACCAGCAGCTCTGCAGTCCCAGCAGCGCCAAGCCGACTGACCAGCAGCTCTGCATTCCCAGCAGTGCCAAGCCGATTAACCAGCAGCTCTGCAGTCCCAGCAGTGTCAAGCCGATTACCCAGCAGCTCTGCAGTCCCAGCAGTGCCAATCCGATTAACCAGCAGCTCTGCAGTCCCAGCAGTGCCAATCCGATTAACCAGCAGCTCTGCAGTCCCAGCAGCGCCAAGCCGACTGACCAGCAGCTCTGCAGTCCCAGCAGTGCCAAGCCAACTGACCAGCAGCTCTGCAGTCCCAGCAGTGCCAAGCCGACTGACCAGCAGCTCTGCAGTCCCAGCAGTGCCAAGCCAACTGACCAGCAGCTCTGCAGTCCCAGCAGTGCCAATCCGACTGACCAGCAGCTCTGCAGTGCTTGCAGTGCCAAGCCAACTGACCAGCAGCTCTGCAGTCCCAGCAGCAGCAGCAGTTGCCAGGGCCAGGACTACAAGCAGTCCCTGATTCTAAGTTCCAGAGCCTAGCACCAGGTAAGGGCGGGGTGGGGTATCTTGGTGGGAAGGGGAGGTGAGGCCCAGGAGGGGTAAGGAGATGGGGTTGGGGACCTTGACAGAGAGACCAAAGGAGGAGGTGGGGTGGGAGCACTGGGGAGAAGTGGTGGAAAGGAGGCCCCTGAGGTAGGCACCCTCCCCTCTTCCTGCCTGAGGCCCAAGAAGGGCAACCTGTAGGGCTTCCCCTGCTGCTGAACCCTTCCCGCCAGCCTCAAAACTGAGGCCGAGTGGGAAGTGGGTCCACTGAAGGGCCTCAGTTGGGTGGGCCGCCCTAGGCCTGACATCCTCCCCCCACCACATAAAATTACAGACAGGTCAGGGCAAGCAGGAGAGCGACAGGAAGACTCCCTCCCTCAAACCCAACTGTGGGGCCTGTAAAATTCTACCCATGCTGTTTCATGAGCTCGCAAACAAGTTAGAAGTATTTATCTACCAGTAGAGCGGAGATCTATTCTAACCACTATCACTTTTCAATAACTAGACCGTCAACTGGGAAGTTCATGGTTACAGTTGTACACCTATCACCCCCACCTACCACCATCACCCCCCAACCCCACCATGACAGGAACACATTGGTCTTTTTTTAATGATGGACCTTGTCCTTGCTCATTGGCAGGATGCCTAAGAGCCAAGACTTCCAATAAACTTTCACTTCTATACCCATTTCCTTTGTATTCTGCCAATGGAATTGGGAGGAACGGATTAAATACAATACAGAAACCTCATGGAGAGCAATGTGACCCCTAACTCACTGGGTGGGATTGGGTGGAATGCTGATTTTACACCCGCTCAATGCTACTTAAATGGAGAGTAAAATCAGGGGAGGAGGGGGTGGGGGTGCAAGAGTCAAACAAACATTGCACCCAGTACCATCAAGGTTCCTGATTGGCGGGGTCGGATTGATGTGACCCTCCCCCACCTGCCAGGTGTCCAGGAAAACAAGAACATTGAGCCCCCAGCCCTCTGTTCAAAACAAAATGCTGGAGCTGGGAGTAATTTAACCCTTTAGGCACTGAACTATGAGGGCAGGTTGCACAGACTAGGCTTGTGTTCACTCCAGTATAGAAGATGAAGGAGTGATCTAATTGAGGTGTTTAAGATGAGTAAAGGATTTGATAGGGTAAATAGAGGGAAACTATTTCCTCTGGTGGGAGTGGGGGCGTGTCCAGAGCAAGGGGGCAGAACCTTAAAATTAGAGCCAGGATATTAACATCTACTGTATATTAAGAATCTTGTGTTTGGATGCACTCCTCTTTGTAAAACCTTACGAGCTGTCCAACCCACCACAGATTCTTTTGTCCGTATTTACAATAGAATGTACCTATGTAAACTTGTCATGCTGTATTTCCACCCTCCCGCCAGTCATGGCATTGTAGCTCCTCAGCTACTTGTGGAACTCCAACCAACTCTACCCCTCAGTTGCCCATATTGTGGTGACTGCTGCTGTTTTAAAATAGAAGATAATAATAGAAAATCAAGGTAGTCGACAAAATAAATACAGTTTTAAAATGGACACTTCATTACTTCCTTGGCAAAGGTTCGATTGCCCCCTGCTTCATCTGAACGATACACTTGGCCTTATCCCTCCCTGTCCAGGAGATTGAGTCATGGTCTATATTAATGATTTTCTATTGCCCTGTAAATCTGTTATTTCATATCTATTGCAACACTCAAGTCGAATTGCTGACTGGTTATTGCTTGAACAAGTTAAAAAGTTTGTGGGGTATTGCTGTGCAGAAATTGGCAGCTGTATTTATCCACATAACAACAGTAATAGCGCTATAAAAAATAATTCACTGGGGTTGTAAATGTTTCACGATGTCAAACATGATTCCCCTTTCATGAAACCAGGTTGACTCTGCCTGTGATTTTGCTAAATCTCCTACTTCCTTGATAATGGGTTCCAGCATTTTCCCAATGACAGAAGTTAGGCCAGCCTGGCCTATAGTTTCCTGCTTTCTATCAACCTCCTCTCTTGAATAGGGACGTTACATATGCAGTTTTTCAATCCACTGGGACCTTTCCAGAATCTAGGGAATTTTGGAAGATTACAAATAGAGGGAAGAGCCAATAAAACTTGGGAAATGACTGGCACTGGTCCGAACTGGTCTTGTACATCTTAAGATGGAACTCCAGTTTGGGTCAGTACCAGATATTTCCTACTGGGCAATGGACCCACTATCTCCACAGCCATTTCTTTTAAGACCCTAGGATGCAGGATGGTCAGTAACCAGAGGACATAAATTTAAGATAATTGGCAAATAACCAGTGAAGGTGGAGGAGAATTATTTTTACGCAGCAAGTTGTTATGGTCTCCCTGAAAGGGCAGTGGAAACAGACTGTAAAGTAACTTTCTAAAGGGAATTGGATTAATACTTGCAAGCAAAACATTTGCAGGGCTATGGGGAAAGAGCAGGATGAAATGATCCTCATCCTCATCTTCCGACTAGGCACTTTACAGCCTTTCGGACTGAATATTGAGTTCAACAATTTTAGATCATGAACTCTCTCCCCACCCCCTTTCTGATTTTTCCCCCTCCTTTTTGTTTTTTCCAATAATTTATATAGATTTTTCTTATCCCGCCTATTTCCATTATTTTTAAATGTATTTCCATCCATTGTTTTATCTCTACCTTTTAGCCTATTTCGATTCCTTCCCCCCACCCCCACCCCCACCCCCACTAGAGCTATCTGTACCTTGTTTGTCCTGCTTTCTACCCTTAATTAGCACATTCCTTTAGATAATATCACCACCTTCAACACCTCTTTGTCCTTTTGTCTGTGACATCTTTTGGTTATCTCCACCTATCACTGGCCCTCTATCCAGCTCTACTTGTCCCCCCGCCCCCCCTTAAACCAGCTTATATTTCACCTCTTTTCTATTTTTACTTAGTTCTGTTGAAGAGTCATATGGACTTGAAATGTTAACTGTGTTCCTCTCCGCAGATGCTGTCAGACCTGCTGAGTTTTTCCAGGTATTTTTGTTTTTGTTTTATGAAATGCTACTCATTGGACAGCTCTTTCAAAGAGCCAGCACAGGCGCGATGGGCCAAAGGGTTTCCTTCTATATTCTAAGACTGCGTAACTAACTCAAACCCAAACAGGATGTGAGTTGAACAAACATGCAGATAAGCCACTTTCAGAAGCAAACAAAGTGTCACTATCGCCCTCTTATGGTTGAAGCCAATATTGAAAAATAAATTTTCGCTGAAATCTTCCGTGGTGAAGACAGGGCCCTAGGCTTTGGGGGCCCTGCTGCTGATACAGACGCTAGCTACCGGTGAAACCAAGCACAGGCCTGAGTTTCAGCATGCCCTGTTTTTGCAGTGAAGATATCGTCTGTTTTTTTTTGGTGAATTCCTGTGTAAAATAAAATGTTGCGAATCCTGGGATTCTGTGTATTAATAGTTTTTTTTATTTGTTCACGGGATGTGGGCTTTGCTGGCTGGGCCAGCATTTATTGCCCATCCCTAATTGCCCTTGAGAAGCTGGTGGTGAGCTGCCTTCTTGAACCGCTGCAGTCCGTGTGGTGTAGGTACACCCACAGTGCTGTTAGGGAGGGAGTTCCAGGATTTTGACCCAGCGGCAGTGAAGGAACGGCCGATATATTTCCAAGTCAGGATGGTGAGTGGCCTGGAGGGGAACTTCCAGGTGGTGGTGTTCCCCATGTGTCTGCTGCCCTTGTCCTTCTAGGTGGTAGTGGTCCTGGGTTTGGAAGGTGCTGTCTAAGGAGCCTTGGTGAATTCCTGCAGTGCATCTTGTAGATGGTACACACTGCTGCTACTGTACATCGGTTGTGAATGTTTGTGGATGGGGTGCCAATCAAGTGGGCTGCTTTGTCTTGGATGGTGTCGAGCTTCTTGAATGTTGTGGGAGCTGCACTCATCCAGGTAAGTGGGGAGTATTCCATCACACTCCTGACTTGTTTGTGTCATGTAGATGGTGGACAGGCTTTGGAGAGTCAGGTGGTGAGTTACTCTCCACAGAATTCCCAGCCTCTGATCTGCTCTTGCAGTCGCAACATTTATAACGTGACTGGTCAGGTCAGTTTCTGGTTAATGGTAACTCCAGGATGTTGACTGGATCAATTTTTTAAAACCTGATTTAGGGCTTCAGAAGGCAGAACAATAAAACAAGAAGGACAAAATAAAATCTAAAATGGCTACAAGCGAGTATGAGAGGAAATTATCAAACAAAAAGGCAATATTGAAAAGCTTTGTGCTGCTAGTCGGGAGGGATAAAAACAGAAAATGCTGGTAAAACTCAATGTGTCCGGTCGCATCTGTGGAGAGAGAAACAGAGTTAACGTTTCGAGTCCGTATGACTCTGCTTCAGAGCTAAAGAGAGGTGGAAATATGATGGGTTTTATACTGTTTAAGAGGGGATGGAGCAGCTGGAGTAAGTTAGAAGGTCAGGGAAAGGTTACAGCTAAGGAGAGATTGACAAATATGTCATGGACACACCAGAAAGGGAGTGTTAATGGTGGTGTTAAAGAGTAAAGAAGGTGCTGATAGTGGCATAAAGGTAAGATAGCAGAATGTGTGAATAGTTGAACAAGGGTCAGTGCTCTGTGAAAGCAAAACATAGAAACAAGTGACAGATGGACCCGTGTGTGTGTGGGTGTGGGGGTGGTGAGGTGGGGGCAGTTGGGGAGAAAGTATTGAAAAATGAGCAAATAAATAAAAGAATAAAACAAAAAAAACAAAAATTGGATTAAAAAAGGGGTCACGAGGGAGGAGAGAGTTCACGGTCTGAAGTTGTTGAACTCAATATTCAGTCCGGAAGGCTGTAAAGTGCCTAGTCGGAAGATGAGGTGCTGTTCCTCCAGTTTGCGTTGAGCTTCACTGGAACAATGCAGCAAGCCAAGGATGGACATGTGGGCATGAGAGCAGGGTGGAGTGTTGAAATGGCAAGCGACAGGGAGGTCTGGGTAATGCTTGCGGACAGACTGAAGGTGTTCTGCAAAGCGGTCACCCAGTCTGCGTTTGGTCTCTCTAATGTAGAGGAGGCCGCATTGAGAGCAGTGAATGCAGTAGACTAAATTGAAGGAGTGCGAGTGAAGAGCCGCTTCACCTGAAAGGAGTGTTTGGGGTCTTGAACAGTGAGGAGGGAGGAGGTAAAGGGGCAGGTGTTGCACCTTCTGCAATTGCATGGGAAGCGCCGTGGGAAGGGGATGAGGAGTTGGGGGTGATGGAGGAGTGGACCAGGGTGTCACGGAGGGAATGGTCCCTACGGAATGCTGATAGGTGGGGTGAGGGAAATCCAGCATGGATTCATTAAGGGAAAATCAAGTTTAACTAACTTGCTGGAGTTTTTTGAGGAAGTAACAGAGAAGGTTGATAAGGGAAACGTAGTTGATGTGGTGTATATGGATTTTCATTTGAGACAATGCTACACAACAGACCTGTGAGCAAAATTCTAGGTCATGGAACAAAAGGGAAGTCGGCACTTGGATAATACATTGGTTGAGTGACAGGAAACAGAGAGTAGTGATAAATGGTTGTTTTTCAGATTGGAGGAAGGTTTGTAGTGGAGTTCCTCAGGGGTCAGTGTTGGGACCCTTGCTCCTCCTGATACATATTAATGACCTAGACTATGGTGTGCAGGGCATGATTTCAAAATTTGCAGATGAGACGAAGATTGGAAATGTTGTCAACTGTGATGGGGATAGTCTTGAACTTCAAAAGGACATAGACATGTTGGTGGATTGGGTAGACAAATGGCAGACGAAGTTCAATGCAGAGAAGTGTGAGGTGATTCATTTTGGCTGGAAATATATGGAGAGACTGTGTAAAATAAAGGGAGAGCCTCTAAAGGAGGTGCAGGAACAGAGGGACCTCGGTGACATAGGTCATTGAAGGTGACAGGGCATGTTCAGAGAGCAGTTAATAAAGTATATAGTATCTTAGATTTATTCATAGGGGCATTGAGTACAAGAGTAAGGAGGTCATGTTGAACTTATATAAGACACTAGTTAGGCCTCACTGGAGAGGTTGGGACTCTTTTCCTTGGAGAAAAGAAGACTGAGAGGAGACTTGATTGAGGTATACAAGATCCTGAGGGGTATGGACAGGGTAAATAGTGAGAAACTGTTCCCACTCAAGAGAACATCAAGAACTAGAGGGCACAGATTCAAAATAATTGGTAAAAGGAGTAAATGTGATATGAGGAAAGTTTTTTTCACCCAGAGGGTGGTTTGAGTCTGGAACAAACTTCCTGAAAGGGTGGTGGAGGCAGGTTCAATCGAGGTATTCAAAAGGGAATTGGATTGCTACCTGAAGAGAATGTGCAAGATTATGGGGATAAGGCAGGGGAGTGGGACTAGATGGAATACTCTTTCAGAGAGCCAGTGCAGACTCGATGGGCTGAATGGCCTCCTTCTGCACTGTAAGGATAGTGTGATAGTGATTGGGGTCATGACTCACTGGGGATAGTGCGCTATAATATCAAACTCCTCTATTCCCCAAGCTACAACAAATGTGAAAATTTTGACCAGGCCACCAGATGACCCCAATTCTACCCAACTGTTTAATTTAGGTTAACTGAATCTGAGCACCAGGTTTGTAAACATAATAAGTAAATAACTGTTTATTGAACAAATTGTCTTAAACCAGTGGCAAAAGAAATATGAACTGCTAACTTCTAACACTGTCAATTAAACTCTACCACCTTCTTAACTCCCTGTACAAACTCAAGATACATAAAACACACAAATCATGGATTTTAAGGGTGGGATAAAACAGTTCAAAGCACCAATTTCGGAGTACAGGATTCCATGGGTTGATTTTGATCGATGTCTCACAAATTCCTTTCAGTTCTTGTTGATGACATGAGCTGGTCTTCCAGCATTTTTAGTCTTTAGTTCACTGGTTGAGAACTTGCATTCATTGTCTCTGACAGTGGTTTTCCCCTTTTCCTTTTTACAGGGGTTTCCTCAGAGAGCAGGTTATAGAGATATGAGGAAGAGAGATTTTAGATGTTTTCTCTTTGCAGGTCAGGGGCTTTCTGCTGCCCTGTTCCTCACACAAAACCCTGGTCACCTGGTCAGTTGCCAATTAAAATGCTGTTATCAGGCAGCTCCCTTAGTCCAGGACTCCTTTCCATCATTCATGGCACACTCTGTTCCAGGACTGCAGCGTTGTATATATCTCTCATCCTGTTCCAGTGGACATGTCTTTCAACCTGCAGCTATTGAAATTCTAATCCACAGTCCAACAGAAAATAAAAAGATATGTTCCTTACATTTGAGAAATTGGAACTGTTTTCCTTGGAGAAGGTGGCTGAGAGGAGATTTGATAGAGGTATTCAAAATCATGAGGGGTTTGGATAGATTAGACAGGGAGAAACTGTTCCCATTTGTAAAAAGATCAAGAATGAGAGGAGACAGATTGAAAAAAATTTAGAAAAGAAGCAATAGTGATATGAGGAAAAGCTTTTACACATGAGTGGTTAGAGTCTGGAATACCCTGCCTGAGAGTGTGGTGGAGGCAGGTTCAACTGAAGCATTCAAAAGAGAATTAGAGTGTTATCTGTAAAGGAAGAAGGCGGGAGAATGGCACGAAAGGAATTGTTCATTCAGGATAAAAGCAAAAAACTGCGGATGTTGGAAATCCAAAACAAAAATAAAAATACCTGGAAAAACTCAGCAGGTCTGACAGCATCTGCGGAGAGGAACACAGTTAACGTTTCGAGTCCGTATGACTCTTCAACAGAACTAAGTAAAAATAGAAAAGAGGTGAAATATAAGTTGGTTTAGGGGGGGCGGGGTGGGACAAGTAGAGCTGGATAGAGGGCCAGTGATAGGTGGAGATAACCAAAAGATGTCATAGACAAAAGGACAAAGAGGTGTTGAAGGTGGTGATATTATCTAAAGGAATGTGCTAATTAAGGGTAGAAAGCAGGACAAACAAGGTACAGATAGCCCTAGTGGGGGTGAGGTGGGGGAAGGGATTGAAATAAGCTAAAAGGTAGAGATAAAACAATGGATGGAAATACATTTAAAAATAATGGAAATAGGTGGGAAAAGAAAAATCTATATAAATTATTGGAAAAAAGGGGGATCGGAAAGGGGGTGGGGATGGAGGAGAGAGTTCTTGATCTAAAATTGTTGAACTCAATATTCAGTCCGGGAGGCTGTAAAGTGCCTAGTCGGAAGATGAGGTGCTGTTCCTCCAGTTTGCGTTGAGCTTCACTGAAACATTGCAGCAGGCCAAGGACGGACATGTGGGCATGAGAGCAGAGTGGAGTGTTGAAATGGCAAGCGGCAGGGAGGTCTGGGTAATGCTTGCGGACAGACTGAAGGTGTTCTGCAAAGCGGTCACCCAGTCTGCGTTTGGTCTCTCCAATGTAGAGGAAACCGCATTGGGAGCAGCGAATGCAGTAGACTAAGTTGAGGGAAGTGCAAGTGAAATGTTGCTTCACTTGAAAGGAGTGTTTGGGCCCTTGGACGGTGAGGAGGGGGGGAAGTAAAGCGGCAGGTGTTGCATCTTCTGTGGTTGCATGGGAAGGTGCCGTGGGAGGGAGTTGAGGTGTAGGGGGTGATGGAAGAGTGGACCAGGGTGTCCCGGAGGGAACGATCCCTGCGGAATGCCGCCGGGCGGAGGGGGTGAAGGGAAGATGTGTTTGGTGGTGGCATCATGCTGGAGTTGTCGGAAATGGCGGAGGATGATCCTTTGAATGCGGAGGCTGGTGGGGTGATAAGTGAGGACAAGGGGGACCCTATCATGTTTCTGGAAGGGAGAGGAAGGTGTGAGGGCGGATGCGCGGGAGATGGGCCAGACACGGTTGAGGGCCCTGTCAACCACCGTGGATGGAAAACCTCAGTTAAGGAAGAAGGAGGACATGTCAGAGGAACTGTTTTTGAAGGTAGCATCATCAGAACAGATGCGATGGAGGCGAAGGAGCTGAGAGAATGGGATGGAGTCCTTACAGGAAGTGGGGTGTGAGGAGCTGTAGTCGAGGTAGCTGTGGTAGTCGGTAGGCTTGTAATGAATATTGGTGGACAGTCTATCACCAGAAATTGAGACAGAGAGGTCAAGGAAGGGAAGGGAAGTGTCAGAGATGGACCATGTGAAAATGATGGGGGGGTGGAAATTGGAAGCAAAATTAATAAATTTTTCCAGGTCCAGACGAGAGTATGAAGCAGCACCGAAGTAATCATCGATGTACCGGAGAAAGAGTTGTGGGAGGGGGCCGGAGTAGGACTAGAACAAGGAATGTTCCACATACCCCATAAAGAGACAGGCATAACTGGGGCCCATGCGGGTACCCATAGCCACACCTTTTATTTGGAGGAAGTGAGAGGAGTTTAAGGAGAAATTGTTCAGTGTGAGAACAAGTTCAGCCAGACGGAGGAGAATAGTGGTGGATGGGGATTGTTCGGGCCTCTGTTCGAGGAAGAAGCGGAGAGCCATCAGACCATCCCGGTGGGGGATGGAGGTGTAGAGGGATTGGACGTCCATGGTGAAGAGGAGTTGGTTGGGGCCAGGGAACTGGGAATTGTTGATATGATGTAGGGTGTCAGAGGAATCACGGATGTAGGTGGGAAGGGACTGGACAAGGGGAGAGAGAAGGGAGTCAAGATAACAAGAAATGAGTTCCGTGGGGCAGGAACAGGCTGACCCAATTTGTCTGTCGGGACAGTTCTGTTTGTGGATTTTGGGTAGGAGGTAGAAGCGGGCCGTCCGAGGTTGGGCGACTATCAGGTTAGAAGCTGTGGAAGGAAGATCTCCAGAGGAGATGAGGTCAGTGACAGTCCTGGAAACAATGGCAGTCTCATTCAGGAAACTGGTGCAGACAGGATGGGGTGAACGGCCTCCTTCTGTGCTGTAACAATTCTGTGCAATGCAGCAGACAACTGTGCACAGTAAGATCCCACAAATTGCAGTGAACTTTTAAACTGATTTTAGTGATATTGCACAGCTGAGGTATAACCAGTGATTTACTCTGCATTGTTAAAGTTTTTTTTGGTGTGGGAAGGAGGGAAGAGCCCAGTTTAGACAGACATTTGCTGACATCTCTCCCAGCACTGCACTTCAACCAAGTGATGCTGCACATTAAGCCCCGCCCCACTCCACCATCCGGCCACAGCGTCCTCTGGCGGCAAGCACTGCGCCCTACACCTTGAGCTGGACGCCCGGCCGTTGGCAACGCTACTAGCCGGCCGGATGTCCTCGCCTCCGCTGGGAGCAGCTCCAGCGCCCTCCGGCGACCGGAGGTCCTCGCTGCCAACGTTGGGGGAAGCACCAGCGCCTTCTGGCGGCCGGAGGTCCTCGCTGCCGCCGCTGGGAGCAGCACCAGCGCCCTCTGGCGGCCGGAGGTCCTCACTGCCACCGCTGGGAACAGCTCCAGCGCCCTCCGGCGGCCGGAGGTCCTCGCTGACAACGTTGGGGGAAGCACCAGCGCCTTCTGGCGGCCGGAGGTCCTCGCTGCCGCCGCTGGGAGCAGCACCAACGCCCTCTGGCGGCCGGAGGTCCTCACTGCCACCGCTGGGAGCAGCACCATCGCCTTCTGGCGGCCGGAGGTCCTTGCTGCCACCGCTGGGAACAGCACCAGCGCCCTCTGGCGGCCGGAGGTGCTCACTGCCACCGCTGGGAGCAGCACCAGCGCCATCTGGCGGCCGGAGGTCCTCGCTCATGGGAGCGTTCGTCGCGTTGAACTCGCCCGTTAGACCGCCAAAAAAAACCTCCCATCGCTCGCTATAGTGACCAGCGGACCTATTTTTTTAATATTGTTCCTCACAGAGACACAGCAACCGGATGACATCAATTATAAACCTTTATTAGTTATATATAATTATCTTTAACGATATCTCATTGTAAAGCCTGAATCTCGGTCACAGCTCCAACACAGTGACAGTAAGGGCCCTATCAACCTCCTCACCTCCGGCCGTCGGCGGCCCCTTTGAATGAAAGCAGCCGGGGTGATGTCCATCACGAAGCCCCGCCCTTCCACTCCGCTCTGGCCCCGCCCCCAAGTCCTCAGACCACACCTTCCCCACTAAGCACCTCCTCTTGGAGCGCCCTCCGGTGGAGGCGGTCCGCAATGTTAGCGTCGTCTCCGAGAATGAAGGCCGTTGGGTGCCGAACGTCGGAGCAATATGTCCGCCCACTGGCCCCGCCCCTCCCCGGCTGGCCCCGCCTCCTCCGGCTGGCCCCGCCTCCTCCCCGGCTGGCCCCGCCTCCTCCCCGGCCCTTGCGGAACACGGTGGGTCAGTCCCCACCTTCTTAGCTATGGCCACGCCCACATGGTCGTGAACAAGGCCCCTTCCTCTCCGCCGCCCGCAGCGTCACCCGGCGGTCCGCAATACGAGCGCCCTCTCTCGGTTCCACGGCGATGGTGTGTCGTTGGAGCTCTAAGCCCCGCCCACTTCATCATCAAGCTCTCGATCTCCCCGCCTACTTTCTCCCCACCCTGTATGGCCCTCGGGCGTTACGCAATGTCACCGCCGTCTCCGGGAGTGACGTCAACTGGGTGACGTTAATCACGAAAGCCCTGCTCTGCTCTCCTCTGGCCCCGCCCCCAGCCCCTCACGCTCCGCCTTCTTTCAACACCGCCCCCCGCCCATGCCCCCGCCCACGCCCACCCTTCACGCTCCTCACCTCCAGCCGCAGCGACCACCAGCGGCCGGCGGTCCGCAGCCTGAGCGCCATCTGTGGGAAGGAGGGCGGCCGGGTGACGGTGTCGACGAGCCCCGGCCACAGTCGCCACGCCCCCTCCGCCGGCAGCTCCCCCGGCGGCCGGAGGATCTCCCGGGTGTTGGAGCGGAGAGGCTGCCGCGGTCCCGGTCCCTCGCTCTCGGCGGGCAGGTGGGCGGCTTTTCCCCCCCGACCTTCATCCTCCCAACCCTCCCCCATTGAGAAAAATTAAAACTAAAGGGGAAATAATCCGGGGCGGGGAAGCGGGAGGCCGCGGGGGGAGGGAGCGGGAGGCCGACCGGCTGGGCGGCGGGGCGTGAAGGAACCGGGGACCCAGCCCCACCCCACCCCAGCTGGGGACCGCGGGACTGGGGGCCCGAGGCCTTGGGGCCTAGGCTCTAACTGACTGTCTCTCGTTGTGTTTGCAGGCGCTCGGTCGGTGTCGATCCCCGCTCGGAGACTCGGGCTCTTACCCTCGGGAGCCGCACCGAGCAGGGCGGCGATGGCTCAGTCCCCGGGGCAGGCCGCTCTGCCCGGGGTACAGGTAAGAGAGAGAGGGGGATAGGCCGTGTCCTGGGACCCTGACCCACCATCTCCCCCCTAACCGTCCCCCATGTCCCAGTCCCAGCTCCACCTGGGCCCCCAGGGTTTAATTTGTCCGGGGGGTGGGAGGGGGGCTACAACAACAATAACGTGCCTTTATGTAGCACCTATAACGTTTCTGAGTATTGCTGAAAAGAGAGACATGCTGCCAAAGCTTTCACCCTGGCACTTAACAGGACAGACCCGAGAATGCCAAATTTCAGAGGGAGCCACAATTTATATTACACGGAGGGGTGGGGGGTGGGGAAGAAGCTCTGTGTTCATACACACGGGGTGGGGGGTGGGGAAGAAGCTCTGTGTTCATACACGGTGGGGGGTGGGGAAGAAGCTCTATGTTCATACACACGGGGTGGGGGTGGGGAAGAAGCTCTATGTTCATACACGGTGGGGGGTGGGGAAGAAGCTGTATGTTCATACACACGGGGTGGGGGTGGGGAAGAAGCTCTATGTTCATACACACGGGGTGGGGGTGGGGAAGAAGCTCTATGTTCATACACGGTGGGGGGTGGGGAAGAAGCTCTATGTTCATACACGGTGGGGGGTGGGGAAGAAGCTCTGTATGTTCAAACACAGGGGACTGTGCTCTGCAAGCAAAAGGAATGTGGCCAGGCATTGGCATTCTGGGCGTTCCGAAAAAGAGTCATTTAGACTCAAAACGTTAACTCTGTTCCTCGCTCTGTGGATGTTGCCAGATTGGCTGAGTTTTTCAAGCACTTTGTTATTAATTTCAGATCTCTGGCATCCACATATTTTGCTTTCATTGTATGGGCAATATTGAGTCTGTCCCGATGAGCCGAAAAGCTTTGACCACATAGTGAAATAGCGAGAGTTCAGATCAAACATGTTTCCATAGAGGTGAAGGGTAGGACCAACAAGTCCAGGGAACCCTGTATGTCAAGGGATATAGTGGATTGGATAAGGAAAAAAAAGAGGCTCATGGCAGATACAGTGGGCTGAAAACAGCGGAAGCCCTAGAGGAGTATAGAAAGTGTAGGGGGTACTTAAAAAAGTAATTAGGAGAGTGAAGAGGGGGCATGAAAAAACACCGGTGGGCAAATAAAGGAAAAACCCAAGGCATTTTATAAATCTGTTAAGGGCAAGAGGATAACCAGGGAAAGAGTAGGGACCAACTAGGGACCAAAGTGGCAATCTGTGTGTGGAACCGGAGGTTGTAGGTGAGGTTTTAAATGATTACTTTTCATCTGTGTTCACTATGGAGAAGGACAATGCAGGTGCCTAAATCAGGGAGGGGGACTGTGATATACTTGAACAAAGTAGCATTGAGAGGGAGGAGGTATTAGCGGTTTTAGCAGGCTTAAAAGTGGATAAATCCCCAGGCCCAAATGAGATATATTCTAGGCTGCTATGTGAAGCAAGGGAGGAGATTGCAGGGGCTCTGATACTAATTTTCAAATCCTCTCTGGCTACAGGAGAGGTGCCAGAGGACTGGAGGACGGCGAATATTATTCAAGAAGGGCAGTAGGGATAAACCAGGTAATTACAGGCCAGTGTGTCTAACATCAGTGGTAGGGAAAATATTGGAAAAAATTCTGACGGACAGGATTAATCGCCACTTGGAGAGGCAGGGATTAATCAAGGATAGTCAGCATGGCTTTGTCAGGGGAAGATCATGTCTAACAAATTTGATTAAATTTTTCGAGGAGGTGACTAGTTGTGTAGATGAGGGTAGTGCAGTGGATGTATTCTACATGGACTTCAGTAAGGCTTTTGACAAGGTCCTGCACGGGAGAATTGTCCAGAAGGTAAGAGCCCATGGGATCCAGGGCAGATTGGATCCAAAATTGGCTTAGTGGCAGGAGGCTGAGGGTGACGGTCAAAGGTTGTTTTTGCGATTGGAAGCCTGTGACGAGTGGTGAACCTCAGGGATCGGTGCTGGGATCTTGCTGTTTGTAGTGTACATTAATGATTTAGACGTGAATATAGGAGGTATGATCAGTAATTTCGCAGATGATACAAAAACTGGTGGTGTGGTAAATAGTGAGGAGGAAAGCCTTAGATTACAGGATGATATAGATGGGCTGGTAAGATGGGCAGAGCAGTGGCAAATGGAATTTAATCCTGAGAAGTGTGAGGTGATGCATTTTGGGAGGACGAACACAGCAAGGGAATACACAATGAATGGTAGGCCCTAGGAAGTACAGAGGATCAGAGGGACCTTGGTGTACATGTCCATAGATCCCTGAAGGCAGCAGCACAGGTAGATAAGGTAGTTAAGAAAGCTTATGAGATACTTGCCTTTATTAGCTGAGGCATGGAATATAAGAGCAGGGAGGTTATGTTGGAGCTGTATAAAATGCTAGTAAAGCCACAGCTGGAGTGCTGTGTACAGTTCTGGTCGCCACACTATAGGAAGGATGTGATTGCACTGGAGCGGGTGCAGAGGAGAATCACCAGGATGTTGCCTGGGCTGGAGCGTTTCAGCTATGAAGAGAGACTGGATAGGTTAGGGTTGTTTTCCTTAGAGCAGAGAAGGCTGAGGGGGGACCTGATAGAGGTATACAAAATTATGAGGGACATAGATAGGGTAGATAGGAAGAAACCTTTCCCCTTAGAGGAGGTGTCAATAACCAGGGGACATAGATTGAAGGTAAGGGGCAGGAGGGTGGTTGGAATCTGGAACACACTGCCTGAGGGGGTGGTAGAGGCAGAAACCCTCACAACATTTAAAAAGTATTTAGAGGAGCATTTGAAACGCCAGAGCATACAGGGCTAAGGGCCAAGTGCTGGAAAATGGGATTAGAATAGATAGGTGCTTGATGGCCGGCACGAACACAATGGGCTGAAGGGCCTGTTTCTGTGCGGTATAACTGTATGACTACCTTTAACATACTAAAACCTCGCAAAGATGCTTCACAGGAACCTTAATGAGCCACATGTTTGGACCTGTCCATGTTAGGATAGGTGACCAAAAGCTTGGTCAGAGGTTGGTTTTGAGGAGCGTCTTAAAGGAGGAAAGAGAGCGAGAGAGGTTTAGGAAGGGAATTCCAGAGCTCCCAGTTAACTGGAGGCTCAGCTGCCAATGGTGAAGTGTTGGAAATTGGGGATCCGCAAGAGACCAGAATTGGTGGAACCTTGTAATATTATCACCCCATCACTCCTGACTATTCCACATCATACTCTCCCTAAACTGTTTATATAATGCATTTAATGTAGAAAACTGTCCCAAGACACTTCACAGGAGTGTTAATCAGGGAAAATTTGGTGCTGAGCCACAATGAAGTTCAATGCAGAGAAGCGTGAGGTGATTCATTTTGGCAGGAGGATTATGGAGAGATAGTATAAAATAAAAGGAGATACTCTAAAGGAGGTGCAGGAACAGAGGGACCTTGGTGTATATGTGCATAAGTCATTGAAGATGGCAGGGCATATTGAGAGAGCAGTTAATAAAGCATATAGTATTTTAGGCTTAATAGGGGCATTGTGTACAAGAGTAAGGAGGTCAAGTTGAACTTGTGTAAGACACTTGTTAGGCCTCATCTGGAGCACTGCGTCCAGTTCTGGGGAAGGATACTTGAGGAAGGATGTGAAGGCATTGGAGAGAGTACAGAGGAGATTCACAAGAATAATTCCAGGGATAAAGAGCTGTAGCTATGAGGATAGATTGGCGAGGTTGGGACTGTTTCCCTTGGAGAAAAGAAGGTTGAGAGGAGACTTGATAGAGGTATTCAAGATCCTGAGGGGAATGGACAGGGTAAATAGTGAGAAACTGTTCCCACTCAAGAGAACATCAAGAACTAGAGGGCACAGATTCAAAATAATTGGCGAAAGGAGTAAAAGGGATGTGAGGAAATGTTTTTCCCCTGGAATCTGGACCAAACTTCCTGAGAGGGTGGTTGGGGCATGTTCGATTGAGATATTCAAAAGGAAATTGGATTGCTGTCTGAAAAGAATGAGTGTGCAAGGTTACGGGGATAAGGCAGGGGAGTGGAACTAGGTAGAATGCTCTTTCAGAGAGCCAGTGCAGACTCGATGGGCTGAATGGCCTCCTGCACTGTAAATATTGTGTGATAGAGACATTAGGACTGGTAACCAAAAGCTTGCTCAGGTACACTTGAAGGTGCATCTTAAAGGAGGTAGTGGGTGAGGCCATGGAGAGATTTGCAAACACAAATAAGAATTTTAAAACACTGTCAATGCTAAATTTAAGCCCACTTCTTAAACTATAATTCTAAAATTAAATTGTCAGATCCGTTATACTTTATCAGTAAAGTGTTAAAATATGGAAACTTTATATTTCAGAGATTTCATTCAGGTATTCAGGAAAACTGTATTTAGCTGCCTGCTCATTTGTGTGTCTCTAGCTATAACATTCAGGCCTTTTTTACTTTACTCCAGTGCTCCCTTAATCGGCTTCCCATTTTCCATCCTTTGTAAACTTCAACTCATCCATAACTCCGCTAACCATATTCCAACTTGCATCCTGTCCAGTCCACCCGCTTACCCTGCGCTCACTGACCTCCATTGGCTTCCAGTCCAGGAACAGAATTGAGAATTCTCCCTCCATGACCTCTCCTTTCCCTGTCTCTGCGCTTCTCCCATTCCTTCCTTATCCCTGATTTTAACCACTCCACCATTGGTGGCCATGCCTTCAGCTGCCTGGCCCCTAAGTTCTGGGGTTTTCTCCTTCAATCTCCCTTTCTTCCTTAAGACATTCTTGAAAACCTTCCTCTCTGAGCAAGATTTTGGCCACCTGTCCTCAGGGCCCGAATTTCACGGTTAGTGAAGTGACACTGACCTCTTAAGAAAACTGGCCACAAAGATCTGTTGTGTGGATTTCTCATTTCCCGATGTTAGCTTAAATGTGGCACAAAGTCAAGAGCTTCCAACAACAGTAGTGTCATCAATCAGACTAAGCAGCCAGTCACGTAGGAGTATTTTCACAGATTGCAAACCAGGAGATAAAATGCACTGATTATCTTTCACTTTTAATTACATTTTACAGAGAACAAGATAAATGATTGTGGCATACCACAGGGTACTCAGAAGCTGGAATATCACAAACAAACTTTTAAAAAATATACTTTAAAAAATATGTGCATTTTTTTATCATAATGGAGAAATTTGATATTCCACAAATATAAAATTATTTTTTTTAGTCCCAGAAAGGTTTATCAGGAGTAGTTATGAAACCCGATTCCACTGTAATTACTGCTGCAAAGTCCATGTCGTTATCTTCTTAGTGGCTCAACATCAAATTGTATCGAATGCTCCTCCGCAGTGCCTTGAAAGGCGCTATGTAAATGCAGGTTGTGTCGTGTAATTCTGGATAATGAGGATGTACTACGGAAAAAAAAACTGCCAAGTAGTGAAACAAATAACCCGTGGGTGTAAAATTCTGAAAGGTTTTGAATAGAGTAAATAAGGAGAAACTTCCAGTGGCGGGAGGATCAGTAACCAGAGGACTCAGACTTAAGGTAACTGGCAAAAAGACCCAAGGCTGTGTGTGCGGTGGGAGGGAAGGAACGGGGAGGGATGACAAATGCTTGCACTTAGTGAGTTGTTGTAATCTGGAAGCAGATTCAGTAGTAACTTTCAGAAGGGAATTGGATAAATACTTGAGAAGGAATAATTTGCAAGGCGATGGGGGAAAACGCAGGGTGAGTGGGACTAATTGGAAAGCTCTTTCAAAGAGCCAGCACAGACACGACGGGCTGAATGCCACGTGAGTTTTATGCTGACGGATGCTGTGTTTTCACTATGTAAATAGCTGCCCAGTGTTGTAAATTCTGAGGCTTTTTTAAAACAAAATATGTAAAGTGGAGCATTTCTGTCTCTGTCTTGTGGCTGTTATTCACTGAGCAGTTTCAGTTTCCTGTATCTTGTGCTTGACATCTCAAAACTGTTTGAAGATCTGCAACTGAGATCATGTTGCCATTTGGCAAATTGCTGCTTGGACTGGCTGAAGCTTGCAAGTTGCTGTTTGTAATTTCCGCTACATGCTGTCCTGTCACTTTCTATGCTAAACTAATTTATGAGGTGCTATGCTGGAAATAGCTGCGAATTGCTTATTTTACAAGCAGTGTTTCCTCAACAGCTTGATAAACAGTGTTTGCATAATATTTGCATAATGCAAAATTGTAGAGAATGGACTTGTATTAGACTGCAAAAATCCCAGCTGCTTTGCTTATCCCATTTCAGATTACCTGCGGATTCAAAGTTGGCTTGACATCCTGCTTTCTTATTCAACAACAACTTGCATTTGTATAGTGCCTTTTAATGTTGCAAAACGCCCCTAGATTAAAATAAAAGCAAAAAATGCTTAGCAGGACTGGCAGCATCTGTGGAGAGAGAGAGAGAAAATAGAGACGTTTCAGGAGAATTACCTTTTATTGGAATTGGGAAAAGTTAGAGATGTAGAGATTTGATCATGGGCTGGGCGGGGCAATGACAAAAGGAAGGTCTGTGGGTGGGGAAGACAGGAGCGATTGAGTGACAGAAGAGTTGGTCTTGCAGGGCCAAAGGGAATGGAGATGGGGTAAGAAAAGAAACAAAAGGTGTGCCTAGAGCAGGTGTGCTTCTGTCTGAAAGCAACAATAAGAGAAAATCTGAAAGGGCACTGTAGGTTAATTTGACCTTGTGATGATATTACAGCACTTTAATATTTGACCTTTTTGTGACTGGCAGATCTTAGTGTTATGATGGTGAAATAGTTTCTCCACTGGTAATTATACACTTGACTGTAGCTGAATTCAAGTGTGCCATTCTCAACCTCTTCCCCTTTTTTTTAAGCCATGCTGCAAAATTCCTTCTGTTCTCCACTGATCTAGTTATTAATACTTGGCATGCCAGGTGGTGTGTTACAGTTCACTCAGTGTCTGAGTTGCTGTGGCAATGTGCACTTTTACACGCGTGTTGTAATCTGGAGCTATGGGTAGTGACGACAGAGGCCGCAACTTTCTTTCCATCACGTGGCTGACCAGGAATCTCTCCTGTTCTTACCACCTGCCATTGGCTAATGTTGGAAAGATTTGCAAGTTGCTACCCAACCTGTTTGGCCGCATTATGAATGCAACTTCCATGGCCATCAAGTCCCGGAGTGGGACTTGAACCCAAAGCTCAGAGGCAGGGACTCTACCGACTGTGCCACAAGACCTCCTCGCACACTAAATACAGTAAGACAAAATAACAGAAGCTCTAAGTATAAATTGAGTTGCAGCTTACTTTGTGTGAATAGTATTTAATGTTAAGTATTTAATTCTTATGGTAGTTTTAGCTTTATTGCTGCAGACCTAAAATATAAAAATTGGCTGCAGTGGCAACTAAAACTAGACTACCAATGTGAAGGGGGGGAGGAGATGGAAGCTGATATTGGAATTAAGGGGCTGAGGAGCAGATCTCCCAATGGTGATTGAAAGATCAATTTTCTCAAGCAGAATACTATGGATGTTGCCAATCTGAAATGAAAACAGAAAATCATGGAAATGCTCAGCAGGCCAGACAGCATCTGTGGAGAGAAACAGAGTTAATGTTTCAGGTCGCTGACTTTTCATCAGAAGGAGTTGATGGTGCAGTGGTAATGTTGCTGGACTAGTAATACAGAGGTCCAGTAATACAGAGGTCCAAGGTGATCCATGTGATGCAAATTGCTCTCTTTCAAGTATTTGTCCAATTCCATTTTGAAAGTTTCAAATGATCCTGTCCATTATCAACTCAAATATTTCCAAACTCTGCTGTCCAGATCCAGGCGTTGCGCTCCCATCCCTACCATACTTTAGCAATCCCCCTAGGCTCCCAGTCTCCTACCACATTGAATTCCGACACCACCTACTGGTTGACGAATCCGTCCTTGGCCTAACCCACCTCAATCACTGTAATTTTCTTCATCCCCTAATACTATTCAGTGTTCACCCTCTGTCCTTGTGCCTTAGCATCTTCCACTCCTGCCCCATCCAGTTGCCCCATTAATGGCAGACCTTCTCCAGTTTGAGCCCTGTGCTCTGGACCACTCTCCCTCAACCGCTGCCACCCACCCATCTTGCTACCCTTCTCCGGGAGCTTCAAGAGCGTTTTCAAAAACCTACCCTGTCCTCTAGGCCTTCGAACACCTCCCCGAACTTTTCTGCTGCCTGGTGATCTCAGTGCTCCTCCAATCTGGTCCCTTGAGCAACCCTGAGTTTATTTGCCCTATCAATAGAAGCTGTACCTTCAGCTGCCTCAGCAGTGAGCTCTGGAATCCTCTCTTTAAAAACTTCTGACTCTCTTCTTCTCTCCTCCTTTGAGATGTTCCTTAAAACCTAACTCTTTAACCAAGCTTGTTGTCATCTGGCCTAACATCTCTTTACACGGCTCCGTGACCAATTTTGTTTGACAATGCTTCTGCAAAGCACCTCGTATTGTTTTACCATGCTAAAGGTGTTGTATGAATGCAAATTGTTGGTGGTGTATCTACCGCCTGAAGCACCTTGGGATGTGTCAGGTGTGAAATGTGCGCTAGAGGTGTGAGTTATTGGGAACAGAATTTGAAAATACTGATTTGATTTTGCTGCAAGTGAATGTCTGCTAGGAATAGGAGCAGAAAACAATCTCCAACTGTGCCTTTATTATTGTTTATTAAATTTTGGCTGTAGCTGTGTGTGTGATTAATGTTATTTTTTGCCAGATTGTTGGTGCAACTGGCTGTATTTTTTTGTTGCAATTTCTGGACAACTCATAGTTTCATTTCCCATCTCCCAACCCGTCCTCCCCAAAGCTCACCCTGTCCCACTCCCCTCCATAATTAACCCCTTTCGCTGCTTTCTGCAAGAATGAAACTCAACACTGCGGAATTCCCATCAGTAGCATGTGTTCAGAATAATCCCTCAGAAAATGAGGAGAGAGAGGTGGAGAGGTTTAGGGATGGAATTCCAGAGCTTAGAGCCCAGGCAGCTGAAAGCACCACTGTCAATGGTAGGATTATTAAAATAAGGGAGGTGTAGGAGGCCAGAATTGGAGAAGCGCGGATATCTCAGAGGGTTTAAGGCTGGAGGAGGTTACAGAGATGGGGAGGGCTGAGACCATGGAGGGATTTGAAGTCATGATGAGAATTTTAAAATCAAGGCGCTATTCAAAGAGGAGCCAGTGTAGGCCAGCAAGCACAGGGATGAGGGGTGAACGGAAGTCGGTGCACATCAGATACGGGTAGCAGAGTTGTGGATGAACTCCAGTTTATTGAGGGTGCAAAATGAGAGAGCAAGCAAGTAGCCTCTGTATATGAAGGGGGAAGTTGTGTGTTGTTTCGTTGTGAACAAAGAGTAGTGCCTGTGAAATTCGGTGACAGCAGGGATGGGGAAAAAAAGGATGAAATTACTTTGTGAAGGGTTAATTTCTGGTAAGTAAGATAAATTAGTTACTATCCTGAGAGGGAAGGAGAAAGACATTAAGTAGAGCCCCCAGTTGCTGCTGCAGGGATGAGCCGTGTCTACCAGCATATTGAGCGAACATGATCTCGACATTGGTATCTGTATGGGATTGTATAAAACAGAGGGAGACCTTTCGGTCCATTGTGCTTATGCCGACTCTTTGAAAGATCTATCCTGTTAGTCCCACTGCCCTGCTCTTTCACCATAGTCCTCCAGATTTTTCTTTTTCAAGTATTAATCCAATTCCCTTTTGAAAGTTCCTATTGAATCTGTTTCCACTGCCCATTCAGTGCATAACCAAATCATAATTCCCTGTGTAAAAATTCACATCTCCCCTCTGGTTGTTTTGCCAATTATCTTAAATCTGTGTCCTCTGGTTACCAACCCTTATGCTGAAAGAAATGGTTGTTTCTTATTTACTCTATGAAAACCCTTGATGATTTTGAACACCTCTGTTAAATTTCCCACTAGCTTTCTCTGCTCTAAGGATAATGTGCCCAGCCTCTCCAAATAGCTGAAGTCCCTCATCCCCTGATACCATTCTACTAAATCGCCTCTTCAGACTCTCCAATTTGATATCCTTGGGTGATATTAAAATTCCAACCCGATTTTTTTTACTTAAGTGAATTATCTGGGTCACTGGTAGTCACACCAGGGGAAATGTACGTTTACATCAATGTGTAGAAACTCTAGCTCCCTAAATAAAATCAGCTCAGTTTTTGGGTTCCTTTTTAGTGCTGTGTCATTTGTAGATGTTGAGATTAATTTGCTATTGAAACCAAGGTTCCTGTTGCAATTTTACGGTTGTGCTTGTAAGATTAAGATTAAACTCTGTGGTGTATTGCTGTTGGACTGGAGAAGATCCTTTGAATATTGGATATCCAATGAAGTTTGCAAAATTTAACCAATTGTATCTAAAATATAGAACATCATCTATACAGGTATATATAGTGTCTCAAAGCCACCAACCTTGGGACTGAGTCCATGTTGGATTTCAGAACTTGCCAGTTTTTGGGTTGGCCGGTTCGGTGAGTCGGGCAATTTGGGTTGGCTCAGTGGTCACTCAGAGAGTGGGAAAAGACAGAGCTGCAAAGCTGATAATTAGTTGGCCCACCATGTGCCAATGCAGCATCTAGCCCGACAAGCTGGTAAGTTATTTTACTCATCTAATAATTAAAATTCGTGCATGGCAGCTTAAAAAGATGTCCAATTTTTGGATAGCCAGATTTGAGACATTGTACCTGTATTAGATTTTTTAATAAAGTACCCCGGATTGTCCAATGCAATGGGCGTTTTCCAATTTTGGGTAATCACTCAGCAAACAGTTGCAACTTTGATAGTTTTTGCATGATTGTGCTAAAGCCTCAACGCTGAATTGTGGTGAAACTTCAAAAGGTAGGCAGACTATTTAAAGATTAGTGTGTTCCCATGAAATGCAGTTCTATGGTAGAGCAATGTATTGCAGACAGAGGAAGGTATTTTTAAAACATTTGAGCTTGACTCCTACTTGATTTATATTGTGCGTTCAGTCTTTGCATTTGCAGTTACCATGGAGCACCTCAATAAGAGTGCTAGCACTTTCCCAGCAATTCAGCATTGAACAAATCCTCCCTGTCGCAGCTACAAGAGCAGTGAGCTCCAAGCAGCAACTGCGGAGATCACAAATATCTCAGCAATGAACAGAAAGTGATGCATTTATAGTCTGGTGCAGTGCCTGTGTATCTATGTATGGTTCCAGAAATGAATAACTTCAGTTTTGAGGACAGATTGGAAAAGCTGGGGCTGTTCTTCTTAGAGCAGAGAAGGTTGAGAGGAGATTTGATAGAGGTGTTCAAAATTGAGAGGGGCCTGGACAGAGTAGATAGGGAAAGATTTTTCATTGGTGGAAGGATCAAGAGCCATAGGATACCAATTAAAGGTGAGTGGCAAAAGAACAAACAGCGACATGAGGAAAAACCCTTTTATGCCGTGGGTGATTAGGATCTGGAATGCACTGCTTGAGAACGTGCAGGCAGATTCAATTGTGGCTTTTGAACAGGAATTGGATAAGCTCTTGAAAATAAAACAATTGCAGGGCTCCAGGAAAAAGGAGGCGAGAATGGGACTAGTTGGATTGTTGTTGCAGGGAGCCAGCATAGACACCTCTGGCCAAGTGGTGGTCTCCTGTGCTGTAACCATTCTATGTTTCCACATAGAGCTGTGTGTGTCATCACCTATTACTGTATGGCTTTTGCAGCGCAAATCTCTACACCAAACTTCTATTGGTCTAAGTCTGAAACTTTCTAGGCATCTTTTTGAGTTTATGATGTGATTAGAATTCATCACTGGGTTTTTCTGCCAGCCACAGAATACCCACCGACACACAGCATAAGGAGAGGCAATTATGATTTGATTGCTGTTAATCAATGCTGAGCAGTTGCGATTCTGATTATTTCGCACAATAATATTCATGGGGACGTAAAATAGGATCGTCTGCTGTCCTGTGTCATTGAACTGAATGCAGCAGGAAGAAGATCTCAGTCCATTGACTGAGCAAAGGTTAAAGTGGGTAAATATAGGATAGTCATTAATAACTCCAATGGGGAATTCACAAGAAATCTCTATACCCAGAGAATGGTTAGAATGTGGAACTCACTACGGAAATAGTAGTTGAGGTGAATTGCGTAGATGACTTTAAAGGAAAATCAGATAAGTTCACGAAGGAGAAAGAAGTAGATATGCTGACAGGGTGAGATGAAGAGGAGTGGGGGGACACTCACATGAAGCCTAAATACCATTATAGACAGGTTGGGCCTGTTTCTTTGCTAAGTGGTACGTAATATATTGATAGACAAATCAGCCCTGAAATTTCCTATTTTGTCACAAAGCTTGTTTAGAGTATTGTTACCAATATGTTTTAAGAGAAGTCGTACTTTAAAGCCCAGCTTTCATATTTTCCTAGTACAATCACTGTAGTTCAATAAACAAGCCAGATTATGCCCATGTTTAGAAGGGCAGACCTGATAATTGTATAGCAGAGTGCTTTACAGCTCAAGTGAACGCAGAAAAATGCCACATCCACTTTACTGTAATCCAAGCGACAATACTGCTTCCAATATAATGAACCATCTGCTGAAATTCTGCCCTTCAAGCATTGTTGACACTTGTCTCTCAGCCAATATCCTGTACATTTTGATATTCTGTTTTTTTTTGTGCTCTTCTCTTGCATAGCACTCATAGCATCACTAGCTGAAAGCCTTCTCATTCAAAATCATTAATTGGTATAATTTTAAAAAAATAATTGATTTGTCATTATTGCATGCTGATTACGTGACTGCGAGTGAGGCATGCATGGAAACGTGATTAGGAAGGAATTGGGGTTTCAACAGGCAAAGTGTTATCAGGAGACACTGCCTCCTCGCTCAATGCACAATTTGGAGAGCATACACCATCAGCAACTAATATAGCACTTCAACATAATAAAGGTCCTTCACAGGAGTGTTGTCAAACAAAATGTGACACTAAGTCACATAAGGAGATATTATTTCAGGCGGCCAAAAGATCTGGGCTTTAAGCAGAATCTTGAAGAGGCAGAGGGGCCGAGGGAGAAAAGTTCCAGAGCTAAGGACCTCAGCAGCTGAAAGCATAACTGCCAGTGATAGAACAAGGAAATTCAGTGATGCACCAGGTTGCAGAGATCTTGAATTGTAGAGTTGTAGGAGGTTACAGAGATAGGGAGGAACGAGGCCAGGGAGGGATCTAAAAACAAGGATGAGAATTTCAAAATCCAGGTGTTCCCAGACCAGGAGCCATTGTAGGTCAGCAAGTGCAGGGGTAATGGGGGAACAGGACTTGGTGCACGCTAGGATATGGGCAGTGGTATTTTGAATGAGCTCACGTTTATGGAAGATGGGAGGCCAGCTGAGAAGCATAGAGGCAATTATGATTTAATTGCTGTTAATCAACGCTGCTAATCAACGAAGAGGTAGCTTTTCTAGAATGAATATCTATTGATCAGGGTTAATAGAGCATTACCTGAAATACACACCTCCTCCTGATCCCTGACTATTACCTTGCAAAGAACTTGTGTTTATATCGTGCCTTTCACAACCTTGGGACATTCTAGAGTGATTTGCAGTCAATGCAGTTCTTATGAAATGTACTCACTGTTGTATTATCGGAAATGCAGCAGCCAGTTAGTTTTATGCACAGCAAACTCCCACAAATAGCCAAGCAATAGTGACCAGATATCTTTCTTTTAGTGATGTTGGTTGAAGGATAAATAATCTCCAGAACACCAAGAAGAGCTCTCCTGCTCTTCTTTGAATAGTGCCATGGGATCTTTTACGTCCACATGGTCTTGGTTTAATATCTCGTCCGAAAGATGGTGCCTCTGACAGTGCAGCACTGTCTCGGTACTAAACTGGGAGTGCTCAGATGTCTGGAGTGGGACTTGAACCCACAGCTTTCTGACTGAGGTGAGAGTGCTACCCACTGAACCACAGCATCATTGACATTCATTTCATTCCAAGAAGCAGAAAGATGTACTAATAATCAGATTCTAAATTCTAAACACAATCTGTTTCGAGTTGGGGGTTTATAACCATGTGTAATACACAGGACCATTTATGTCCCATTGTGAGAGAATATGCTTAATGCGCATGCTTCTTTTCTTTATATATCTCGTAAATGTAAAATGTTTGGTTCCTTAACTTCAAGTGCAAATTTGATCCTTTAATGATGTTTTAAAAATTATTTATGGCAGTAAATTTCTAATTAGTGCAAGCATTCCCCCTTCACAAAAGTTATTTTTCCATTTCAATTCATCTGCAGTGATTTAAGTAACCTTAATCTATTTTATTTTTATAAACGTATACTGGAAAAATAAAAACCTGTCAATGCCAATAAGCTATATCAATTAAAGGTGAGAAGCTGATGTATGGACCTGTATTTCTATATTCATAAAAATGTTCTTGCCTCTGAGTCAGAAGGTTGTGGTTTCAAATTCCACCCTGGAGACCTGAGCACAAAATTCAGGCAGTACTGACAGAGCGCTGCACTGTTGGAGGTGCTGACTTTTGGATGAGACAGTGTTCTGAAGCCCCATCTGCTCTCTCAGGTAAAAAAGCCCATGAAGAAGAGCAAAGGAGTTCTCCCTGGTGTCTGGCCAATTTTTATCCCTTAACCAGCATCATTAAAAGCAGGTTATCTGGTCATTATCTCTGTGCTGTTCATGGGAGCTTGCTGAGCACAAATTGACTGCCACGTTTCCTGTTACAACAGTGAATATTTCAAAGGTACTGAATTGGCTGTAAAGTGATTTGGGGCATCCTGAGGTCATGAAAGATGCTATAGAAATACAATTTTTTTTCTGAAGTTTAGCACAAGTTTCTGAGTTCTAACATTTCTTTTCATTTTTTTTCTTAAGAATTTGAAAGCAGATCCAGAAGAACTATTTACAAAGTTGGAGAAGATCGGAAAGGGCTCTTTTGGTGAAGTTTTCAAAGGAATAGACAACAGGACTCAGAAAATTGTGGCCATAAAAAATATTGATCTTGAAGAAGCTGAAGATGAAATTGAAGATATTCAGCAGGAAATAACTGTCCTAAGTCAATGTGATAGTCCGTATGTTACAAAATACTATGGATCCTATCTGAAGGTGAAGCTTATCATTTTACTTGTTTTTGGGGAATGGTATATATTGAGGTAGAATAAACCTATGGTAGTTGGACTTTAGTAAAGTATTGTATTAAATGTTATTGTGTTTTCAATATGGGTTTAGTCCAAATCCATTTTGAGATGAAGTGAGAGAACACTGATTTTCCTGTAGTCTTAATTCACTGGAACACAGTTAAGATTGACATTTAATTCTCCTGGTGTTGCTAATATGATTCTACCAAGATTGATTTACAAATGCTGGGGTAAGAGAGGTCAGAGAAGTGTGGCAGTCTGAATTCCGGACAAGACTATAATTGTTATTGAAAGGGGAACTGCAGGAATTGCAACTGCTTCTTCCCACCCACGTGCTGCCTGGTCAGAGTTTACAGGCTGCCCTTTGGACATTAGTTGAGATTGGGTCGTGATGTGCTTTTGGTTCCAGTTACTGCAGGGGTAAAGATGGGAATTAAGGGAATGATAAAGCACCTGCGAGAAAAATAATTCCAAATAGATTGGGAATACGTGACAAAGGAGAAAAAAAAACCTTAATTTGTTAGATTTTGAACTGTACTACATGTGACACATGAGCACTGTAGAGCTTTTTGTTATAGTCCTTTTAATGTTTAAAGTTGGGGCGACCATTTTCTGCTGAATAAATAAGTTGTATGTAAAAGCACCCTTAATCGGATTCTGCCCACTTGCTAGTTACATCATAGGATTGATCCAGCCCTCTGATCTGAAAGTATGGACACCCCTGTTATAGAATTCCAGACAATTAATGGTACACCTTAAGTCTCTTACCTCAGTCTCTCTCCCTCTTTCAAAAGCTTTCTATTGGAGGGGCTGATTGTTACTGACATTTCCCCGCCACCCCTCCCACTTGCATAGGCCTGAACCAAGCCTTGGTATCGTGCTCAAGTTGCCATTTAAGGTGACTACTAGGCGATCAGCTCCCAAGAGAGCCCTTTACTGTGTACCTCTATCCTTGCCCTTCTACTGTCACCCTTTCTCCCTCCTGCCTCAGTCTCCTTTCTTCTGCTGTTTAAGTTCTTCTGGTTCTAATAGTGGGTGCATTTTAGCCCCAACTACATGTTCACTGCCAGTTTAAACCACTCCTGCCCATCCCCAGTCCATGCCTAATTTCTGCTTTTCACAAGAAACTCTGGAAATATTTTTTTTCAAATTTAGCTTCCAAATTTCTGGATTTTTCTCAGCATCAAAGCTGTGCTTCTGGCATCTGCACTGGACTACACTAAGACTCAGCTGCTGCGTCTCTGATCTGCTGCCCAGTTGTTTCAATTTTAAAGTAACTCGATCAGCTTACAGCCCATCCCTCTCTGCTGCTGTTCCCTGCTGAGCTGGTTTCTGGCCTCTCTTTTCTACAGAGTTTTCAGCTTCCTATTCTCCTATTGCCATCCCAATGTTGACTGCCTCTTGGATACCTCTGTGCCTCTCTTGGTATTCTCCAAAGTGTCCATTGAGGCACGGATCACTCCCCCCCGAGCAGCAATCCCAACTGCCCCACCCTACTCTTTTGCCAACCTTCCTGCCCAGCATACCTGCTGGGGGCTAATCTTGCCAGTCTCCTCACCGAACAACTCATCCTCCCAGCTCTGACCTGTGAAGTCTGCCAGCAGACCAGGTCTGACCACCCCTCTGCGCATCTCCGTCCAGAATGTTTCATCACTCGTGAACAGGGCCCTTACAGTCCATAGGATTATTGTAGATGATTTATCGATTTCATGGCTTTGACAGAAGTCTGGCTGAGTGCACCTTCCCTCTATCTGAAGCCTTCTCCATCTGGCTATGCCTTCCATCACTTGCCCTGCCCAGCCCATCAGTGTGGCTTTTACTACCAATCACACCTTTGCCTGTCCCCTTACTTCCTGGCACTTTTTCCTCCTTTGAGCACCTTGTTCCACCCCTCTTGCCTCTCATTTCTAATCCTCGTTGTCTAAGCTCAATCAAGCACCATATAAATTTTCTCACCAAGATAGCTTCGCTGTTTTCCACCTTCAACCTTTGCACTAAGCAACTCCTTATCTTTGGTGATTTCAACCTGAGTCTCACTTTATCATGCTCCCTCCCCGCTTGAGTTCATTGTCCTTCTCTCCGTCCTTAATCTCTCCTTTTGTAAAAACTCCCCAACCCACACTCACAGCTTGCTCCTTGATCTTAGCATCTCAACTGCCATTACTGCACCCATAGTATCAATCACAGATAAGACCATTTCTGATCACTTCCTTGCACTGACCTCTACCCACATTCCCTTTCCCTTTCCTAACCATATTTCTTTCCATGTCCACCTTGGGGAAAAAGACTATTCTCCCATTCACTTGGAAGTGCTTTTTTAAAATCTCAACTCTCTAGCTTTTGGCCCTCCATTCGCTAAGACTTTCCATTTCTTCGTTCGCTGGTCTACTCAACTGCATCCTTACTTCTGCCTTTGATGTCCTAGTCCCCATTAAAACCATTACTCTCTCTCACCCTGGCTGTTCCCTAGGAACGGCTCCCTTCCCTGCTCTAAGTCCAAGGAATACAGACTTGAACAGATATGGTGGGCAACTGGTTTAACCATCCACCACCAGATCTGGCTGGACCACATAAAGCCCTATTGGGTCCTGCTGTCTTGTCTAGCGAAACTGCTCGCTGTTCCAGGATCATTCTGGAATGTGAAGGAAAGGATGCTCGGCTTCATTTCTGTACTGCAGTCCGTTTTCTTAAACCCCTCTTCCCCCCCTCTCCAACAGCAAGTGCTTCGTGCAAATGTCATTGATGGCAGGTCTTCAAAACAGATGTTTGTGCTGAGATAGAGTCCAACCCGGCAAAGGGTTTGTTTTGGTTTGATAGGTAGATGTAGGGAAGACATTTCCATTTTTGGGGGGAAAGCAAGACTGGGTTCTTCAATATAAGATGTTCACTAATTAATCCAATAGGGAATTCAGTAGGAACTTCTTTACCTAGATAGTGGTGAGAATGTAGAACTTGCGACCATAGAGGGTGGTTGAGGCAAATAGCAAAGATGCATTTAAGCCGAAGCTAGGGAGAAAGGAGTAGAAGGTTTTGCTGGCTAGGCTGAGAGGTAGAGTGGGCAGAGGTTCATGTGGAGCATAAACGCTGCCATAGACCAGTTGGGTTGAATAGGCTTTTGCTGTGTTGTAAAAAAAACTTGCACTTACAATATGTAGCATCTTTCAGCATCTCAGATATCTGAAAGCACTTGCACAGCCCCTATATTAATTTTGAAGTGTAGTCACTGTTTGGAAGTTCACTCATGGCAAGGTCCCCCAAAAACAGTTGAATGACCAATTAACCTGTTTTGGTGCCATTGGTTGAGGGATGAGTCAGAACACCAAGCATCTTGCTGCTCTTCAAAAAGAAATGTCCTGGGATCTTTTATGTCCACCTGAAGAGGCAGGCAGGACGTTGGTTTAATATCTCATCCAAAAAAACAGCCTCTTTAACACTGCAGCATTCTTTCATTGCTGCAGGAGGGCTGGCCTCAATCACAAGCACTGGATTACCATGGAGGTCATGCCCCCTGACAGCACTGCTGTTTCTCAGCTGAGACCCAGGGTATTGTAGTAAAAACAGAAAATTCTGGAAGTGTTCAACCCGTCAGCAGCATCTGCGGTGAGAAAAACAAAGTTCACATTTCAATTCGATGGAGTTTCATTGGAACTGGAAATTGTTGGTAATTTAACAGCTTTTCAGTGAGTACAGAGCAAGGAAAGAGGGAAGCAAAGAATAAAAAGAAAGTTTTGTGATGGGGAGGTGGACAGGAGTGATTAAAAGATAAGAGACATGATGGTGCAAGGCAAAAGGGGGAGGGTAATGTGACATGAATGGATGAGCCCAGAGGAGGTGTAAACGGTTACAGCAGACTAACAGAGGGGGAAAGAAGCACAGCGATTCTGACAATCCTGTGACAGGGAAAGCTGGGGAGACCACAGGAATACAGACCACCTATCCTGAGGGTGGCTGCACCTGGGCCACTGGAGGTGGTGCAAGTGAGAGTTGTTATTTGGCTGCTCTCCCTTGTCAATACAAAGCCAACGGGGCTAGATTTCCAGCATCAAACGGTTTGCTTTTGCAGTTTCCTGCGGCAGGCCCTGAATGAAGTACAAGTGCAGCGCTGCAGTGGGCATGAACTTCAAACGTCCTACTGATAAAGTTGCTTGTTTTGTTTCTTGTTTAATAAAATTCCCACAAATCAGCATATCACCTGTGTTTGGCTGAGCAGGGGGGCAAGCAATGGAACTTAATGGGCTGGATGTTATCATAACCAAAGTTTAGACAACCCTCCTACATTACCTTTATTGCAAGAGAGGTTGAGTACAGGAGTAAGCAAGTCTTGTGCAATTGTATAGAGCTTTGGTGAGACTACACTTGGAGTATTGTGTACAGTTTTGGTCTACTTACCCAAGGAAAGATATACTTGCCTTAGAGGGAGTGCAACGAAGATTCACCAGACTGATCTCTGGGATGGTGGGATTGTCCTATAAGGAAAGATTAAGGAGACTGGCCATGTATTCCCTCAAGTTTAGGAGAATGAGAAGTGATTGCATTGAAACATACAAAATTCTTACAGGGTCAACAGGGTAGATGCAGGAAGGATGTTGCCCCGGCTGGGGGCATCTAGAACCAGGGGCATCTAGAACCAGGGGCATAGTCTCAGAACAAGAGGCAGGCCATTTAGGACTGAGATGAGGAGGAATTTCTTCATTCAGAGGGTGGCGAATCTTTGGAATTCTCTGCCCCAGAGGGCAGTGGAGGATCAGTCATTGAATGTGTTCAAGACAAAGATCGATAGATTTCTAGATACTAAAGATATCAAGGGATATGGGGATAGTGCAGGAAAATGGCATTGAGGTAGAAGATTGGCCATAATCTAGTTGAATGATGGAGCAGGCTTGAGGGGCCGAATGGCTTACTGCTGCTCCCATTTCCTACGTTCCTATGTTCCTGTGACAACATGCCAAATTTATTATTTAAATAACATTTGCACTTAAATTTCAATAAGGAATGTGTTTAACAAACACACTTTGCCCAATACGTTATTTTAGTTAATTATTTTGTTATTTATGTCATGGGAAGATGGGGGTGGGAAGTACATAAAATATCTTGGCCCAGGCTTATGACCCTGTAAGCTGAAACACCCCATGTTAGGACGCTGGGGAGAAGCCCTTCAAAATAACGGTTCTGGGATCTTTCACATCCACCTGAGAGAGCAGACGAGGCCTTGGTTTGGCATCTCATTCGAAAGATGGTGCTTCCAACAGCGTAGCACTCCATCAGCACTGGCACTGGGAGTATCAGCTTGGGTTTCTGTGCTCATTTTATGATTGGGACTTGAAGCCACAACCATGTGATTTGGAGGCAAGAATACTAGCCACTGTGCCACAGCTGTATCAGTTTTGGGAAGCCGGACAGTGCCCACAGTATGATTGGTATTTTGTTTGGATACGTTCTCCCAAAACTGAGAAATTTTAAAGAAATTGAAAGAAACCTCAACAGTTTGTGACAAGGAGGAGATACCCTGTGAGTTGTGAATCATCACATATTGCTGAGCGTTTTACTATGAGCCTTGTAAAAATGAGAAAAAAACCCTTGCCACGAACCTTTCCATTGTACACTATGAAATGGGTGGATTGTGCCATGAGTTACAAGTCTTGTCGCTGCCATGGCTAACATGTCTGTCAAAACAAGAGAAAATTGTTACAAGATTAGCCAGTAGAGCATGAATAATTTCTAGACCCAGAATCATACAATAGATTTCTCTGGGTTTATTTTTCTACATCAATTCCCTGCGTGACTGTTGATGCATCGTACATTAACAAAATAGTATTAACACGACAGTTAGATTCAACAAAATGTCTGGTGATGTAAGGACCATAAGAGAATGGCTCGAGTCACTAAACCACATTATCACTTGTCACCAGAATTATGCAATGGCCTTAAACTTGGAATAATCTGTTTGGTACAGTCTAGGACGTAAAGCGCATTATTTCAACTGAGTGCTTGACTAATGGTGGTGAACCCAAGGGGGATGAGCTTCAAGCCAAGAGGTCTTAGTTTTTACCCTCTTCGATGCATTTGAATTTTAATTCAAATTAATTTCAAATTAAAAGGACCTTGCTAATGATGTGATTTAGGAACCTGACTTGAAACTCAATCTCTCTGGCCCAGAGAGAGAACAGTTGAAACAGACATCTCACTCCTACAAGTAGTAAATTGTTCCGAGACGTTTATAATTTAAAAAAAAAATTCCTTTGTTTCTCTGCTGACATCGTCCAATCTTTCTTTTCCTCTCTTTATTCTCTTTTTGTAACCAATTTGACTGTAATCTACTCTATATCCTTCCCCATCTTTTTTGTTCCTCTATCTTTAAAACTCATTGGCTAAGGAGGTAAACTGTTGGATTAAAAATAGAAACAGTAAATGCTGGAAATACTCAACAGGCCTGGCAGCATCTGTGGAGAGTGAAACGAGCTGACTTTTCAGATCTGTGACCTTTCATAGACTGTTGGTCATGTTGTTGATGAGGTCCCAGACAATCCATTGTTCTCGCTTTGTCATTATCAACTCATGCTACAGCAAATTGCGACACAAAAAATAACGTGCTGATGAGTGAGATGAAATCCAACACTCGTCATGAGATACATTGGAACAGGAGTAAACTACAGCCCCTTGAGCCTGCTGTGCCATTCAATATGATCTTGACTGATCTTCCACATCAACTTCACTCCCCCGCCGATCCCCATATTCCTTAGTGTCCAAATTGGCTGTCCCATTTCCTATATTACAACAGTAACTAAACTTCGAAAGTACTTCACTGACTGTGAAGTGCTTTGGAACATCCTGAGGTTGTGAAAGGTACTATAAGTCTTTTTGCAAGTCTTTGGAAAAGGCTGGCCTGGTTAAGGATTTAGCACCAGTTCTCCAGTTCAGTTGTTTGAGGCCAGAGCGTCCTACTTTTTGCCAACAAACCCAAATGGAGTGAGGTGGCACCTGGTTGGTGGAAAGCTTTCAAGAGCCTAAAGCAGTGCTTCCCAAATTTTTTCCCATTGTGGCCCCATTTTATTGCCTCAGAGTTGGTACGAGCAGAGAGTGAAAATTGGGCAGTGGTGGGTAGTTGGAGCGTCGTTGACCGGGAGGAGGTTGGAGAGTTGTTGGGGGCGGGGGTGGGTGGGCTTGGGAGTCGGTGTTCAAAACTGTTGGCGTTGCCCTGAAAATAGCAAAGACCCATCTTTTTACAGGCTGTAGTTATGACAACAATCAGGCGTCAGAGAACAGATGATAAGCCACACCCAATGACAGGAAAGAAAATGAACATTTAAAGGACTCTTGCACCTGTCGGAGCGCAGTCTGAGCTTCACGGGTGCCATTGCTGCTTTGGACCCACAGTTTGTGAAGCGCTGGGCTAAAGTACCTAATATTTGGAATCTGCAAACTGTAATATCAGTAATTATTGACAAATTCTCTCAGCTTCACCGATTATTATATTTCAGTTCTATGATTCCAGCAGCCTACATTATAACAGTGATTACACTTCAAAAGCACCACTTTGGCTATAAAGCACTTTGCAATGCCCTGAAATCACGAAAAACGTTAGTTATATTATTGCAACTTCTTCTTTTCACTATGGGTTTTTATTGATATGCAGCAGTTCTGAGTTCTGCTTCACTCTGAAATGGTATGGTATTTCATCCTCTGTAAACTTGAGGTTATCCAAACCCCTGCCTGTATCTTAATTTGCGACAAACCCTGTTCCCCTATCACCCCTGGCTGTTAGTTGAGCAACATCTTAATTTTAAAATACCGGTATTTAAATCCCTCCATGGTCTTGCCCCTCCCTGTTGTATAATTTCCGCCGCAACCCTTGGGAGATATCTGCCCCCCTAACTCTGATCTCTTGTGCATCCCCAGTTATTATGACTGCAGCGTTGGTGGCCATATCTTCAGTTGCTTAGACCCTAAGCTCTGAAATTCCCTTCCTAAACCCCTCTGCCTCTGTACCTCACTTCGCCTGTCGAAGACATTTCATAAAACATTCCTCTTTGACAAAGCATTTGGCCATCTGAGCTAATATCTCCTTATGTGACTCAGTGCCATACTTGTTTTGTAATGCTCCTGTGAAGCACCTTGGGATGTTTCATCACGTTAAAGGCCTTATAGTACATAGTAGTTGTATTTTCAGCCTATAACGAATAGGTTGTCTAAGCCACAGTGCTGTGTAAGATAGGTCACAAAGTTATGAATCTTCTGTGTTAAAGGTGCCATGCAAATGGAAGCTCTTGGTGAATGGCAGTGACCCTATATTCAAGTTGATATAATGTCACTTTCTTGTTGCTGCTCTGTAGTGAGTAATTCAACAGACAGTATCAATGAGGATAGATAAAAGTGATTAGGAAATACCTTTCTCCAGTCTTTTCATTTGTCTTATTACAGCATCCAAGCTGATTGAGAGTTTAGTTCAGCCTATGGTTAATAGAATGGATGAACATTCCTCTAAATCTTCACTTTGCTATAACATGTTTGATTATGAAAGGAATGGTATACTGTGGTTTTGTGTTGTATAGTCATTCTACCACTGAAAAGGCACAGAACAATACCCTGCCATTCTACTTTTACTAAAATTATCTAGTTTGTATAACATAAATCACTGGAAGCTAATTTAGTCAGTTCCAGGGTCTTGTCCAGACTCTCGGAACTTGCATTTACATAGTGCCTTACTTGTCCTTAGCCTGCTGCAAAGTGCTTAGGACAGTAAGAACCCTCACGCTTGTTCTGTTAGAGCAAAGCTAAACAAGATCTCATTGTTAATTTTAGGGCTTTTTGCTTTAAGGTCTGCTCATGTGACATCTGGCAGATATCGCATTTGACTAAATGCGCCTGTAGAAGATATTGTGCTTAATAAATTGGCTAGAAAATCTAATTTGAAATGGAAAATTGTTTGCGATTTAAGCTTGGTACTTTTTAAGTGCAAAAAATATTTTCTTTTTAAATTTATATGGTGTGAATTTTCCATTACAGTTTTATAGCCTATACCTTGAGCTGTAACAATTTCCACATTTTGCTCTTACATCAGTGACTAGCAGCAGGCGCCTCTGACTCCTCAGTTCCGGGCTCAAATGTCCCTAAAAAAGGAAAGGCTCAAGAGATGACTTAATAGAACTCATGAATATTATGAAGGGATTTGATAGGGTAGACATGGGGTAAATGTTTCTAAAGCTAGGTACCATGAATATAAGATAGTCACTAATAAACCCAATAGGAAATTCAGGAGAAACCTCTTCACCCAGAGAATGGTGAGAATGTGAACTCACTACCACGGGGAGTGGTTGAGGTGAATAGCACAGATACGTTTTAAGGGAAAGCTGGATAAACACGGGGGGGAGAAAGGAACGAAAGGATATGCTTATTAGATGAGATGAAGCAGAGTGAGACATGGCTCATGTGGAGCTTAAACATCAGAATGACCTGTAAGTTCTAAGCAATACAGCCTTTAGGAACATCGAAGCAGGAGTAGGCCATTTGACCCTTCAAACTTGCTCCACCATTCAGTAAGATCATGGCTGATCTGGTTGTGGTCTCAGCTCCACTTTCCTGTCTGCCCTCCCAATAACCCTTAACTCCCTTGCCTATCAAATAACTCAGCCTTGAATAAATGTAATAACCCAGCCTCCACTACTTCCTGACAAAGAGAATTCCACACACCAATGACCCTTCGGGAGAAAACGTTTCTCCTCAGCTCTGTCTTGAAAGGGAGGGCTCTTATTTTTAAGCTATGCCCCCTAGTTTTAGAGTCCCCCATAAGAGGAAACATCCTCTGGGCATCCACCCAATCAAGTTCAGGATCTTGTATGTTTCAATCAAATCGCCTCTCATTCTTTTAAACTCCAATGGGTATAGGCCTAACCTGTTCAACCTTTCTTCATAAGAGGATTTTAATTCATGAAGTACTTCATTGAAGTTGCAGCAACCCCAGTATATTTTCAATTTAATAAGACATAACCTTGCAGTCTTTCTCTATGCTGAAGTGCGAATACAGTTTCCCATTAATGTTCTAGTTTGATCCTGCTATAATAAGTTGTTTTGCATCAACCTTTTCAACCTTCACATTGATTTGTTTCCTTTATAAAAATGTACTTGAGATTTGTTAAGGAAAGTTAGCTAATAGTAACATAAGGCCTTGTGGTTTGTAATGTGTTCATTGTGTGCAACTTTCAGAAACAACTTGCATTAGGCCCCACAAGGAGCATAAAAATTTGTCATTCAGCCACCTAAAGAGGTATTAGGACAGGTGACCTTAAGCTTGGATAAAGAAGTAGATTTTAAGGTCTCGTCTTGAGGAGAGAGAGGCGGAGGGGTTTAGGAAGGAATGTAAAGCTTAGAGCCTAGGCAGTTAATGGCACAGCCACCAATGGTAGAATGAAGGAAATGGGGAATGTGCAATAGGCCAGACTTTCACATTGCTTGTTAATATGTTGTGATTAACTCTGTAAGCAGTTTTTTGATAACTGTTCATCTGATGTGCAGGATACAAAATTATGGATTATAATGGAATATCTCGGTGGTGGTTCTGCTTTAGATCTGGTAAGTACGTTATTTTAAAATTTTGCTGTGGAAAATTCATTGGGATGTTGCATCTTTTTTTTTCAAAATAGAAATTTAAGCATTGCCTGACATACTGTGGAGAAATTTCTTTCGTGACTTTGCCCAGAGTAGGTCTTGTAGGAGCTACAGTTTTAAGAAATGGAAGAAACATTGGGTTATAGGTTTCAATGACAATAAAATGAGGAATGCCAGCTGCCCAGTCCAGGTAGATGAACTTGCAATAGTGGAGACACTGAAGTTACTTAATATTAGTTTAATTTTCAATTACAGTTTTCTAAACCAATTTTCTGCAGTGCAGCTGAAAAGTGAATTTTGTAACCTTGTGAGAAATGTAGATTCCAGAAAATGCATTGATGGTATTTAAATTTGAAGCAGAAAAGCTCAAACTTTCTTTCCCTCCATAATGCATGGAAAATGTACAGTCCTTTTTATAGTGCTGGCTTGATAGTGTCAAAAACCTGAAATGCTCCTAAAGTCATTACAAGACTGGCTGATATTGAAATTGTGAAATCAGCGAAAGGAAGTGCTAAGATAATCTAGAGAGCTAACTACAACGTTGAAATTCTTTCTCTTTAAGCAGTTCTTGTGACTACTCCGAAATTGTGTCTGCCCCGCCAGAAAATTCTTAAGTGTCATTATACAAATTGGCGACTTTGTCTTGTCATGTCAAATAAATGGACAGATTTGTAAAACACAGATGCAAGGGGAAGATGGATGATTATGTGGGAGAGAGGGGATTGAAAGGTTATGTTGACATGGTGAGATGAACTAAGGTGGCAGGAAGTTCATTTAAAAGTACTGCACCAAGATTTCGACCCTCTACTTCAGGAAGTTGTATTGCCTTTGGAGGCGATTCACTAAAATAATACTGGTGCTAAAAGGGTTAAATTTTGAGGGCAGGTTGCATAGACTAGTCTTGTATTCCCTCGAGTATGGAGGATTAAGGGGTGATCTAGTTGAGTGTTAAAGATGACTAAAGAGTAGATAGAAACTACTTCCTCTGGCAGGGGTGGAGTCGTCCAGGAAAAGGTGGCACCATTTTAAAATTAGAACCAGGCCATTCATGAGCAATGTCAGGAAGCACTTGGTCACAAAAAGGGGAGTGGAAAGCTGCAACACCCCCCCACTCTTTCCCGGCGCCCCCCCCAGCCCCCCAAAAACAGCTGAGCCTGAGGTTCAGTTGAAAATGGCAAAACTGACTGGTAGATTTTTGTTAAGCATGGGTATTAAGAGCTCAGAGAAGTTGTTATGGTACATATCAGCTATGAGCTAGTGGAACGGTGGAACAGGATCAAGGGACTGAATGGCCTCCTGTTTTCATGAAATATTTTACTGGGTCCTTAAAAATTTGATTTTCTTTTAGTTAGAACCCGGTTCACTGGATGAATACCAGATTGCAACAATACTAAGGGAAATTTTAAAAGGCCTTGAATATTTGCACTCAGAAAAGAAAATCCACAGAGATATCAAAGGTGAGAAATTGCACGTGTATTTTTAAACCAAGTAATTGTGTTCAAGCCTCTAATCTTTGTATCGCCTTTTTCTAGCTGCCAATGTCTTACTGTCGGAGCAAGGCGAAGTTAAACTGGCAGATTTTGGTGTTGCTGGGCAGCTGACAGACACACAAATAAAGAGAAACACTTTTGTGGGCACGCCTTTCTGGATGGCACCAGAAGTTATCAAACAGTCGGCGTATGATTCAAAGGTATGGATTGCTACCATTTCTCCAGGATGAATCGTGGACCAACTCTTGGAAGAATATACCCCTTTTGAGAAGGCAGAGTTTGCAGATGTTGTGTGTGTAACGATGCCTGATTTCTTGCCGTGCTTCAGCGCATCTACTGCTGGAATTCTCATCTGTGCCCCTGTAACCTCTAGATTCCACTGTTTCTGTATGCTCCTCTTAGGGCTCCAACCTTCCGGCCTCTGTAAGTGCCAGCTCATCCAGAAACCTGCTGCATTTATCCTAACTTCCAGCAAGCCCCATTCGCCCATCACCCCTCTGCTCACTGGTTTACATCGGTTCCAGTTTTAACTTCACCTCAATTTTAAAATTCTCATCTTTGTTTCCAAAGCTCTCCATGGCTTTGCCCCTCCCTATCTCGGTAATCTCCCCTAGCCCTACAAGCCCTCCTCAGATCTCTGCACTCCTCCAATTCTGGCCTCTGACACATTCCTGATTTTATTGGCTCCACCTGTTCTTTCAGCTGCCTGAGTCCAAAGCTCTGGAATTCCATCCCTAAACCTCTCCACCTCTCTACCTCTCTCTTCTCCTTTAACATGCTCCTTAAAACCTATCATTTTGACCTAGCTTTTGGTCAGCTGTCCCAATACCTCCGTATGTGGCTTGGTATAAAACTAAAGCTCCTGTGCAGCACCTTGGGGTGTTTTACTCTGTTGAAGCTGCTATATAAATGAAAGCTGTTGTAGGAGAACCCTGACACTTAAATAAAAATACCTGGAAAAACTCAGCAGGCCTGACAGCATCTGCGGAGAGGAATATAGTTAACGATTCAAGTCCGTATGACTCTTCATCAGAACTAAGGAAAAATAGAAGAGAGGTGAAATATAAACTGGTTTAAGGTAGGGTGGGACAAGTAGAGCTGGATAGAGGGCCAGTGATAGGTGGAGATTGCCAAAAGAAGTCATAGACAAAAGGACAAAGAGGTGTTGACAGTGCTGATAACTTTTTCCAATAATTTATATAGATTTTTCTTTTCCCACCTATTTCCATTATTTTTAAATATATTCCCATCCATTGTTTTATCTCTACCTTTTAGTCTATTTCGATCCCTTCCCCCCACCCCACCCCCACTAGGGCTATCTGTACCTTGCTAGTCCTGCTTTCTACCCTTAATGTAACCTATTAGCACATTTCTTAGCTAATATCACCACCATCAACACCTCTTTGTCCTTTTGTCTATGACGTCTTTTGGCAATCTCCACCTATCACTGGCCCTCTATTCAGCTCTACTTGTCCCACCCCTCCTTAAACCAGTTTATATTTCACCTCTCTTCTATTTTTCCTTAGTTCTGATGAAGAGTCATACAGACTCGAAACATTAACTGTATTCCTCTCCGCAGATGCTGTCGGAACTGCTGAGTTTTTCCAGGTATTTTTATTTTTGTTTTTGTTTTGGATTTCCAGCATCTGCAGTTTTTTGCTTGAACCCTGACACTTGTTGTCAGCTATAAAAACTCATGGCCAGATTATATGGTTTGACTGAAGCATGCTACCATGTGAAGCCATTGAGTTGAATAGCATAGATGCATTTAAGGAGAGGCTAGATAAACAGATGAGGGAGAAATATGCAAAACTTTTATAAATCACTGATTGTGTCCCAGTTGGAGTAATGTGTTCAACTCTGAACGCTGCACTTTAGGAAGGATGTCAAGACTTTGGAGAGGGTGCAGAAGAGATTTACTAGAATGGTACCAGCATTGGGGATCTTCAGTTCTGCGACAAGACTGGAGAAGCTGAGATTGTTCTCCTTAGAGCAAAGAAGTTTCAGAGGAGTCTTAATAGAGTGTTTTAGATTTGCTAGAGTAAATAAGGAGAAACTGTTTCCAGTGGCAGAAGGGACAATAACCAGAGGACACAGATTTAAGATTATTGGCAAACAACCAAAGGTGACGTGAGTATTTTTTTCCTACACGAAGCAAATACAAAATGCACTGCCTGAAAGGGTGGCACAAGCAGATTCAGTAGTAAGTTTCAAAAGGGAATTAGATAAATACTTAAAAGGCTTTTACAGGGCTATGGGGAAAGAGCAGGGGAATGGGATTAATAGGATAGCTCTACCCAAGAGTTGGCATAGGCACAATGGGCCAAATGGTTTCCTCCTGGGCTGCGTCATTCTGTGAAAGGAATAGAGGTAGGCTAGAGTAGAAGTAGGGTGGGACGAAGCTTGTGTTGAGCATAAACACCAGCATGGACCAAAATGTTTCTCTCTCTGGGGTGCACAGATCCTGTGGTTTAAATTAACCCCACATTTATTGGCACATGAATATGAAAGATTTAAAGTATTTCAGTTTTATATTTTGACTACCGTTTTCTGTTCAACTATTTTCTTATACCATCAAATGCTGACAGCAAAAATGAGTGTGTAACCTAGTGGTAAAATAGCATACTGTGTCATTGGCTCAGTTAATGTGGTACTGACGTGCTGTATAGTGGTACTGAGTCTTTTGTCAGAAGACCCTGCATTTAATCCGTGATGCACGCTGAATTAATTGATTAGCACCTAAGGAAATCGAAGGTACTCGAGAAACAAATCTTTCGAAATTATGACAAAATAATTAGCCTTTTTTATATTCCGTTTTCATAGGCTGATATCTGGTCTTTGGGAATAACTGCAATAGAACTTACGAAAGGAGAGCCGCCACATTCTGAGCTACATCCGATGAAAGTTTTATTCCTTATTCCGAAGAACAATGCACCGACATTGGAGGGAAACTACAGTAAACCCCTTAAAGAATTTGTAGAAGCATGCTTGAACAAAGAACCAAGTTTTGTAAGTGGCTTAAAATCTAAAGGTCTTGCCAAAAAAAGTGCGGGCAGGGGCTATGTATTAGAACCTTGGCTGTTATTCTAAATTAAATTAATTATTTTTTCCTAACCACCCAAAATCTCTAGAAGTCCTTTCTTCCTGGCCTCCAGAGTGTCCCAGGTTAACCTGATTCAAACACGTCACCAATCCAGCAAATTAAAATCTTAAGAATGCTGGAAAAATGCAGTACGTCAGGCAGCATCTGCGGTGAGAAATAGCGGTAACGTTTCATATCAATGACCTTTCACGACCAACCCAGCTGTTGTGATCCTATCGAGCCCCTGAGCAGGGAACAGATGCTAAGTTGTTTGAAGTATATTGCACAGACTAGCATTCAGTCAGTTTTTAATACCAAGAAGTATTGATGCATATTTGTTTAGATTGTGCATGGTGACAGAGCCAAGCATTAGCCTTGTCAGTGGCTAGATGGAGTTCTTTAAGCCCGCCTTCAAGTTTAGTTAGCGGACATGCCTGACAATGTGAGTCATTGTTTGGACTGCACCACAGCTGCAGCCTGGATGGTCTTGGCGACCCCATTGATGCTGAGTTGCAGCACAGAGGCCTTGGCCAATCCAGAAACGGTTTAAAAGGGCCGACTGTCACCATGGGAGATCAAAGCCGGGTGGACGAGCAGTGGGGTCTATGATGAGAGAGTGGTTCCTGGTGGATGTTTTCTCCTGCCTGTCCTCCTGCCATAGGCCCTCAGCTGTAACTCCTCGGCATGGTGGGTTTAACCATATGGGGTGGCGTGAGGGAAGGTGGACTGCTGGTGGGTTGAGGAGGTTATCGAATAAGGGCAGGCTTGGACTGGAAAGGACCTTCTCCAGTAGCTTGCCTGTTGCAATTACCCTCCTGGTGTGGGGGGTGGCAGTGCTGCACAGGACTGGGAACCAGGGGAAGTGAGTTGGTCAAAGGGTACCTGTGATAATGCGCATTGTTGAGTTGCACATCAATAAGTTTGTTGTGGGCAAGATTGGTACCATACAGGGGCGCGCAGTATTCTGCAGTAGAGTATGTGACGGCACGCACAGAGGTCCTTAGAGCCTTGGCCTGTGATCCCCATGATGTATCGGCCAGTTTACTGAGGAGGTTGTTGCGGGTTTTAATTTTTCCTGGAGTCTTGATAAGGCGCTGTCTACGTGAGGCCTCTGTCAAGGGTGACGCCTAAGTAAAGAGGGAGGGGACCGTGCTTCAGTCTCTGGCCATCCAGGGTGATATCCAGTTCCCTCCTAGTGCTGGCATTGTGAAGATGGAATGTGCTAGAGACTATTTTACTGGTACTCGGTTTTAGGCACCAGGTCTTGCAGTAGTCTGCCAGCTTTGCAATATCGTCGTTTAGTCAGCTCAGGGAAAGTCTGAGCCTGTATGCCACAACAGATGTCATCTGCGTAGATAAACTTCCGGGATGTTGTGTAGGGTAAGTCATTGGTGTGAAAGTTGAACAAGGCTGGGACTAAGACACACCCCTCGGGTAGCCCATTTGTCTGGTTCCTGCAGGTGCTAGTCTTGTCATCCATATGCCTTTTCTGGGACAATAAGAAAACAAAATCTAGACTTTAAATGTCTGATTAGGGACTGTGTCTGTTTTTGATAACTGCGACTGCACTATGAACATTTTCAGATGGCACACGCTTTGAGTTGGATGGCTACATTTAACAGTTTTCTGGGCCTAAATAACCACTTAAGTTATGAATGGAAACCTCGAGGCATTAGTGAACAAAAGGAAAGAAAGAACAAACTTGCATTTAAATTGTGTCTTTCAAACATCCCAAAGCGCTTTACAAATGACCAAGTACTTTTGAAGTGCACTCACTGTTATGGCAGTTTTTTAAAAATTCATTCATTGCCAGTGGGCATCGCTGGCTAGGCCAGCATATATTGCCCACCCATAATTGCCCTTGAGAAGGTGGTGGTGAGCTGCCTTCATGAACCGCTGCAGTCCATGTGGTGTAGGTGCACCTACAGTGCTGTTAGGGAGGGAGTTCCAGGATTTTGACCCAGCGACAGTAATGGAATGGCGATACATTTCTAAGTCAGGATGGTGTGTAGCTTGGAGAGGAACTTCCAGGTGGTGGCGTTCCCATGTGTTTGCTGCCCCTTGTCCTTCTAGATAGTAGTGGTCGAGGATTTGGAAGATGCTGTCTTAGGAGCCCTGGTGAGTTTCTGCAGTACATTTTGTAGATGGTACACAATGCTGCCACTGTTCATCAGTGGTGGAGGGAGTGAATGTTTGTGGATGGGGTGCCAAACGATCAAGTACTTTTGAAGTACAACTTGTGATGTTTGAAGTTGTGGCTGGGTATAATATTGGTGTGCACGTGCCCGTTGTCTCTAAAGGTAGTTATGCCAAGCAAGAAGTGCTCCAAGTTTTATGAAGATCATCATCCCAAGCACCCACTGCACAGAAATGTTTTTGCTTCCATGATGATAAGTGATAAGTAGGTTTCACTTTGCTGTTTAAGAAGGAATAGCTAATATATTTTGTTTATTTTCTTAAGAGACCTACAGCAAAAGAATTGCTGAAGCATAAATTCATAATACGAAATTCCAAGAAGACTTCTTACTTGACGGAGCTAATTGACCGGTACAAGAGGTGGAAGGCAGAGCAGAACCATGATCATTCCAGCTCAGACGAATCTGACTCGTGAGTGTTCCTGTACTGTGCATTCATCCAGTTTCTCCTAAAGGCTCAGTTGCTTCCAATAAAACATGCTCAATTGTATTGATTGAAAATGCAATATACTTAGATTTACGTAGGATTTACAGCACAGAAATAGGCCATCCGGTCCATGATGGTGTTTATGCTTCATGTGAGCCTACTCCACCCCTTCCCCTCCCCTCTCCCCACTACTACATCTCGCCCTATCAATGTATCCTTATATTCCATTCTTCCTTATCCAGCTGCCCCTTAAATAAATCCATGCTATGCACCTCAACAATCCACATGTAGATGAAGAGGGGACTTAATAGAGATGTTCAGAATCTTGAGTGGTTTTGATAGGGTAAATAAGGAGAGACTGGCTCCATGGGCAGATGGGTCAGTAACCAGAGGACACAGTGTTAAGGTGATACCTTAAGTGGCAATTTGAAGAAAACAAAACTTACGCAGCAAGTTGGTGTTATCTGGAATACACTGCCTGAAAGAGTGTTGGGAGAAAATTCAGTAGTAACATTCAAAAGAGAATTGCAATAGGGCCTAGCAAGCCAGTCAGTTGTCTCAAGGGCTGTTAGGAATGGCCGCTAAATGCTGGCCTTCCTAGTGACACCTGTATGAATGGTGGGGAAAAAAAACTGAGATCTCTGCATGCCTCTAATTCAAACCTCTTCCATAACCTTCAGCTGTCTAGGCCGTAACCTCCTGGAATTGCTGCCTTCTACCTCACTCCCTTTAAGACACTCCTTGAAACCTATCTCTTTGACCAACCCCTGTCTTAATATCTCCTTGTGTACGTTTCATAGGTAACCCTCCTGTGAAACACCTTCACCTTAGAATGTTAAACCATGTTAAAGGGGCTATATAAATGAAAGTTGTTGCTTCCCTTGTTTGTGACCTAGCAAAAGAGAAAGAAAGACTTGCATTCATCTAGTGCTTTTCATGATCACTGGATGTCTCAAAGCGCTTTACAGCCAATTAAGCATTTTTTGAAGTGTAGTTACTGTTGTAATGTAGGAAACACGGCAGCCAATTTGTGCTCAGCAAACTCCCCCACACATCAATGCAATAATGACCAGATAATCTGTTATTTTGTGATGTTGATTGAGGGATAAATATTAGGCAGATCACTGGGGACAACTCCCCTGCTCCTTTTCGAAATAGTGCCATGGGATCTTTTATATTACCCCCAGAAGGCAGATTGGGCCTCAGTTTAACATCTCATCCAAAAGACGGCACTTCTGACAATGCTATGCTCCCTCAGTGCTGCACCTGGTTTTTGTGCTCGGGCCCTGGAATGGGGCTTGAACATGGAGCCTTGTGATTCAGAGGCGAGTGTGCTACCATTTGAAATTGATGCCAAAATGATGTTCATTTGTTTCTGGTGTAATGATTTTCCATGAAGACTTTTTTTTTTACAGAACAGATGAAGCAATAATGTTTTCTTTAATAATATTAGGGAAGGTGACAGACAAGCATCAGGAGGAAATGACGCAAGTGACTGGATCTTCACAATCAAAGAGAAAGATCCTATCAAGTTGCAAAATGGAGCTGCACAACCTGAGGATCTTATCGAGAGGGATCAGGTACAACTAATGTTTCCATCTTTTAAGTTTGACTTGTGATTTTTTAAAAATTGTCTTCACCCAACTCTTAATTTGCTGGTTAGAGCGTGAGGTGAACTGCAACATTTTGGCTTCAGTAGCTTAGCCAACATTGAGATTCTTTGCAATGTAATCCTGTAATTGTCAGCAGGTCCCAGGAAATCTAATCTAGTATTAGTAAATCAATTCATGCAAGATTGAACAAGTGGGGAAAAAAAGACTGAGAGGTGACCCGATAGAAGTCTTTAAAATTATGGAAGTGCCTGATTGGGTAGAGGACTAAACTAGAGGTCAAAATGTAAAATAGCTAATATTAAATCTAATGAGTTCAGGAGAGATTTTCTTAACAGAGAGCTGGTTAGAATTTGGAACTCACTCACATGGAATGGATGAGGAGAATCACACTGATATATTTAAGGGGAAGTAAGATAAACATGAGGGGCAGAGGAAGATTTTGTTGGTGAGTGGAATTGAGGTGGGTGTGGAGCATAAACACCAGGTATCGACCTGTTGGACCAAATGCCCTGCTTCTGTGCTGTTTAAAAAAAATTCTGTATAATTATTGCTGAAGAAGTTTCAGTCACTTCAAGCAGTTAAAAACAAAAACAGAATTACCTGGAAAAACTCAGCAGGTAATTCTGTTTTTGTTTTGGATTTCCAGCATCCGCAGTAGTTTTTTGTTTTTACTTCAAGCAGTTGTCTGGCTCCTGGATGAAGAAAGCACTCAGTGTCACTGTTGAAAGTAGCAGTATCAGGAAATAGAAGATGCAAATATGTTACTATCTTTAGCTCTGAAGAAGAGTCATAGGGGACTCGAAACTTTAACCCTGTTTTCCTCTCCAAGGACGCTGTCAGACCTGCTGAGTTTCTCCATTTTCTGTTTTTGTTTCAGATTTCCAGCATCCGCAGTATCTTGGTTTTATGCAAATATGTTAACTGGACACTCTCTAATAGTCTATATCACCCATTACCATGGAGGTTTGCAGAGAAATATATGACCCTTTTGTGCTTCAGTGTGCAAATTTGTTTCCACCTTAACCACTATTCTGTTTCATTGAAGCAGAGTTGTAGACTGCCAGTTCTAAGGAGATTAACTTCTAACTCTCAACTTCCATAGGTAGAAGACACCCCAAAGCACACGCTGTCTCAGTGTTTACCGACAATTATTTCTCCGTTATTTACTGAGGTATGCAAAAAGCCACTTATTTGGGTGCGGGGTGGGGAGCTGGAGATGTATTGCTTAATGTACATTCCCACTGTATCGCTGGATTGACGCACATTCCCAGTGGATTGATGGATTGAGTATTCTTTCAGCTCAAGGAGAAGAGCCGGGCTGGAGGAGGTAATACCGAAGCAGTGGAAGAGTTGAGGGAGGCTATTTTCTTGGTAGAAGAGGCTTGTCCAGGCATTTCCGACACGCTCGTATCCCAGCTCGTGCAAAGGCTTCAAAGGTATTTCCCATTGATTTTATATTTTGGACCCAGTTGTTGAAACAAAATTGTTTTCCCGCAGCTCAGTTAAACCATTCGGGTGATGCCTTGTGTGCCTGAACCCCGGAATCCCTCTGCTTCTCCACATCACTCAACTGCTCCCAAAGCATAATTGATTATTACTTTATTTTTCACCAAAGTACCTCCTCCCACTTACCAACATTGAATTCCATCTGCTGCTTTTATGCTAATTTCACCATCTTACAAATAATCAAAAAGGCTAATGGAATGCTGGCCTTTATATCTAAAGGAATAGAATAGGTGGTGGTAGCAGTCATGCTACAGCTCAACAAAGTCTGGTTAGACCACACCTGGAGTACTGTGTGGTGTTTACTGCACCTTAGGTAAGAGAGTGGAGACATTCCAGACTGATATCTAGGCACTTTGGGTTAAATAACAAGGCGAGATTACACAAAGTATGGCTGTTATTCCTGAAATTTTGAAGATTAGGATGTGGTTCGATATGCATTTTCAGGATATTGAGGTGAACTGATAAGGTAGACTGGGGGAAACTACTTCCACTGATTGGAGAGTCTAGCCCAGGGGGAAACCCAGCCCAAAGGTTAGAGCCAGACCTTTTAGGAGCGAAGTTAGGAAACACTATCATACAAAGTTCGGAACTCTCTTCCACAAACAGCAGTTGATACCAAATCAACTGTTAATGTTAAATCTGAGATTGATAGATTTTTGTTAACCAAAGTTGTTAAGGAGTATGGGGCAAAGGTGGGTAGGTGGAGTTAGGTCACAGATCAGCCATGATCTCACTGGTGGAACAGACTAAATAGCCTCCTCCTGTTCTATTGTTCCTATCCCTTTGCAGCTTGTTATTTATGTACTGTGGCACCTTGCATCCAATGGGATATGATAAAAGCGTCAGTTTATCTATATGGTTCTTATCCCTATATCGTTATCTGCAGACTCTCCCAATAATCTTCCCTTGGCTGCCTCCTCTCATCTACGTACCACTTTTGACATCATCTGCAGACATGAGCTCAGGTTCCCCGTGTCCACTGTCGACCCCATCACTTCCTCTATGCTGTCATGCTGCTTGCCTGAAGACAGTCTTGCTGGCGTCATTCGTCCCTGCTGCAAACTATTTATCCTTGCCACTGACTGCATTCCTCAGCCACTATTTGAGGCTGACACAGACTGTTAGGAATCTCAGCGCCCTAGCTGACACTGAGCTAAGCCTCCGATCCCATCTAACTTTGCCTGTTAAGTGTGTGAATAAAGCTATATAATTCATCATCGTAGACCTAGAGTGGATGTTTCCACTTGTGGGAGAATCCTCATTTAGGAGAAATAAATGTCAGATAGTCACTAATAAACCCAATAAGGAATTCAGGAGAAACTCCTTTATCCAGAGTGGCGAGAATGTCATATTCACTCTAACATGGAGTAGTTGAAGTGAATAACAGAGATGTATTTAAGGGGAATGAGGTAAATTCATGAGGGAAAAAAAGAATAGAAGGTTACGTTGAGTAGAAGAGAGAGGAGACTAATGTGGAGCAAAAACACTGGAGATAGACCAGGTGAGCCAAATTGCCTGTTTCTAAGCAGTAAAATGCTGTGTAATTCTGTGTACGTGTGTAAGCCACTTGAACTAATGCATAACTATTAGCTTTCCTGGCTTATACACCTAAAGTGAATCTTTTTTATCCAGTGTTGAAGACGAGTGCTCCAGGCTTCTGTTTTATTATCTAAGTGCGAACTCTATTCTTGTTACTCTGCCCAAATCACAAACAGTTGAAGTGGTTGCAGGTTTTGACCTCTGAGCAACAGCTCTGTATGGAGGACTTTATTGTATTAACATGAGAATTGTGATTTATGTTGCTTGCTTTAGTTTGTTGCTTTTCTTCTCCAAGGGGAATGAGGGGAATGATTACTCTGAAAACCATTTAGAGACAAAGTATTATCACTATGCGCAGGGAATGCCAGACCAGTAATTGTTTATGTCCGCTCGAAGAACTTTTATTGCCAGCAGTTTGGAGTCCACTGAGGGAAAAGCATTTTTTACTGTAGGAGTGCAAAGCAATTGAGACATACTGATTATTTCAGGAAGGCAGATTCTATTGGTAGTTTAATTTGCACCTACATTTAAGGCTGAAATTTGAAATGGCTTCAAAGCAGGAGAACAAGCATTGCTTTTTAAAAGAAATTTGAATAATTAAACAGCAGACTAATTTTGTCATACACATAATTTATTTTTTAACACCACATCATTATGTGGTGGTCATTAATGATACAGTGGCAAGCATGCTCTGTGAGCCATTGATTGTGGTGCGCTGGTTGCTGACTCTGCATCACCTTCAAGAGGGAGATCAACCAATTCCTGACTGGCGCAGAGATCATGTCAGATTAATGGCCTGTGTCTTTATGGATAACACTTGATCTATATGATCTCCTCTCAGTTGCCTGAGGGATTTGGAGAGAAGCTTTTCCAGTGTAATTTTTTTTTTTGCCTTTTTGGCTCTGTATTTTGCCTCTTCCAGGAGGGTACATTGCTGCAGAGGGGAGGGGAGAGAGGGATAAACTAGCCATGATGCTTCCACCATCATCATGTGAGGCAGGCTTGATGGACTGACTAGTTGGCCTTTTCCTGCCAGTTAATTTTGTACACTTGAATTACACTTCAGCTATTCGTGCTGAGTTGCAATATGATTTAATGAAATGTCAAAAAACGAAACAAATAATGCACCTTCCTTACAGAATATCTTGAAAGAAGGGCCAGTATCAAGCATCATGTTATTGATTTATCTGCTCATAAAACAAAAAGTAGTAACGTTCTAAAATTTCTTATTTCAGATATTCGTTAAGTGGGGCAGGTACTTCTTCCAACTGAAGGTTAACGTTCGGTCCTTGCTGTCTGCATTGAAGAGGTGCTCTGAGGGTGATCATTGTACCACAACTTTGCAAGGGTTGTCCAGTCTCTGGCTACCCGCCTGGGCATGCAACATCAAAAGATGAAGTCTCTCCGAGGAGCCATCAGTTTGTGCTGCTTAAAGGAATTAGTTTTTATCAATTTCTATCATAGTGCACATTTTTCAAGTAGGGTGAAACGCCTACTGATTATTTTTTTTTTGTTGTTGTTTTAAATCCCAAATTGTATATTTAGGACTGGGATAGGGTACTGAAACCCCTGCAGCACCTCAGGTATCCTGCTTTAATTTGATGGTTTATTTCTGGGAGATGGAGAGGTGGTTCTTGCTTCAGTGTATATTTGTATATAGAGTCATTTTTACTTGAGATGAAAATCCTGAGTGCATTAGTGGTATAAATTGTACAAATCACATCAACAACTGAATGCGTATGTAGATAATGTTTTGTGAATGATTCTCCAAAAGGGCCATAATATTGCCTTGCTAATTTACCTGTAAAGTTTGATTAATGTTCAGGTGACTTTTATTTTAATTGTTTCCAGAGTCTGGCCGTTTTTGGACAATTAATACCCAACTTGGAAAAGCTCAGATCTCAGAAGTCATCTAAATATTGCTTTCCCCTCGTATGCCCTATGTTTTTTTTTAAGCCTTGGTCGAAATTAAATATCTTGTCTGAAACCTGGCAACTTGGATAAGCTAAAAGCCCCTGTCAACAGTTACGTTTACATCACCATGGAAAAAGTCAGAACAACAAACTGCCATCAATGTTTCTTTGGTCATTAAATTGTTTTCCGTGGTAGTATAAGCAAAACTAGAAGTCACTGGTTTTTGCGATATTCCTCTCTTTACACTCCTAGATAAGGCAAGCTATGCAATTAGAATGGCGTCTGTCCCTTTAAGAAATATTTCGTTAGGATCTTCTTTGCATGAATGATGCCTGAATGCCCCTTCAAATGGGTTCAGTTTTGAACTGCCATAAGATGACCTCTGCAGTTGCCTGGCGGAGCAGCCTCAGTGGGCCGAATGGTCGTCTACTGCTCCTATGTCTTATGGTCTTAACTATCGATTTCTAGGCAAGTAGGCTCGGATGATTATTTTCTGTATCAGAAAGTGAGTTTCTCTTGTGTTTTGGAGATCGTGCCAGCACGTGGCTTCAGATCTTTCAGACCCGGTTACAGATGGTAACAGTTGATTCACAGCGGCAACTTTAGGGTTTTTGTTTAAGGGAAAGAGACTCCAGGAGCTCAACAATGCCCAACGCAAAGAGGCCAAATCAGACTTGGTGTGTGCCAAAAAGCATCGATCAGCTGAGAACTCATGACTGCCCCACCCTTTCACTGAAAAATTCCCCTCAAGCTGAAGATTTTTATACTCAGTGATTCATCAATGCAGAAGCACAGTTTTCACCTTCAATCAGAACGGGAAATGTGTCCTATCTGATAAACTGATTCAGCAGCTTGTATCTGCGATTTGAAGGAAGGAGAGCGGCCCAGATAGGTCTGAGCCCTGGCGCTGGGATTATCTTTTGGAAGTTCAGTTTGATGGGGCAGCCTATGAAACCAGCATTGCACCCGCAGCTGTCAGCTTTTCAATGGGTGGGTTAAGTTAAACTTGTCCCCAAACTGTGAACGCTGGGTTTACAGGACACGCTGTATCTGGTAGGTGACATTTTGGCACAGGCTGCAAGATTAAGAAATGTTCCCTGTCATCACAATGGAGGCCTCTGGGTCCTGAGATTTTGTCATCTGTCTTGTTAAGAGACCTTTCCTTGTTAAGAGAAGCACAAGAAGCAAAACAGCTTGATTGTTACACCACCAAGAAATTGGAGAGCTGCCCATACACCTCATCACTTTCATTCCCTGTCTTTGATGTCAGTAAAGTAAATTTATCTGGGAAGAAAGTGGTTGAATATGCCTTGCCCCTCAAAATGTCGAAGTCACGTTCATCCTTTAGAACGGCTTAATGCAGAAGAAAATGCCACAGAATGTTGTCCTTTCACGTGCAACTCTCTTGGTGTTAGTGCCGTGTCAGTCCCCAGAGTCCTCAGTGTTCTGTCTGCTAAGTGCACGGTGAAATACAGGCCGAAAGAAATGTTCTCTGAGATACTCTTTCCCCCTGACCTCCATTTGACTCCCACCTACCCTGTCATGAGGGAGGACTACCCTGGTCAACGTTTTGGCCGTAAGTGAGTTATGCAGTGATACTTGGTGCATGTACAGAATCCCAGCGCCAGATCTGCCTTAAGGGCCTGGTGTGGGTGACTGCTATTTTTGTAGTCACCACTGTAAGGCTCCTACAACTGCTGCTAATTTACACTTTGTACATAGAATTTACAGCACAGGCAGAGGCCATTCAGCCCAACTGGTCCATGCCAGTGTTTATGCTCCACATGAGCCTTCTCCCCATCCCTACTTCTCGCCCTGTCTGCATGACCTTTTATTCCTTCCTCCCTCGTGTTTATCCAACTTCTCCTTAAATGCATCTCGACTATCCTCCTCAACCACTCCCTGTGTTATCGAGTTCCACATTCTCCCCGCTCTATGGGTAAAGAAGTTTCTCCTCAATTCCTTGTTGGATTTATTAGTGGACTATCTCACATTGATGGCCCCTAGTTTATGGCTCCCCCACAACGGGGAATATCTAATCTATCAAACCCCTATTATGATTTTTACAAACCTCTATCAGGTAACCCCTCAGCTTTCTCTTTAAGAGTTTTTAAAATATAGTCCCAAATCGTGTCGGTGGAGTTACTTGAACAGTTATAACCATCGCCTCAAATCTTATCACTGATGCCTGTTTTAAGAGTCAGTTTGAAAAAAGGAAAGTATAGCACATCGTTTGTTGTGTTGAGACTTCTGAGGGACGAGTTGAACGATGTTGGAATGGGGAGGTTGTGTGTGAATGTGTAGATGGAAAGCACACCACAGCTGCATGCAAGCTTAAGATTGCTTAATTTACCCATTATGTGGAGTATAATTCAGTTTGAGGAATAAGCAATGCACGGTTTTATTTCATAGCAAAGAGACGTGCTTCAGAATTGTATGACTTGTATGTTAGAAATTCCAGCACACAGTGAAAATGTGGTTTTAAATAGTATTCAAATTGATGGAATTTACGGCATTCTTTTGGCAGTTTCACAAGTGCGATCTTTGTGTTTCTGTGAAGAACCAATAATTAGCCCTTTTACTCCATATTCCTTGAGACTTTCTGGTTGTGCATCAGAACCTAATGCCCTTGGGTTCAGGTGGATTACTGAAGGTTTTATGCCATTTAAAAAAAACAAGCACCAGCGACACAATAAGCTTTCCAAGGTAAGGTATCTGAAGAAAAGCATCTCTTGCAGTGTCCCCCTGTGACTGCCAGTGAATAGCTCATGCAGTGCTAATTGATCTAGGGGCAGTTAATGTGACTGAAATGCAGCTTTTTATCTGAAGTTGTGCCAATATAAACACCAGCGAAGTACAAGAGTGTGAGGTAGTTTGTTATTTCTGCGGATTCAGCACCTTAAGTTTTCACATTTTCATCCCAATTCTTAAGTCAAATGATATGCAACTGTACTTTTATCCACTTTTTAAAAATGTAACTTAAAAATGTTTTCACATAATAAGCAGTCAGTCTATTTTGATAATCTGGTAAGATTGCATTTCAACTTGAGGTGAGGCATTTTTTTTGTTTCAGGCTGCGTTCCACTTTGAATCTTAGTGGCTGAGGGGGACAGCCACTCATTCCTGTTTCCTCGTAACGTTATTTTGAAGCAACCTCGTTGCCTATTCAAACCCATTTTAAGCACCCTTTAACTAAATTTTTTTTTAAATTGACAGCACGTCGTTTTGTAAACTTGTGGCTGACACTTCTGTTGTCTAGACAGATTACCTGCTGTAAGATCATATGAACACTTGTCAGAAATGTTTCCCAATCATTGGATTCTGTGTCCAGTTTAAAAGAGAAATGTGCTTCTCGTAAAAATTAACACTGCACTGCTGGCTAAATCAACACAGAATAGTACGTAACCGAGGTACTAGTTATGGAGCCATTTATGTAAAGCTCATTAAACAGAAAATCTTCTCTGTAACTTGAATATCTGTTAGCATTCCATTCTTAAGTTATTTTGTTTTTTAAGTGAATATTTTCCACTAGTTTGCACTATATGATTGGTAATTTAAAAAAGAGGGAGGTGAAATTAGGCACTGTCTACTGATTATAAGCTTTAAGCTATCACTGTTATTTTATAACAAGTGCCATGACTCATTCTGTGTCCTTTCTTGTGGTCTTGAGCTGCACTTTCCGCCATTGTTATATCCTTATTTAGTTTGTGTGTACTTGGCTGCACTTTTGGGAGGATTTCTTTAGTAATTTAAACGGTACGTAAGTTGCGGTTTTGTACCTATTCTCTCCCGTTAACCACAATTTCTTTACAATCAAAGGAAACTGTAATTATTGTATTCTGTGCATAAAATGGCAATAAAGTAGTAGGATCATCAGGAAACATTCTTAAACACAGGTATAATGTACGGGGTGATTCAGTTAAAAAGACAATATTTTTATATTTGTGTGTAAAGAGCTAGTATTGCAGTAAATCTGTCCTTTAAGATGTTTAATAATGACGGGATACTTAAAGATGCTAATTCAGTGTAAATTTCATTTTATGTAACATTGCTGACAGTTTATAGTCTTGTATATAATCCTTGCTTCTGTCATTAAACAATGTATTGAAATTCCTTGTAAGCTTTTAAGTGATTTTAAATAAATTGTGAATTCTGATGCAAAGTACAATCCCAGTTCTGAAAAACAAGTTATTTTTAGAAATAAGAGTCACAGACCCTACTCAGTGATGGGGCTGCCATTGATTTACCATATTTCTTCTCTCGTCCTGCTCAATCTTGGAAATGGTGGCCTCCGTTTCTCGCAACCCTTTTATCTTAGTTTCTGAATTTTTCAAAAGCGATGGAAGGAGTCCACAGGTTTGTGCAGCGTATGATAAAACATCCTATCGCCAGGATTTGGGGAAAGGGAAGAAACATCCCATGAAGGGCACAGGGGTGAAACCCTGTCCTTTGAAGCTGCTCGGTCACCGACCTCTCCAATACAAGACCAGGAGCATCATCAAAACAAAATTTGACACTGGACCACATGAGATATTAGGATAGGCAGCCAAAAGCTTGGTCAAAGGAATAAATTTTAAGCAGAGGTGAGGAAAGATGTTTACAGAGGGAATTTCAGATCTTAGAGCCCTGGCAGCTAAGGACATGGCTGCCATTGATGGAGCGATTAAAATTGAGTACACAAGAGGCCAGAATTGGAGGAGTGCAGCTATCTGAGGGTTGTAGAGCTGGAGGGGGTTACAGACTCAAGGAGAAACAAGGTCATGAAGGGATTTGAATTTCAGAATGAGACCTTGAATGTATAGTCAAGCATGGGGTTGACATAGCTGTCATTTCCTCCTCATAAAGGGTATTGTAACTGGTTAATTAATGACTCTAGATGACAGTTCTACAGTGTTTGGCTCCATTCATCACATTTGACAATGCAGCTGCCTATCCCAGCCTTACACAGCAGGACCTAGATAATAACCAGGCTTGGGTTGATGAACTGGAAGTAACATTCCAAATCCTACATAGTGCCAGCTGGTGGCCACACTATGGTGAACAGGAAAGCCCAGCTAACATCCCCTCACCTGCAGTGGCAGCACCAAGTTCTTCTCCCCCTCAATGATGTTAAGAGGGGTTGGTCACCTCTTGATGCCCGAAAGCCTTTTTACAATCTACAAGTCAAAGTCAGGAGTGTGATGGAATCCCCTCCACTGAACTAGACCCTAAGCTTGGAATTTGTAAATGACCCTCCTTAAATCCTATCTGTGGCCTCAGCTTCTTTCTACTGGATGTTTCCAAAGATGAAACAAGCTCGACCAACGTAGCCTGAACACATTGCATCCAGCAAATGCCTGGACCTGATCTGAAGAGCATTGCTACACCTCATGTCTGCATCCTCCAAGGCCATATGACATTATTAAATGATTGCTTTATGCACAGAGAATGATGGCTCTCAGTGGAAACATGAACATCCACTTAATAAGAACAAGCCCGATTGGGAAGCCTGGTATCTTGACAGCATGCACATTACCCTTATTGTGGCACCTCATCGATCTTCCAAAGTCAACAGTGTCACGATATAACTTGGGGCAAATTAATAAAATGAAGTGGAAAAAGGCTTCCATTTATACAGTGCATTTCATGACTTTATGACACCCTCCCAAAGCACTTTAGAGCCAGTGAAGTGTGGTCACTGCTGAAATGGAGGAATGTGAGCACAAAGTGAGGCAGTGGCATAGTAGTATCATCACTCAACTAGTATTCCAGGGTAATGCTCTGGAGACCCAGGTTCAAATCCCATTATGGCAGATGGTGAAATTTGAATTAAATTAAAAAAGCATTGCTAATTGTAATTAAAAACCCACCTGGCTCACTAATGCCCTTTAGGGAAGGAATTATGACTCCAGATACACTAATGCGCTCTGAACAATAAATGCTGACCTAGCCAGCGATGCCCACATTCCATAAAAGAAAATTTGTGCACAGCAAGCCCTCGAACAGCAATGTGATAATGACCAGTTAATCCCTTGGTTGTAGGATAAATATCAATGAAAAAACAGGAAGAATTGCTCTGCTTTTGGAAACGTTGCCGTGGGATCCTTTCCATCCTAGAGCAGATGGGCTCTTGATGTAACACTTCATCTGATATACAAGGATTATGTATCAAGTGCATGATTATAACCCACTCTTTTACTACCATAATCTTTTAAACAATCAAACCTTGTAATAGTCTGATAACCTGATGGGTGCCAGTGGTTCTTTATATCCACAACTTTAATCACATTTGAGCATTTTTCTTAATTTTACTCTTTCAATAGAGGCTTCTAAACATGTTGGCCCCGATCTACAGCAACCATTATCGAATTGCCACTGCATCCGGAAATTTCCCCGACCTGATGCTGCTCCACATTTCCAGTGCGGGCTTCTGAACCTGACTGTCCCAGAAGTGTGGAGTGTAGCGTTCCCTCAGAGAATTCCTCGGATCATAATGGTGGCGGGGGGAGGTGGGGGTGCTGCAGAAGACAGGACAAGCCCCCTTTTTACAGCTGTTGTGTGCTAAGTTTAAATGTTCAGGCTGAATGTTAGTGAATGAGTGAAATGGGTAGGGATAAGTGGGTGAGTGGGTAATTAGGTCAGGGTGTAGCCGGATGGTTGGGGGGTGGCCGGGGTTTTGGGCAGGTAGTTGGGTGGTTGGGTTTTCTTAAATTCATTCCTGTGATGTGGGCGTCACTGGCTGGGTCAGCATTTATTGCCCCATTCCTACTTGCCCTTCAGAAGGTGTTGGTGAGCTGCCTTCTTAAACCACTGCAGTCCCTGTAGTGTAGGTACACCCACAGTGCTGTTAGGGCAGGGGGTGGTGAGTTCCAGGATTTTGACCCAGCAACAGCGAAGGAATGGTGAGATATTTCCAAGTCCGGATGGTGAGCAACATGGAGGGGAACTTGCAGGGTGTTCACGTGTCTGCTGCCCTTGTCCTAGATGGTAGTGGTTGTGGGTTTGGAAGGTTCTGCTTCAGGAGCCTTGGTGAATAGCTGCAGTGCATCGTGTTATTGGTACACTGCTGGCACTGTTCGTCGGTGGTGGATGGAGCAAATGTTTGTGGATGATGAGCCAATCAAGTGGGCTGCTTTATCCTGGATGGTGTTGAACTTCTTGGGTTTTGGAGCTGCACTCAGTCAGGCAAGTGGAGAGTATTCCATCACACTCCTAACTTGTGCCTTGTCGATGGTGAACAGGTTTTGGGGAGTCAGGAAGTTGGGGTGGGGGGGAGAGTCGGGAGGTTGGTCGGGGGGTGGGGAATTGGGAGCCTAGCTGGGGAGTCAGTAGTGGGGGCTCGGGGGGTGATTCGGGTAGGGGAAGGCAACCCAGATGTTGGACTAGGTTTTAATCTGTCTGGCTAACTATTGAGGTAAGTACATTGGAACTTGTACTGGTTGGACTTGTTGTCCCAAGTCTCCGACTCTAATTCAGAGTTGGAAACATTCTTGGAGGATCCCGGGAGCAGGGTAATTGACCATTGCAAGTTGAAACTTCTCAGGTAATTGCCATGGGGATTAGCGCACTGGCACATCCTCAGGGTCTCCGATGATCCAGGGACTGGAAGATTTGGCCCAGTGATCATGGGAAACTTTTTTAAAAATATGACATCCATAGATATTAGTTACTACAACAATGGGTGTCAATTGTAGTGTTTATTGAAATGGTTCAGGCCATTAAAAAAAAGGTATAATCAATACTACTACCATTTATAAAACAGGAACTGTCCTGGAACAAAGGTTTTTAGACATTACCAGGGTGGTATTGCACTTAGCGGTCTTAATGTATAAACATGTTCATGCAATTATCTTCCTTTATTTGCTACTTCAGTTAGACGCACTTTTGTGCTAATATCATTAGTGCAATCCTACCCGACAAGGAGTCTTTGCTTTAATAGAAATACTCGTTCAATTGTTTATTTAAAAAAAAATCTCCTTAGCTTCAACACGTCAAATTCTTCATTCAGAACTGGCTTTTACAAGGTTAGATACTTTAATTTTCTTTCACACAACAAGACACCTTTCAACAAATGAAATTAAGACAATTAACGGCCCCTATACTCCAGCCTGAATCAACCACGGACAGTTTGTGGGTCAATACCTGGGACAAAATCTTGGTTTGGCCAGGACTCTGTTCCATTTTTCACACTACAGTCATTTTCTGTATGGGGAGATGGTGGTGGTGGTGGTGAGGGTGGGGGAGCTGGGGTGTGGGGGTGGGGGGGTTTGCTAATGGGGAGGTGGTGGGGGTGGGGGGTGTAATCTGCTGCTCCACCCCACATCTAAGAAACATGACGAGGGGAGGGGCATGAGAGCCCGAGTTACCCCAGGAATTTGACCCTTCAGACTTTGAGACAGCCTTGTTCCAGCTGACGGTTGGTATGAATCCTTATGAAAGGCCACAACCTTACTCAAGATTAACATGACCAACCCAGAAAGGATTGAATACCTTCTGCCTGGAGGCAAAGTGGCCCCTCTCAGAGACCAAGTTTACTTTTACGATTGATTTGGAAAGGCCTGGGGCCACTTCAAGCAGACAGCTTTGCAATTCACTACCCCCCCCCGACTACTTTGGGCGTTCTGCATACTCAAGTCAGATATCAATAGATTTTTAGATATTAAGGGTATCAAGGGATCTGGGAATAGTGGAGGAAGGTGGATTTAACGTCAACAGTCAGCCCTGATCTTACTGAATAGCAGAGTAGGCTTATGCTCTTAAATGAAGTGGTTATGGATCAGCTTCACTGAGCTGCTTTTGCAGCTTCCACCCAAACCATGAAAGTGAACTTGGGACAAGATTTGCAGTCAACTACAAGAGGGTACAATAGGCTGCATGGAACTTCAAGCTGACCGATTCAGAGGCTGGAGAGTGTTCCCAGCATCCTGAAATCTTATAAAACTGGGGAGAATGCCTCGGTATAACAGATGTAAGATATTCTATGTCATGGTGGAGGGGAGGGTGGAAAATAAAATAATGGGAATATGTCCACTTTGGGACATTTAACAATCCAGATTCCAAGACATATCAGGTCACTGTTGTTTATACTCTCCACCACGTTTGAAATTAATGCATACATTGACATCTTCGTAATAATGGAATAAATAAAAAATATAATCCAACAGGCAACAGGAAATCCAGTATCGTACAATGGATCGGGATTACACATCTGGTAACTCAAGGCTTTGCTATTGATTTTCACACTTCAGCTCCGAGGCTGAAGTTTGGCTACCAGCACGTAAAATACAAATCGTGCCAATCGTGTCTGGTGCCGAGAATTTGAAAGATCCATTTCAGAAAAACCGTAGCACTGGCAGTAGCTTCGTCACCGTGTTGTAAAGCGAGTCTCAATCACAGCATGGGGACGATGTGACCATCAATCACTGAGATTTCCCTGGGCCTGGTTAACGCCGCAAACTCCAGGACTATCTGTTACAACTTGCCACAGTTCGAGATTCTGTTCGGTTACAAAGTGCATTTTATATTAAAAAAATAACGTGCATTTAAAAAAAAAAAATCCTGAAAAATTCAGTGGCAAAAGTACCAAGCAACTGGAAGTGATTTAAAAAAAAACCCCAGAATGTTCTTGGGAACAAGCTGGTATTTAAATGGAACCAAACGTTTCTTGTTTAGCCTGTATTTCCTCAAACAATTTAATCTCAGTGTGACTACTTTCCTTTTGGCAAAATCAAATCATGTATTCTGTGCTGCAAGAAATACAAGAGGAAGTTCCGATTCCAAAGAATTTCATCTTGCTTAATATACAGGGCCTTGGTGAGACCACACCTGGAGTATTGTGTGCAGTTTTGGTCTCCTTACCTAAGAAAGGATATACTTGCCATAGAGGGAGTGCAGCGAAGGTTCACCAGACTGATTCCTGAGATGGCAGCATTGTCAAATGAGGAGAGATTGGGTCGACTAGGCCTGAATTCACTGGAATATAGAAGAATGAGGGGGGATCTCATTGAAGCATATAAAATTCTGACAGGGATGGGCAGACTGGATGCAGGGACGATGTTTCCTCTGGCTGGGGGTGGGGTCTAGAACAAAAGGTCACAATCTCAAGATACAGGGTAGGCCATTTAGGACTGAGATGAGGAGAAACTTCTTCATTCAGAGGGTGGTGAACCTGTGGAATTCTCTGCCACATATTTAAGAAGGAAATAGATTTCTGGACTCTGAAGGCATCAAGGGGTATGGGGAGAGAGCGGGAGTACGGCGTTGAGATAGAGGATCAGCCATGATCATATTGAATGGCGGAGCAGGCTCGAAGGGCCGAAGGGTCTACTGCTGCTCCTATTTTCCATGTTTCTATATTAATACGGAAGCTAGAGGAATATCAGGATATGGAAATCGATCAGTTGAAATCTTTTTTTCTCACTCAATAGAAGCCAGCCACAGTCGAGCAAGAAGTGAATCTTTTGCCACTTGAGCCTCTCTTAGCAAAGGGTGTTTATATTTGCAACAATCAAACTGGAAATGAAACTCAACTATTTAAAATATGGCAGCTATTTCACTGCGGAAAGAAGTTATTTAACATCTAGTGGAGTGTCTGTCTGCCTAGAGCAGTTCAGGATGGGGCTGTGCATATAATCTTGGGCCTTTTTAAAGTTGGGAGATTCTTTAAATCAAAGGGACGACAAAGATAAACGCATTCCAAACCAACAGTATTGATTGTCAAAGTCTGTATTAATCAGTACCTAAACCATATTGGTCTAAAGAATTGTCGATCACGTATTCCACTCAAAACATTAGTGCCGCCTACAATACAACCGAATCCTTTAAAATGCATACCAGTGATTAATTCGCCGAATACAGTTTACGCTTGTATTAGTGTTTCAGGAAAATGCATGGGGCAAAGAGATTGGGACATTGAAATTCTAGAACTGAATTAGAGATGCATTCTTTCAAACTCTCCTGTACAGGTCTAAACTTTACACAATATTGGTGGGGTTTTTTTTATATATATATATATATAGTGCGTACAAACTCATCTGAACTGTGGGCAGAACATACTACGCCCTCATCCTGGAATAAACTGAGGCTCATGGGGCAAGGGCAGCAGAAGAGATTAAAAACATGCACATTTCAGTTTTGGTAATCCTAAAATAGATTGAATTGCTGTATCAGCGCGGGTTTCTATTTTTATTTTTTTAGGTTTAGGTATTCAGCATCCTCATAAATGTGTATTTTTTTTTAAAGAATTCCGGTCAACGAGCCAAAAAGGCCATGTGATAACTGAAGCTGGAGGTGGTGAGAAGATGCTTCATCCCCCTTGTGATCAATAAGCGTGAGACTCCTTGCGGCTTAATAGGCGAGTACGTGTGGCAGAACTGGTGGCACTCCTTATCACTTCCATCCATCTGTTAAGGGAAAAGTGGTGAATGAAGGTTAAAATGCGCGTAACGAGCAACAACTTGCATTTGCATAGCGCCTTTAAAGCAGTTTAAAAAAAAAACCCCAAGGCGCTTCACAGGAGCAATTATCAAACAAAATTTGGGACTGAGCTGGATCGGGCGATGTCAGGGCCTGTGATCAAAGAGGTAGGCTTCAAGGAGCGATTGAAACGAGGGGAGAGGCAGGCAGAGGGAGACGGCTAGAGAGAGAAATCCTGAGCTTTGGAGCCGAGGAAACTGAAGGCACAGCCGCCAATGGAGGAATGAAAGAAATCAGGGATGAGCAAAGATGCCAGAACTGGAGGAGCACGGATATCTCGGAGGGCTTGTATAGCACTGGAGGTGATTGAAGAGAGAGGGAGGGGCAAGGCCATGGAGGGCTTTGACCACAAGGATGACCAACTTCAATTGGAACGAGTGATGGAAATTCTTCGGCCAAAATAAGAAATTTAAATAGTATTGAATGGAAGTGGCAACTCTTGAAGGTTTTGTTCCAGTGAACCATTCTTGTGAGGCAAGGTGTGGAATGGAAAATCATTTATCACAGGAGGCATTCCCGTCTGGGATTCAAAACTAGGAGTCAAAATGCACATCTGGCTTCCCAAAATCTGGGGGAGATAGAGGCATGGTGGGAATGTCATTGGGCTGAAGCCCAGGCTAATCCTTTGGGGACATGGGTTCAAATCCCACCACAGCACTGGTGGGATTTAAATTCAATTAATAAACCTGGAATATAAAGATACACTCTGTAAGATTTGTAAAAACTGATGTGGTTCATTAATGTCCTTTAGGGAAGGAAATCTGCCGTCCTTACCTGGTCTGGCCTACATGTGACTCCAGACCCACAGCAATGTGGCTGAGTCTTAACTGCCCTCTGCAATGGCCTGGCAAGCCACTCAGTTCAAGGGCAATTAGGGATGGATAACAAGTCATGCGCACATCTCAGGTAAGAGTAAAAATGAAGCACCATAATGTTTCCAAACCTTATCTGATGTGCCACTTTCTCCTGCTTCAAAAATATATTCAGTACTAGGACCATGTTACTTACTGTAACAGCATCCAGAGATTATTCTTTTCAACGATGTACAAGGATTAGATAACTAATTAGAATTTAAGGCTATTAACCCTCAATTTAATCATTGCTGCTTTTAAAATGAACATATAATTCAAGCCTATTTTTCCATTCCTCACATTTTTTCTCGCTCTTCCTATGAAGTAAAACCATCGATGAACTTCCTTCTCAGAGTAAGGGAGAGGGCTATTCACTGATGGTTCTACAGGGTGCAGCTCCACTCACAACTTCTACATAAGAACATAAGAAGCAGGAGCAGGAGTAGGCCATGCGGCCCCCAGCGAGCCTTCTCCACAATTCAATAAGATCATGGCTGATCTTCTGCTCCAACTCCATTTTCCTGTACTATCCCCCCTATCACTCTCTGTCTTGAATATACTCAATGACTGACCATCCACAGCTCTCTGAGGGAGAAAGTTCCAAAGATTCACAATCCTCTGAGTGAAGAAATTTCTCCTCCTCTCAGTTCTAAATGGCCATCCCCTTATCCTGAGACTATGACCACTAGTTTTATGTTCTCCAGACAGGGGAAACAGCCTTACAGCATCTACCCTGTTGAACGCTCTAAGAATTTTATATGTTTCAATGAGAGCATCTTTCAATCTTCTAAACCTCAGAGAATATAAGTCCAGTCAATTCAATTTCTCCACATGGGACTTCACCCCAGATAGCTACTGACCTAGTGGTCCTTTGTTGCAGCCCCTCTAAAGCAAGTATATCCTTCCTTAGGTAAGGAGACCAAAACTCTACACAGTACTTCAGGCGTGGTCTCTCTAAAGCCCGATACAATTTCAGCAAGACTTCCTCACTCTTATACTCTAACCCCTTGCAATAAAGGCCAACATATTATTACCTTCCTAATTGTTTGCTAAACTTGCACATTAACTTTCTTTCATTCTTACACAAGAACACCCAAATTCCTCTGAATCCCTTTCATAATGGAGTAGCTTATGCCAGACATCAGCATCCCAGGTTTGGGCTGACAAATTGAGGGTAATTCCATGCTAAATAAGTATTAACCATCCCCTACAGGCAAAAGCACCAAACACCTTCTCACCTTAATGGCATCACCGTCACTGAGCCTTGCACCATTGACATCTTGGAGGGAGCCATTTACTCAAAGCTTAACTGGAACCAGCTATATTAGCACTGTGGATGCAGGGGCACAGCAGAGAGGTTGGGTAGCGATTATGGGTCACCATAAGTCAACAGTGTGGGATAATACTTAACCTGGATGGATGCAGTTGCAACAACACTCAAGAAGCACAACATCACCCAGGGACAAATCATGATGAACTAATGGACTCAATGTTCATCTTCCCCACCGGCAACTCAGCTGTGGCCATAATGTATCGTATCTACCCTGAGGCAGCACCATTCCCGCAAAGATCTACCACCGAGAATGATAAGAGTGTCGGTGCCATAGGAACACTATCGCCTCAACAACATCCTAACTCTGACACATGCTGCCACGTCATTTAGAAAGGAAACCAAATATTTTGAAATCGGTGTGTTGAAGAGCAGAAGCCAATAGAGGACAGGGAAATCGACAAGTTGGACACATTTGGCGATCTGTCAGTAAGTGAAGAGAGCGTTCTAAAAAGTCAAATCCTAAAGTGCCAAAGTGAGGGTTCCAGATGGACAGATGTTTCTCTTTTGGGAGGCAACATCATAAGCTGAGTCAAAATCCTGGAATTCCCAACTGAAATCCATCATGGGCTCTTTATCTTATTCATTTATGGGATGTGGGCGTCGCTGGCTAGGCCAGCATTTATTGCCCATCCCCAGTTGCCCCTTGAGAAGGTGGTGGTGAGCTGCCTTCTAGAATTGCTGCAGTCCATGTGGTGTAGGTACACCCACAGTGCTGTTAGGGAGGGAGTTTCAGGATTTTGACCCAGCGACAGTGAAGGAACGGCGATATATTTCCAAGTCAGAATGGTGTGTGGCTTGGAGGTGGTGTGTTCCCATGTGTCTGCTGCCCTTGTGCGCCCCATCAGTGTAATAATGGCAGCAGCTCAGGGAAGTAACTCAGCAACTTCTCAGTGCAACTAGGAAAGGACATTAAAATTGGTTGTGGTAACAAACCTCACTATTCATGCATTACAGCAAAATGTGTCACTTATTAGCATTAGTACCAGCAGCAGATACTTACCCTATTGTTGTGTCTTATTCTGGAATCTTGGAGGAACAATTAGGGTGTTCTCAGCTAATTTTCCTCCTTGGTAAATAGCAACTGATGAGGAACATAGGGATACGCTAAATAGCTCTCGAGTCACCCATTTTTAAGAACTGCTGGCATCCCATTATTGTAACCCAGTGTTCCAAGCTTAGTTAGTTTTTATATGCACAGCACATCTAGGGGAAGTTAGATAAACACACAAGGGAAAAATGAATAGGGTATGCTGATAGAGTGAGATGAAGAGGGATGGGAGGAGGCTCATGTGGAGCATAAACGCAGATTGAATGGTCAGTTTCTGTGCTGCACGTACTATGTAAATCCACACAAATGTACAAGAGCAATTCATTAAATGAAGGGATTAGCTGGAGTATATAATCAGCAGATAGTTCTGAGTTAGCGATTTAATCTACAGACATTCACACCAGGTACGTGATATAATGAGCTCACTTCAAAACCATTAACAGAAATTCCTCACCTTTCAAACGTATATTCACTTTCAGCCCTGAAGAAATACACATGTGACTTGAACTGTAGCTTGAAGACATAGTCCTTGTGGATATTGTCAGACTCTGCAGGAATGGTGACGGAATAGCCCAGCAATGGCAAGCTAGCTAGTGGATGATTATCCTAAGGAAAGATCCACAGCGTAGTCAGAGGCAGCGTACAAAAATATTTTCCCTCTGGGAAACAAACAACACATCACCAAAGACAACTTCCAGGATTTTGTTCGGAAGCACGGGGTCGGATTTTCCCGGGCTCGATTAGGTCCAAGCGGAGGCTGGCTGGAAAAAAAATGGCGGAAGTCCCACTTCCCTCTCCGCCCCTCCCCGAATTTCCCACCGGATGGCAAGGGGGGAGCGCACCTACAACGGGGCCAATTAATCTTGTTGCGGGCTTTATTAAAAACCTGTTTCCCGTAATTTTCCCTGAGGGGCGTTGGGGTTTAGCAGCTGTCGGAATCTGATCAGCTGAAGGGAGGGGAGGACCATGTCTGGGGCAAGTTGTGGAGGCAGAAAGAGTTTTAAAAAAGGTAAGTAAAATGCTTTTAATAGGGTAAAGGGCTTAACCCTCTGAAGTTAAATGTCAAGGGGTTGTCACACTCCGGGTTTTGTGTGGGTATTGGAGCAGTGGGCACAGCTGTTTGGACTTGAACACCAGATGTTATTTGTATATCAATTATATTAACTATATGCAGGTGGAGAGCATTGATAAGTTGTTACTTGAGCAGATATAAAGAGACACTGACACTGTGGTGCAGTTGAGTTAGGAGATATATACTTGTCATGTTTGACTCTGTGAATAAATCTAAACATTGGCTCCAGTCTCATCTTTCACCGACTGGCTATCAGAAGTTTAAGACCAGGAAGAGTGCTGGTGGAAATGAGGGCTGCACCCTCAGAAATCAAGGCCACTGGAGGTGAGGAGCAGCAGCCTGCACAGGAAGAGCATCAGGAGGCCAGAGGAGAGGGGGAGGGTAGCCTGAAAGAGAGGAGGCACTACTCTGAGCACAGGGTCTACAGGCAGAGACAAAGAGACCTGTAGATGACTGAGATCCAGTGCCAAAGAGACTGCGACTCCCTAGACAGATGGTCATGGGCATCTGTGCCCTTGTCAGTGCAGACCTCCGCAGCATCTCATAGGCGGCTGCACATGGGTGCATCACCCAGGTGACAGGTGCCCTCTTTACCAATGCTGGACAATATATCAGGGTCAGAACTGATGGGGCATCGCAAGTTCAGAGGGCACAGCGCCTAGTACCTGGTGCGGTCTGGCGGTGCCCTGAAATACCTTCCAGAAAGGGTCTCGGACATTGTGGTGGTCTGCTGTGCTCGCCACAACAGAGGGCAGTGGACCTTGAGGACAGTGAGGGGACAGCTCATCAGGAAAGGAGCAGGAGGTAAGACAGGAGGATGAATTGGTGGCAGTGGAGATGACACTGAATTGAGGGGTGCCCCTGCTGTCACCCTTCAGGAAGAGGGCTTCCCTCCGCTCCCTCATGGTCCTCTGGCTCACCTAAGGCATCTCCCTTCCCTGTGGTACAGTGACAAGCTTTGGCACAAACTCTCTCCCTCAGGGTGACCAGCAGCCTGAGTGATGGCTGCCCTGGGTGTCTGAAACCTGCCTCCATTCTGTCGCCACCAGCTTTAATTAGACAGGAGACCCATCTCCATACCAATTAAACGCTCACCCCCAGGAAAATCTGAACTTCAGTTAGTTTCAGGCAGGGGAGGGAATTTCTGACACAAAATAAGACCCAGCTCCTGTTTCCTGTCTCCAAGGAGATAATCAGGCCAATGAAATCCAAAGTTTACATTTTGGAGGGAGAGAAAACCGTGGAGATATAGACCGAAGGAGAGAGAACAAGGAAAAGAAAGAGGGAAAAACAAACAGAACAAGATTGGGCAGGTAGAAAGCATTACAGATTACGAGACAATCAGAAAGACAATCACACAAAGAAAGACAACGTTTTTTATTCTTTTTGTCCATGAGATGCTGAACGGCCTTGACACAAGGTGGATGTGGAAAGGATGTTTCCTCTTGTGGGTGAGTCCAGAACTAGGGGGCAGTGTTTTAAAATTAGGGGTTACCCTTTTAGGACAGAGATGAGGAGAATTTTTTTCTCTCAGAGGGTTGTGCGACTTTGGAACACTCTGCCTCAGGAGGCGGTGGAGGCTGGGTCATTGAATATTTTCGAGGTGGAGGTAGACAGATTCCTGTCAGGCAAGGGAATCAAAGGTTGTTGAGGTTAGATAGGAACGTGGAATTCAAAACACAAACAGGTCAGCCATCATCTTATTGAATGGCAGAGCTGGCTTGAGGGGCCAACCTCTGCTCCTATTTCATATGTTCATAGTTCCAATGTTCAAGTGATAGCTTAAATCAGGTTCCCAATCATGCACAAAAAATGGTCATCAAATTGAGTTTCCTCATGAATTTTTATTGCTGTTAGATGTTTTAGTCTTTTTGGATGAGATGTTAAACTGAAGCCCTGTCTGCTCTCTCAGGTGGATGTCCCACGGCACAATTTCAAAGAAGAACAGGGGAGTTCTCCCCGGTGTCCTGGCCAATATTTATCCCTCAACCAACAGCACGAAAATAAATTAACTGGTCATTAAGACAATGCTGTTTGTGGGAGCTTGCTGTGCGCAAATTGGCTGCTGCGTTTCCTACATTAAAACGTTGGCTACACTTCAAAAATACCTCATTGGCTGTTGAGCACGTTGGGAAATCCTGAGTCTTTTTTTCTTTCTGGGGAATGCTGTGTTCCACAGCCTTGATTTTATTTTTTGCTTTGATGTTTTTTGAATAAACTTGCAGGATGTTGGCGTGGATTTAATAATCCTCCACTTCACACTGACTCGCGTACTCCACTGGTCGCCATGCCGCAGGTGGTACTGTTCTCCAGTCCCACATTAACCCTTGCTACGCTGACCATCCTAAGGGTACAGTCGCACCTGATGTGACATCTCAGTTTACATCAAATTTATTGCAGGCACCTTTATTTGTACATGAGAGTGTCAGTGGAATGCAGAAGTTGTTGAGGACGGCAACTCAAAACACCCAGCCTCTCGAGCCTATTCCACCGTTAAGTCAGATCATGGCCGACCCATAATCCTAACTCCATCTACCTGTCTTGGATACATCAGCCTCGATACCTTTAATCCTAACCAAAATCTATCAATTTTCAATTGACCCGCTAGCCTCAACAGGGGGAGCGATTTCTACTCCCCTTTGTGTGAAGAAGTGCTTCCTGACATCATCCCTGAACGGCCTGGCTCCAATTTTAAGATTCTGCTCCCTTGTTCTGGACTCCTCCCACCACCCCCCCACCAGAGAAAATAATTTCTCTCTGTCGACCCTATCAAATCCTTTTATCATCTTCAACCCCTTAATTAAATCACACATTTATCTTCTATAGGATTAAGCCTAATACCCTCCTATAAGAAAATGGGGAAGCAACCTTTATCTGAAATCTTGGGAAAAAGAACCTCAATTTCAGAATTGGTCTTGATATAGGTGAATAAAACAGGGATCTACAAAAAGTAATTTAAATGCCTTTTATATTTAGAGATTTCACTTTTATATAGCACATTTTGCCAGCTCAGGACATCCCACAGTGTGTTCAAGGCCAATGACATAATTGTAATATTGCAGTCACTGTTGTAAATAGGATGTCAAGACAATATCCTTGAATGCTGCACATTCAATCCTATGAATAAAACTTTAAAACTTAAAAACAAAAAAGGAGCAATCACATTGCTGGGAGTGTACTATAGGCCCCCAGACAGTCAGAGAGAAATAGAAGAGCAGATATGTAGGCAAATTTCGGAGAAGTGTAAAAATAATAGGGTAGTAATAGTGGAGAATTCCAACTTCCCCAACAACATTAACTGGGTTAGTCATAGTGTGATAGATTTAGAGGGAGCAGAATTCTTATAATGCATCCAGGAGAGCTTTCTAAGCCAGTATGTAGAAAGTCTGACAAGAGAGGGGGCGGTCCTGGACTTAATTTCAGGGAATGAAGCTGGGCAAGTGGTAGAGGTATCAGTGGGGGAGCATTTTGCAGATAGTGATCATAACTCCGTTAGATTCAAGGTTGTTATGGAAAAGGACAAGGATGGACCAGAAATCAGAGTTCTAAATAGGGGAAGGCCGATTTTAAGAAGATTAGATATGATTTGGCCAGAGTGGACTGGGAGCAGCTACTTTTAGGTAAATCTGCATCAGAGCAGTGTGACTCATTCAAGAAGGAAATAGGGAGAGTACAGGGCCAACATATTCCAGTAAAGACAAAGGGTGGGACCAACAAATCCAGGGAACCCTGGATGTCGAGGGATATACAGGATTAGATAAAGAGAAAAAGGGAGGCTTATGGCAGATACCGAGGGCTCAAAACAGTGGAAGCCCTGGAGGAGTATAGAATGTGTAGGGGGGAACATAAAAAGGAAATTAGGAGAGCAAAAAGTGGGCATGAAAAAACATTAGTAGGTAAAATAAAGGAAAATCCAAAGTTATTTTACAAGTACATTAAGAGTAAGAGGATAACTAGGGAAAGAGTAGGGCCCATTAAGGACCATAGTGGTAATTTGTGTGTGGAGCCGGAAGACGTAGGTAGGGTTCTAAATGAATACTTTGTGTCGGTGTTCACAAGTGAGAGGGACGACGTGGGTATGGAAATCAGGCAGAAGAACTGAGGTATAATTTTAAAAATTAGCATAGAAAGGGAGGAGGTTCCAAGTGGTCTGGCAGGCTTAAAAGTAGATAAATGTCCAGGCCCGGATGAAATGTATCCCAGGCTGTTGAGTGAGGCAAGGGAGGAGATAGCAGGGGCGCTGGCAATAATTTTCAATGCCTCTCTGACCACAGGAGAGGTGCCAGAGGACTGGAGGACAGCCAATGTGGTACCGTTATTCAAGAAGAGAGGAAGGGATAAACCAGGGAACCACAGGCCAGTCAGTCTAACCTCAGTGGCGAGGAAACTATTGGAAGCAATTCTGAGGGACAGAATTAATCTGCACTTGGAGAGGCAGGGATTAATCAAGGACAGTCAGCATGGTTTTGTTAAGGGGAGGTCATGTCTGACCAATTTGATTGAATTTTTTGAAGAGTTGACCAGGTGTCTAGATGAGGGCAATGCATTTGACGTAGTCTACTTGGACTTCAGCAAGGCTTTTGATAAGGTCCCACATGGGGGACTGATAATGAAGGTAAGAGCCCATGGGGTCCAAGGCAATTTGGCAAATTGGATCCAGAATTGGCTGAGTGGCAGGAAGCAGAGGGTGATGGTCGAGGGGTGTTTTTGTGACTGGATGCCTGTGACCAGTGGGGTTCCACAGGGATCGGTGTTGGGTCCCTTGCTGTCTGTGGTATATATAAACGATTTAGACTTGAATGTAGGAGGATTGATCAGTGAGTTTGCGGATTACACGAAGAATGGTGGGGTGGTAAATAGTGAGGAGGATAGCCTCAGATTACAGGAGGATACAGACAGGCTGGTCAGATGGGCCGATCAGTGGCAAATGGAATTTAATCAGATAAGTGTGAGGTGATGCACTTGGGCAGGACAAACAAGGCACGGGAATACACGATGAATGGTAGGACCCTTGGAAGTACCAAGGATCAGGGGGACCTTGGTGTACATGTCCACCAGTCCCTTAAGGTAGCGGGACAGGTAGATAAGGTGATTAAGAAGGCATATGGGATACTTGCCTTTATTAGCCGAGGCATAGAATATAAGAGCAGGGAGGTTATGCTGGAACTGTATAAAACGCTGGTCAGGCCACAGCTAGAGTATTGCGTGCAGTTCTGAAATCTGCATTATAGGAAGGATGTGATTGTACTAGAGAGAGTGCAGAGGAGATTTACCAGGATGTTGCCTGGGCTGGAGAGTTTTAGTTATGAGGAGAGATTGGATAGACTGGGGTTACTTTCCCTGGATCAGAGGAAACTGAGGGGGGACATGGTTGAGGTGTATAAAATTATGAGGGACATAGATAGGATAGACAGGAGCGAACTTTTCCCCTTGATGGAGGGATCAATAACCAGGGGGCATAGAGTTAAAGTAAGGGGCAGAAGGTTTAGAGAGGATGTGAGGAAGAATTTTTTCACCCAGAGGGTGGTGAGAATCTGGAACTCACTGCCTGAGAGGATGGTAGAGACAGAAACCCTCATAACGCTTAAGAAGTATTTGGATGTGCGCTTGTGATGCCATGGCATACAAGGCTATGGGCCTAGTGCTGGGAAATGGGATTAGAATAGTTAGGTACTTGTTTGACCAGCGCAGACTCGATGGGCCGAAGGGCCTTTTTCTGTGCTGTAGACCTCTGTGACTCTATAACTCTATGAATACTTGTTTACTTAGCTGTGTGACTCACCTGGTGCGATTTGTAGAAAAAGAGGCAGAAATTGGTAAAAACCACCCAAAGCTTTTGCCAGCCATTGCTGTTTTTGAACTTTCTCAGCAGGTTTCCAGACAGCTGATTCTGAGATGGGAAGAGACCACAAATATTAAGTTGACATATAATGCTGCAAGGCGATCGCAAAAGAGATATTACAAACAATGAAAAAAAGACCAGGAAGGTTAAAGTACAGCCCGCTAGTGATTTTGTTTAAGCAAAGGAAGACTTGCTCCCAAAGATGTTGGTCAAGGTTGCCAACCCTCCAGGATTGTCCTGGAGTCCCGAGGAATTGAAGATTAATCTAGGTGCAGCAGCCAGCAAACAGCATAGTGAACCATCACTGACAGAATGGCTTAATTTTTTTTCTAATTTCCTCTGAACACTTGCTTACTCAGGTATAATTATTTTGGAGACATGAATGGGGAAAGGCTATCTGATTGGGCTGTGGGGGGGTGGAGGGGGTGGGGACAGTTGGAGGGAGGCAATTTCCAGGAATGCATCCAAGAAGAATTGGCAACCCTTAATGTCAATTGCTAGACGATATATGAATTCAAGTCTCTGAAGACCTTGGGCGAATTGCGAGTGTTTCTTGAAGGGGAAGACAGTAAAATGAGAATTCACCAAAATAAAAAAAAGCTGAACGAAGGCTTGTGGCAAATAATTGCTCTCCAGTCCCAACTCATGCTAAAGAAATATTATTGGATGATCCTAAGCATGTGAAGAACATATTTATTTGTTCATACTTTTGCCAGTTGAAGGCATTCGACATTAGTGGCCATCTCTCTGTTATTAAGAAGCTTCATTTTGATCTGATACCCTTGCAAACCTTCATGCTCTGTTACTGGGACTCCTTATTTGTTCAGAATGGCCATTGCCTTGTACTATTTCTATGACACTGCCTGCATGCTGCCACCCAATAACGCAGAAACTCTCCATATTCCGCAGAAGCCTTCATAGGGTTAGATCCCATTTAAACTGACTAGAACCTCACTTTACAACCTTGGGGCTTTCATATTTACTTCCTTAACTGTCGCCAAAGGACTGTGCTGTGCCTTCGAATGTGATCAACATTGCTTGTTCATGTTAGCGTGTTGTCAGCTGTCGTGTGTACAAATTGAAGCAGCTTCTTAGTTTCACATTTGGAATAGTTTTGGATAGTTAGATTTTGACGGCCATTATTTGCTCAATTAACATATTTGCTTACGTAAGTTATTAAGTAAAAAAAGTAAAAATAAAGTAAAAAAAGTAACTGAGATGACTCTTAAAAGGTGTCCCATTAAACATCCTTAACAAGCAAACCATGAAATATTTAATGATATAAACTTGGCCTGGATTTCCTGGTCCTGCCAATGGCGGGTGTCGTTGCAGGCAGGAGAAAATTTGGAGAGCGGCCAAAGGTCAATTGACTTTTGGCTGCTCTCCAAATTTTTCCCTCACACTCACGATGATGGCTGCAGCTGGTGGGACTGGAAAATCACGTCCTTTTTAAAAATTATTTAAGACCATGTATCCTAGCCCCTTTCCACATCATTTTTCTGCATTGTCGATGTATCCAGCCCTATTTTGCATCCGTAAGGCTCCTCACTAAGGCACCTTTGACAGCACCTTCCAAACCCGCAACCTGTATCATAGAGGAGCAAGGGCAGCAGACACATGGGAACACCACCAGCTGGAAGTTCCCCTCCAAGCCACTCACCATCCTGACGTGGAAATATATCGGCTGTTCCTTCTCTGTTGGGTCAAAATCCTGGAACTCCCTCCCTAACGGGCACTGTGTGTGTACCTACACCACATGGACTGCAGCAGTTTAAGAAGGCAGCTCACCACCACCTTCTCAACGGCAATTAGGGATGGGCAATAAATTCTGACCTTGCCAGCAATGCCCACATCCCATGAATGAATAAAAAAAAAATCATGATACACAGTCTGTTCTCATTAAATTCACTTAGATTTAAAATGCCAGAGTTTCTGGCTCACTCTACTGGATTCAAGCTAAAGAAACTCAGCCATATTTTTTGATTGATGGTCAAGATTCCATTTGGCTTTCAAATGATACAGCTTTCAATTTTTCGCTTATGTTTTCAATTACTTTGTACCATGGCCGCAACTGTGAATTTGCCTTCACTTTTGGCCTGAAGATGTGACCTATGGCTCTGACTTTCCAGACTATAACTGGATTATTAACATTAGAGGATCCCAAATGGGGTGGCAATAGAGTTCTCTTCAGCATTTCTAGTCTGATTTTATCCAGTTAGGCAATGAGGAGTCTGCTAACTTGCGGATTGGTGTGAGGAGGTGGAATCCATGAATATCCCAAAAACCAACCAGGAAACCTAATTCTGATCAAAATCCAGTGCTTTGCAATGGAATATATTATGTGGAATTTTACAGAACAGAAACAGGCCATTTGGCCCAACTGGTCTATGCTGGTGTTTATGGTCCTGACAAGCCCCCTCCCACCTACCTCGTCTCATTCTTTCTTTTTTAAAAATACATTCAAGGTATGTGGGCTACGTTGGCTGGGCCAGCATTTATTGCCCATCCCTAGTTGCCCTTGAGAAGGTGGTGGTGAGCTGCCTTCTTGAACTGCTGCAGTCCATGTGGTGTAGGTACACCCACAGTGCTGTTAGGAAGGGAGTCCCAAGATTTTGATCCAGCGACTGTTAAGGAACGGCGATATATTTCCAAGTCAGGATTGTGAGTGACTTGGAGGGGAACTTCCAGGTGGTGGTGTTCCCATCTATCTGCTGCCCTTGTCCTTCTAGATGGTAGCGGTCATGGGTTTGGAAGGTGCAGTCTAAGGAGTCTTGGTGAATTCCTGCAGCACATCTTGTAGATGGTGCACACTGCTGCTGCTGTGCATCGGTGTGGAGGGAGTGAATGTTTTTGGATGTGGTGCCAATCAAACGGACTGCTCTGTCCTGGACGGTGTCAAGCTTCTTCAGTGTTGTGGGAGCTGCACTCATCCAGGCAAGTCGGGAGTATTCCATCACACTCCTGACTTGTGCCTTATAGATGGTGGACATTCCCTTCAACATATCTTTTTAATTTTCTCCTGTTTTTCTAGTTTCCTCTTAAATGTATCTATATTATTCACCTCAACTGCTCCATGTGGTAGCTAAAAGTCAATTGGATTTATTAGTGACAAGCCCATGCTGAAGGTCCCTTATCTTGGGCTCACCTACAAGTGGAAACATCGTCTTTATATCAACCTTCTCCCATGGGTCTATACATGCACAGTCATCAGATGACAACTTTTTAAATGACCAATCTACTATCCCAGAATCACAGAATGGTTACAGCACAGGAGGAGGCCATTTGGCCCGTCATGTCTGCACCAGCTCTCTGAACGAGCAATTCTTCTAGTGCCATTCCCCAGCCTTCTCCCCGAAGCCCTACATATTCTTCCTTTCAGGTGATAATCCAATTCCCTCTTGAATGCTGAGATTGAACCTGCCTCCACCATACTCTGAGGGAGTGCATTCCAGGCCTTAACCACCTGCTGCGTGAAACGTTTCTCCTCATGTCTCCGTTGATTCTTTTTCCAATTACTTTAAATCCTTGCCCTCTCGTTCTTGATCCTTCCACCATTGGGAACAGCTTCTCCCTAGCTACTCTATCCAGGCCCCTCATGATTTTGAAAACCTCTATTAAATCTCTTCTCAACTCTCCCTTCTCCATGGAAAAGAGTCCCCACTTCTCTAATCTATCTACATAACAGAAGTTCCTCATCCCCGGAACCATTCTCGTGAGTCTTTTCTGCACCCTCTCTAATGCCTTCACATCCTTCCTCAAGTGTGGTGCCCAGAACTGGACACCGTACTCCAGCTGAGGCCAACCCAGTCTTTTATACAATTTTAACATAACCATCTTGCTATTACACTCTATGCAACTACTAATAGAGCCTAGGGTACCATATGCTTTATTATGCACGCTCTTCACCTGTCCTGGCACCTCCAAGACTTGGGCACATATACACCCACGTCGCACTTTAAGGGGCAGATCATTTGATTATTTGTTCATTTGTTTTAATTGCTACTCAAAAGAGTATACACCCAGGTCCCTCTTCCCCTGCACCCCCTTTAGAATGTCGCCAGTGTTGAAATAACATTAACCTATTTTACTATCAATCGCGTTAAAGGGGAAACACTTATTATGAAATACTACGTGAGACACCCAACAGAATATGACACAAGAAATTAAACTTATGAATGAATAATTTCTAATTCTCTAGATTATAACTAAGGTTTGGGTTATGCTGAGTTTTGCTGTGAAATGGACCTGCTTTGGTTTAATAATGCTTAAACTGGTGTGGTTTAAACCCAGCCTAACTTGACTCTAGAGTCTAGACCATTCTGCCTAGGGTTAAGGCCATGACTCTTGATGAGGGTCGCCAATGCCCCAGGATTGCCCTGGACGCCCCAAGAATTAAAGACCAATCTCCAGGGCATCGCGGTGAGCAGAACATAGGAGAAAAATCATCGTGTAAAGGAAATTTTTTTTTTTCAATATTACTTCGGGATACTGTGAAGCAGGCTTATGGGAGCTGTGTGTGTGTGTGTGTTTGTTGGGTGTGTGTGACTAATTTAATTAAACTGAAGACAGTCAGACTGCAAGGTTTAAATCATCAAACGGCTAAGCTGTAAAAGCAGGCATTTTGAAGTGGAGATGGGCGAGCTAAGATGGGATGCCAGTAGAAACAGTGTGAATAGGAATTTGCATGAGGAGATAGATAAGGAGTTGAATTTTTAGCCGTTGAATTTCAGAGAGACATACAGGAAGTTTTACAACTGGCAAAGATCATAAATAAATAAAGCAAAGTTATTAAGTTTATTTTTCCCGAAAGTGGTGGCCATAATGATGATGATGATGGGCCGAAGGGCCTTTTTCCATGCTGTAGACCTCTATGACTCTAATGACGATATGAAAGGTTTTTAGGTTATGGGAAACGGAAGGAGAAAGATAAACCTCTCTCTCACCGTCCAGTGTCATGAGCAATCAATCATCTTATCAGCAGGAAATTGTCGGCCTTAAAAGACAGAACGGATCAAGGAGGATGGGAAAGATTAGAAAAGGGAAGAAGTATATAGACTGTTCCACTGGGAATTTTCTTCATAGGCTGAGATTTTTGGGCCCTGCCCGCAGCTGGGATTGTCTGGTCCCCACCAAAAGCTTTCGGCTGGCCCGCCACATTCCCCCCGCCCCCCCGCCAGGCGGGGACAGAAAGTCCCGGCCTTAGACCGGAGAAGATTAACGGGAGATTTAGTAGAGGTTTAAAGTTATAAGGGGTTTTGCTGGAGTAGTTAGGGAGGAACTGGTTCCAGTGGCAGGGGGGCACTCAGTAAACAGAGGGCACAAATTCAAAATAATTGGCAAAGGAGCAGGGGGAAGAAAAGAAGGATGTTTTTACGCAGTGAGTTGTTGTGATCTGGGAAGGGCAGAGGCAGATTCAATGGCAACTTTCAAAAGGGGAATGGCCGTAAACTTGGAGGGGAGAAAATTGCAGAGTTAATGGGCATCGGGGAGTGGGACTAATTATACAGTGTGCTCAAAGTGCCAGCAGAGGCATGATGGGTCGAATGGTCTCCTTCCCTGCTGTAGGATTCTATGTTTTCACAGCGTCTAACTGAAGGAGAGAAGCCTTCAGCTAGAATACGTTCTCCCATCACAGAAAATATATGGTTGTCAGAATGTCAGTCAAACTGGAATATTTATAAAGCTAACCTGTTTTCTCATTTAACATTCTGAAAGTCCCTATACAGTGATATGTTACTGCAAATATCTACATGCTGTGTAATGGGCCATTTGACATTTTAAAATGTAATAATCGAGAGGCCCAGGCTAACGCTCCGGGGACACGGATTCAAATCCCACCAAACCAGCTGGTGGAATTTAAATTCAATTGATAAAAATTTGGAACTGAAAGCTGGTCTCAGTAACGGTGACCTTGAAACTATCATCGATTGTCGTAAAAACCCATCTGGTTCACTAATGTCCTTCAGGGAAGGAAATCTGCCGTCCTTACCCGGTCCGGCCTTCACGTGACTCCAGACCCACAGCAATGTGGTTGACTCTTAACTGCCCCCTGAAATGGCCTCGCAAGCCTCTCAGTTCCAGGGGCAATTAGAAATGGGCAACAAATGCTGGCCTTGCCAGCGACACCCACATTCAATCAAAGAGTAAAAAAAAAAAAATTATAACCAATATAAGTTGAAGTATTAATCACATTTGTAGAAAGAATTCAAACTGACCCAGAAAAATATAGCACTTTGATTTTTCAATGAGAGGATGTGTCACATTCTGAAACCAGTGGGAATCCTGATGTAACTTACTACTGTTCTTTATCACTCCACTACTTGTAAACGTGCCTTCAGCTACCTAAGTCGGGAGCTCTGGAATTCCCTCCCTACACCTCTCTGCCTCTCTTTTTCCTTCTGGGTACCATACTTGAGGAAGGGTGTGAAGGCTACAAAATTGGGGAGGCTACAGAGGAGACTCACAAGAATGATTCCCGGGATAAAAAACTGTGGCTATGAGGATAGATCGGAGAGGTTGGGACTCTTTCCCTTGGAGAAAAGAAGGCTGAGAGGAGAGGTAGTCAAGATCCTGAGGGGTACAGACAGGGTAAATAGTGAGGAGCTGTTCCCATTCAAGAGAACATCAAGAACTAGAGGGCATAGATTCAAAATAATTGATAAAAGGAGTAACCGTGATGCGAGGAAAAATTTTTTCACCCAGAGGGTGGTTGGTTGGAGTCTGGAACAAACTTCCTGAAAGGGTGGTGGAGGCAGGTTTGATCGAGGTATTCAAAAGGGGATTGGATTGCTACCTGAAAAGAGAGAATGTGCAAGGTTACGGGAATAAGGCAGGGGAGTGGGACTAGATGGAATGCTCTTTCAGAGAGCCAGTGCAGACTTGATGGGCCAAATGGCCTCCCGAAAGGCACATGTTAAAACCTTCTGCTTTGACCAAGCATTTGTCAACTGCCCTAATATATCCTTATGTGACTTGGTGTCATAATTTGTTTCTCTAATGCTCCTGTGAAGCACTTGGGGCATTTTGTTATGTTAAAGGTGCTATATAAATAAAGGTTGTTGTTGCTGCTGCACTTTGAACCCCGCCCGGCAGGTCAGTTATGAATTATATTAGTAAACGGTATTGCAGTCCATATAAAATGCTGCTTTCATTCCGTGAGGTACGACTGAATTTAAATTCCTCGCATTTCCACAAACCGATATCCGGCCTCTTGCTTAAAGCCAAAAGTTAATTAGTGGGCAATTTAAATTCAGCCTGACTGTGTAATTGAGCTTCCAGTTGTGATTTGACAGGACAAGCCATTACAGCATGTTTCAAAAGTTAGCAAAAGAAAGATTTTGCAATTTAATTACAGCCTCGTTTGCTAAATCCAAGTGCACGGCAGCTGGCCGGCTTAATTTATTTTTTACTGTTACCTCGATAATCCTGAAGTAATCATAAAAGGAGAGACTCTGCACTCGGTACCAGCAGACATGAGATATGGCAAGAGGCCGGTGATTATTGATCAGTCCAGAGGGGAGAGAGGAGGCAGAGTCACTAATAGTGGCGACTTCTTCTATCACACCAGCAAGACAGTAAGAACAAAGGGAGAGAAGACAGAGACAGACTGTAAACGATGCAGGGAGTAAGGAGAAGACAAACAGTTTTGTAAATGAGTTGTACGTTGGGTTGCCAACCCTCCAGAATTGTCCTGGAGTGTTCAGGGATTGAAAGTTGGTCTCCAGGGGCACCGCTACGAGCAAACTCAAGAAAGAAAGAAATAACAATTGGTGTGTTTCTTTTAAAGAAAACATTTCGTTGAGAACTTTTGCTTATTGCATGTATTATAAAAAAAAATCCAGTGGAATTGGGGAGATAAGACTGAAGTTGACAATCATCCAATCAGGTAATGAAGAGTGGGTTTGCATTTTGATTGGCCGTGGGAGGGCCGGGTGTCACATGTTGGCTGACCAATGGTGTTGGGGTGGGGTGGGATCATGGTGGTGGCAAACCGCAGATCAGGCGATGACATCTCCAGGAATACGGCCAATGAGAGTTGGCAACCCTATTTGTAACATGCACACAAACATGTCCATCTGTGCAACAAGGAGAAGAGTTAGATCTTGACAGGATGCCTGAAAAAGAAAACGCTTTAAAAAGGAGCCAAACCAATTTTACCTTAAGGATTTATTCAAGACTTCGATCTGTTTATGTGATTTTCTTTTTAAAAAGCAATGCAAAAGGCCGACGTCATTAATGATTTGTTGCATATGAGCTGCCAGGTCTGTGCCATGCACAAGGCTAGAAATTTCTGCCAACAATACATAGAAGTTTACAGCACAGAAACAGGCCATTCAGTCCAACTGGTATTTATAGTCCACACGAGCGTCCTCCCACCTCTCTTCATCTAACTCTTTTCAGCATTCTCCTCTTTCCTTTTATTTATCCTTTTCTGCTTAAGCCGGCCTGTGCCATTCATCTCACCTGTTCCATGTGGCAGGGAGTTCCACATTCTCACCACTCTCTGGGTGAAGAAGTGCCTCCTTATTGGGAATATTCATGACTATCTTACATTTATAACTCCTAACTTGGCTCTGTCTCTCCCCCACACAGACGGAAACACCTTCTCTCGTGTCTACCCTATCAAACCTGCTTCATTTTTTTTAAAGACCAATATCAGGCCCACGCAGTAAAGTCAGCAAGTGAATGCCCGATTCTAATCCTAATTCTTCAACAGCTGTGTTGTGTTAACACCCCCATTAAGTGAGCGGACTGAAGGAAGTGAAAATAATATTTTAAACATTGCATCTGTTGAAACCACCAGCAGTAGTTTCTAGCACCTAATCACGACAGACAGAACAGGACAGGACAGAAGATAATGCTTCAATGTGTATTTATATTTAAAAGGAGGGTTATACATGGACTAACGGTCTATCATGACATTATTTCCCTGAGAAAGATGCCCTGGCAATTGTCTCGCTTTATCACCTCTATTCCTCGCTGACCTACACTGGCTCCTGGTTAAGATTTTAAAATTCTCCTTGTTTTCAAATCTCTCCATGACCTCTCCCCTCCTTAACTCTGTAATCTTCTCCAGCCCTAAAACCCTGGTATCTGCGCTCCTAATTCTGCTCTCTTCTGCATTCTCAATTTTAGTCACTCCGCCGTGGGTGCCTCTGCCATGACTTGCCTAGGCCCCAAGCACTGGAATTCCCTCCCTACGCCTCTCCGCATCACTTTCTTCCTTTAAGTCGCTCCCTCAAAAACCTACCTCTGTGGCCAAGCTATCGATCATCTGACCTGATATCTCTTCATGTGGCTCGGTCTCATGCTTCGTTTTGCCATACTCCTGTGAAGCACCTTGGGATGTTTTATTACGTTAAAGGTGCTATATAAGCATAAGTTGTTGTTGGTTAGTGAGAATGTTTTGACTGGATGAATGGGAAACAAACAAACTTAAGAAGTATTTAGGTGAGCACTTGAAACGCTATAGCACACAGGGCTATGGGCCAAGTGCTGGAAAATGGGATTAGATTGGATAGGTGCTTGATGGCTGACACGGACACGATGGGCCGAAGGGCCTGTTTCTGTGCTGTATAACTCTATGGCTAACATTCAGAATAATTAAATAAAGAATAAGCAGTTCAGAAACTCATCAACCTGTTACCCTTTAAAACAAACCAGCCTGTTAATAAATAGCATATTCTCAGTCTAAAGAAGAAGTCACATTATTCTTAAAACAACATTGGTTTAGCCAGAGAAGGACAGAAACAGGTATGGTGAGGTACTGTGGAGGAGCCATAAAGAAGGATATCAGAGGGTACAGCAGTTTCAGGTGTTTGGCAGAGAGACTTACTTCACTAATGTGTGGGAAGAACAAATAAAATGTGACACAAAGGACATACACCAGTGTGTATCCAGAAAGCAGGAGAAGGTTCTCCCCAAGGAGGGAAAAATGAAGTAAGTGGATCCTAAATGATGACTTGAATCCCACAAAAACCAGAATCTTCAGGCAGGCAGAGAGACAGGGATTCCTTCCAACTGAATTCATTATTTACCAAGCTGTTTATTTGGTCCCTGGGACATTAATTATTAGAGCTGAGTTCAGAGGATCAGAGAATTACTTTACGTTGGCTCCATTGTTTAAACAGAAACAGCCCAAGTTTATTGGATGCATCCTCGCCTCACAGGCAAATTTTGGAGTTTACCCATATTGGTAAACAATTACCCTCCTCTCCATCCACAGATGTTTAAGCCCCCCCGACTGTAAAATAAAACAGAAAATGCTGGAAACAGTCAGCAGCTCTGGCAGTATCTGTGGACAGCGAAACAGGGTTAACGTTTCAGGTTGGGATGACCAGAAAGGCCCTGTTGTCACAATGATACCATTAGGGATCGACACTGAACGATCAAATAAGAGCATTAAGGGATAGAACCCAAGGGTGAAAACAAAAGCAATTGGAGGGGAAACCTGAATCACTGGTTGTCCATAATCCCCACACCAAACATATTGGTCAAGGCACAGAAACGGTTTGAGGTTGACAGTGTCAACAAGTTGTAAAATAATGATAACGGTCACCCCGACCTGAAACGTTGGGCTAAATATTACCGGGGGATGGAGCGCTCATCCCACCGGGAGAGGAGTCGCATGGAGCTGACCCGCTCCACACCAGCTCGCTCCACACTGACCCGCTCCACACTGACCCAGCCCGCTCCACACTGACCCGCTCCACACTGACCCAGCCCACTCCACACTGACCCACTCCACACTGACCCGCTCCACACCAGCCCAGCCCAGCCCGCTCTACACTGACCCGCTCCACACTGACCCGCTCCACACCAGCCCAGCCCAGCCTGCTCCACACTGACCCGCTCCACACTGACCCGCTCTACACCAGCTCGCTCCACACTGACCCGCTCCACACTGACCCGCTCCACACTGACCCGCTCCACACTGACCCGCTCCACACTGAACCGCTCCACACTGACCCAGCCCACTCCACACTGACCCGCTCCACACTGACCCAGCCCGCTCCACACTGACCCGCTCCACACTGACCCGCTCCACACTGACCCGCTCCACACCAGCCCAGCCCAGCCTGCTCCACACTGACCCGCTCCACACTGACCCGCTCTACACCAGCTCGCTCCACACTGACCCGCTCCACACCGGCCCAACCCGCTCCACACTGACCCGCTCCACACCAGCTCGCTCCACACTGACCCGCTCCACACTGACCCGCTCCACACTGACCCACTCCACACTGACCCGCTCCACACTGACCCGCTCCACACTGACCCGCTCCACACCAGCCCAGCCCAGCCCGCTCTACACTGACCCGCTCCACACTGACCCGCTCCACACCAGCCCAGCCCAGCCCGCTCTACACTGACCCGCTCCACACTGACCCGCTCCACACCAGCCCAGCCCAGCCCGCTCCACACTGACCCGCTCCACACTGACCCGCTCTACACCAGCTCGCTCCACACTGACCCGCTCCACACCGGCCCAACCCGCTCCACACTGACCCGCTCCACACCAGCTCGCTCCACACTGACCCGCTCCACACTGACTCGCTCCACACCGGCCCAGACAACTCCACACTGACCCGCTCCACACTGACCCGCTCCACACTGACCCGCTCCACACTGACCCGCTCCACACTGACCCGCTCCACACTGACCCAGCCCACTCCACACTGACCCGCTCCACACTGACCCGCTCCACACTGACCCGCTCCACACTGACCCAGCCCGCTCCACACTGACCCGCTCCACACTGACCCGCTCCACACTGACCCGCTCCACACTGACCCGCTCCACACTGACCCAGCTCCACACTGACCCGCTCCACACTGACCCGCTCCACACTGACCCAACCCGCTCCACACTGACCCGCTCCACACTGACCCACTCCACACTGACCCAGCCCGCTCCACACTGACCCGCTCCACACTGACCCGCTCCACACTGACCCGCTCCACACTGACCCAGCCCACTCCACACTGACCCGCTCCACACTGACCCGCTCCACACTGACCCGCTCCACACTGACCCGCTCCACACTGACCCACTCCACACTGACCCGCTCCACACTGACCCGCTCCACACTGACCCGCTCCACACTGACCCACTCCACACTGACCCAGCCCGCTCCACACTGACCCGCTCCACACTGACCCGCTCCACACTGACCCGCTCCACACTGACCCTCTCCACACTGACCCGCTCCACACTGACCCGCTCCACACTGACCCGCTCCACACTGACCCAACCCGCTCCACACTGACCCGCTCCACACTGACCCAGCCCGCTCCACACTGACCCGCTCCACACTGACCCGCTCCACACTGACCCGCTCCACACTGACCCAGCCCACTCCACACTGACCCGCTCCACACTGACCCGCTCCACACTGACCCGCTCCACACTGACCCGCACCACACTGACCCGCTCCACACTGACCCGCTCCACACTGACCCGCTCCACACTGACCCGCTCCACACTGACCCAGCCCAGCCCGCTCTACACTGACCCGCTCCACACTGACCCGCTCCACACTGACCCAGCCCAGCCCGCTCCACACTGACCCGCTCCACACTGACCCGCTCCACACTGACCCGCTCCACACTGACCCAGCCCGCTCCACACTGACCCGCTCCACACTGACCCGCTCCACACTGACCCGCTCCACACTGACCCAGCCCACTCCACACTGACCCGCTCCACACTGACCCGCTCCACACTGACCCGCTCCACACTGACCCGCTCCACACTGACCCGCACCACACTGACCCGCTCCACACTGACCCGCTCCACACTGACCCGCACCACACTGACCCGCTCCACACTGACCCGCTCCACACTGACCCGCTCCACACTGACCCGCTCCACACTGACCCAGCCCAGCCCGCTCTACACTGACCCGCTCTACACTGACCCGCTCCACACTGACCCGCTCCACACTGACCCAGCCCGCTCCACACTGACCCGCTCCACACTGACCCGCTCCACACTGACCCGCTCCACACTGACCCAGCCCGCTCCACACTGACCCGCTCCACACTGACCCGCTCCACACTGACCCGCTCCACACTGACCCAGCCCACTCCACACTGACCCGCTCCACACTGACCCGCTCCACACTGACCCGCTCCACACTGACCCAGCCCACTCCACACTGACCCGCTCCACACTGACCCGCTCCACACTGACCCGCTCCACACTGACCCGCTCCACACCAGCCCAGCCCAGCCCACTCCACACTGACCCGCTCCACACTGACCCGCTCCACACTGACCCACTCCACACTGACCCGCTCCACACTGACCCGCTCCACACTGACCCTCTCCACACTGACCCACTCCACACTGACCCGCTCCACACTGACCCGCTCCACACTGACCCGCTCCACACTGACCCAGCCCGCTCCACACTGACCCGCTCCACACTGACCCGCTCCACACTGACCCGCTCCACACTGACCCAGCCCGCTCCACACTGACCCAGCCCATGGCCAAAAAGCGCTGGGGGTGATCCAAGCCGGGGCAGCGTGGGATCTCTGCCCCACACTGGGGAGGACATCCCCCCTTCGGGAGCTGTCGGCCAATCCGATTGGCCAGCAGCTCTGTCAGACCCGGCAGCACCAACAGCGCATTAGTGAGTACGGCCGGGACTGCAAGAGGGACAAGATGGCAGCCCAATGGATCCCCGGAAACAGGTAAGTTTGGGTCTTGGGAAGGGTGGGTTTGGGCAGATCAGGGAGGGGGTTGGGTATTGGGGGCAATGGGTTTAAACTAGGAGGAGGGTAGGAAAAAGGGGGCTTCTATCTTAGTGGGGGCTGTCTCCCCCGATCTGCAAAGGGCAGCTCCCGAAGATAGAACCCCTCTTCCTTCCCGCCCTTTCCAGAATTCATTAAAAAAATCTGCTGCCCAACTCCCACTTGACTGCCCACGTCAAACGTTTTATGGCAGCGTAACATCAGGGTCAATTATCCATCTAAATATGGCAGCCCCCACCTCCACCCCTGTCTTACGGGGGTGAGCTCGGGTATGGTTGGGAGGCAGGTGGTGGGCCCTATGTTACATAGCACCTCCTCCCCCCCCACCACCAGCTCCCACCAAAAACACACCTGGCGGTGACACATTAAAAAGCAGCACGTTAACTGTTTCCCTCTCCGCAGCCTCCAACCAACCTGCTGAGCATTTCCAGCATTTAAAAAATTTTTATCTCGGAATTGCAGCATTTGCATTATTTTGCTCTTGTATAAGCCCCAGCAGTGTTGGCCAACTGGAATTATCAGCGTTTAGCAAGTTGCAAACCATATCGTAACATAGATCCATACTTGCTTCCCTTATAATTTGCTGTGTTAATTTCTTTTTTCCAAATCTACTCCTGATCATTTTTAAAACTCTCTGAGCTCTGTGTCAGTCTAAATCCTAGCAATAAAGGACATTTCCAGACTAATTTAGTATCTGCAAACTTTGAAAATTCTGACAAGTAATAGAGCTCCTCTTTTGTTCATCCTTGGGACGTGGGGGTCGCTGGCTGGGCCAGCATTTGTTGCCCATCCCTAATTGCCCTTGAGAAGGTGGTGGTGAGCTGTAGGTACACCCACAGTGCTGTTAGGGAGGGAGTTCCAGGATTTTGATCCAGTGACAGTGAAGGAACGGCCAATATATTTCCAAGTCAGGATGGTGAGTGGCTTGGAGGGGAACTTCCAGGTGGTGGTGTTCCCAAGTGTCCTTCTGGGTGGTAGTGGTCGTGGGTTTGGAAAGTGCTCTTGAAGGATCGATGATGAGTTGCTGCAGTGCACCTTGTGGATGGTACACACTGTGCAACAGAGGGAGTGAGTGTTTAAGTTGGTGGATGGGGTGCTGATCAAGTGGGCTGCTTTGTCCTGGGTGGCGCTGAGATTCTTGAGTGTTTTTGGAGCTGCACTTGTCCAGGCAACTCATGACTTGTGCCAGGTAGATGGTGGACAGGCTTTGTGGAGTCAGGAGGCGCGTTACTCAGTGCAGAATTCCCAGCCTCTGACCTGCTCTTGCAGCCACTGTATTATATATGACTTGTCCAATTAAGTTTCTGTAACATATTTTTCTAAAGTTTGAATCTTATTTATGGTCCTTCAATTCTATTGATAATATTTGCATTGTCACTCTTCAGGTACTTAAGATGATGGTAGCCACACAACTTGCATTGTCTGGTCAACCCATGACATGTTAGTCTGAGATGACTGTTCACCCAGAGTGAAAGGGGACCCCTATTTTGAACAAAACACAAAACTTTGGCACAAGTTCTTGGCAGGAAAATCCTTCCAAGCTTCTCCCAGTCCGCGAGTGTTACCTTGGCAAAATTGCGGTGGAGATAAAGGGGACTACAGCAGCTCATAGAACCATACAGCACAGAAGGAGGCCATTCAGCCCATCATGTCTGCTTGAAGGAGCTATTCAATTAGTCCCGCTCCTCTGTTCTTTCCCCAAAGTCCTGCATTTTTTTTCCCTTTTCAAGTATTTATCCAATTCCCTTTTGAAAGTTATTATTGAACCTGCTAACCCTGGTCTTTCAGGCAGCACGTTCCACATCACAACAACTCGCTGCGTAAAAAAATATGTCTCCTCATCTCCCCCCTCTGCTTCTTTTGCCAATTACCTTAAACCTGTATCCTCTGGTTACCGACCCATCGTTCCAGTTGGAAACAGTTTCTCTCAATTTACTCTATCCAATTTTTTGAACACCTCAATTAAATCACCTTTCCCCCCCGGCGTTTTGAGCCTGGAACTCATTGCTCGTCAGAATTTTGAAAGCGTGGAGTTGGAGACAAGACTTATCTTAACGGTCACGGAACTCATTGACTTCTTCTTAATAAAACTCTGCATGTGTCACATCGCAAAGAGATTCAGATGTACAGTTTTGAGTTGAGATGGCTTGTACCTCCACAGCAATGCTATAATCCACCATTGAAACACTAGTGTTTCTGTGCCAGCAAACGTGCATTGTGGTATTGCCACGATGAGGTGATTGTCTCTCAAGAGAGGTCCTTGAGGCACTTAGATCATCTTCAGACTCGTGCTCTACAGACGTCTCATCGGGCGATTCTAAAGAATTGATCGAAAAGTCCTTTAAACATTTACAATAATCCACCGACCTGGCAACTGTAGAGCTAAACCAACGAGTGGCATTAACATCAGGGAGAAAAAGTGGTGAAAGAACCTTTTGACCCGCACATTGTCGCAAAACACATAAAATTCAGGCAGTAGGTACAGTCACCAGGTTTGGTCAGGTACAGTTTAAGCAATATTATTCTGGAATAGCAGATTCTAGTATTGGTTTGAATTGCACTTGACTTTCAGGCTGAAAGTTGAAACAAATTGAAAGGCTTCAAAGCAGGAGAATGATTCTTTATTGAAAAAAAAAGAAATTCGGAGTATTAAAGGCCGGGATTTTCTAACCCCACCCCCCAACCATCCCCCCACCTCCAACCCCACCCCCACCACCTGCCGCGGCAGATTTGGCAAACCAGCCAAATCTCCGTTGACTTTGGTGGGATGGAAGATCCCGCCCAAGAAATTATTTTCTCTGGTTGGGGGGTGGGGGGGAGTCCAGAACAAGGGGGCATACCTTTAAAACTAGAGCCAGGGCCCTTCAGGGGTGATGTCAGGAAGCACTTCCTCCCACAAAGGGGATTGGAAATCTGGAACTTTTTCCCACGCGAAGCTATTGAGGCTCAGCGTCAATTAAACATTTCAGAAGTGAGATTGGTAGATTTTTATCAGGTGAGGTTATTTGGGGGTATGATGCTGGAGTTAAGATACAGATCAGCCATGATCTAATTAAATGGTGGAGTAGGCTTGAGAAGCTGAATGGCTTCCTCCTGTTCCTTTGTTTCTAACACTAGAAATGGTGAAATCAATGTTTTCTAGTGTGGCAGAGGGTACAAGGGCCATATTGTTCCCAAACTTGTGAGAGACCTAATAAAACAAAAGAGGAAGCCAATACTGGCACTAGAATCCAGAGATCAGAATTCAGAGGCTGAATGAGCTCCTTCTGTGCCATAATGACTCTATGACTTGATAATAAACCTGCAGGCCTATGGGGATAGAGCGAGGGAATGGGGCTGACATGGACACGATGGACTGAATGACCTCCTTCTGTGCCGTAATGACGCGAGACAACCTTGGAGGCACAGGACGAAGGATAAATCTCAGATACAGTGCAGTAAATCAGTAAGAAACTGGGATTTGGCACCGTAACAAATGCAAAGTTTTCTTAGATTGCTGTGCTTTGGGAGTGTGCCTTTAAGTTAGGGTAAAATGAAGGGGGTCAGGTGACCTGTTCTGAAGTCTGCTTAACAACAGGCCTGGACGAAGTGGATGTTAAAGATTGAAGGGGTTGTTTTGCTGGGAAAAGATTGTAAGATGTTCATACTGGAGACAATGGTAGGAGCACCTGTGCTTACAGTGGTTAGACTGGGTAACCCTCAAAGTCCCAGGAAGAAGTTGAGAATGTCAGGTTGTAAAAAGTTATGCTTTAATTTGTCCATTTACTTCCAAGATTAACGAGAATTTGTGGGTTTCTCAGTTGTGTTAAACGTAAAAGGGGAAAGTTCAGTTCTGTAGTTTAAAGTATAAACTGCTTACAAAAATAGTGTTTAGTCAATAGTGCTATTAATTTTCTTATTACAGTAAAAATCTTAAAACGTTAAATCTTGTTGTATCATCCTTTCAGATGGTAACTGGAAGTTCTTTTTAAAAGTTATTGGTCTCTACGGGGACTGTAATAGCACACTCAGGCCTAATTGCATAAGTCTAGATTTGGGATCATTTTCTCAAGTATTTGTTATTCTACTAGGAAGCCAGTCAACAGCTTTGTTTTTATAGATTCAAAACCAATTCATTTTAATGGGTGAAGGATAAAAGGAGTTCCTAAAAATTTTAAAGGGATATCGTTTTTACAGAGAGGCAATAGGCAAAATTTTACAATGAATAGCCCCAAAATTGCACAATTCTATCGCATCCTGAGATTGTTATATTGCACTGTGTGCTCTCAGATGCTGGATCCATCATATTGGTTTGCCTGACTTTTCAAAACTCACCATGAGGTGCCAAAATCACAAATTAGATAATGGGGGTTATTACTTTATTTTAGGTCTAGTGAGAACCCTGAGCTAGTGAACACTGTAACTCAAAGGAAAAACACTAGCCAAGCCTGAGAAACTGTTTCAGCGTCGAGTTCACTTACTGGGGGGTCCATCACTAGGGCTGGGCGTCATCAGTTCACTCGTTGACCCATTGCATTGTTGCGCGAGATCAACAGCCATCTGCAAATCCTCTATCCACTTGTCCATCTCTACTTGGGCACTGATGGAAAAAAAAAACACGAGGTTTTATTCAGATTGGGTGCAAACTACAACTCTGGTCTTCATGAACTTACTCAGTTAGTGATAAAGCATTTCTTCCTGGTATAAGAAAGTTTTGCAATTGCTGTCCACTTAACACTTTACTTCCCAAGTCAGGATTTTGGAACATTGCTACTTCAGCACACCTGTCCATTACTTTGAACCCGTAAGAAACTGCAAGTTGTGTCCACTTAGCGTTATAACTTGCCAATGCGTTAACTGAAAAGGTTGGCTATGCTCACCAATGAAAAATGGCCAAAAACAGATTGAAGAGGATTTTTTGGTGCCTGTGTAACCCTACATGAGTTACTACTTTGAGGGCAGCAGGGGGTAAGGTAAGGAAATTGGAGGGTGGGTGTGGAGGGATAGTGGAACGGCAAGATTGTTTTTTATTACTAACTGTTGTACAACTGGAAAAGCTTATAATGAGATTCGGCTCTTTGAGCCTGCTCCACTATTCGATAAGGCCATGGCTGATCTGATTGTGGCTTCACTCCACATTCCCGCCTACCCCCGATAAACTTTTGACTCCCTTGTTAATTAAGAACCTATCTACCTCTGCCTTAAAAATATTCACTGACCCTGCCTCCACCGCTCTCTGGGGAAGAGAGTTCCGAAGACTCTCAACCCCCCTGAGAAAAATAAAATTCTCCTCATCGCTGTCTTAAATGGGAGACCCCTTATTTTTAAACTGTGTTTCCTAGTTCTAGTCTCTCCCACAAGGCTGAACATCCTTTCAACATCCAACTCTGTCAATTCCCCTCAGGATTTTATACGTTTAAATAAAATCACCTCTCATTCTTCTAAACTCCAATGGACGTAGGCCCAGCCTGTCCAACCTTTCCCCATCATCCCACATATCAGCCGTTTAAGAAGGCAGCTCACCGCCACCTTCTCAAGGGCAGCTAGGGATGGAAAATAAATGCTGGCCCAGCCAGTGAAGCCCACATCCCGTGAATGAATATTTAAAAAATTTTGCCAACCTGAAAATTACCCATTTATGCCTACTGTTTCCTGCTAGCTAACTAATCCTCTATCCATGAAATATTTTACCCCCTACACCATGAGTTCTTACTTTGCGTAGTAACCTTTGATGTGGCACCTGGTCAAATGCCTTCCGGAAATCTAAATACAGCACATTCACATTACCTTATCCACATTGCTTGTTACTTCCTCAAAGAATTTCCTTTTCACAAAACCATGTTGACTCTGCCTGATCACATTGAGATTTTCTAAGTGCCCCGCTATAACCTCCTTAATAATAGATTCCAGCATTTTCCCTATGACAGATGTTAGGCTAATTGGCCGGTACTTTCCTGCTTTCGGTCCCCCTCCTTTCTTGAACACAGGAGTCACATTCACTATTTTCCAATCTGATGGGGCCTTTCCAGAATCTAGGGAATTTTGGAAAAATATGCATCTACTATATCAGCAGCTCCTTCTTTTAAGAACCTAAGATGAAGTCCATCAGGACCTGGGGGCTTGTCAGCTTCTAACTCTAATAATTTTCTCAGAACCCTTTCCCCAGTGATTGCAATTGTCTTACATTCCTCCCTCCCTTTCACCTCCCGATTCATAATTATTTCTGGGATGTTATTTGTATCCACTACAGTGAAGAGAGACGCAAAATATCTGTTTAATTCATCCGCCATTTCCTTATTTTCCATTATTAATTCACTCTCTAGAGGACCAACACTCACTATCTTTGTCCTTTTGATGAGCACCTGAGATGCCAAGTGGAGATTGTTAATCGTCTCAATTGAGGTTAAGTATAAACAGGTGATTGATTGTTTGGTTACTTGAGAACATGTAAAGAGACACCTAATGACACAGGAGTGGAGTGGAGTGAGGAGATATATACTTGTAACGTTTCACTCTGTGAATAAATCTATTCCATGTAGAGACTGGCTCTAGTTTCTTCCTTCACCAACTGGCTATCAAGAATTTAACAGAGATATGAGGTGCCTTTCACATCAGATCTTAGTGGGCAGGTTGATGTGGTGTGCTCCCTGGTCTGGGAATTGTGGTGACAATTGTGCTCAGGTTTTTAATAATTTACTTAATTAATTATTAAACAGACTTCTTGCATAAGACTGGCAAACTGATGTGTAGATTTAACAGAATGCTATCTGGACTCCAAATGTTAAATTACGAGTTGAGGTTGCGCAAACCAGGGTTGCATTCCCTGGAATTCAAAAGGTTAAGGGGTGATTTGATTAAGGTTTTCAGAATATTGAGGGGGACAGATAGGGTAGTAGATAGAGAGAAATTATTTTCACAGGCTCGGGAGTCCAGCTCTAGGGGGAATAGTCTAAAAATTAGAGCCAGACCTTTCTGGAGTGAAATTGGGAAACACTCATGTAAAAGTCGGGCAGAAGTTTGGAACTCTCTTCAGCAAATGGTAACTGATGCTAGATCAATTGTTAAATTTTAATCTGAGATTGATAGATTTTTGTTATCCAAAGATATTAATGAGTATGGGAAAAGGTGAGGTCCTGGAGTTAGGTCACAGATCAACCATGATCTCATTGAATGATAGAACAAACCCAAGGGGCTGAATGGTTTGCACCAGTTTCTGTGTTGCTATGATACTGTATCCTCTTCAGAGCATTTCTCTGCCGAGTGATTAATGCTCCATTTGCAACAGCTTCAAATGCTCACTGCATCCATTTATTCTGCCTTGTGCATAAAGTTGTTCATTATCCATTCGGCCACACGAAGAGGATTGGAAAGGGGTCACCTTAAGATGACAGCTCATTAGCTCCGGGAAGTGCAAATCACAGCTGCAACAGCCAAAAAGATTTCAATCTTTCCAGCCTGATCATGCATACTCGCTACGAAAGGCAAGCCCATCGTCTAAGAAGTAACAACGCTCAGATAACAATCAAGCTATGCGTCTGATCGCCAGCCAGTGACGACACCTGTACTTGCTGCATCAATTGGAATCACACTAAACAAATGGCATCACTAAACTTAACGCACAGTGTTTGGTGTTAATCGCAGGCCCAACAGCTGCCAGTTTACCTGATTCTAAATGCAGGACTACAAGTGCTTTGAAGCACGAGAGCAAATTCTGTCATGTGACATGGCGTACTGTAAAACCACGATGGGCTGAATGGCCCCCTTCTGTGCTATCATCGGTCTATGATTCCATGGTTCTACCCGGTTTGTGAGCAAATGGTTTGGCTCGGCCAAATGGCCTTTTTGTGTTGTGCGCCTCTTCGTTCATTCAAATACACAAGCTATGTTTGTACAGGTCAATTACTCAGCAACCATGTTTGAACACCCGCTCGATTTCACTAAGGCAACGAGCCCGAGGAATTATAACTTGAATGAAGCTGATCCCCTACCTCGCAGCCACAATGATGGACTGACGTTGTCCATTGAGGGTGAAACAGTGAGGGAGTGACCACTCGTCTTCACTTTCCTCAATCTAAAGAGGGAAAGATCAAAAAAACGTCAAACACGCGGACGCCTTGTGCCAAGCGAGTGGCATCGGAATTGAAAGAGTTAAAAAGAGAAGGAAGGAGAGCAGGAAATCTGAAATCAAAACAAAAAAAAAAAATGAAGGGAATGAGCAGCTGGTTGGGCAGCAGATTGATGAAGGATCCCACTGGATTTATTAGTCTGTCTTTAGTTACCAGCTGGAGGCCAGCTGGGACACTTCTGGTTTGGTGGTGAGCAACGGCGTTCATGTTAGTTTATCCTCCGAACTTTATGGTGAGGCTCCCAAACTTTTCTTCCATGTCTTGCGGTAGGACTGCCCCTCAGGTCAAGTGACAGGGCTGAATCCACCTGAGGGGAGGGCTGGAACTGCGGCGCCATCGATAATCACTAATAAATCCAGTAGGGAATTCAGGAGGGTCTTATTCACCCAGAGGGCGGTGAGAATGTGGGAATCGCTACCACAGAGAATGGCTGAGGTGAATGGCTTTGATGCGTTTATGAAAAAGTTGGATAAACACACGAGGGGGAAAGGAATAAAGAAATACGCTGATATGGTGAGGTGAAGAAGAAGGGGTGGGAGCAGATTCGTGTGGAGCATAAACGTCAGCATGGACCAGATGGGCTAAATGGCCTGTTTCTGTGCTGTACAGTACTATGTAACTCTGTAGGAATGTAAATGATCTTCCAAGTCAACATTCTAGCAATATATCCAGAGATAAATCTCTTCACTTCCTACCTCCTGTACATGGGGAGAATATAATTATGGATCAGTGAAGTTGGAATGTATATTATTCCTCCTGCTAAGAAATTAACTGAGGGTTGCAGAAAAGATGGACCCTGGTATGGTGCCTAGAACTGGACAGAGTACTCCAGGTGTGGCCTAACCAGGGATTTGTACAGTGGTAGCATAACTTCTAATCCCACTCAGGGACAGGAATCCCCGCTGGGATCATGCTGTGCACAGATAATGACCTTTGGCCTAGGAAATGATTGAGCTGTGCTGGTGTCCAGAGAGGGAGGGGAGTGGGGGGGGGGGGGGGGGTAGAATATTGGTCATATCAAAAAAACCCACCGTGAAGAGTAAAATCCAACACAAGCGGTGTGTTATCAAAGCTTCAGAAGAAGTGGTAATTAAATGGAGAGGGAGGGAAGGTAGGAGATTCACACTCAAGGCAGGAGGTTCAATTACCTCCGACAATACATCTCTCATTCAACAACAACTTGTTTATTTATATAGCACCTTTAACATAATAAAACATCCCAAGGCTCTTCACAGGAGCATTATGGAACAAAATTTGACATTGAGCCACATAAGGAAATATTAGGACGTGTTATCAAAAGGTTGGCCAAAGAGGTAGGATTTAAGCAGCATCTTAGAGGAGAGGTGGAGAGGTTTAGGGAGGGGATGCCCGAGCTTAGAATCCAGATAGCCACCGAAGGTGGGGGCGATGAAAATCAGAGGATGTACAATTTCTTAGACACAGCTATGTCAGCATATGAGGTGACCTTTAAAGTTTGGGAAAAATCCCTCCACAAACAGAGGTTGACTGATACGCAGAGTATAAAAGTGAAACATTGGCGTGGGGTGTGGGTGGTTATCATTTTGAAAAGTCATTTGCATCCGAAGCAAAGAGTGGTCGTAAACTCCCACGCAGCACAGCCTGCGTCGCCCGCTTGATCCCTCACGCCCAGTTATAAAGTACCAGTGGGTAAAACATGTATTTGTGAGGAGAGAATTTGAGGCTGACTACTAATGCGCGTATAGCAGATCGTGGTTGCAAAGGGGAGGTCGACTTATATGCCAAGTATATGCAAAAACATGATGGGTGGGGCGGAAAAATGGGGTCGTCTTATACACTGGATCGACTTATATGCTGCGATTTATGGTAAAGGAATATACCACAGGATGGAGTTGGAAGTAGGATGACAGCCAGAATCAACTTCAATTTATATTAAACTCAATACTTACAGTCATACCATACAAAGGAATCTGCCCATGAACTTTGAATTGATTGGATGCAGTCAATCCTCTACTTGTGTACAAGAGAATGTCATTGAACTGTAACATTGGGGTGAGGCAAGGGGGAAGAAAAGAACATTTTCTTATTGGACAGTTCCCATGCCTGTGGACTGTAAAGTAAGTACTTCAATTGAAAATTAAACTCTGCTGAATATGTTCATATGAAACACATATAAAAAGCATCTGGTAGCACAGAACTTGAGTATTGCTGAAAAAAGAGACATGTCTCTGATTGGTAGAGGCCACTTGCCAACCAATCAGCATTCTCTTCACATGCAGTATAAATTGTGGTTTTCCTCTTATATTGGTATTCTTGCCAAGTGTCCTGATGAGTGCAAGACAAAAAGCTTCAACATGTCTCTTTTCAGCAATAAAAAGCCTCCTTGCATTTATGTAGTGTCGGCTGTGCCACCGAGTCACAATGTTCTGGGTTCAAGTCCCACTTCAGGGCTTAAGCTCAAAAATCAAGGCTGACACTCCAGTGCAGTACTGAGGTTGCACTGTGAGGACCCTGTCTTTACGGACACTGGTTCAAAACGCACCGCAGAGGCTGGTGGGATTTAAATTCAATTAATAAATCTGGAATATAAAGCTAGTCTCAGTAATGGTGACCATGAAACTATCATCGATTGTTGTAAACACCCATCTGGTTCACTAATGTCCTTTAGGGAAGGAAATCTGCCATCCTTACCTGGTCTGGCCTACATATGACCCCAGACCCACAGCGATGTGGGTGGCTCCTAACCAACCTCTGAAATGGCTGAGCAAGCACTCAGTTCCAGGGCAATTAGAGATGGGCAACAACTACTGGCCTTGCCAGTGATGCCCACATCCCAGGAATGAATAAATTTAAATTCTGCCGTGTGGCATGTTGTACTACACTATTTCAAAGAGGAGTAGGGGGCTCCCCCTTGGTGTCCTGGCCAATATCTATCCCTTAATCGACATTATAAAAATCTGCTGTTTGTGAGAGCTTGCTGTGTGCAAATTGGTTGCCGTGTTTCCTACAATACAACAGTAGCTACACTTCAAATAAATACTTAATTGTCAGCAGTGAGGTGCTCTGAGACGTCCGGTCATTGTGAAAAGTGCTGTATAAATGTAAGTCTTTCGTTTTATTCTTTCACAAACTCAGGATGTCCTCAGATGACTGCAGAGCCAAAGAATTAATTCTGAAGTGTAACCAATGTTGCAATGGAGGAAACGAGGCAGCCAATTTGTGCACAGCAAGCTCCCACAAACAGCAATGTGATAATGACCAGGTAATCTGTTTTTAGTGGTGGTTGGTTGAGGGATAAATATTAACCAGAACCCCCGGAGAGAGCTCTCCTGGCTCTTCTGCGACATTGTGGCTGTGGGATCTTTTACATCCACCTGAGAGGGCAAGCTGGGCCTTGGTTTAGCATCTCATCCGAAAGATGGCACCTCTGACATTTCTTCATTTACTCATTTGTGCTGTTTAAGAATGGTGAAGAATCAAAGAAAACTGGATGTCTAGACTTCCATTTAATGGTGTCCAACAGATAACTCATTCACAATTAATTTTGGTTTACTTACCAGGAAGAACATTCGTTGTTGCAGTCCCTTGGCAGACAGCTTGCTGAGGCATCCTTGCCTAATGAACTCCTTTATCAAACACAGACAGAATAAACATCACCAAATAAATTATATACAAAAACCAAACACCTATGCATGGAAAAATGCGGAATTGGCTCCTAACCTTGTCTATCCTTGCCTCCCTCCTGTTTCTCATCTACATGCTACCCCTCGGTGACATCATCTAAAAGCACGTCAGTTTACATTGACAACACCCAGCTCTGCCTCATCACTGTAGTATTCAATTGTTCTGTGTTTGATTATGCAAGTCTGGTAACTGATCTATGCTCACTGTGCTCGATTGGTTAAACCTGGGCGTGGACTCAGAGCTAAGTAAACAGACACCACAGAAGCTCCTAGAAGCTGAGCTGTAATATGAGTGCAAACATTTTGTGATTGCGGAGATATTTTAAAACTCCTGTAAAAAAAATCTGTTGCACACTTAGAAATTAGTGTCATCTCTGCATTGCTCTGAGATATATAATATACACAACAACTACCAGCTCTCTCGCCTCCTCCACTGTCTGATTTGTCACACTGTTTGCTACAACCAGAACTTTCATTTATATAGCACGTTTAACATACACTTATTTAGCACCTTTAACGTGTACATATCTGCTCCAGCTCTGTAACATCTCCTGTCTTTCACCTGCTGCTGCTGTAACCTGAAAACACTGCCTTTGTTACTTCTCGACTTTACTGTCCCATTGCTTTCCCCAACGACCTCTAAACTTCCACCCTACGCTTCCCAAGCCCTCCCAACCTTTGAGGCGCTGTACTATGATAAAGATGTTGTTTGATCTGTTGGTGACTATCTTGTATTTATGACCTCTTGCTTTGGACTCATTGACAAGTGGAAACATCTTCTCCACGTCTAACCCTACCAAACCCCTTTACGATGTTAGAGCCCTTCGTCAGGTCACCCCCTCAGCCTTCCCGCTTCCTGTGTGTGGAGACTCAGGCCTGTTCAATCTCTCCTGATTGTTGCATCCTCAGCGTTCTGCTGACGTCCTGGTCAACCTTTTCCGCAGAGTGTTGAAGGACAAACCAGTGGAGAGTGGTGTTGAAATGTCAAAGCTGAACACGTTTCTTTGAAAGGTGTGATCGATGTGGTTCTACAACTAACCCCCACACTGCTGTGCCATCAATCATCAAATTCCTATAGACAGTCAGGGTCGGGAGCAGAGTCAGGACTTACACCAGATGCCGCTCAATCTAATTGAAACTAATCAGGAGAAGCAGAATGAAAGGTGATGGAATTTTCTCCTTCTGTCAGGGAGTGTTCTGACTGAATAAAAGACATTCCCTTCTTCATGCTGTTGTGCCAATAAGTTATATATCGGGTCATTTTACAAGACACTCAGCAGCATTGCAGGAAAGGGAAGACAACAACAACTTTCATTTACATAGCCCCTTTAAAACATGATGAAAAATGTCCAAAGACACTTTGCAGGAGCGTAGATCAGAGAGAATTTGACACCAGCCACAACAGGGGCTGGATTTTACACTCCTCCACTGGTGGGTTTGAAGGCGGGAGCGGGGACATGTATAATCCAGTGGGTGGATTTCCCACTGCCTATCAGCCCATCCCCCCAACCCCCCGTGCCTGTCTGAAGTTTTACAGGGGGCAGGGGAGGTGCTGGGCAGCCTGCCCGCTCTTGGGCCCATTGAGAGCTTTAAGTGTCCAATTAATGGCCATTTAAGGGCCCTGTCCTGCTCCTGCTGCATTTTACCTGTGGTGGGGTGAGGGGTGAGGGGTTGGGTGGGGAGGCCGGGGAGGCCCATCCATGTGAGAAACCTGCAGCTTTGACTGAAGCACAAGCTGTGTCAGGCAATGAAGGGGTGGGGGGGTCTCCTCTGTGGTCCTCCTAGGCCCATTGGAGGCCCAAGGTCATTCCTCCCCTTAACCCTGCTCACCCTTGACCTGGTTTCTCACCCCACTTACCTACCCCACCTCGTCCCCATTCACCCGCCTCATCTCAGCCCCCGAACCAAACATATCTTCCTCTCCCCTCACCTTTCAGCTTCTGAAGGGACCGTTCCCTTTGCAACACCCTGGCCCACTCTTGAATTGCTCCCCCCCGCAAGGCCAACTCACTTTCCAATGGCACATTTCCATGCAAGCGCAGGGGATGCAACACCTACCCTTTCAGCTCCTCTTCCCTCACTGTCCAAGAGCTTAAACACTCCTTCGAGGTGGAACAGTAATTTACATGTACGGCCTTCAATCTAATCTACTGTATTCGCTGCTCACCATGCGGTCTACTCTATGCTGGGGAGACTAAACACAGATTGGAACACCACAGGCCAATTACATCCATCAAGATAATAATTAATACCAAAAAACTCAGGGATAATTAACAACAATATAATCATTTACGCCGAATATGCTCTTGTGTCATGATCCAAAATTCAACTCCTTAAACAGGAGATGGTAGTGTAGTGGTGATGTCATTGAGCTGGTAACCCAGAGGCCCAGGTTAATGCTCTGGGGACATGGGTTCAAACCCCACCACAGCAGCTGATGGAAGTTAAATTCAATTAATAAACCTGGAATTGAAAGCTAGTCTCAGTAATGGTGACCATGAAACTATCATCAATTGTTGTAAAAACCCATCTGGTTGACTACTACCCTTTGGGGAAGGAGGCCTTGCCAGTGATGCCTTCATCCCATGATGGGATAAAGGAAAAAAATGTTTATTTTTATTTTTCACATCAGTACCCGTTGGTCTGTTTAGTCTTTGATATAAGTTTAACATAAGGGTAACAAAAACATATTCCTATCGAAACTAAAGATCCCAAAATTCCTTTCCCTGTTCCCAATTTTTCCTCCTAGGAACAGGAGGCCACTCAGCCCATCGAGCCTGTTCCGCTGCAATTCAAATAGATCATGGCTGATCCGTATCTTAACTCCATCCACCCATCTTGGTTCCGTAACCCTTAATCCCCTTACCCAACAAAAATCGATCAATCTCAGTTTTGAAATTTTCAATTGGCCCCCAACCTCAACAGCGTTTTGGTGGGGGGGGGGGTGGGGGGAGAGAGAGTTCCAGATTTCCACACCCCTTTGTGTGAAGAAGTGCTTCCTGACATCACCCCTGAATGGCCCGGCTCCAATTGTAAGATTCTGCCCCCTTGTTCTGGACTCCCCCCACCAGAGGAATTAGTTTCTCTCTATCGACCCTATCAAATCCTTTAATCATCTGAAACACCTCAAACAGATCAACCCTTAATTTTCTAGACTCTAGGGAATACGAGCCTAGTCTGAGTAAACCTGTCCTCATAATTTAACCCTTTGTCATATTGACTACTGAAATTTAGTCCCAGGGCTGATTTAGGATTTTTTTTCTGTCACTAAAGCCATATGGCAACACAAGGCTAAACTGTGTGGTTCTGACCCGCTGATGTTCAATGATTAAGCATGCAGATAAAGAACTGTCATTCGGATAAAGAGTTGCAGGGCAGCAGTGTGCCGATAGCTCAGGGCGGACTAATGGCTTAATCTAACGGGGAGAGGAGCCTGACAGTTGGTGCAATGATATTTTAGATAATACATTCCAAAAAATAAAAAAAATCAATTCAATAAAACACGACGTACCCTTCCAGGAATGACCAGGTTGTCGATCCCGATCAAGTCCCTCTTCAGCTCAACGAGCTTCTGAAAGTTCTCCATTTTGATCATAGTGCCATGCAACTGGGCTGCCATTTCTGCCACCTCTGCCAACGCGGCTAGATGGGGAAAGAAAGAGAAAGACTGGCATTTCTGTAGCACCATCCACAACCTCAGGAAGCCCCAAAGTGCTTTACCCTCAACGAAGTGCTTTTAAAGTGTAGTCAGTCACCGTTGTAAAGCAGGAAACGCTGCCGGTAACTTCTGCACAGCAAGATCCCACAGGCAGCGATATGATAATGAACAGATAATCTGTTTTTGTGATGTTGATTGAGGGATAGATATTTGCCTGGACACTGGGGGCGGGTTGGAATTCCCACACCCTGCTCTTCTTCAAAATAGTGTATGAGGGGATTTTTCACATGTACTTGAGGGAGCACAAGGGGCCTTGGTTTCATGTCTCATTTGACTTTAACATGAAGAAGGGTTTTCAGAATTCTGAGGTTTAAAAAAAGGCAGGGTTTTTATTCTTTTTACTTAAAGGGTCAAAATTTCTAGCCATATCCATGAGGAAAAGATTAATATTTTTTAAATTCATTATATTCTACAAATTTTTAAAAATTCATATATTCTACAAAAATCCGTACCTTATTCCTTAACCATTGGCACGCTTGGTAAGCAATACTCAGTTTTGTATGAACGCGCGTGTACATGTGTGTGCATGTGTGTGTGTGTTTGTGTGCATGTGTGCACGTGTGTTTGTCTATGTGTGTGTGTGCGCGTGTGTGTGTAGGTGCGCATGTGTGTGTGTTTGTGTGCATGTGTGTGTGTGTTTGTGTGCACGTGTGTTTGTCTATGTGTGTGTGTGCGCGTGTGTGTGTGTAGGTGCGCATGTGTGTGTGTTTGTGTGCATGTGTGCACGTGTGTTTGTCTGTGTGTGTGTGTGTGCGCATGTGTGTGTAGGTGCGCATGTGTGTGTGTTTGTCTGTGTGTGTGTGTGTGTGCGGGTGTGTGCGGGTGTGCACGTGTGTCTGTGTGCATATTGCACGTGTGTGTGTGTATGTTTGCCTGCCACCTTGTGACAGTGAATAAGGGCTGTACCTCATGCCCAGCACCAAGAGTCAGCAGGAATACTGCATTAGGAATGTGTCTTGCTTCACTCAGGTTGGGAGGTTTTTCACTGTTTATACGTAGTTAAAGATTCCTTTCTCTTACCATACGAATATAACTAAAGATCTCATTTTGACTCTTAACAATTAAGTATTACCCTTCATTTTCCAACAACAACTTACATTTATATAGCACCTTTAACATAGTCCTGGGGGGGAGGGGTAGGCTTCACAGGAGTGATTACAAAGCAAAATTTGATCTTGAGACACATAAGGAAATCTTAGGACAGGCTTGGTCAAAGAGGTAGGTTTTAAGGAGTGACTTAGAGGGAGAATGGGACATAGAGAGTTGGAGAGGTTTAGGGAGGGAGTTCCAGAGCTTACGATCCAGGCAGCTGAAGTCACGGCCGCCAATGGCGGGGGAATAAAAGAGGATGTCCAAGAGGCCACAACTGGGGGAATGCAGATATCTCGGAGGGTTGTGGGGCTAGGCTATGGAGGGATTTGTAAGTAAGGATGAGAATTTTAAAATTGAGGCATTGCTGGTCTGGGAGCCAGATCACAAGCACAGGCGAGATTGACAGCAGAGATTTAGATGAAGTCAAGTTTATGAAATGGAGGGTAGGAGACGGGAACCCAACCAGGAGTTCACTGAACTATCGCAATCCTTTCAAACAGAAACTAGTTGATATATTATTGGCTTCTATTCCATCCTGCTGCTATACTATGTGGAGTTTTCAATGTACTTTCAAATGATACGTTCAAGAGAACAACTTGTCTGAGTTTGAGTGGGAAATGCCTCAGATTTGGCAGCTCAAGTCCTTTAGTTATAGACTCTTCTGTGCATCAAAAATCAATAAATTAAACTAAAATCAATAAATCAGAGGGGGTGACAGCCCAGGGTGAGGCACCAGCTAGTGATTTGTTAGTTACGTGTGTTAGCATCTAATAGGGTAATAGGTTCCGTTGATGGATGTTGAATAACTAGTAGCTTAAGGTAATAAGGTTAACAGGCGGTGTATATTGATTTGGTAATCATACTCAAATGTGTATAAAGAAGAGTCGCTCAGCACTGGGGGTGAGATTGTGTTGGAATGGAGAAGTAAGATCTGTGGCTAACAATGAACCATCTCTACCAAAGCATCTGTGACTTATTCAAAAGCAAGTTATGGGCCTTTCTCTAATGGCATGTCAGTTAGTTACATGTCAGTTACACGTCTACTTTAGCATTGTGCCTTTCTCCCAAAACCACAATATGAGTCAACACAATTCTGTCCTTTCACTCTGGATTGAGTGCCATCATCGACTGCTTCACTGTTTAACCCTGCAGAGCTCAGTGGCTGATTCACACACCAGCAGAATCCATGAGGCAGTGCAAAAGATCAGGGGATTTTAAACATCGAGGAGTTATGGCCAAAGCCACTTACAATCCTGTTTTCCGCTGCTTCAAGATTCAATTGGCAGATTCAAGACATAACTCCAGAATGACACTGTGAGGTTCAGCCGGTTGCGCTTGTTGTAAATTTTAAATATCTTCGAGCAACGCAGAGATGACACCAGTTTCTCAGTCTACAACAAGTAGTTTTAAAATATCTCTGCAATCATAAAATGTCTGCACTCACGCTCACAGCTCAGCTTCTAGTAGCTTCTGAAGTGTCTGTTTGCTTTGCTCTGAGTCCACACCCAGGCCTGAATTTTTCAGGGGGCGGGCCCGACACGCCAGTGCATAAAATGATGCACGATGACGTTGGGCGTGCGTCTCGAAATCATCGCGCTGTCTCGCAATGTTTCGTTCGGCGAGTGCACGCCAGAGTCGGCTGCGCTCCTGCCGAAAGCTGATAGGCCCATTAAGGCCATTAATGAATTAATTAGTGTCATTGTTAGCACTGCCCATCCAACCCAATGGTCGGTGGGCAGGCAAAAAATGGCCAAGCGACCTTCATGTTTTTTAGGAAACCTCATCCACGAGCGGGATGAGGTTTCCTAAAGCTTTTATGAATCAAACAAAAAAGTTTTGTGAAATATAAAAACATGTCCCATCTCATGTGACACAGTCACGTGAGGGACATGTTTAAATACATTTTTTTTTCCATTTATTTAATTATTTCAATAGTGATTTAATCTCCGAGGCAGCTCCGTGCCTCAGGGAGATTGAAACGCTCATTCATACGCATACGTGAAAGGGCACTGGCCCCGACTCTCCCTCCTCCCCCCCCGCCCGCACAGGTAGCGCTGAGTGCTACGGCTCACCCCTTACGCTGAGCGGGCCTTAATTGGCCTGCCCGCTTAAAGTGACTGCTCCGCCCGCTCCCACCGAGCCCGCCCACTGACTGAAAAATTCAGGCCCCAGGCTTAACCAATCAAGCACAGAGAGCAATCAGACTCACAGAATCAAATACGGAATAACTGAACAATTGAACGCCACAGCGCTGGTTCCAGAAGACTCTTTATACTGTGCTCGCTCTCTCAGATGCGTAAGTTCTTGCTGGTACGTTATAAAAGTTTTTAACATATCAAATGTATTTAATTTTGCCATGAAGCTGCCTAGGATGATGGTAACATAGTGGTTATGGTACTGGGTTTGTAATGCAAAGGCCTGGACTAATGCCCTGAGGGCACAAGCTCAAATCCCATCATGCTAAGTGGGGGAATTTAAAATCAATTCATTAATAAATCTGGAATAAAATGTTAGTCAAATTAATAATGATCATGAAACTGTAGATTGTGGTAAAAACCTATCGGGCAGCATTTCCTGGTCGCTGACGTGGGGTGATGTTGGGCGCGCGTCATTTAGATTTTCAGTTCGTTCGACCTGTCAACGGCCTATTGAGGCCATTAAAAAAGTAACTGAAATGATTAATGGACCTGCCTGTCCAACCTTCAGGTTGTCGGGCAGGCGAAGAGCCCTGGCGGCCTTCCGAGAAAGCACGAAGCCTCATCCACGGGCGGGACGAGGTTTCATGAGAGATTTAAAATGTTCGGAAAATTTTAAAAAAGAAGTAATGGACACGTCCCAGCTCCTGTGACAGGGTCACATGAGGGGACATGTCAGGAAAAATTTTTCTTGCCTTTAATAAATTTTTTAAAGTTCAACCGATCTCCCTGAGGCAACACTTTGCCTCGGGGAGATCTGTGCACTCTTCCGTGTGCATGCGTGAAAGAGCACAGAGAGCTGTTCAGGGAATCCCCCTGCCCGCACAGGGAGCGCATAGCGCTTCTGGGCGGACATCACACCCCTCCCCCAGCAGGGGAAAAATGCTGCCCATCAGGTTCACTCATTCCCTTTAGTGGAAGCAATCTGCCAACCTTACATGGTCTGGCCTACATAGGACACCAGAACAACAACAATGGGTTAACTGCCCTCTGAAATGGCCTAGTAACTATGCAGTTGTATCAAATCACCTCGTGTGCACCAGTGAAACTATTAAATGGCTCAGTATAGTTTTTAAAGTTATTTTCAGTGATTTTAAATCAAGTGGCTCAATAGACACTCTTATTAAAAAAAACCTTATCTGTATCTTCAGCCGTATTAATCAAACTGCCCCAGGTTACCACTCTCCCAAATACACCAAGGAATTCTTTTCAATAGAAAGGAAGGAGCAATTATATTTAATTCTGACACCCAATTGCACTGGCTCATGGGACATTTTGTTTCTTATTATGCAGATGAATTTTAACGGAGACTTTAAATGGAATCACACCAGTGCTATTTCAAGCACAGGGACCCCACGACTCTTAAACAAGACACTCAAATTTATTTGGACAATTTTGCTGGAAATGTATTGTATCACATTCACTGCTATTTAGACACTTTTAGGTGAATTAATTGGTGACTTGACCACAAAATTCTACTGTTTTTTCACAGGGCTGCCATTGTGTATTGTCATGAACTGGAAGCATCATTAAATTCAACCTCTGCACTATATCCCCAGCCCCACATTGTGAATCGACTGGATCAAACTCACTTCCCTATACTTAGTCTGAATTATGATGCTGCACTCACTACAATTATTCTGTTCTTGTAAAATTAATCTCCTACCTCTGCATAATTAGCATTCGCCTCCAAATAATTCATACTGCCAGCATGATTGCTGACATAGAAACCAGACTCCCAGTTTAACCAAGGATGGCTTATCTCTCTGTACTAACCCTTCTTTTCCCTGTTGCACAGCACCAGACTGATCCCATCACTGGATGCATCGAGACAAACCTTTCCTAGCGCATAATAATATATAAGTAAAATACTGCAGATGCTGGAGATCTGAAATAAAAACAAAGCGCTGGAAAAACTCAGCAGGTCTGGCAGCATCTGTGGAGAGAGGAATAGAGTTAATGTTTCGAGTCCATTGTCACTTCTTCAAAACTCCTGTGGAAGCAAGTTTTGGTAAACACCCTGAACGACCACTGGAAGGGAAATGGAAAGCAACGAAGGGAGACAAGGTGAAAGAGGCAAACGGAAATGCAGTCGGGAGAGAAGAGCAATACTCCTTCAAGACAGGCATTCCTGGAAGAGAAGCAGCAGTGAAGTGAGAGCGGAATACTGCAGATCTGAAATAAAAACAGAAAGTGCTAGAAATACTCAGCTGGTCTGGCGGCATCTGCGGAGAGAGAAAAACAGAGTTAATGTTTCGAGTCCAATACGACTCTCCTTCGGAACTCACACAGTGCATGCTCACCATGAGAGCACCCTTGTCTCACTGCCGATACAGACACAACTGTAATTTAAAAGGAGAATGGGCCAATACTCTTTTTTCAAAAAAAGAGTATAAACCACAAAAATACCACACTGAGCTGTGCAGGGTTTAAACCAAACCCATCAGACAATTCACCGCACACTTGGTACTGTTGTTGTCGGCATCTCATTCTGTAGGATTAAGTTCCCATCTTTTGCCACTGGGTTTAAGTCTTGCTTTATGTGGTGCTTATTTAGTGTAGCATTTACAAAGCTACTCACCCTGAGTTGCAAGTTCCATTCACCTGTTCAAACCCAACCAGGCCTTTCTCTCTGTGCCACCCACATATGAGGGAGTGGACATTAACACAGTCCAATCTCACTATGATAAAAACTCTCTGTCGTGCTATATAAAGGCACTTTCTTGGGCTTCATAGAGGTTTTGAGTACAAAAGCAGGGAAGTTTTGCTGAACCTCTGGTTAGGCCACAACTAGAGTATTACATCCAGTTCTGGTCACCCACACTTTAGGAAGGATAAGAGGGTCCTTGAGAGGGGGCAGAGGAGATTTACCAGGATGGTTCCAGCGAGGAAAGGTTTTAGCTACAAGGTTAGGCTGGAGAAGCTGAGGTTGCTCTCCTTGGAGTGAAGGAAGTTGAGGGGAGATTTGATAGAGGTGCACAAGATTATGACAGGTTTAGATAAGGTAGACAAGGAAAAGCTGTTTCCATTAGCATAAGGACTAGAGGGACACAGATTTAAGATTTTGGCCAGAGACACGGAGGATGTGAGGAAGAACCTTTTTACACAGCGAGTGGCAATGACTGGATCTCGCTGTCTGTGAGGGTGGTGAAAGCAGAGATGATTAACAATTTCAAAAGGGGAACTGGACAGACACTTGAGGGAAACAAACTTGCAGGGGTACGGGGAATGGGACTGACCGGATTGCTCTACCATCCCTGCCTCAGCCTAAGGCTTATCAAATGTCCCGAAAACCGTTCTCCACTCCGATCCACTTCCTTACCTCTCGAGTCTCTGAAGTCCACATGGGTGGGTGGGTAGTGTTTGCACAGCCTCTCCAGAATCTGCTTGTAATGCATCAGGCGGTGTAGGGGCCTCAGGAAGAATATGTTCAGTGGAAGGTAGCAGACTTTCTGTTGCTCAAACTCCCGGCACACTGCCTCCAGCCTCCGGGAGTTCTGGATAGCTTTCTCCAGCTCCATCAGGATCTCGCTGTGCTTCTGCAGATGGAGCGTGAGTTGCTGCAAAGATAAGGAACGGACAGCGTACGATGAACTTAGACACAACGGCGAACAGGCCTGTCACCACAGAGTCTCAACACTCAGCCCTCGGGCTGAATAAACATCTACCGTGCTTATGTCCTCAGTCCCAAAGTCCAGCGGGAATTTGAGGATGGAGGGGGCACTGAGCGCCAGTAGGGGGAGGGTGAGTGAGCAAATATGCCAGGCATGCCGAGAAGCTGACTTCAGGTTTCACCAGGTGGGAAGATTCCGGCTGGTCAGCCAACCCAATCTCCAGGAGGTAGGTTCTCATTTTATGGGGCCAGGAGCCTCGGCTGTGACCCGCTTTTCTAGTTTAACCACAGCCCCCTGTGTTTCCCAGGCCTCAAGAAACCCAACAGCTGCAGTGAGGGTGCAAAGGAAAGACTTGTATTTATATAGCTCCTTTCACAACCTCAGGGCCCCCAAAAGTACCATACAACCAACTCGGTACTTTTGAAGTATAGTCACTGTTGCAATGTTGGAAGTGCAGTGGACAATTTGTGCACAGCAAGCTCCCACAAACAGCAATGCGAGAAATGACCAGATAATCTTTGGTTTTAGTGATGTTGATTGAGGGATGAATATTGGCCAGGACAATGGGGAGAACTCCATTCTTCCAATAGTGGCGAGTGGCCTTTCACATCAACCTGAGAGAGAAGATGGGGCCTCGGTTTAACTTTTCAGTTAAATATGGCACCTCTGACAGTGCAGCACTCCCTCAGTACAGCACTGGGTGGGGTCTGCATATACTGTTGTGCTCACGTTTCTGGACTGTGACATGAACCCACAATCCTTCTGGCTCAAAGGCAAGAGTGCTACCCACTGGGACACAGTAAAGACTATAAACAATGTAGAATCAAACCCATTATAATAACTTTTTAAACAGTCATTTAGTAGTACAGAGTTTGAATCTTGCTGAAAAGAGAGACATGTTGCTGAAGCTTTTCGTCTTGCACTCATCAGGACAAATGCAAGAATGCTAAATTTCAAACAATCACAACAATTGAAACGACAAGAGGAAAGGGTGCTGATTGGTTGAGAAGTTGACTCTGATTGGTCAAGGCATTGCCATGGAGAAAGCAATAGGGAACTAGAGGCTCCCCAAGCTCCCAGGTAATTCAAAAAAAGGTGCATGGCTTGAACATATTCCTTTTGTTTGCAGAGAACAGGTGCCTGTGTATGAATGTATGTCACTTCTAGCAAGTGTAAATGAGCCACATTATGAGCTTGACTGGTTATGTTAAGTTGGTTGTTAGTGTAGTTATTAGCGCACTCAGGATTGTTCAGCACATGCTGATAATCGTGGGATCACATCTCACACTAGGCATTTTGTTTTTAACTCTTTAAATAGTTGATACAAACAATTTTTATGTTGTGAGCATGGAAACGCACCTTCATACTACGCAAATTTTTTAGCATCACATCTCCAATTCTTTGGTAATCGCCTTTAATGTGAGCATTCGACCTTCCTTCCCTGTTAGTGAACAGAGGAATAGAATCTACATTATACCATAAAATCTATTTAAAACGAGTACCAAAAGTTTCCTATAACTTTAAAGGTTGGTATTATTCACCATAAAAACAGTTAGAAAAATTCTCATCAATAAAAATTAGAAAACATGTTAACTTTTTAAAATCCACAGTGCTTTAAACATTGTTTTTAAAATTGTAATGTTGATAGAGTTCTATACAAAATAATACAGCAGTCTCCTAAAGATTAAGCCAGATTATAATCAGTCCTTTTTATGCCAAGTTTCTACGTCGTTGCTCCTGTTAATTTTTTCTTTCTTGCTCTTCTTTCACTCTGTCTTTTGTTATATTCCTTCGTCAGGTGTTGTAACCATCTCTCGCCCTAACTTTCCAGCACTGTGCACCTGTTCAAATCCCCCAGTCTTCAATCCCTCCTCCAATCCATATTCTTTTGAAGCCCGAGATTGCTGAGTTATCTTGTGTACTTTTTTCAATCTTAATACACCGCAGACTTCCGACTTCCCCCAAGAGGTGCAGTCCCACCGGGGCTACATTGAAGCAGTGCGGCAGCACAAGGACAGGGAGGTCAGAGTGCGCGGGGTGGAGAATTAAGGCAGCCTTGAACTACCATCCCTTTCGTCCTTTAATCACCTGCCCTCCATCCTATTCCTTTTTATTCTTCCCTCCCCCTGCCTTCCTCCTGACTAAGTAGTTGCTTAAAAGCTGCTAAACCTCTTCTTCGGTCCAGTTCTGACAACGCAAAACCATTGAGCTGAATTTTACTAGCCCCCCCAGAAGGCAGTCAGGGAGGTAGGCTGAGGTGGGGTGCTGGTAAAATCGGGGTGGGGGAAGCCGTGTTGGATCAGCTCCCCCACCACGCCCTGTTGTCAGGGAATATTACTGATGGTGGGACTGGAATCGAACTTCGGACAGGCTGCCCACCACAAGGAGGTGGGCACTCAATTTAAATATGTAAGGGCCTTACTAAGGGCCATTTAACCAGGCTGTCGGCATTTTGTTACTGGCAGAACTACTCCTACTACGTAGGGAGGCTGCCTGTTAAATGGGGGGGGGTGGACCCCCAGCGGCAGCCTGGGGGGGAGGAGCTTGAAGGCTTTTTAAGGCAAAAAAAGTGGGGGGGTGGGTTTGGGGTGGGCAGGGAAGGCAGCACCTATGGCCCCAGGGACTTCCCTGGAGGTGTTCCGCCTCCAGTACTCAGCCCTGCCCACCTTCTGTCGTTTGCAGGGTCTCTGCCTCCTTCAGCAGTGGCCACTGCTCCTGGTGGCGCTGCTGAGCAGACAGCCCTCTGATTGGGCTGAATAAATAAGAGAGTAACCCCAGCGGCAGCCACTTAACTGGCAGCCACCGGTAAACTTCAGAGGGAAGGTCCGCTGTCTGCTTGCGTGTGCCGGTCCCGCTGATGTTGGGGCAAAAATCCAATTGGCAAAATTCGGGCCCTTCTCTCCACGGAAGCTGCCTGACCTGCTGAGTGTTTCCATCATTTTCTGTTTTTTTAGTTCAGGCTCCTAGCAGCTGCAGGATTTAGTCTTTTGCATTACAATGCTTTTAAAAATGGACTTCAGCGATCATCAACTGGGATTTAGAATTTAGAAACGAATTTAACTGAAGGCAAAAGAGAACACAGAAAGATCTTGCAACAAAAACATCCTCCTCCCAAAAAAACGTAACTTTAGTTTAATATAATTGTGCCTGAATACGTAGAAACCGGAAAGATTATGTCGCCTGCACCCATTTGTGAAGTCCTGATTTGCACGTCTGCTTATTTGAGTGAAACCTGGGGCTTGTTCGTTGCTCTCAGTTTCCAGGTTTTGATTCGAGATGATCGTCGGCCAAAACTTAAACGGCTAAAAATAGCTTTCCAATTTGAGTTTTATGATGAACATTTGCAAATCATTTTCATTTGCACCAGGGACCGGGGAGCTACCACTGCAAAAAGCCAATGACCTTGTAAGTGTTTCACTGTGAAGACCCAGGTCACAGCTGATTTGGTGAATGTATCTGAAAGCTGTGCGTTACACAAGAGGCGATAGTGAGGACAGCTGTCAGCTGGCAAGTGTGAACCAGACAAGGCTGGGCTGACATTTCGTTCAAAAATTCCACTTTGAAACCAAGGGGCGGTTTTATCCCTGTTTGATGAAGTGGTGTGTGCTTGAGTCGTGAAGGGGGGAGTGCCTGCTCCCAATTCAAATATAGGAACCGCCACTTTTTTTCTACAACCAGCCATGAATACGTTTCAGAACCTGCTTGGAAAGGCAGCATAAAGTAAAGGCTGAATCATAGAATCTTATGGCACAGAAGGAGGCCATTCGCTCCATCGTACTTGTGCCGGCACTTTGAAAGACGTAACCAATTGGTCCCACTCCAACAGCCCTGCCCCCTCCCCCGTAGCCCTGGAAATTTTCACCCAGTTCCTTCTTGAAAGCTGCCATTGAGAATCTGCTTTTACTGCAGTTTCAGGCAGCGCATTCCAGAGCACAACAAGGCGTTGCGTAATTGTCCTTCTCCAGGGCACTCGCACTCACTATAAAATCAGGAACCTCCCTTTGTGCATCATTCACTGGGAGAGTAAAAGTCAGGCCGCCCACAGAATGCGTGAAAAGGAGCAAGTATCTCACGCAAGTGGGTTCACATTTCTTTTCATCTTTCGATGTTCAAAAAGAAATTGGGTTCCGAAACTCCTTGACTTAATCTTGATTTACCTGGTGCACTTTTGCTATAACAAGTGAAAGAATTCCACAATTAAATTGAATTCTGCCATAGAATAGTCCCACACCTTTCAGCCTCCATTGCTCCACTACAAGGACACCTTAAACGAGATATGAAGATGGCCCGACATTGACGCTGACAACTGGGAGACAGTCGCTGACGGCTGTGACCTCTGGCTGACTGTCTGGAAGGGCATTTGGAAGGGGACGGGCAGAAACTGAAAGCTCAGCTGGCCGCGGAGAGGGCCCAGGGAAAACAGAGGCCAGAGAATTGTGCACCTTCTCAGCCCCACTGTCTTCCTCTGCAGCAGATGCGGCGGAGGCTGCCATGCCAGACTGGGGGCTCCTGAGCCACACCAGGCGATGCTTATCACTGAGTTGACCACCAAGACGCAAACCATTGCCTTATGAGACAGAATGCTTTCATCGCGATGGTCTCACATCTGGTTTCACGGCACCTGGGGCACAGGGGTAGCAAATGGACAGCAACAAAATTGTGACTGGTGTTTGGGGTGGAGCAATTTTGGGCCTGAGGCACAGTCGGTAGGGGGTGAGAAGGGGAATGGTGGTATGTCTTACCAAATGCAGCAGGCCTTACCACAGTGCAAGTCTTTGCTCAATCTCCTTCAGAAAGCCAGTGTGGAACTTGTACAGTGGATTAAAATTTGAGAACAACAAAGTCTTCAGTGGTTCTGGCATTACATCATCTTTGGCCACAGCACTTTGAAAACACTACAGGAGAGATAATGAAAGTGGGAAGCATAATGACCTGTACTGAGGTTACTGTACCACAATAACAATAAACGATACATTGCAAAAGATATGCACAGTTATCCATTAGGACTTAAGGAGATTCTCCGCAGCCATGTGGAGTACATTTTAATCAGTAACCTTTCACTACTATGACAGGATATATTACTTTAAAATGCATTACCTTGACTGGGAATGAACAATGAAAGGTCTGTCATGGAGTGTTAAGAGACGGATTTGTACCTGCAACTGCCAATTCCATGAGTTCCCAATCTCAATACAATGACGCAGAGAGTCACTGATTGTGAACCAGATGCTCTCTTATTGAGGAGAAAAGGGGAAAAACCCTGGATAACAGGTTACACAAGATATCTGTGAACCTCCTAAGAGACTGATGAAAACCTTGACAAAGATATACAGCCTGCCCATCAAATGAGAAACTCATGTAGAATTGCATAGAACTTACAGCACAGGAAGCAGGCCATTCAGCCCAACTGGACCATGCTGTTGTTCTTGCTCCACATAGGCTTCCTCCTAACCTACTTCATCCAACTCATTTAAACATATCCTTCTATTCCTTTCACCCTCTTGCTTTTGTAGCTTCCTGTTAAATGCACCTACGCTATTCGCCTTGACTACTCCTTGAGGTAGTGAGTTTCACATTCTCACCACCCTCTAGGCCTAGCATGGGGACACAAATAGGAGCAGGAGGAGGCTACTCAGCACCTCAAGCCTGTTCCACCATCCAGTCAGATCATGGCTGACCTGTATCTAAACTCCATTGACCTTCCTTCAATCTCGAAACCCTTAATCCCCTTACCCAACAAAAATCTATCAATCTCAGCTTTGAAGTTTTCAATTGGCCCCCCAGCCTCAACGGCTTTTTGCAGAGAGAGTGTTCCAGATTTCCACTCCCCTTTGTGTGATTGCTTCCTGACATCACCCCTGCACGGCCTGGCTTGAATTTTACGATTCTCCCCCCTTGTTCTGGGCTCCTGCCAACCCAAGGGAATAGTTTCTCTCTATCGACCTTATCAAATCCTTTAATCATCTTAAACACCTCGATTAGATCACCCCTTAATCTTCTATACTCGAGGAAGTACAAGTCAAGACACTTAAGGAGAACAAAAGGAATTTAAATACTAATATATGAAACAATCTACATGTGTAAAATTGAATAATTTGTGCTTCACAAGCTATTTTAATACTTTCTGCTCTATTAAGATTTTCCCACATCATAAACAGAGGACAATCTTCCAATGTTGCTCCCTAAAATTCCTCCAGGTTTGCTTCACCCTTTCTGAAGGCAATGTTCTAACCCAGGCCTGCAACCTGTGGCCCCAGAGCCACACTAAGGACTGCTGGGAGGCTCCCGACCTCCATCGATCAAATTCAATTTGATGGTAATTAAACGGCTTGTTTCGATTCTTTAAGCTTTTATTAACATTGCACCTGTGAGAAAGAATCATTCGATTGGCAATATTTCTGTAGAAAGAAAACTTTAAAATATTGTTGGAACGTTGAAATGGACAGGTTTTTTGGTCAACAAGGGAGTCTCAAGGGTTAGGGGGCACAGGCAGGAAAGTGGAGTTAAGGCCACAATTAGGTCAGCCATGATCTTATTGAATGGTGGAACAAGCTTGATGGGCTGAATGGCCTACCCCTGCTCCTATTTCATATGGCCTTATGTCTGTGTCCTGTTTTCCATTATTAATGGCATCTGAATAACAGCATTTTGGCTCTTAGGATATTGCATTTTTGACTAAAATTGAAAAATAATTTTTGTTTTTAAGGTTGCCAACCCTTGGTCTTACCTCTGCTGCTGCTGCCTCTTGTGGAGCAGCTGAGGGGGGCAACTTATCAATTCAATTCAATTTCACTTCATTGTCCATCCTGAAATTCATTTCAGGTATATTGCAGGTTCATTAAAAAAATTACATATAAATGAATGATAATAATAAAAGAAAGAAAATTACCCTATCACAGGGATCTAATTTTAATTAAATTAGATTAAATTAAAATATGTAATATTCCAATACATTAAAATAATCAGTCAGTGATTCTCACCCTGAATGCTTATCATCGTCCATACATCAAACTCCTGTTAAACGTTCTTATAGAGAAGGACACAAACCAGTTCAGGAAGCAATTTGTCCTGCACTTGAGGGATTGTATGTAGCCTTTTCCCTGAATGCATCCAACAGTAATACTGAGACAGGGAGTGATTCTCAATGTTCAAGACACTCCTCACTTTTGTCAAAATTCTTCGAGAGCAGATTTAATCAAGAGCGACCTGCTCATCAAATACCCTTCCTGCCTGGTTCAATAATCTCTGTCCCCTTAAAGAGTCTGCATTCCTAAGACAACAGTGCCAAGCGAGACATCCAAAAAGGATAGCACTCTCACCTACAGCCGCATAGAAGAGTGCGATCAGAAATCTGTATCCTCCAAAAGCCATACCACAGTAACAGCCGCAGTTCTGAAAGAGCTCAATCTTTGATCCTGAATGGTTCCATTGCAGGATGTACCAGAGTGGAGACCCATTACGCAGAACTATTTTCTGTGGTGCAACCAAATTTGAGAGAATTGCAGGACGAAGACAATTCCCCGTTTTTTTTTTACTTATTCTTTCATGGGATGTGGGTGTCACTGCCAAGGCTAGTATTTGTTGCCCATCCCTAATTGCCCTTGAACTGAGGGGCTTGCTAGGCCATTTCAGAGGGCAGTTAAGAGTCAACCACATTGCTGTGGGCCTGGAGTCACATGTAGGCCAGACCAGGTAAGAATGGCTGATTTAGTGAACCAGGTGGATTTTTACAACATTTGATGATAGCTCCATCATCACCATTATTGGGACTAGCTTTATAATTCCAGGTTTATTAATTGAATTTAATTGCCATGGTGGGATTTGAATCCATACTCCTGTGGAATTAGCCTAGGCTTCAAGATTGACAGTCCAGTGACATTGCCACAACACTACTGTCTCCACACAGATTAGATCATGCACATGAACTTTAGTTGAACCTAAATGGTGGTGTTGTCATCCTGGACAGACAAGGCTGAGTGGGCTGAAAGAGTTTCTTCATCCAGACCTATCTTGTGATCGTGTAAATTTGTACAAAACCTCTTGAGGCCCAAGGATAACTATTGCCAGGGATTAATCGGAGCTATTATTTATGGCTGTTACCCTGCACATTTCCAATGTAATTAGGCCAAATTAAATAGATAATGGAAACCTTCTGAAATAGACAGTAAAATGGGACATAAAAACAGTTATACTGTAGAGTCTTTGTCACTGCAGGATAGGTTATGAAGACAGGATGCAATTTGCTTGTGTTTTTTTTTAAAGAGCATCTTTAATGAAACGCATAATTGTTTAATGATGAGGAGTCAAACCTAATCTTTTCGTTTTATTCAATTTCCTGTTTTGAAGTAATTTGGAAACAAATCAATTTGTTCCAGTCTCTAACTTCAGTGGCAGGAATGCTGCACTTGGTCTGAAACATTTATCTGAAAAAACTATAAGCAACAGAGAGAATGGTTTGGAAAAATGGGCATTTCTCGCAAAGACTTCTCCTTAAACATTTATGCTAATCGTCAACGCTTTGATTTTACATAGCGCCTTTAATGTAATAAGTGACTCAAGGTGTGACGGGAGCTGTGAAACAAAATTCATCACTGAGTCATGTAAGGGGACCAAAAGGAGACAGATGCCAAAAAGCTTGGTCAAAGAGGTCAGTTTTAAGCAGTGTCTTAAAGGAGGAAAGAGAGGCAGAGTGGTTTTGGGAGGGAATTCCAGAGCTTAGAGCCTTGGCAGCTGAAGGCCAATGGTGGAGCAATTAAAATCGTGGATGCACAAGAGGCCAGAATTGCACGAGTCCAGAGTTCTCGGGGTGGGGGTGGGGGAAGGGAGGGGAGGGGGGGGGGTGGGTGGGGGTGTGGTGGGGGCGCTATAGAGCTTGAGGAGGTTACAGAGATAGGGAAGGATAAAGTTATTCCTACAAAAATTATAATAATAATCTTAAACTCCATGGAACTATTGCTGCTTGTACAAAGGTTCTTCGATTTTCACTGTTTTTGCGGGTGAACTTGAACGAAGAGTCAATAACCAGCAACTTATTTCTACCAGTTTTACCAAGTTAATCTTCTAGTTTTCAATAATGCTGGTTTTCCTGTGAACCACAAAGAATCAACAGATTTCTAGCTTAAGGCTTCAATAAAACCAGGGACGTTATTGTGGAACTGCCAGTTTGGAGTGATGGCAAACAGTATTCTTTAAAGCTTCTGGTAAATTTCTTTTTTACTGCATGAACAAAGCAACACTAATCCTGTTGAAGTTTGGGTAAGTACATTTCAATCGCTTTCCCTTGAGTGGGATTGCACTATGATCATCTGTTCACAAATAAGCATGTCAGTATTAGAGTCATGGGGCAGAATATTGAGCTCAGTGGGTGGACACTCACCTGACCCGGCCGAGTGTAAAATGACTCGCGATGTCATCGGGCGAGCGTCCCGACGTCATCGTGTAATCCCGAGAACGGCTAATGTGGTTCCGCTATTTAAGAAGGTTTGTAGAGATAAGCCAGGGAACTATAGTCTCATGTCAGTGGTAGGGAAACTATTGGAGAAATTTCTGAAGGAGAGAATCTATCTCCACTTGGAGAGGCAAGGTTTGATCAGGGATAGTCAGCATGGCTTTGTCAGAGGGAGGTCAAGCCGAACAAATGTGATTGAATTTTTTGAGGAGGTGACCAGGTGTGAAGATGAGGGTAGTGCAGTTGATGTAGTTTATATGGATTTCAGCAAAGCCTTTGACATGGTCCCACATGGGAGACTTATAAAGAAGGCAAAGGCACATGGGATACAGGGTAATTTGATAAGGTGGATTCAAAATTGGCTTAGTTGTAGGAGGCAGAGGGTGATGACAGAAGGATGCTTTAGTGACTGGAAGCCAGTGTCCAGTGGCGTACCACAGGGATCTGTGCTGGGTCCCCTATTAATTGTCATTTATATAAACGACACAGATGATTATGTGGGGGGTAGGATTAGTAAGCTTGCGGATGACACAAAGATTGGCCGGGTGGTTAACAGTGAGGTTGAGTGTCTTGGGCTACAGGAAGATATAGACGGGATGGTCAAATGGGCAGATAAGTGGCAGTTGGAATTTAACCCTGAAGTGTGAGGTGATACACTTTGGAAGGAGTAATTTGACAAGGAAGTATTCAATGAACGGCATGACACTAGGAAGTTCTGGAGAACAAAAGGACCTTGGCGCGTGTGTCCATAGATCTCTGAAGACAGAGGGAACATGTTAGTGGGGTGGTGGAAAAGGCATATGGGACATTTGCCTTCATCAATCGAGGCATAGATTACAAAAGTAGGGAGGTCATGTTGGAGTTGTATAGAACCTTGGTGAGGCCACAGCTGGAGTACTGTGTGCAGTTCTGGTTGCCACATTATAGGAAGGATGTGATTGCACTGGAGGGGGTGCAGAGGAGATTCACCAGGATGTTGCCCAGGATGAAACATTTAAGTTATGAAGAGAGGTTGGATAGACTTGGGTTGTTTTCGTTGGAGCAGAGAAAGACTGAGGGGCGGCCTGACCGAGGTATATAAGATTATGAGGAGCATGGACAGGGTGGATAGGGAGCAGCTGTTCCCCTTAGTTGAAGGGTCAGTCACGAGGGGACACAAGTTCAAGGTGAGGGGCAGGAGGTTTAGGGGGGGATGTGAGGAAAAACTTTTTTACCCAGAGTGTGGTGACGGTCTGGAATGCGCTGCCTGGGAGGGTGGTGGAGGTGGGTTGCCTCACACCCTTTAAAAAGTACCTGGATGAGCACTTGGCACGTCATAACATTCAAGGCTATGGGCCAAGTGCTGGTAAATGGGATTAGGTAGGTAGGTCAGGTGTTTCTCACGTGTCGGTGCAGACTCGATGGGCCAAAGGGCCTCTTCTACACTGTGTGGTTCTGTGATTCTTTGAGATATTTTGTTCGTGCTGGGGTTGGCAGTGCGCCTGCCGGCAATTAAAAGGCCTGTTAAGGCCATTAAAAAGGTCATTAATGTCAAATTTACACTGCCCGTCCAACCTTACGGCTGGCGGGCCGGCTAAAAGGCCAAGCGGCCTTTGCACTTTTTAGGAAACCTCATCCACGGATGGGATGAGGTTTCCTAAAGCAAATAAAAATAAAAATTTCGCACTTGAATTAAAGTATGTCCCTGCTCATGTGACAGAGTCACACGAGGGGACATGTTTTATGACATTTTTATTTTGTACATTAAGTTTTTTCAAAGAGCGCTACGTCTCTCTGAGGCAGCTCCGTGCCCCAGGGAGATTGAAGTGCTTCTTCGTAAAGTTTGTGCTAGGCCCGCTCGCCCTCCTCCCCTCCCGCACAGGCGGTGCTGAGCGCTGCTGCTCGCGTTCCACGCTGGGCAGGCCTTAATTGGCCCGTCCGTGTAAAATCACGGTGCGGTGCCGATCGCGAGCAGCAGGCGGAAAGCCCGCTGAGCACTCCCCCACCTCGCCAAGGGCAAAACCCTGCCCATAAAGTAATTATGGCACAGAAGGAGGCCATTCAGCCCATTGAATCGCTGGAAAGCAATCCAGTCAGTCCCATTCCCCCACCATACTCACGGCCCTGCAAGTTTATTTCCCTTGAGTGCCCATCCAATTTCTGTCTGAAATCATTCATCGTCTCTGCCTCCAGCACCCTCGTTGGCAGTGAGGCCCAGGTCATTGCCATTTGCTGTGTAAGAAGGCTCTGCCTCACATCCCCCCTGTGTTTCTTGCCCAAAACATTAAATCTGTGTCCCCTAGTCCTTGTACCATCAACTAATGGGAAGTGTGTTTCTTTCTCTTCCTTATCTAAACCTGTAGTACGTCTCTCCATGTGATCGAACAGCTCCAAACACGTTGCCCACCTTGCTCACATACCCTTTCCATCCCATTCCCTTCAGCTGCCTCTTCCATCTAATCTTGAATGTTGACCATTCCTGAAAGCATAACAGGAATGAAGAACAATGCCCTCCTTTACAGCATCAATATGTAGTTGGGTCTAATTTCACCTCGCAATAGGATTGCCAACTCTGGTGGGACACATTCCTGGGGGTTTCATCACATGACTTCCCCCACCTCCAACTGCACCAGCCAGTCTAAGAGCCCTTATCCCCTCCCCCTATCCTCAATACTGTTCTAACAATAAACCAACAGCCTTCAAGGAAACTGCCAAAAACACTTTTTTTTTAAAGCCCCTCTGATTTTTCTCCTGGGTGTTGCTCACCGCAGCTTCCTAGAGATAAAGATTTTAATTCCTGGACCGATCCTGAAGGGTTGGCAACACTAACTTGGGTGGGATAAGTGCTAAACAGATAATATCATTATTGCTCTGCTTCCCCCAACCAGCCTGAGATTCAGCGCCTGTTATGACACAGCAGTTTGTAAAGGCTGAGTTATTTAAAATCCCAGAGCGAAACTTGAAACAACTGTCATAACCTATATTTTCAATTGGTGTGTTGCAGCTCTAAATTCAGGAATAAGACCACCAGTTCTCGAGAGGTTTTTATATCAAACTAAATGAGACACTTATTAATTTACAACAAGATATGAAACACATGTACATGGCTACAAGTTACTACTATCATAATTCTTAACAAATTCCCAAATTTATCTCCACTAAGGCAACAACAACCCATAGACTTTAACCAGACACCAGGCAAAGCATTTTCACCGTACAAATTCAAAATGAGGTTCCTTTCAATTTGGTTCCTTTGCAGACAGTTGTAAGCTTACAACAGCTTTGATCTTACATGCCTCTGACCTGCACACGCAAACTCACTTCTGTTAAACCCAGCACTTCTCTTTGAATGTAGATTTTCATTGTATCACCAGGCCCTTTGAACTCCTTTCATAGTACCAATTTTACTAGTAATATAAACATTGCTTGGTGTCTCCTAGCTAGGTGCAAGATTTCACTCCCACTCTTTATTGCTTTATTCAACAAAATGCAAATGTACCTCTACCCCTGTTTATATCTCAAAATTATTATGCATCAAAGCACCCAGACTAGCTGGCTTCAATCCAATTAAGACACGCAAGGATACCCACAGACTAAACCTCTATTTAAAAAAAAATTTCCAATAACATTATGTACATTGATAGCTCATGACAGCGCCAGTCATTTGAAAAGAATTGAATAAAGTCTGAGCAGCTGTAAAACATCTGCTTAGAGTCACCAACCAAACCAGATTGTAATTCCCATTCAGCCACTCAAGTCATTTTGAACAATATAACTCAAAGCTTCTCATTACTGAATGAAGCACCAAGCAGTTCTTATAATAAAGATACTTAGTGCAAGCAGAGTAAATAACAACTGGAAACAAACAGTGGCACCAATTTTACTTTCCTGTCACTCTACAAGCACAGCATAGTCCAGTGTGCTGGAACTATCCAGACCAAAATACATCCAATTGTGGTGAGTTAGGCGATTAACATGTCCCACAGACACTGGCACCAACACCTCAACACACAGTGAAACACCACCCCCCCCTCCCCCCACACACAGGCATAAACACAGAAAGAGGCAGACACCTCCACATCAGCCATATAAATACTGTGACTACAGAGCAGGTCATAGGCTGGGGATTCTGTGGCAAGTAACTCACCTCCTGACTCTCCCCAAAGCCTGTCCACCGTCTACAAGGCACAAGTCAGGAGTGTGATGAAATACTCCCCACTTGCCTGGATGAGTGCAGCTCCCACAACACTCAAGAAGCTCGACACTATCCAGGACAAAGCAGCCCGCTTGATTGGCACCACATCCACAAACATTCACTCCCTCCATCACTGACACACAGCAGCAGCAGTATGTACCATCTACAAGATGCACCTTCCAAACCCATGTCCTCTACCACCTAGAAGGACAAGGGCAGCAAATGCATGGGAACACCACCACCTGCAAGTTCCCCTCCAAGCCACACACCATCCTGACCTGGAAATATATCGCCGTTCCTTCACTGTCACTGGGTCAAAATCCTGAAACTCTCTCCCTAACAGCGCTATGGGTGTACCGACACCACATGGACTGCAGCGGTTCAAGATGGTGGCTCACCACCACCTTCTCAAGGGACAATTATGGATGGGCAATAAAACTGCTGGCCCAGCCAGTGATCCCCACATCCTGTGGAAGAATTAAAAAAAAACACCCACCCATAGGACTGAATTTTACACTGATTGGGCGTGAAATCGCATGAGATGATGTTGGGAAAAATATAATAATTCTCATAATATTATTGTGATTGATTGTAAAAGTGGGATAATAGTGGGGTTTGGGTTAGTTCCTCTATGCGTGTCTGTGTATGTGGGATTTAATTGAATCGGGGACAGCAGGTCTGGAGGCTTTGAATCATCATTAGAGAAGCTAGGTTTGAAATGCTAAAATATGGCTGAAGTTTTAGAATGTGAGGTGTAAGGAACATTTACGTTTAGATAAATTAGGTTAGTTTAAATTTCCAAGAGATGGTAAGATGTTACACCCAGCCCAAAGAAGCTAAGCCAAACAGTGTGTTTATTTTTCTCAAAGCTAACTGATAAAATGAGCACTATGAAAAGATTTATATTATGAGAAAGGTAAAGTTCCAAAGACAAATCGGAACAATGGAATTTGCATTAAAAAGGGAAAACATGTATAAAGGAGAAGAGGCTATGTGTAAGAGGAGAAGGAATTCTAAGGTCTGACCCAAGTGTGAAAAGCCTCCAGCCTCAGTGCATCAAGTTGCTGTCTACAGGAACCAAAGCTGAGAAAACTCACTGTGAATATCACTGTCCAGGTATCGTTTTGCTTTGCCTGGGACTGTTTAAATCTACTTTGTTTTTCTACTGTTGCCTAAATGGAGGTGTAACTGGGAGCCAGAATAATTAGGGGTTTTAGGAGTTACAATGGTAGCAATTTGTAGACTTATGTATGTTGGAATCTTTTCTCGTGTTAGTAAATGTTTAATTTAGTTTTCTAAAAGCCCCTGAGGTCGTGATAGTCTTATTACTTCTGAATTCAAGGCGCATCTCGAAATAAAATACAAATTGCAAAACAGTTGTGACCGTGTGACCAAGTTTCCCTCCTGGACTTAATCCACCTGGCACACATCATCTGCTATATCATAACAGGGCGAGCGTCCCGATGTCATCCCGCGCTTGTGTGATATTTTGGTCAGTGGGCGTGCGCAAAAGTCAGAAGTGCGCCCATCGACAATTAAGAGGGCAATTAAGCCCATTAATGGCGTAACTGTCTTTCATTTTATGTAGCCCATCCAACCTCATGGTTGGCGGACGGGCGAATCGGCCAGGTGGCCTTTGCATTTTTCATCAAACCTCATCCACGGGCGGGATGAGATATAAATGAATTTCTGTGGACGGCATTTTCATTAGCTTAATTTTTCAGGTGACTAATTATGTTGCATGGACACTTTTTTCCAGCTTTTGAAACCTTTATTTTTGCTGTTTCGCGTCTTCAGCTCCCTGAGGCAGCTGGCCTGCACCCGCATTGACATTTCACACACAAACACACACGCGCACACATACACACACACACACATACACGTACACACAAACACACGCGCGCGCCCACACACACACACACACGTACACACACGCGCGCGCACACACGCGCACACACACACGCGCACACATACGTGCGCACACACACACGTACATACACACACACACGTGCACACACACACGCGCACACACACGCGCACATACACACACACGCGCACATACACACACACACGTACATACACACACACACGTGCACACACACACACACACGCGCACATACACACACGCGCACACACACACGTACACACACACATGTGCGCACGCACACACGTACATACACACACACGCGCACACACACACGCGCACACACACACGCGCACACACACACGCGCACACACACACACAAATGGTAGTAAATGAGGCTGTGGAACTCCCTGCTCTCAGTCACTGAGGGGGTTTAGCATGTTCAGTCCCTCTGAACAGTGAATGAGGGGGAGCTTTCCACCCTGAGCCACATCAGGAAGTTAAAGCTTCTTTCTCCAATACGACAACACAGTAAAGCACACACAGATGGTGCCTTCCTCCTTACCGATGTGATGACTTCAAGATCCTTAAGGTAGGTTCGTTCTGTAGTCGACACTTCTTTGGCGATAAAATAGGCTTTGTCTGCCGGAAACCGCTGCAAAAATTCAGAACATCACAAATCCAACAGGTCAGGATCCGCTACCTATCAGTTTATTTGCACATTATTGTCCAGAATAAATAGAAAGAAACATTGACAAATTGAACGAATGTGCTAGAAGCTTATGGAGAGGGTGTAAACCAAAAAGAATAATAAAGAATTCACATTTATATAGTGCCTCAGGACATCCCAAAACGCTTTACAGCCAATCAAGTGTTTTTTCAAGTGGATTCACTGTTGTGATGTAGGTAACGTGACAGCCAATTTGCACACAGCAAGCTCCCACAAACAGCAATGTGATAATGACCAGATGATCCTTGGGAGGGATAAATATTGGCCAGGACACCAGGGACAAGTCCCCTACTTTTGTATGAAATGGTGGCTGTGGGATCTTTGACATCCCCCCTGAGGGGGCAGCCCGGCAGGGCTACAGTTTAACATCCCATCCAAAAACAGATTTCAGTAAGATTAAACATGAGCTGCAGTGAGTAACCGAATCGGAGGATTTGGGAGATTAGATCAAATTCGAAACTATAAACAGTGGCATTTAGTGCTTACAGGGCTAAAAATATAAATAAAAACTCAGGCAATGCTAAAGGGTAGGTCAGAAATGTACAAAGTGAAGATTAGAAGGGGTAAGATGCAGTGTGAGTGAAAATTAGCCAGAAAAACAAAACAAGCAAAAGAAAAGGCTCTCTATAGGCATGTTAGGAACAAGAGAGTCAAAGTAAAGGGTGGAGCCAAATGAGATGGTGTAAGTATACCTGGAGTCAAGAATGAGGGGTTGACAGAGATGTTACACAGACTATACAACACAGAAACAGGTCATTTGGCCCAACTGACCAATGCCAGAGTTTATGCTCCACTTGAGCCTCTCCCATCCTTTCTCATCTAAAGCTATCAACATATCCTCCTATTCCTCTCTCCATTGTGTGTTTATCTTAAATGTATTTATACTTTTTACCTCAACCACTGTCTGTGGAGGTGAGTTCCAAATTCTCACCATTCTCTGGGTAAAGACGTTTTCTCTGAATTCCTGATTTGATTTCTGGGTGACTATCTTATATTGACAGCCTCTGGTAATGCTCTTCTCTACCAAAGGAAACACTGTCTGTGTCTATTCGATTAAAATAAGTACTAAGGGTAGTGGGATTGTAGGTCCATCAGCGCGGCCTATTGAACAATTGGTGGAGAGTACCACAGCAATGAGGCCTTGTGACACAATGAGTCCCTGTCTCTCAGCCAAAAACTGTGGGTTCGAGCCCCACTCCAAGGCTTGATGGTCACGGAGGGTGTGTCCATAATGCGGTCAAACAGGTTGAGTATCAACCAGCAAATCATTCCAACGCACGCCAATGGCGGGTGGGAAGAGCGGGAGAGATTCCTAGTCCTCCATGTAATGGAAAGAAATTGGAGCATCTACCATCACTACCCATAGCTCCAGACTACAACATGCATGTAACAGTGCTTGATGCCACAGCAACTTGTACCTCCCAAGTGAATCTAATATACCACCACCATTCAAAGAGAGAAGGTACGAAGGAGGTCACTATAACTTAAGATGCTCAAACAAATGAGACCTCTTGATCTGCATCTTAAAATCCTGAGGGAGTGTAGGCTTGAAGTATAACAATCTAAAGTATAGTAGAAAGTAGATTGTCCCTGAAGTCTGGGGACGGAGACAGACAGGAAATCAAATCTTGTTCATCTTAATTCAGCTGTTGACACAGCTATAGTGTGGGAGGAAATGACTGAGCACTTTTATAAGGTCAGTTAGTACAGATTACACACTTGATCAAGTTTAAAGAATCTTTTGAAGAAATAAAGAGAGGTAGGAGAGAAAATTTGCAGCGGGTTTGGATTTTCATTTGAGAAGGTACCACAAAGATTTACAGCAACATTAATGTCAGCTGTGGCTAAACTGTAGCACTCCCAACTCTGCATCTGTGGGTTGAGCTCAGAGACTTTTAGCTTAAAAGCCTAGGCTGCAGACACTCCAGAGCAGTACTGAGGAAGTACCGCACTATCTGAAGTGCCGTCTTTCAGATCAGGCCTTAAACCTAGGGTCTTCCTGCCCTCCCAGGGGGGGGCATAAAAGATCCCACGGCCACTATTTCGTAGAAGAGCAGGGGAGTTCTCCCCGATGTCCTGGGACCAATATTTATCCCTCAAACGACATCACTAAAAACAGATTATCTGGTCGTTCGAACGTTGTTGTACGTGGAATCTTGCTGTGCGCAAATCAGCTGCTGCGTTTCTCTAAATTGTAACAGTGGCTACAATTTGGTTGCAAAGTGCTTTGGGACGTGGAGAGGTTGTGAAAGGAGCTGTACAGACGCAAGCTGTTTTCCTTTACAAAAGGTGCGCACACTTCTAGGTTAAATAGCAAAGCTTTTTTCCAATGATTCAGGACATTTTCAAGCCTATAAGGGTGTAATAATTAAAATAAATATATACATATATTTCTTTTACTATTTGTGTTCTCCATTCGACTGCACTGTTGCATGTCGTAGAGTCAGAGGTTAAGGGGGGAGAGGAGCAAATTAATGAGGAGGTGACAGGTTTCATTATTAAGTGTCAGCTGATCAGACAGAAAATGCATTTGTGGCGTGAAGCATCCTCCCTTTCCCGACCGGGAAAGAAGGCAAAACACGGTATCTACTTCGAAGGGGATTTGCAAAGAACCAAAGGTGGGGTGAAATGAATTATTTTTAAGGGCGAGTTTTGTGATGTGGAAGGCGCTGACTGGAAGAGCAGGGGAAACAGATTCGGTGGTAACTCTCAAAAGCTAATCGGATAAATACTTGAAAAGGAAACATTTGCAGGGCTATTGGGGGAAAGAGCAGGGAGAGTGGGATTAATTAGAGAACACTCTTTCAAAGAGCCAGCACACGCACAATGGCTGGATTCTACTGGGCACCATTGTCCTCTGACTACCCGGCTAAAAAGTCGGTGGTGAGCCCGCCCACCATGGAGACAGCTGCCCCTCGGCAATTTAAAGCTGGGAGCAGCGTTAATCTCTCTGAGGTGAGACTTTCGCCCCTTTCTCGGGAGGAGGTCAGCCTTAGAGAGCTGCGGCCAACTGGATGGCCGGCAGGTCTGTAGTCCCAGCAGCGGCAGGCGGGAGTAGTCCCGGCAAAGAGGAGCCAGGGCTTAAGGGAGGTCCGGAGTATCGCTGGGGCCTAGCTGGCAGACCCTGGTGAGGAGTTTGTGGGGAAGCCAGGTTTGAGAGGCTAGGCAGGGAGGGTAAAAGGCGAAGTGAGGTCTTTGGCGGGGAGGGAGGGGTGCGTCTGATGGGCACAGGGGAGCGCAAAGGGGGATCTCCTCTGTCCTTGCCTGACACCAACCAGCACAGCTGGAGATGCTGAGCTTCCCATATGCCGTGGGCCTCCGCCTGCTGTGGGTAAAATAGCGCCAGGGGTGGGGACAGGCCCTTAAGAGCCTCAATAGGCCCAAGGCCGGGCCAGTCACTTGACACCTTCACCAGCTCCCGTGGAAATTTGAGACAGGGCAGGGGCGGGGGTGGTGGCGGGGGGTGGTGGGGTGGGGTGGCATGTCACGCGTTGCATTTTACAAGCCTTCAAATCCACTGGTGGGGGAAATCCAGCTCAATGGGCTGAATGGCCTCCTTCTGTGCTGTATGATTCTATGATATTAGAACTGTACAATGTGATGGTGCATTATTGGTCTTAGTTTCTGATCCTTAGTTGGTATAATTTAACATAACACAGGGAATGGAATTATACTGCTAATAAACAATGGCTGGAGGCAGGGCCTCCATTAAGCCTGTGGCCATTAGTTTCTGTTTGCTGTTCAATGGCATGCTATGAATTCCTGAATGAATATCTCCACACTACACATACTCCTGACACCTTTTTCCATTTATATCCCAGAAATGTGGAAGGGTGTTTTGCCAAAGAGGAAATGGCTGTGCACAACTCCCACAATCAAAGAGGAAAAGGATGTTAGCTGACCATTTTCAAAGTTCTACCATTTTTGGAAAACTTCACTTTCCTTCATTCACAAGGAGACAAAGTTCGAACTCACAGATTTAAGGTGAAGGACAAAAGAACCAATGGCCACATGAGGCAAAACATTTGACAAAGAGAGTGGTTAGGATCTGGAATGCCTGAGAGTGTGGTGGAAGCAGGTTCAATTGTGACTTTCTAAAGGGAATTGCATAAGCACCTGAAAAGAAAGGGAATTGTATGGTTACGGGACAGGGGTGGGGACTTACTAATGCGATCCTGTGATTCCACTGGGGGTTGGTGGGGGCAATGAGTTGGCAGTAGCTTGGCATGGGGGCTATAAGGGGCCATGGTGATGGGTGGGGAGCATGAGTTGGCATTGAGGGGGCATGAGGGTCATGGGTAAGGCCTTTTGAACCCACCTTTCAAAAGGTTCCCAAATTCAGAACATGGAACTCCCCAGAGGGGTGGAGAACCACACGTCATCCAGAAGCTGGCCCAGCTCCAGGAAAATTATGGGGGTTTAGGAGGTGTCTACCCCCGGCAATGGAGTCGGCCAGTTCGGGAGCTCAGGGCGCGGCTTCAGTGTCTGCACCCCTACCCTGTGCCAGCAAAAATGGGAGGCTCCAGGAAAAGGTTCGGAAATCCCGGAATTGGGTCCCGTTTTTAAATGGCTCCAGCGTCCACAAAAAAGCCGGCCTGTGGTGTCAGGAATAATTATAATTATAAGTCTGTTTTAATAACTATTTTAAACATGCTAATCACAAGAGAAGCTCTCACCGCCTGCGGTCAGATGAGGAAATCTCCACTTGTAACGTTCACCATTACACTGAATCATCCAATCAGTGTCACTCCGACTGTAACCTATCATCTATAGGATGTACCATACCATTGGGCGATGGTTAACTGGAACAATCCATTCAGCTGCAAGGGAGCTTTTCAAAAGTTTATAGGTCCACATTTTGTGAGTTAACAGTAATATTATAAGTGTTGATTTTTGACCTTCCCTTTAGCAAGTGATTTGATGATTTGTAACTTTATTTGAAATGTTCATTAGGCGATATTCCATATCATATAAAAAGACATGCATTTATATATTGCCTTTTACATCCTCTGGGCATCACAAAGTGCTTTACAACCAGTGAAGCGCTTTTGGAGTGATGTACGCGGCAACCAATTTGCTCACAGCAAGCTCCCACAAACAGCTATGTGATTATGATCAGGTTCTTGTAGTGATATTGATTGGGGGTGGGAATTCCGGAGCTCAGGGACCTTGACAGCCACCAACGTTGGAGTAATGAAAATCAGGGAGGTGCAAGAGGCCCCAATCGGAGGAGTGCTGATATCTCAGGGGGTTTAAGGGGCCTGGAGAAGGTTACAGATGAAGCGGGGGTGGCGGGGGCTGGCCATGGAGAAATTTGACAACAAGGATGAGAATTTTAAAACCAAAGCAATGCCAGATCAGGGGCCATGTAGATCAGTAGGCACAGGGGTGATGGATGAATAGGACTTGGTGAGAATTAGGATGTGGGCTGAGAGTTTTGGATGAGTTCCAGTTTATGGAGGGTGGGGAGGCCAGCCAGGAGAGGATTGGAATGATTGAGTGAGAACAGAGACATGGATGAGAGTTCCAGAGGCAGGTGAGTAGGGGCGATATATTCTTGACTTTGTAACCTGCAAACAAGCTACAGTACAAGGTGTTAACGGAATGAAGTTCTCATTGGCAAGAATCAGTGTGATTGAAGAAGAATGAGCTTTGAATGAATATTACTGACAACAGCAATGAATGGTTTTGGTACAGGTTTGCTTATTCTCAATGACTGTATTATGCAGAATTCCTAGACTTGTTTTCCTGATGTTTCATCTATCTAATCAACCAAATATATCTTATTAATTCATGTAAAATAAACTATATGTTGTTCTTATGTACCTACCCATATTCAATAAAATCTGCAGAAGTATTTTAGCAGAATTGTGCAATTCACTATGTTAAAATTTTAAAGAAGTCAGAAGGAGGCCACTCAGTCCATTGTGTTTGTGCTGGATCTTTGACAGAGGTCAATTGACAATTAGTTCCACTCTCTTACTCTCTCCTCACAGCGCGGCAAACATTTCCTCTTTATCCAATTCCTTTTGAAAGTTCCTATTGAATCTTCTTCTACCGCCCTTTCAGGCAGCGCGCTCCAGATCACAGCAACTCACCAGGTATAAAAAAAAACTCCCCACATCTGGTCCTTTTGCCAATTACCTTAAACCCATTGAAATTAATTTAAACCTTAAATTTCAAGCCAAAAGAAATCGGATTGCCTGCATCCAAAATAAGTGTTTGATTTACCACGCTACAGCTCATTGGTGTGTTAGGGCTGTAGATTAGTTGAAGTGCCCTTGGCTCAAATGTGACAGATGTCCGACCTGAAATCAGGTTTCCTGCATGATATTGCTTTCGCTGTCACGACCGTGACATTTCTTGGCCAGTGGGACTGCAGGGGGAAGGGGGGGGTCATTAATATCAAACCTTTCTCCTCATTTCTTCTTCGTCGTCAGTCTTGACGCATGCTGCATCTGTCAAGAGCGGAGTCATTAGTGGCGAGTGCTGTTTGCCGTCTGGGCTCAGGCGAGGAGACAGGGAGAGGTTCTGAACACCAGGGCCAACTTGTGAATTCAGTGAGAGCTCCGACACATGGGGGCTGCACACCAGGGAACCTGGAACAAGCAGGGAAATTCGTGTTAGACCTTCAGCCCTGGCACATGCAGATCTCCAAAACTGACTGGAAGATATATAAATTGTGTATATATCTATATATAAAATACATATATAAAAATGGATAGATGGATATACATACATATATTTACATACATTATTATATGAATAAAACATTAACAAATATAGGCATATATTTAAAAAGTAGAAACAAAGAAAGAGACTTGCATTTATATAACTCTATTCAGGGCTACCAGATGTCTCAAAGCATTTTACAACAAATGAAGTACTTTGGAAGAGTAGCCACTGCTGTGATGTAGAAAATACAGCCACTAATTTTCACTCAGCAAGCTCCCACAAACAGTGAAGTGATAATGACCAGATAAATCAGCTTTGTGTGATGACTGAAGGATAAGTATGGGCCAGGACACCGGGGAGAGCTCTTCCTCAAAATAACGCCCATGGGATCTTTTACATTCCCCCAAGCAGGCAGACGGGGCCTCAGTTTTACTTCTCATCTGAGGAACAGGACCTCCAGCAGTGCGGTGCTCCTGCAGTGCTGCACTGAAATGTCAGCTGAGATTTTTTGTGTTCAAGCCCTAAAGCTTAAACTCAGATTCAAGGCACTGTACTGTACAATTACATGTACAGTGGCTGACACACGGTATATAACAACTGCATGCTCTACTTTCAGGTACGGAGGGCAACCAAAGATAGAAATCGAATAAAAAGATTGTTCTATAAATTAACTCAGTAGCAAGGAAAAGGATCGAAGAGGTGAGGGGGTTGGAGTAGAAAAGTACATTCAGACATAAAGTGATTGGAATGTGGAATTATTAAATGCATATCACCATTGATACCAGTGTTCACTGATTCTCTCAGAAGGAAGTTAAATAGTTGCTTGATTATATAAAAAAAAGAATTGGTTAGAGGGGTGGGGACTGTGCAATTGGACAAGCGGCCCCTCTAGGGAGAAACGTCAGCACCGATGTGATGGGCTGAGTGGCCTTTTTCTCTGCTGTGGCAATAGGAGTCTTTCAAATTAAAATGCCTCCTTGCAGGTTTAACAGGTTCACTGGCTGTCTTGAGGGGATTTTGGGTGTTAACAACAGGTTCTATTCAGTTCCAGTCACGAAGACATGTACATTGTACAGTAAAATCCTGATGAGCCAAATCCCAGGGGAGCCGCCCTCAAACTTACATTAAGCAGAGCTTTGTGATTGCTGAGGAAGACCCCATTCCCATGCGAATGCGTCTCCATGTAACCCAATATGCCTACTAACTATGTCAAAAAAACCAGATTCAAATGCCAAATGTAAACATAGGGCAGAGTTTTTTGCCTGTCGGGCGGGTGGGCCTGGCCCAATCTCCGGCGGGCGGGGAGCTGATCCCCGCTGGAGAAGCGGGCCCCACCGCCATTTTAAGTGGGTGGGTCAATTAAGGCCCGCCCAGCGTGACGTCCGGCGGGAAGCGCTATGCACTCCCTGTGCGGGCGGGGGGGGGGATTCCCCAAAAGCAACAGTGCGCTCTTTCTCACATGCACACGACAGAGCGCACATCTCCCTGAGGCTAAGTGCTGCCTCAGGGAGATCGCTTCCACGCTGAAAAAGATCAAAAATAGAGAAAAAAAAATTCCCTAACATGCCCCCCCCTCATGTGACAATGTCACATGAGATGGGACATGTTCATAATTTACACTATAGTTTTATTAAACTTTTTAAAACCCTGCATGAAACCTCATCCCGCCGCTGGATGAGGTTTCATGTTTTCTCTATTTGCCGCCGGGGCTCCTGGCCGACCCACCAACCTTAAGGTTATTCGGGCAGGTCCTTTAATTGTTTAATTGATCCTGTCGATGGCCTCAATTGGCCATTGACAGGTCGGCGGGCCCGCAGCTGATTTTGCTGCGCCCCCACCTTCCTGAAAATTTAAATGGGGCGCGGTGACATCGGGGGTTCCGCCCAATGTCATCCCGCGTCATTTTACACGTCGGTGAGCGGGCCCCACCCCCTGCTCACCAACGGCAAAATTCTGTCCATAGTAAAGCAGTAAATGTGTGAAAAGGTCTTTATTCAATTCAGCAGATTTCCTTCCCTAAAGGGCATTAAGTGAACCAGATGGATTTTTACGACAATTGATTCATAGTCATCATTAGACCTTTAATTCCAGATTTTTTAAAATTGAATTTAAATTCCACCATCTACCATAGTGGGATTCAAACCCAGGTCCCTCAGTGAAATAGCCTGGGTATGTGGAGTACCAGCCCTGGGACAATGCCACTATGCCACTGCCTCACTGGGAGTTAATACTGGAACTTGTTGGGAGTTAGCGCCAGAAAAGCTTTGTAATTTTTTTTCTGCTTAGCGTGCTGTTTTTGGACATGTGCAGTACAGTCGCCATGTCATCAGTGCAGTCGACCGTGTTTTTGGTGTTTCCGTGCTGCAGTGTGAAATCCCAGAGCATCTCTACACCCTTTGCGGATCGGCTAGGGAAACAGGGAATTAAGCAGCGGCCATCTATTACAGGCTTAGCCACACTCACAAGTTTTGCACATCCTGTCATGGGAGATCTCAATGCCAAATGATGGCTTGCCCAACGCTCCGTGATTTTGCGCTCTTGTGTAGTCTAACTCCGCTCCGATTGGTGAGCGTGGGCAAGTTTGGCTAATCCAGAACAAAAACAAAAATATCTGGAAAAACTCAGCAGGTCTGACAGCATCTGCGGAGCGGAACACAGTTAACGTTTCGAGTCCGAATGACTCTTCATCAGAACTAAGGAAAAATAGAAAAGAGGTGAAATATAAGCTGGTTTAAGGGGGGTGGGACATGTAGAGCTGGACAGAGGGCCAGTGATAGGTGGAGATAACCAAAAGATGTTAATCCAGAGTTACCCGTATGGAATTTCAGCTGACCACAGGCATCTTTCTTTGGGATTTATTATTTTGCTGGCAGGAGTAGTTGATGATTTCAACGTAACTGGAATTTTGTGTCACCCGAATTTGATCATTGCGATTTCACTGTATGTAGCTCTCTCTATAATTTTCCCTCTCATTGCAAAAGAAAAATCCAGGAAGATGCATGTCTCTGGCATGTTTGTAAATCCTGCAATCAAGTTATTCCTTAATTTTAAGAGGCATATGGAAAATGTCACTAATGATTCCTTGGTAATATGTATTGAGGATGAGCAGTAATATTTCAAGATTAACAGATGCACATTGGATTCCTGAAGACACCATCTGCGTTGTGGCAGGATAATGGAATTCCAGATTCCCATGGCAACATGACAGAAGTGACAGTGTGTCCTCGAGGACTGGGGACAGTATCTTCCTTAGAGAATAATGTTTCATGAATGAGTCTTCAGCATTAGATCCAGGTTCAGGGACAAGTCAATTGCAATTCTGTTTATTCTGTGCTTTACAAAATCCAGATTAAACAATTTAACTGTTTAAAGTGTGTGTGAATGTGATTGTGTGTGTGTGTGTGTTAGTGTGTGTCGTTGTGTGCGTGTGTCTTTGTGCATGCGTGCATCTGTGCATGTTTGTCTGTGTTGTGTGTATGTCTGTGTGTGTACACACACACATTTGTGTGTGTTTTGTGTGTCCGTGTGCATGTGTGTGTTGTCTGTGTTTGTGTGTGTTGCGTGTCTGTGTTGTGTGTGCGTGCATGTGTGTGTTTGCATTGTCTGTGTGTGTGTTTTGTGTGTCTGTGTGTCTCTGTGTGTCTGTGTTGTTTGTCTGTGTGTGTTTTGTGTGTGTGCGCATCTGTCTGTATTGTGTGTCTGAGCGTATGTGAGCATTTGTGTTTGTCTATGCATGTGCATGTGAGCATTTTTGTGTGTACGGGTGTATAATGATGCATTTTAATCCCATGAGTGACAGAAGAACTGATTGTCCATTTGACGTTAGAAATCAAGTCTTCTAAAGCCCTCTGCTGACAGTGCAGGTTTAAACTCACCCAGCAATTGGATCTACTGGTAGTTGCACTGAGCTGCAGGATTATTGCATGGTCTAGTACACGGTCACAATAATATCCCAATCATTCCCAAAGGATAGCTGATGCGGGGAAAAAATAATTGTAGCTCCATTTTCCTCTTTTCAAGAGAGACAGTAGTAATGACGGAATACCCAGGCACAAGACACATTAAATTATGACTAATGCACAGAGAGAGAGAGAGAGAGAGAGAAAACTCGTTCTGCATCACCCCTGCCCCCAAACTCCTCCCTCCAGCCTGAAAATTGAGGTTGGGTGGGAAACTGCCCTCAAGTGGTCAATATAGATAGGTTAAGTGAGTGGGCAAAGATCTGGCAAATGGAGTATAATGTGGGCAAATGTGAAATTGTTCATTTTGGCAGGAAGAATAAAAGAGAAGCATATAATCTAAATGGTGAAAGATTACAGAGCTCTGAGGTGCAGAGGGATCTGGGTGTCTTAGTGCATGAATTACAAAAGGCTAGTGTGCAGGTACAGCAAGTAATTAGCAAAGTTAATAGAATGTTATCGTTTATTGCGCAGGGAATTGATTACAAAAGTAGGGAGGTTATGCTTCAGTTATACAGAGCACTAGTGAGACCACATTTGGAATATTGTGTACAATATTGGCCACCTTATTTAAGGAAGGATGTAAATGCGTTGGAAGCAGTTCAGAGAAGGTTTACCAGGCTGATACCAGGAATGGGTGGGTTGTCTTATGAGGAAAGGTTAGACAGACCAGGCTTCTATCCAGCGGAGTTTAGAAGAGTAAGAGGCGACTTGATTGAAACATGGAAGATCCTGAAGGAGCTTGACAGGGTGGATGTGGAAAAGATGTTTCCTCTTGTGGGAGAATCTAGAACTAGGGGTCACTGTTTAAAAATAAGGGGTCACCCATTTAAAACAGAGATTAGGCGAAATTTTTTCTCTCAGAGGGTCGTGAGTCTTTGGAACTCTCTTCCTGAAAAGATGGTGGAAGCAGAGTTTTTGAATATTTTTACGGCAGAGGTGGATAGATTCTTGGTAAGCAAGGGGGTGAAAGGTTATCAGGGGGTAGGTGGGATGCAGGTTTGAGGTTACTATCAGATCAGCCATGATCTTATTAAATGACGGGACAGGCTCAAGGGGCTGAATGGCCTCCTCCCGCTCCTAGTTCGTATGATAATTGGCCATTTAAGGGCCTCAACTGGGGCGGGGGGCTGGCCTAGGCCTCACCTATCCCACCCTAAAATTGCGGGGAGTTCAGGGCGGGCGGGAGCCCAGTGGGAAGGACATCCAAAAAATTTTACGGTCACCCCATTACCGACAAACCCGCTGGTGGGGGAAACTTAAAATTCTGTCCCAGGTCGACTACAGACCAATTAACCCAACATAGGTAAAGCAAAAGCTTCCAAAAACAATAAGGGATAAAATTAATGATCACTGGAAAAAATATTCCTTTTTAAATAGACAAGTCACGTCAAAGAGATTGTTTAGGGAGTGACAGAGTCTATTGATAAATGAAACGGTAGCTGTGTATGGATTTTCAAAATGGCGCATCGTATTAAAGGGAATGTTGTGATATGAAGTGTTTTTTGGCTGAAGAGTGATAAACAGTGAACAGTAGACCCAGGGTAATACGCTGGGAACACAGGTTCGAATCCCACCACGGCAGGTGGTGAAATTTGAGTTCAATTTTTTTTTTAAATCGGGAATTAAAAGTCTGATGATGATCATGAAACCATTGCTGGTTGGTGTAAAAACCCATCTGGTTCACTAATGTCCTTTAGGGAAGGAAAATCTGCTGTCCATGTCAGACCTACATGTGACCCTCTGGACCCAAAACAAAGTGGTTGACTCTTAAATACCTTCTGACCAACAGCAACTAGGAACAGGCAATAAATGCTGGCTTAACCAGCAATGCCTACATCCCATGAATGAATAAAAAAAAGCTTCTCTGGTCTCTACATAACTGAATTCCCTCATCCTTGGTACTTTTCTGGTCAATCTGCTTCCATGTATAAATAAATTATTTAATTTCTTACATATCCCAAAGCACCTTGAACTAATCATGTAGGGGCCAGAATTTGCAATGACTCAAAACCAGATGGGTTTTTTAATGACAATTGATAATAGTTACTGAGACTGGCTTCCAATTCCCAATTTATTATTTGAATTAATATCAGTATCATGGTGGGGTTTGAACCCTAGGGTCCCACAGCATTAGCCTGAGCCAAGCCCACTACCATTACCACTATATCACGATCTCCCTGTGGGTTGGAAGGGTAACTGTGAGGAGGGCAATAAGCAACACCAGATGGACAGGGTGATATTACAGATTGGTGAGAGAGAGAGAGAGACCTGCTGAAATTTAATATGGAAAAATGTGAGGCAGTTCATTTTGGGAGGGAGAATCGTGAGAGGAAATGTATATTAAAATGTTAAACTTGAAAAGGACTCCAGGGGTACTGATAGTTAGAGGTTCAGATAGACAAAACTTTTTAAAAATGTAAGGGATCATTGACTAAGCTGTAAAAACAAAAGCATGCGAGATCTTAGTGTTTATTAATTGGGGCACAGAGTATAAAGCCAAAGAGGCAACTCCAGGCTTATACAAATCATTGGCCCAGCACAGTCAGAACATTGTGTCCCTAATTTAGGAAGGATATTGATACCATTGGACGAAGCAGAGAAGTTATTTGCTGACAAAACTGGAAAGCTTGAAGTGAAGGAACAGGGAAGGTTAAAAAGCGATCAAGGTGCTCAAAATAATTTGATTAGGTAACACAGGGTAAACCAGTTTCATCAATTAGTGACTTGATAACTAAAGGCCTTAAGTGCAATGCCTCTCAAACAAGAGGTGTAGAGAATTTATTTACGGCTGTGAATTGGTCAGACATTGAGGGCGCGAGTTTGCGATCAGTAATGTCCGTTTGGGTGAAGGTGCTGTTTGGTTAGTGCAGGCACGCCATTTTGATAAAGGGCAGGCAACAGGTTTACTTAACCCACGTCTCAATCAGGCATTGGGCCATTTTTTAATGCAAATAATAGGCCTAATGCCTTCTGCTGGTCCCTGCTGCAACTTCGCACTCAGGCAGCCAGTGCCAGTGTGGGTAGCCTCAGGGAAGACCAATGCTAAACGCCACGTGCAGCAATAAATACTTCTCACAATCAATGCCGCTCCCAATCCCGAGATCTCTCACCTCACTCTCAACTCTGACCTTCCCCATCCTGACCTCCCTCCGCCGACAGTGCTCTCAATCTCCCAAAGGCCTGCAATCTTCCTGTCGCACCCCCCACTTCAAATCCCCACCGCCCCAATGAACCCTGATCCAGACTCCCAAGGCCCAAACGTTCCTCCTCTTGACCCTGCAATTCAACCCAATTGGAAGTGGGAGCAGTAACCTGTGCGGATTCCCACCACAGCACCAAGTACAGTACAGTGAGGCCCAAGGACAAAAATCTATTGGCGTTAACAGACTGTTAACATGATGTGGGTATAAGGCATCTAAAGATAGGCGTGCCCAAGTTTCTAGGTTGGAATGTCTTATCCTAACAAGTGGCAGAAAAATAATGCAAAATAGCTTTTAAAAAAGGAAACTGGATAAACGATTGAAAAAGAAACAATTAAAAAGGTATGAAATCAGGGTAGGGAAATGGGATGAACAGAGAGCCAGCCCATTGTGGTGGTATGTTATAGATCATTCAGGGGAATCAGTTGCTGTGGCAACATGCACTTCCACATACATATCTCAGTCTGGAGCTAGGAATAGCGATTGCTTTCCATCACATGGCTGACCAGGAATCTCTCCCGCTTTTACCACCTGTCACTGGCGTGTGATGGAAGGATTTGCAGGTTCATGCTTCACCTGTTTGACCGTGTTATGAACACAGCTTCAATGACCATCAAGTCCCTGGGTGGGACTTGAACCCTGAGCTTCTGATTCAGAGGCAGGGATGCTACTCACTGCGCCACACGATCACCCCAACCCCACCAACACAGCGTGCAATGGGCCGAATGGCAGGGTAAGACCCTCAGGAAATACAAGCAGATGAAAAAACCTGGAGAACGGAGACTCCATTATCATCACAACTGACTATGAGTTTGATCTTTAACACGTTCTATAGGTTGAATTCTATCGTGTAAACTCTTAACATAAGAAGACCTGTTGCAGTTTGTGTGCCAAGTCAGAATTTCCCCACCTGCATTTGCATTTGCTGTGGTGTACTAAATTTGAGGAAAGCAGTATTCATGCATTGCTCAAGCTTCTTCCACCAACACAATGTGAATTTATATGGCGCCTTTAAAGGAGCAAAACATCCCAAGGTGCTTCACAGGAGTGCCATCAATCTCCAGGCCACATAAGGACATATTAGGACAGGTAAAAGGGATAAAAAGACTTGAATTTCTGTGGCATCTTTCATGACCACTGAACACCCCAAAGTACTTAACAGCCAAAATTTTGGAAGTGCGGTCACGGTTGAAATGTAGGAAACGTGGCAGCCAGTTGGCGCACAGCAAGCTCCCACAAACAGCGATATGATAATGGGCAGATGCTCTGTTCTTAACTGCTGTTGGTTGAGGGATAACTCCCAGGTCACCAGGGAGAATGCTTCTGCTCTTCTTCAAGATGGTTCACACTGGATCTTTTACATCCACCTTAGAGGGCAGATGTGGCCTCAGTTTAACATCTCATTTGAAAGATGGCACCTCCAATAGTGCAGCACCCCCTCAGTACTGCGCTGGAGTGTCCACCTTGAGCTTTGCACTCCAGTCCAGGAGTAGGACTTCAACCAACAACCTCCTGATTCAGGAGCGAGACTGCAGCCCACTGGCTAATCAGAGAGGTCACCAAAAAGGTGACAAAAAGCTTCATCAAAGAGGTAGGTTTGGAGGAGTGCCTTAAAGAAAAAGAGGGAGGCGGAAAGGCTTAGAGAGGGAATTCTGGAGCTAAGGACCAAGGCAGCTGAAGGCACGGCCGCCGACGGTGAAGCGATGGAAATCAAGGATGCGCAAGTGGCCAGAATTGGAGGAACACAGAGATCTCGGAGGGTTGTAAGGCTGGAGGAGGTTACTGAGATAGGGAGGGGGGGGGTGAGGGGTGAGGCCATGGAGGAATTTGAAAACAAGAATTTTAAAATCAAAGTGTTGCCAGACTGGAATTCAAGTCTATGTAGGGTGGGAGATGGGAAGCTGCCCAGGAGAAGCTTGAGGGGACAAGGGAATGGATGAGGATGACAGCAGCAGATGGAACTGAGGCTCAAGCATAGAAAGATACAGTGCAGGAGGAGGTCATTCGGCCCATCGTGCTTGTGTTGGCTCTTCGAAAGAGCTATCCAATTAGTCCCACACTCCCCCCTGCTCTTGTCCAGTAGCCCTGCAATTCTTTTACTTTTCAATTATTTATCCAACTCCCTTCCAGGAGTTAGGATTGAATCTGCTCCCGCTGCCCTTTCAGGCGCCCTTCCCAGATCAGAACAAAATAACATTGAAAAAGAAATTCTCCCTCCCCCGCTCTAGATCTTTTGCCAATTGCTTTAAATCTGTCCCCTCTGGTTATCAATCCTCCTGTCTCTCCTTATTTACTCTTCACCAGACCAATAGGGCTTAGTTACTGAGATCGGAGTTTTAGGTAGACAGTACTTGCCAACCGGCCTCGGACTGGCTCATAGTGTAGCGGATACACATCGATTCCTGTATTGGTCAGGCCTGTTTCCTCTCTGCTGATCGGCATCCAAATTCCATTATGAACAGTGGTTAGGAACACCTAACTGTGCCAAATTGAACAGCAGGTTTATAGAAGGCCTGTGTTGCAATAAAACAATAAATTAAATAAGTGCTACAGATGGGAAACTTTACAAATAATTAGCTAATTGTTTCTAAAGGATATTTTTCTTTCGTTTCATAGGCCATAAGGGAGCGGTGGAAAGCAAATCCATCCCTACAGCTTGGCTCAGTCAGCAGCGCTCTGGCCTTGCGGTCAGAAGGCTGTGGGTTTAAGTTCCACTTCAAAGACTTGAGCACATAATCCAGGCTGACACTCCCTGCTCCAGTACTGAGGGAGTGCTGCACTATCGGAGGTGCGGTCTTTCCGATGAGATGTTAAACCAAGTCTGCCCTCTCAGGTGGATGCAAAAGATCCCATTGGGGGGGGGGATATCCCTGGTGTTGTGACCAGCAATCCCTTAATCAGCATCACAAAAATAGATCATGCAGTTTGTGTTTCCTACATTACAGTGATGACTATACTTCCAAAAATATTTAACCGGGCTGTGAAATGCTTTGGGATGCCCTGAGGATGTGAAAGGCGCTATATAAATACAAGACCGTCTTTTTATTATTGAGACAGGAAGTTCTGATCTACGATCCTCGGATTGTGCCAATAAAGTTCTCCCTTCGCCTGTGGAGGCAATGGCTGCTTCCTGGGGTATTCATCTACAGACCACAGCCACCTTGCAGTATCCTGCCCGTTATTGATGAGTGAGTCTCTATAATGAGCGGCAGCACAAGGATCATCATTGGTGAGACCGAGCCTAGCCTCAGCTATCACCCACACACACCTGTACTGCCATCAGCGTGCCTGATCAGGGGTAGGGGCTCTTGTTCAGCGCTCGATCCCAACAACAACTTGCATTTATCCAGCACCTTTAATGCAGTAAACCATCCAAAGGCGCTTCACAGGAACATTACCAAACAAAATTTAAGGGGAGATGGAGACGTAGTGGTAATGTCACTTGAATAGTAATCCAGAGGCCCAGGCTAAAGCTCTGGGGACAAAACAAAAACAAAAATACCTGGAAAAACTCAGCAGGTCTGGCAGCATCTGCGGAGAGGAGCACAGTTAACGTTTCGAGTCCGAATGACCCTTCAACAGAAACACTGGTTCAAATCCTACCATGGCAGTTGGTGGAATTTAAATTCAATTGATAAAAAATCTGGAATATAACTCTTGTCTCAGTAATGGTAACCATGACAACTATCGTCGATTGCCATAAAAGCCCAAGTGGTCGGGCCTACATATGAGTCTAGATAATGTGGTTGGTTTTTAACTGGCCTCTGAAATGGCCTAGCAAGCCATTCAGTTCAAGGGCAACTAGGGATGGGAAACAAATGCTGGCCTTGCCAGCGATGCCCACATCCTGTGAAAGAATTTTAAAAATATTGACAGGGGGCCACATAAGGAGAGATTAGGACAGGTGAACAAAAGCACAGCCAAAGAGAACTTTTGAGGAGCGGCTTTAAGGAGGAGAGAGTGAGTGAGGGGAGAGGGGGAGAGGTTTAGGGTGGAAATTCCAGAACTTGGGGCCCAGGCAGCTGAAGACATGGGTGGGTGAAGGAAATCAGGGATGCTCAAGTTGTCCAAATTGAAGGTGCACAATTATACTGTACTCCAACTTTACCGAAAGTATTGCAACCCCATTTGTGGTGAATTCACCTTGTTTAAGGTTGAGGAATTTATTGCTAATCTTTTTACGGTCTAATAGAGGATTACTAGTCCAACCGGGAAATTGATACGTTGCAGTGAACCCTTAATTGTGGGGTACTTCTTTTAGAAGTTCAGGTACTTTGGGTTAAATAAAAAACCTTAAGTTACCTGTTCAACTCCCTCAGTAGTAGAAAGTCGCCCATAAACTCAGGGAGGCATTTGCCACATACCTGCGATTGCACATTCTGACCTTTAAGGTGACAAGGCACATGCTGGAATAACCGCTGGGATATTGTAACCTTCGACAGCACCTTCCAAAACTGTGATTTCTACCACCTAGAAGGACAATGGCAGCAGATACATGGGAACACCACCACCTGGAAGTTCCCCTCCAAGTCACTCACCATCCTGACTGGGAACTCTATCACCATTCCTTCACTGTCGCTGGGTCAAAATCCTGGAACTCCCTCCCTAACAGCACTGTGGGTGTACCTACACCACATGGACTGCAGCGGTTCAAGAAGGCAGCTCACCACCACCTTCTCAAGGGCAACTGGGGATGGGCAATAAATGCTGACAGCGACACCCACATTCCATAAAAGAATGAAAAGAAAATCAAACACGTCAACTAATGGCAGTAACAGTGCCATTGTGCAGCATGAACTTAACACAATGTAGCCAACGATTATACAAAGATATTATTCTGCCTCTATAAGCAGTGCAGATGGTAAGGCTTTTTACCCATCCCTTTTTTGATTCTTGCTAACTCTGGTATTCAAGCAAATTAATTTCCTCCTTCACTGGGTTTCGGCTAAGTAGGATATGGGGGGTTTGTAAAATGAGTCTTGGTGTCATTGCCAAATGAATGCTTTATGTCTTCCAGTGACATTCCTGTAGCCGCTATTTTAATGGCAGTGTTAATCCATTTAAATTGAACAGTTGGAGACCCCATTAAAACAGAAGGCAGAAGAATACAGAATTAGATAAAGTTACATTGTATATACCCAGCACAGAAAGAGGCAATTTGACCCAACTTGTCTGTGTTGGTATTTATGCTCCACACGAGTCTCCATGTGGCAGTAAATTCTCACCACTCTCTGGGTAAAGTGGTTTCTCCTGAATACCCGATTGGATTTATTAGCAACTGTCCTAGTTCTGGTCTCCCCCACTGGTGGAAACATCCTCTCTGCATCTACCCCATTGAACCCGTTCATAATTTTAAAGAGCGCTATCAGGTCACGAACTGGAGGTCTTGTCCCTGCCCCTAAGCCAGAAGCTCTGGGTTCAAGTCCTGCCCCCAGGACTTGACGGCCAAGAAAGGTGAGTCCATTATGCGGCCCAACAGGCTGAGTACCAACTTGTCAATCCTACCACCACACGCCAATGGCAGGCAGTAAAGAGTGGGAGAGATTCCTGGTCAGCCAAGTGATGGAAAGGTATTAGAGCCTCTACCATCTCCCTGGTCTCCAGCCAATATTTATCCTTCAATCAGCATCACAAAAAACAGATGACCTGGTTATTGCTGTTTGGAGGGAGTTTGCTGAGTGCAAATTGGCTGCTGTGTTTCTTACATTAAAACAGTGCCTGCACTTCACAAAGTACTTCATTAGCTTGAGACATCCTGTGGTTGTGAAAAGCGCTATACAAACCGAAATCTTTCTGTACAAGTTTAACATAACTTGGCTGCATTTCAATCCCCCCGTCCCCCGTTTTACTGGCTGTTTTTAATCGCCTTAGTAAGCGGCGTTGCTACTTTTAATAATTTGTGCATCAGGAACGAAGAGAGACAAAATGTTACTCAGATATTCGGGTCATCCAACCAGAATAATCCACATGAACAGCATCACAGGGAGTCCGCATCTATCTTAGACGTGTCAATTCCTGAAATGTTAACTCTGAGATAGCCACTCGGAAAACTGGAAATCTCAATAAGATAAAGCGCAATTGATAGGAAGGATAATGTTGATGGTTCTCTGGGTGCTGATGACTTTTAAGATGTGATTACACATTGAAATATGACAGTGCGATCCTCAAACATGGACTGTGTTTTCGTCATTAAAATGTCACTTTTGACAATTATGCACTTGAAAAGTGGAGAGACTGTAACAATGTTAAAGTGGCTGGGAATGTACTGACTAGCGCTTCGTACTTGAATGTTACAAGAGGAGGAGCAACAGTTTGCAAACTGAATTCTCCAGACCATGGTTCTCAAACCATGGCTCGCGACCCCCACTGGAGTCACATGACCCCCACTGAGGTCACACAATGGCTGCCATGCAGCTTGGACTAATTTCTGACAGCTGCGAGGTCCCTTTAAATCCTCGTGTTTTTTTTCTATGGCGCTATGGCCTAATGGACTGCTCTCTGAGCCCTGATTGCTGCTTCACCATTTCATCAACCCCCCACACGCTCAACTTCTGTTCCCCCCAACCTCCCCACCCGCCACCAGAACTAAATATTTCACTCCCCTCACTCAATAACTGAAGCCTCTACGCCCTCGTTCAGCAACTGAAGCCTCGACTGCACCCCCGCTCAACTGACAACTCTACCCCGCCCCCTCAACAACTGAAGCCTCCCCCCACCATTAAAATGGGGTTACACTGGGAAATAGCTTGGGAAGCAATGCTCCAGAGCCATAAACCCCATCCCCCCCCACCCCTCTCGAACCACTGAGTATTCCCAACCATGGTGCCCTATTTGACCTTCCGGCCTCTCCATCACCAAGACTGCCTATTTCTGCTTTAGTGACATCACATGTCTTCACCCGGCAACGACTTGATTTTGAAATGACCACCCCTGTTTTTAAGTCCCCTCGTGGTCTCGCCCCTCCCTATCTCTGCAATCTCCTCCAGCCCCACAACCCTCCGAGATCTCCGCACCTCGCCAATTCTGATTTCTGAGCGTCCCCAACTTTAATCGCTCCACCGTTGGCGGTCATACCTCCAGCTGCCTGCACTCTAAGCTTTGGAATTTCGGCCTTGGACCTCTCCACCTCTCTCTCTCCCGTCCTTTAAGGGAATCCGTAACATCTACCTCTTTACCAAATATTTGGTGACCTGTCCTAACATGGCTCGGTGGTCATACTTTAACACTCCTGTGAAGTGTCTTGGGACATTTTATTACATTAAAGCCGCTACATAAATGTAAATTATTGTTGTTGTACATATTCCTTTATGTCCAAAAGGTATATACTTATAATCCAGCTGCATCATTATTCCATTGAATTTTGGATGATGTAACTGCATGTAAAGTTTGAAGTCTCTTTAAAGTTTATAATCTTTCCAAAATTTCCTTGTTGCGAGGTAAAATCTGTTTTAATTTGACATCTTTTCCTCCTATACTGGGAAAGGGCCAGAAGGAAGCCGGTATCTACTTTGACTTTTCTCGCTTAAAAATATAATACCCAATTTAAAAAGCAGCCAATGATCACTTTATGTGTCCGAGTGATGTTATTATGAAGCTGAAATCCTCGTTAATGAGATAGCCAGAGGAAATAAACGTGCAAGGATTCCAGACACAAGTGTCTGGCTTGACAGAATCGGGAGTTAGCAGTGTGTGAAAATGCAAACGAGTTCACTGACTGGATGTAATTAACACCAATTTATATTCAGCCGACTATTGAAAACTCTGAGCTACTGTCCCAGTTTCAAATTCAGAGCTGACAGAAGTAGGTCAGGCCTAAAACTGAATAAGTGCAGCAATGCTGTCCAATTAATGTTATCGCCGTAGGATCAACCTAGAGAACCAGCCAGCACTGCCTACAGCCCAGGGTAGCATGCAACAATGATGAGCTTCTGTGGTTTTGGGGAATTATATTTACAGTCAGTCTAGCAAATGTTTAATCTGATAAATAACTTCTCTGCTTTCTGAGGACGAGCCCAGAACTATCCAATGCAAACCCGGCATTCTCTCAATGCTGAACTCCCAATGAAATCTACATTCCTTCATTCCTCTATTCCCGATGTTACTGCTTCCAGCGAAGTCTTTAATAATGTTCGGACTCTACTGTAATGCTATTAGTGCAAGCTGCTGTGTCAGAAGCATTGCCAACACACGAGTTATTGGATTATTATGTTGCGGTGTGAAGTAGGTGAATGAGCAAAACCGGGGCTAAAAGGGTTAAATTAGGAGGACAGGCCAGGCTTGTATTGCCTTGAGTATTGAAGATCAAGGGGTGATCCGATTGAGGAGTTTAAGGTGATTAGTCGATTTGACAGGGTGGATCGAGGGAAACTGCTTCCTCGGGTGGTTGTGGGGGGGGAGGTGGGTGGAGTCCAGAACAAGGGGGCAGAACCTTAAAGTTGGAGCCAGGCCATTCAGGGGTGATGTCAGGAAGCACTTCTTCACACAATGGGGAGTGGAAATCTGGAACTCTCTCCTCCAAAACACTGTTGAGGATGGGAGATAACTGAAAGTTCTGAGAACGTTAGATTTTTGTTGGGTAAGGATATTAAGGGTTACAGAACCAAGGCGGGTAGATGGAGTTAAGGTGCAGATCAGCCATGATCCAATTGAATGGTATGGAACAGACTGAATGGCGTCCTCCAGTTCCTATGTTCGTAATGGCAAAAAGGGGGACACTTTAATGGCTGCTGTTCTCATTTTGCATTAAGAGTGGCACATTCAGGGATCATCCATGGTCCAAATTCAGCAAAGGGCTTTCCTATACATATGACGATCAAATTCCTATATGCAGCTAACATTTTGCCATCTTGCATATCAGTCAAAATGCAGGAAATATTGCAGTGGTGGGTGTGAGGGTGTAAATATTCAGTGTCGATATTAGGTAAGACAGGGTTCGAAGGAATTGGACTGGCACACGTGGATACAATCAAGCCACCATGTTAAAGTCATGCAATCTATCCATATTTTTACAGATTTGGTTTTAATGAGATCATTTATCGCGAGACAACAAAATATGAGGGGGTTTGAAAAGGTGGACATGTGGAGTTGGATAGATCATAAGATTTTCTTGCAGGAGCCGGAAGACAGATTGAGGTACTTCAGCGCCACCATTGGTGAGATGGCACAATTACAGTGTGACATGTTTACATCATACAGACGGACATAAGGATGTGTGAAATGAAAAGAGTTGACAGGAAGCGCGCAGAGATTTAAGATTTTTAGAACTGTTACTAGTCAAACTGTTGTAAGTGATGTGCCTGATAAGTCAGGTCTGTACAGTCTTCAACTGAAGGGGGTGGGGGGTTTAAAGGGTGAGGGATAATTGATGGCTGTGCTGTAATTCAGTCCAATTTTAAAAGTCATACACTGGATGAAATTTTAACTCATTTAAAACCTACCAACTTGCAGAGTTAAAATTGGGCCCACTGTAACTGTTATTTTAAAAAAATATATTTTCTTTATCCCCTATTTATATCGAAGAATATTGTTACTTGGAACATATAAGAAGTTGTTTCTGACTCACATTTTTGGCTTTCATTTGCTGGCCAAAGACAACAAGTTTCCCCTTGTGGACCAACAACATAATAAGAAACCACATTGTTGCCATAGAGGCAGACTTGGCCCCTCAGAGCCTGAAATCATTGCAATGCCTCGTGACACAGCAGGGAACTACTTACGTCTGGCAGCTCCAGCAGACACCATGTGGCGGTTATCTGGTGCCTACTAAGGTTTGTACATCACTAAGATTACACTGGGAGGCAATGCCATCATGCCAATAGCCAAAGAAAGAAGCTCAACTTATGCAGTGGACACAGAAAAGGAGATCGCCTCATGTAACAAGAGTAGGTACTGCAGTGAGTTACCAGGGACAGAGTGGTCTCTTTCCAAGGACTCGCTGTAATTGTCTAGGTGACGTCGGAGAGGAATATCCCAGATTTTTGCCCTCCTCTCCCAACTGGCCTGATTTGGCACCTTTCCCAGGATATCACATAGCTTTAGGGTAGGGTGGGGAGTGTGTATGTTCTGATACACATGGTGTCACAATGTGGGACTAACTCTGGCCTCTTGAACATTAATCGCCCTACCTCTGGTGGCCTTGCCTTCAGCTACCTGGGCCCAAAGCTCTGGAACTCCCTCCCTAAACCTCTCTTTCGTGCTTTAAACACCCAATAAAACCTGCTGTTTTGACCAAGCTTTTGGTCACCTAAGCCAATATCTTCTGATGTGGCTCGGTTTGATGCTACGTTTAATAAGAACCTGAGGGATCTTGACAGGGTGGATATGGAAAGGATGTTTCCCCTTTTGGGAGAATCTAGAACTAGGGGTCACTGTTTAAAAATAAAATTTAAGACAGAGATGAGGAGGAATTTTTTCTCTCTGAGGGTCATGTCTTTGGAACTCTCTTCCTCAAAAGGCAGTGGAAGTAGAGTCTTTGAATATTTTTAAAGCAGAGGTAGATAGATTCTTGATAAGCAAAGGGGTGAAAGGGTATCGGGGTAGGCAGGAATGTAGAGTTGAAGTTAAAATCAGGTCAGCGGAACAGGCTCAAAGGGCCGAATGGCCTACTCCTGCTCCTAATTCGTATGTTCGTGTAATGCTTCCATGAAGCACCTTGGGGTGTTTCATTATTTCAAAGGTGCTATATAAATATAAGTTGCTGTAGTTAGCTGGATGGACCAGAGCGCCTTTTCCTGTCTTTGTCCATACGTTTGTAATGGGCTATTTAGTGTGCTTGTATCGAGAGTCACAACAGAACTTGTATGCACCAGCAACCGAACAGTAAAGGAACTGATGAAAACAGCTATTTTCCTTATCCATTATCATGCCGGAATAACAATCCTTTGGTCCATATTTTTAATGGTGAAAAACGTCAATCAGCCAGTATGAGAAAATGATTGCGAAGGTGTTTAGTCAGGAAGAGTTAATGCACAAGTCTTCACTGACCAGCAAGTTAAGCAGTTGGCCAAAAATAAAAAGGGTTGACAATTTTATACAGCAACAAGCAGTTCAGAAAGTATGTAAGACATGAAAATACCATTCAGCTTATGCAAGAAAACAAAGGATAAAAGATTTCATGCATACATTCAGAACATTGTTATTCAAAGTTAATAAGCAGTTTGGGCCCAACATGCTTTAGCATTCACCAAGCTAAGGGCTACTGTGATAAAGTGCAACTACAAGATCTTTATTATTACATGCTTTAGTAATCAAAATCACAGAAAGGAGAGAGAGGGTGCATTAAACAGACAGTATCCGTCTTATTAATCTATCCATTTTTTAATCTAAAACTCTTGAGCTGCATTAGCACTTCTACAGCAACAAACTTGAAATATCCTGGGACGTGTTGTGCAACTACACAGAGAGACTACACTCCAGGAAACTGCTGCTAGAAGAGGAGATTTAAACATGGGGATTGAAATTCCACAGTAACCTCGAGTTGCCAACTCTGGTTGGGCACATTCCTGGAGGTTACATCACATGACCGCAAGCCTCCAATCAGCCCCCTCAGTCAAAGAGGCCTTACCCCACCCACAGCACCAATATTTTTATAACTATTAAATGGGTTTTTAATGGGGAAATTTTTTTTTAAAAGCACCTCTATGATTTGTTTTGTTTTCTCTTTGCAGGTTCCAGGAGATTAACCATCTATTCTTGGAGGCTTCAGGATAATCTGTTGGCAATCCTAATCTTAGCCATGTCTGGCGTACTGCTGGGGGTGGCAGGGGAATGAAACTGATTAGTTTAACCTAGGTTAACCTAGGATTCAGCCCGTAGAGAAGAGGCCAGGTAATTCAGGTGGGAAAGGACCTTGGGCACAGAATCATATTGTCATTACTGCACAGAAGAAGGCCATTTGGCCCATCAAGTCCATGCTGGTTCTCTATGGAGCTCTGCTCTGCTTGCTAACCTCAAGGGGTAGAGGTGGAAGAGGGGGGACTTCCTAGATTTCCTGGGAAAATTCTGTTTGGTGCACCATCCGATAGGACCAATGTGAACCCATGCCTACTGCAAGCAGGTGACTGGTTCTATTTTGCACGATTGTTAAAAAAAGAAACTCAAGGAGAAGATAATTGGTCCCAAAGTTGAAACGAGAGCTCCTTAGAGAGCATAAAGCTTTCTCTACCTCTCTCCCTGTGAGGCTGTCCCTTGGCTTTCCCTCGGTGTACGGTGCTGAGGTGCTCAGACCTGCCAGAACTTGGTCAGACATCCATCTTGACTTTGCTAATGACCCCGCAGTTTGAGACAGGGCCAAATATCCTGGAAAAGGGTTGATTCTGCCGGTGGTGTAAGAAGCCATCAGAATTTTGGGCCTCATAATTTTTACACTATTGACGCCTTCTTGTCATTTGGAAATCTGTCCCCTCAGGGCGGGCCCATAGCCCGAGTCATTGGCAGAAAGGGGATCATAATGGGGTTGGCTGGATTCAGTCAGTGGATCCATTCTGCCCTCAGTGGCCTGGAACTCAAGCCAAGAACTGATTCTAAAGTGAATCTGACAAGGGAAAGCATTTTTGCACTTGGATTGGATGAAAAGAAGAAGGGGGCTACTGGGTTGGCTCAAGGCAAAGGATTCAATCCTGAAAAATGTCCTTCATGCACACTGTGCTTACAAACTAAATAAGCACTCCTAGAGCGGAATTGAGTATAAAAGTAGGGAAGTGTTGCTACCGTTGTACAGGGCCTTGGTCAGATGCATCTGGAGTACTGTATACAGTTTTGGTCTCCTTACTTAAGAAAATATATAATTGTGTTAGAAGCAGTTCAGAGAAGGTTCACTTGACTGATTCCTGGTATGAGTGCGTTATCTTATGAGGAAAGGTTGAGCTTATACCCATTGGAGTTTAGAAAATAAGAGGTGATCTTATTGGAATGTACAGGATCCTGAGGGGACTTGACAGGGTGGATGCTGAGAGGATGTTTCCCCTTGTGGGGGAGTCTAGTTTAAGAATTAGGGGCCTCCTATTTAAGACTGAGATGAGGAGAAGATTTTTTTTCTCTTAGAGGGCCATCAGTCTTTGAAACTCCAATCCCCAGAGAGCAGTGGAGGCAGGGTCTTTGAAGATATTCAAGGCTGAGTTAGACAGATTTTTGATCTACAAAGATTATGGGGGACAGGTAGGAAAGTGGAGTTAAGGCCACAATCAGATCAGCCATGATCTTATTGAATGGCGGAGCAGACTCGAGGAGCCAAATGGCTCTTGCTCCTATTTCTTGTGCTCTTGTGTGTAGTTTGTTTTGAGAATACTGGGCTAATTGGGAGATATATCCAATCCTAAAACTGATTTAAAACTATATGCGCAATATAGGTCAACAACAACTGTCTCTTTAAAGCAGCTTTCTCACCAGGTAAAGCAGTGATCCTGTTAATAAAGAAGAAAAGTTACAATGGAACCCCACCCCCCACCCCTTGTTTCTCTAGCACAGCAATTACAAAAGTGTTGGTGCAGGCACGATGGGCTGAATGGCCTCCCTCTGCACTGCGTCATTCTATTACAGTCCCCTCTTATGGAAGCCACCTTCACCTTAACAGGATCACTTGCCTTAGAGCACGCACTTGTGTGTACAAACAATTTTGCATTATGGAAAAGAACATTTGGAGCACATTACAAACAGCGAGAACAGCCCAACATGCATTGAAAGCAAGGAGAGAGCGAGAGGAGCTGTTTCATAAAGATACATGCTGACAGAACCACTGTATTTACATTACACAGGAAACACACAATTTTTAATATTATCATATTCCCCTTAAGGACAAATGACAAGAATGAGAATGAAAACCCTAACTTTTGCTAGTTTAAAAAAAAAAGTTTTTTTTTGTTAAGACTTGATTGCTGCCCAGAATCAGCACAATGGAATTTTAAGTTAGAAGCAGAACTGATTGGATGGTCCCGCTCCCGGCTTCTGGTGTAATTAATTTTGATCCTTTGATATTAGTCGGGGGTCCATGGGAAATAAAGTCTCACAGGCAGCAGAACAATTATCTCTTTGACCTGTATGCCTAGAATCAAACCCAACTCTAACATTTGCTGTACTCTACTTTTCTTTGATCATGAAAGAGGCTCAAGTTTGCAAAAGGTTCAACTGCTTTTGGGAATATCGTCCAGGGAGCAAGTACAGATATATCCTTGCTAGGGAAAATGGCCTCCTTCAGCCAGTCTGACAAACCGAGGGACTGGGGTGAAATTCTGGAAGAATCACCTGACGAACTGGGTTTAGTGGTATTAATGAGGCGAAACTATCGTTTGTTGCCATTACTCTGCTGAAACTGACAGCAAAGTCTGGAATCCACACGTGCACAGGGAAACACAGAAACCCAGGAGTTGCTGCCAGTGATTCCCATAGGATGCGCTGTTGAAGTCATCACCTCCCCCACACCACCCCCTACCCCCCAGGCTTTAATTAACTAGTAATCACTGAACTGACGAAAATGTGCCCTTTTTATGCTGTTAGTTGCCCTGTAAAAACTTGAAAAAATGACACCTTGTTGAAATAGGTGTAACTGTGTTTTTAATGGTTTACTAAGTTCATAATTACTTCTGAACAGCCTCACTGGCCCTGAAAAACTAATTATATTTGTGGAATGTCAAGTTGACTATATTAAAAAATAATCCACGTATGCCTGAAGATTTTAAAAATGTAGTTGGTTTGATATTTCAGCTTCTATCTTCATGCCACGTGCATGTCCAAATGATTTTTGATCCTCTGTAAACTTTTTATGAAAAGCGAGTGACAATTAGCGCATTTCGCTGCCTGGTTTGCTCTCTGCGAATATTTTAATGTGAGTGGCTGCTCAGTTTATTTGACGACATCGCTGCTGCTACACGCCTGAGAATCCCCCTGACTTGGCGCCAGGTTTAAGCTGACATCGGGAAGGGGGAAATCCACACCACCAGAGAACTACTGGGTATGGGTAGCTATCTTCATAATCAGTGCTGACCAAAATCTGGGCCTTCGACTTTCTACAGACGGTCTGACGCACTAGGGCTGGGGTGAAACTTTGAGACCATCACACTTTATTCCTTGTAAGTTTCGGGTAACAGATTATGGTCAGTATAATGTCTACTCAGCACTGTTGTATGCAAGGCATCTCTAATCAGTCAGAACCCCCCCCCCCAACACCGTTAGAAAGTGTATTGGAAATACACATGGTGCAGGTACACCCACAGTGCTGTTAGGGAGGGAGTTCCAGGATTTTGTGGCAGTGACAATGAGGGAACGGCGATATATTTCCAAGTCAGGATGGTGAGTGACTTGGAGGGGAACTTGTAAGTGGTGGTGTTCCCATGTGTCTGCTGCCCTTGTCCTTCTAGATGGTAGAGGTTGTGGGTTTGGAAGTTGCTGTCTAAAGAGCCTTGGTGAGTTGCTGCAGTGCATGTTGCAGTTGATACACACACTGCTGCTACTGTGCATCGGTGGTCGAGGGAGTGAATGTTGACAGTGGTAAATGTGGTGCCAATCAAGCGGGCTGCCTTGTCCTGGATGGTGTTAAGCTTCTTGAGTGTTGTGGGAGCTGCACTCATCCAGGCAGGTGGAGAGTATTCCATCACACTCCTGACTTGTGCCTTGTAGATGGTGGACAGGCCTTGGGGAGTCAGGAAGTCTGGCTGGTCCAGTTTCTGGTCACTGGTAACCCCCAGGATATAAGTGCTTTGCAAGGGGTTACCAGGGATATGATAAGTGCTTTGCAAATATGGCACTAAAGCTATTGGAAAGCTCTGGATCATTAAGATGAGTGTTGGCCAAGTGTCATTATTTAATTAGGAAGGAATTCATTTCTGTACAGTGTTACCCATGTAAACATAGCTAGAGTAACAAAGGAACAGAAGGAGGTCATTCAGCCCCTCAAATCTGTCTGATCTGTATCTTAACTCCATCTACCTATCTTGGTTCCATCACGTTTAATAACTTTACTTAGTGAAAATCTTTCAATCTCAGTGCTGAAATGTTCATTGATCGTTCAGCCTCAACAGCTTTCCACAGGAAAGAGTTTCAGATTTGCACTACCCTTTGTGTAAAGAAGTTTTTCTTGACATTACCCCTGAACGCCCCAACTCTAACTTTAAGGTTATGCTCCCTTTATCTTGGCATTCTATAAAAACTTGTATTTATATGGCACCTATAACATAGTAAAACAGCCCAAAGTGCTTCATAGAAGTGTTATCAAACGAAGTTTGACACCGAGCCACATGCAGAGATGTTAGTGCATTTGGTCAAATGCTTGGTCAAGGAGCTAGGTTTTAATATGGTTGCCAACCCTCCAGGATTGGCCTGGAGTCTCCAGGAATTGAAGATCAATCTCCAGGACACTGTTGTGTGCAACCCTGGAGAAAAATCATTGGGCATTAAAACAGATTGTTTTTTTTGTCATTTTCTTTGAACATTTTTCTTTACCAGCTACAAAGCTATTGAAAATCGGGTGGGGGTGGGTGCGCGTGCAGAAGGCTGTTTGGCTGACAGTCAAGCATCATCCAATTGGGTAATGAGTCCTTTTGCTTTCCAATTGGCGTAGGATGGATGCATTGGCCAACTAATGGCTGGAGTGTGGGGGAAAGTGATGTGATGGCACCTCCAGGAATACATTTAAGTTGATAACCGTAGGCTTTAAGGAGCAACAGAGAGGACGAATGAGAGGTAAAGAGGTGAAAAGTTTAGGGAGGGAATTCCAGAGCTTAGGCCCAGACAGCTAAAGGCACGGCCATCAATGGAAATGGGGAAATTGACAATACACAACTGGAGGGGCACAGAGATTTCAGGTGGTTGTAGGTCTGGAGGAGGTTGCAGAGATAGATTGGCACAAAAGTGCAAAGATTGTTCCTGACCATTCAATAAAATGAAATACACTCCTCCTGTGCGCCATTTGAACACAGGTGCTGCAAAGATAGTGCCATTGTGTAGCTGCTGCTAGAAGGGGTTAAAATAGAGCAATTGGCATCAATACATTCTTGGAGCAGAATTGTGGAATTTTATACCAAAAACTGTCTCTCTGTCAGCTAAGTGGTGGAAAGATTATTTATAATGAAAATTCTCAAAAACACCTTCATGGGTTATAGTGAATAGATTGCACAGAATTTACAGAAACAGGCCATTCGGCCCAACTGGTCTATTCTGGTGTTTATACCCCACATGAGCCTCCTCCCACCCTACTCCAATCTCAATCTAACAGCATATCCTTCAAATCCTTGCTCCCTCATGTATCAATACAGCTTTCCCTTATTATGCAGCCTTGGTGTTAAAGGCAGCTATATGGTGCTAAGATATGGATTAGCCGTGTACTAACTGAACGGGGGCACAGGTTTGAAGGGCTGAATGGCCTCCTGAATGGCTGAATTATGCAAACATCTCAACATGAGATGGAGCAGTTAACCTGGGAGGATGACAATGTCCTTTGTACCATTCGTTTAGGGGAAATATCCCATTTATTGACATCAGGGATTAAAGGCAAGATCTGGGGAATTTCTTATACTACCAGCCCTCTGCTCTTCAGACATTCATTCCTGTGGTTGGATTCTGAAGCCAGTGTTAACAGTGCAGATGCATGGCACAAGAACATGACACGTGTTATGGAACAACACGTGTAATTTTTTTTTTAAAGAAGGTGGACCATTCTCCAAACAGAGGATCGAAGGGGAACCATTTCTCCTCTGCACTAGTTCCTTCTGGTTTGAGGACCGATACAGCAAGGGGAAGGGGACAGCTTCCCAATAACAATCCAGGAGCTCCACACAACTCCAGTCACTGGTTTAGGCTCTCACTCCACGTGCTGAATGATAACGATCTCTCGTAGTCATCCCTGTTCTGGTGTTTCATTTACAGTGCTTGTTTTTGGAAAAGGCAATCTCATCTCTGCTCTACTAATAGGTAAAATAGGCCTTTGGGACAAGCAAATATAGAAGAATTTTTCAGCTTGGCAACTCAGTAGTTGCAGATCTCCAGGACTCAAAATGTTCCTTCACTCTATTAGTTCTTCTTGTACTGCCTGCATTGGATGAGCTATTGAGCTATTGGGATCAATGTCCCACTGGTGGCGCAGTGGTAATGTCACTAGACTGATAATCCAGAGGCCCAGGCTAATGTTCTGCGGATAAGGGTTCAAATCCCACCACGGCAGCTGGTGGAATTTAAACAAAATTAATCATCTGGAATTGAAAAGCTAGTCTTAGTAATGGCAACCATGAAACCATTGTTGATTGTCGTAAAAATCCATCTAGGGAAGGAAATCTGCTGTCCTTACCTGGTCTGGCCTACATTTGACTCCAGGCCCACAGCAGTGTGAGTGACTCTTAACTGCCCTCTGAAGTGGCCTAGCAAGCTACTCAGTTCAAGGGAAATTAGGGGTGGGCAACAAATGCTGACCTTGTCAGCGATGCCCAGAGCTCATGAAAAGGATAAATTAAAAGAAAACTCCAAAGACTAGAGCACAAAAATATAGGCTGAGCCTTCCAGTGTAGTACTGAGGGAGTGCTGCACTGGCAGAGGTGCTGTCTTTTGGATGGCACCTTAAACCAATGCCCTGTCTGCTCTCTCAGATGGATGTAAAAGATCCCTTGGCACTATTTTGAAGAGCAGGGGAGTCCTCCCCAGTGTCCTGGCCGATATTAACCCCTCAATCAACATCAGATTATCTGGTCACGATCACATTTCTGTTTGTGGGAGCTTGCCTTGCACAAATTGGCTGCTGTGTTTCCTACATTACAACACTGGCTACACTTCAAAAATGCTTCATTGGCTGTAAAGCACTTTAGGATGTCCTGAGCTCATGAAAGGCACCATATAAATGTTTTTTTTTTAACTAACCAAATAGGATCCCCGTGGAATGGGGATTTTATATCCTAACAGATACTTTGTTCACTTCAATCAGGTGGGGTTTAATTCCAACATAGCCCCCCGATCCTGTCAGTTTCTAGACAGGCGAGTTTGGTTAAAATTGTTCCCCTTTAATGTCTTCACTTTGCTGTTTTCTCTTATTCCCAATCTTCTCTCTTCTGCAGCTGAAGGCGTCAGGGTCATCAACCACCCTCTGTTACCTCAGCCAATGACAAATTTTTCAAGGGGACAGTTAATGCTCTGGCCGGCTACTGCACCAGGATTAAATCTGAGATCTTGGGCAGGACTTTTTGGATGGTGGGGTTTCCCACCCCAGGAAACCCAGTGAGAAAAGTGAAGGGGTTGGGGAGCCATGTTTGAGAGGCCTGGGGGGTGAAGGAATAAAGGGGTGGATGATCTTGGAGAAAGGGTGCCCTCGATGGGCAGAGGGAACCTCCAAAAGAGGTACCGTTCCCTTGCCCAAGACCAGCCCCTGCAGCTAGAGCTGCTGGGATACCTGCTCAACATGGGCCTCCTCCAGCCATGGGTAAAATAGCGGTGGGGGGCAGGGTGAGGCACTTAAGTGGCCGTTAATTGTCCACGTAAGGGCCTTAATATACCCTTGGACTGGCCCTCCGGCTGCTCTACTACCTCCCCTAATATGGGAGGTAGGGCGGCCGCAGGTGGGTAGGTGGCGAGCTGACCACATGTCGCATTTTACAGATCCCCTGCCATCAAAACTGCAGGCAGGGGATGGGTAAAATTCCTCCCCTTACGCTCTGTGCAGCTTGGCGTTGCATTATACGGTGCATCTGCACACACGGCCTGAGGGAGCTGCAGGGCAATCTCTACTCAGTCCAATCTCAGATACTCTGCTTCTTCAATGCAACCTGGATGTCAGCCGATTGCTCGACAAACCACAGAGCTGGGGAAAAGGACAGAGGATTGGCCATCATCTTATTGGGCTAGTATTTCACCCATCCAAGCTGGCCACTAGGTAAGGAAGGGGTTACGATTATCACCATTGTACAAGGTTGGTAAAAATGCAAAGCCCCATTCAGTACCCAGACCTGGGATGCAACAGCTGATCAGGAATAATATACCAACCTGCAGCAGCTGACAAGTGCCAAGCCTTTTTCAAAACCCATACTTGAATTTGCATTGTATTGACTACGGTGCTCTGAAGGGGTTCAAGGTTTATGTGCTTTGGAATGATGAAAAACACCAGTTCTTGCCAACTGACAGATGTTTTATAGTCCTCAGGTCGACCTATTTACCCTTCATCGAAAAAAAAAAATTCCTTCCTTGCTTTTCAGCTGCCTAAATAACACACTCCGGGTAACTGCTCAGTTGATCCTGTTTCCAATCATTTTGATCGGACAGGGTGACTCACTCGACTGCATCGGACAATCCCGGAATGTGACCACAAAATGCTCAATTTATGCAAAATTTCCAGGAAAGGCAAATGCAGCTAAATTTAGTCTGGCAGTTGGGGCTGGGAGAGGCATCGAGGGAAGAAGCAAAGAGAAAGGATAATTTATTTCCATGTCTCAGGTACTTGATGCAATAACTCACCAGATTCCAGGCAGAACCAAATGAACTCATCCTCTATTCAAAGGAATCTTTTCCCATCCTCTAAAGAACGTGAGCCACAGGACTGAGGGGAAATGGTCACTTTTACACATCAAAGGACACAAGAACATAAGAAATAGGAGCAGGGGTAGGCCATTCGGCCCTTCAAGCATGCTCCATCATTCAAAAAGGTCATGGCTTATCTGATTGGGGCCTTAACACCACTTTCCTGTCTGCCCCCCCAATAACCCTCGACTCCCTCGTCTATCAAAAATCTGTCTAACGCAGCCTTGAATATATTCAATGACCCAGCCTTCAATGCTCTCTGGAGAAGAGAATTCCAAAGACTAACAACCCCCCACAAGAAGAAATTCCTCTTCATCTCAGTCTTAATTGGGAGACCCCTTATTTTTAAATCCTTTGTTCTAGATTCCTCCACAAGGGGAAACATCCTCTCAGCATCTACCCTGTCAAACCCCCCTCAGAAACTTATATGTTTCAATCAGATCACCTCTCATCCTTCTAAGCTCCAATGAGTACAGGCCCAGCCTGTCCAACCTTTTCTCATAAAGGCAACCCCTTCATCCCAGGAGTCAGCCGCGTCAATCTTCTCTGAACTTCTTCCAAAGTAAGTATGTCCCTGCTTAAGTATGGAGACCAAAGCTGTACACGTGAGTCTTACAAAGTAAGGGTGTGGTATGCTTTTGCTGCTAACACTTGGGATGTTGAGTTTTGTTCCTTGTGCAGGATCAACGTGTGTGGAATTCATCTTGCCAGTCGTGTGCAATGGGCGTTAGTGCACCAAAGTCTTATACTGCACCCAATATTCACTTCCCTCAGGTTGAATTGGGCCAAGTGTAGGACTAACCCACCACTGAAGCATGACCGGCTGTTACGCATCACTGGCAAGATGAAACTCACCCTTCACATCTTAGAGTTTCCCGCCCTATCCACACTAATACTCGAAACCGAGCTTAGTTTTTCTTTAAAAAGCTGAAATATAATGGGTTTGATACGATGAAAATAAATTTTGTTAAAATTTATGATGTTTTCTTAACTTTGAATTTTGCTTTGATTTAATTTTCCTTCCTTTGATGAAAGATTGGCTGTTCTTTGAATTGTTAGAGGGCCATGCAGTAACAGTAGTCTGAGGATCTGTATTATATATAACAACTGTCAATGTATAAAGTAAGAACAAGTTGTGTAAATACTTCTTAACGCAAGTGAACAGTTTCAATCAATTTCCACCAAATGACCCTTCTACTTTCAAAATCAGTGGGCAATACGGTTTTGGCAGGATTCGACTTTGTCACAATTATTGTACACCTAGCCAGTTTACTATATAAACGACCGTTCAATTTCACTCAACAAGCTCACTTAATACTGACAGCTACACAGGTTATCAAGTCACTTGTCAAAGATGTGTATACATATATATTTAAATAGACAGACAAAGACACACACGCATATAAAAGTACACAAAATACTAGACTTTAGTCCTTTAAGGGTCTCCAACCCACTGCTGTAAAAATCTAGATCTACCTCAGTTCTGTCTAAATACTTAACTTCACAAAATTACGTCAATTAAGTTCATCAGAAAGGATAAACCAAACTATTGGACTAACATCAATCATCGCCATTCTCCCTCCATCCTTTCCAATTAAACCAAGCATCCATTATTATCTTTATCTACAGCGTGGAAACATATGAAGGCGATTGCTTGACACCTGAATACCCCTCAATTATCAATCCTTCACAGTCTGAAGTATAACTGAGGTCCTGCCAGTTCGTGCTTATTACCATCCAACGTGTCCTGCAATAGGTGCCCAATGCTACAAAGAGTAAGTTGGTGCACAATGGGGAACAAGTAGATATCAGCAGTGACAAACAACATCGTAACTTTAAGCTGTCTCTAGGCTTCATCTTAGTCATAAATTCCAAGGGTGGACCTATCATGAGTGGGGTACCTGGTTCCCTCTAATAGGAGTCACTAGTTAAAAAGTTTTTTTGTCAACTGTAATTCATTGCATCTACTTTCATTTTTAACAGCATTTGTTGACTGTTTGAAAACTTAACCTCAATTTTTTTTAAAGACAGTTAGACATTGAGTTTTAGTTCTAAACATTTTTTTTTGCCTTTTATCTCTCCTTCCTAAATATTTCTGTAAACAGCAATGTACAGTCCGTTTCCGATGCAACTCCTGAACATTAATCCCTGCCAAGGAGCCTTTAAGATGTTGCTATTGTACACGGACACCAGCCAGACAAAATCTCCTGCAACGCCATCAATGGCCGTTGGCATAGTATTAGAGATGCCACTTTGTTAATCAGAGAATACTGTGGGATATTACAATAGTATTTACTGGTCCCTAGTTTATGCCTGGACAAGTATTGATGATAGTTTTAGCACAGGAAGACAACCAACTGGCAGTATATGACTGTCGATCAGAGACTGGACAGAGTTCAGAGACTGCTGAAGAGTCTCTAACATGTGATGACACCATGTTTGCTCACCGGACTGCTTTCGTCCGGGTCACTGAAGCTAATCGAACTGTCCTCTTCCAATTCCTCCTCTAGCTGCAGACTCCCGAAAGAAAACGTCTCTCGTGGCCTCGCCGAGGAATTTACGGCAATGGGGTTCCCCAGCACCAGCGGGTGACTGAACGAATGAATCGCCTCCGAGTCGGAGTCGCTGGATTCTGTCCCGCTGCTGGTCGACCCGTCCATCAACTGGCCCCCTGTTGCACGGTCCACAAGGCCAGCTGGGAAGAGCCTCTGAATTGGTGGACTCGACTTTGTGAGTGCAGCAGAGAGGTGGCTGTTGGCCACGTGTCTGCCTTCTGGGTATGGCGCTCTGGGGGAGCAGGGCTTGCGTTGGCTGCTGCTCCTGTACTCGTTCAACGGGGTGGAGGCCATGTGACTGAGGATGAATGGGTCAGTCTCTGACCTATTTCGGTTGCCCTGAGCCCTCTGTGAATGTGCTGGCCTTAAAGTGGGGGAATAGTTATTGTAAACATGCTGGCTGTGTGTACGGCTATCTGTATCTTCTAGTCTGTGTCTACAATGGCCGTTTTGTACAATAGTGCCCTTGGATCCTGCCCTGTTAACACTGGCATTGGGACTTGTCTCTTTACCAGCTGGGCGTATTGGCGTGGCTGAGGGGCTCTGGTTTTCTGGGCCACGAAATACCTCGTGAAGCAAAGAGCTGTGTCTGGGCATTCGAGGAGTCCTCCCGGTGTACAGGGAGAGTTCCTCGTCCGTCAGCTCTCCCCTAATGTGGATCGGAGTACCTGAGAATTGGAAATCAGAGGACCCCATACATCTAAGGTGGGCCACACTCTCATCCCTTTCCTCAAAGTATTCGCCGCTGCTAAACTCATCCTCATAATTGTCATTTGTTTTTGACCTCGACCTGTTTATCCGCCCTCTGATCAAGTCATGCTCACTATCTATATCACTGCCGTCAATGTAAGGAATGGAACAGCTGCTCCCATGAGCAGTTTGAGATGCTGGACCTGCATTCTGTGGCTCTCTTTGGGCCTTTGCCTGGTGAGCTTTGTCCCTCGCAGTTTCCTCCTGTCTGTCCCTCTTTGGGCTGCTCGATGGTGACGGGCTCTTTTGCTCAACCCCGTCTTCAGCCGATGACCGGGAAACCCCGAGGTCCTTCCTCTGGCTGGGAGACGGTGCTCCCGTCGACGCTGACCGCTCCCCGAAGGTAAAACTACCGCTCTGGAAAGACAAGAGACACCTTGGAAATAAGTTATTGGGTAAAATACTTCTGTGCAATCTTTTAAAAAAAAATAAAACCCTCAGTAATTTTTCCTCCCAATTTTGAACGAACACAAGAAATAGGAGCAGGAGACCATTCAGCCCATCGAGCCTGCTCGCCCATTCAAAATCATCATGGCTGATCTTGGGCTCCAACTCCATTTTCCTGCCCACTCCCCATATTCCTTGATTCCCTGAGACACCAAAAATCTGTTTAACCCAGCCTTAATTATATTCAACGGTGGGGCATCCACAATCCTCTGGGGTAGAGAATTCTAAAAATTCACACCCCTTTTGAGTGAAGAAATTTCTACACATCTCAGCCCTAAACACCTCGACCTCTCCCACTAAACTGAGACGCGGCTTCAAGCTTATCTCTCTGACTAGTCCTGATACCCTCATACATGGCTCAATGTCAAATTGGGTCAGCTAATGCTCCTGTGGAGTGCCTTGGGATGTTTTACGACATTAAAGGTGCTATATAAATGCACGTTGTTGTTGTTGTTGTTGTCCACAACCTGGCGTCCGCACTGTAAGGGGTCATCTGGCTGGTCACGTGGAGTGGGTTGAATTCTTCCCCCTCACTCACCAAAACGCACGACTGTTAAGCCTGAGGTCAACTAGCTCAGCACAGGCCAGGGACTGAAATGGGAACCGCGCTCAATCCTTTACAGATTATGGTTTTTAACTAAATAAACCCCCCCTAGAGAAACTCTCAGAAAAAGTCAATCATCTGATATTGTCAAACAATGAAAGAGCTTTGATATTTTCAAATATCGCACACAAGTTTTATTTTAACAAGCATTGCATGTGATTTAATACTGTTTATTTACACTAGCGAAGCGGAGGTTAGAGTCATGCAGCACAGAGGGAGGCCATTCAGCCCATCGTGCCTGTGCTGGCTCTTTGAAAGAGCTGTCCAATTAGTCCCACTCTCCCTGCTCTTTCCTCCATAGCCCTGCAAATTCTTCCTTCTCAAGTATTTATCAAATTCCCTTTTGAAAGTTATTATTGAATCTGCTTCCACCGCCCTTTCAGGCAGCGCGTTGCGGATCACAACATTTCCTGGGCTCTTTTGCCAGTCATCTTAAATCTGGGTCCTCTGGTCACCCAGTGTCCCTGCCAGTGGAGACATCTTTCTCCTTACTTACGCTCTTCTTTTCAAAGGAAGTTTTTTAAAAATCAGATTGTGACCAGTTTGTTACGGTAAGTAGGTCAGGGCTTCTGTGCTCCACCACCATCGCCTCTGGCCATTCCATGACCCCTGTATACATTCCTCCCTTTATGTCATTAACATTCAACTGACTCAAGTGAAAATAAAACAAAATAGGCCTCGTCTGCAATAAACCTCTTTGCTAGGCGATATTCTTGATTTACTGACTTGTTTTGGCACCAGTGTCGGCTGTTCAGGCAAACTTTGGATGGATCGCATTTTACTATGTTTCCTGAAAGTGAAATAAAGAATAAGATGAGTGCACAACAGCGTTAACGGCAATGATTAATCTGAATAGTAACCCATTTCCACCCACTCCTCAGAAAAAAAACACTAGCGACAGGAAGCGACTTCTCTCTGATTAGGGATGGTTTACTTGCACTGAAAGTGGAAATGCCAGAGCAAAGCACAGGTTAACAACTTCAATGCAGTGGATCAGCCGCAGAAATCGCCACGCGAAATGTTCCCCGGTCTGAGAGGGCCACGTGAATCTGTGTGCCGATGGTGTTCCCGTAATGACATCAAGTAGAGCGAGAGAAAGAGAGAGATAAAAACAAACAGCACAACAATAAACAGGCCACAGGAGGAGAAAGGAACGAAGATTGATGAGAAAAGTGTGTGTGAGAAAGAGAGCGCGAGCAGGGAAGAGTGAAGGAAGAGATGGATGTTTAGGAACATGGGAGCAGGAATAGGCCACTCGGCCCTTCAAGCCTGCTCCACCATTCTTTAAGACCATGGCTGATCTGGTTGTGGTCTCAGCTCCACTTTCCTGTCTGCCCCCAATAACCCTCGACTCCCTAACCTAACAAAAATCTGTCTAACTCTGCCTTAAATAAATGTAACTGCCCAGCACTGCAACTGCACTGCTCTCTGGGGACAAGGAAGTTTCTCCTCATCTCTGTCTTAAAAGGGAGACCTCCTATTTTTGAACTATGTCCCCTAGTTTTAGTCTCCCCCACAAGAGGAAACATCCTCTGGGTATTCACCCTGTCAAGTCCCCTCAGGATCTTATAAATTTCAATAACAGCAGATACAGTTCTTGGAGTGTGATGTCAGTGGCAGAATTGGCTTCAATCTCACAGTGTTTTCACTAACATTAAGACCCTAAGAAATAGGAGCAGGAGTAGGCCATTCGGCCCCTCGGGACTTTTCCAGCATTCAATAAGATCATGGCTGATCTTCTACCACAACTCCACTTCCCCCACCCCGATCCCCATATCCCTTCATTCTCTTAGTGCCCAAAAATCTATCGACCTCTGTCTTGAATATACTCATCGACCGAGCATCCACAGCTCTCTGGGCTAGATAATTCCAAAGATTCACAATGCTCCGAGATTTGTAGGAAGGCAGAACTCACACAGGAATGGCCCGACGCATCCACTTGAAGTCGATCATTGACCCTTACCAGCCTGAACTATTTCAATGTCTCATTAGCTCTTCTCATCAATCAATAAGTTGTCAATGGTTTTGTTTTTAATTCTAAAAGCCTACTTTTTTTTGTTGGCTATGCATTGTGCTACCTGGGTTTAGATTATAGACAATGGACTACCCTCAACAGTGACAGGTCACCTTCCAGTACCAGCCCACTATTACACACTTATTTATCACTCTGATGCACTCCTGCACACAACAGAATGTTGCACAGATTCCAAAATGCAGCAAAACCATGCAATACATAAAGAGCAGAGAAGATGCTGCAGGTCCTGCGGCATCCATGGAGAGAACGGCTACTTGTATTTATCGAGCGCCTTAATTCCAAAGCATTTTACAGGAGAGATTTGAGACGGAGACACCTGAGGAGATAGGAGCACAGGTGACCAAAGGCTTGGTTGGAGAGGCAGGTTCTAAGCAGCGCCTTAAGGAAGGAGAGAGAGATAGAGAGAGAGAGAGAGAGAGAGAGGTGGAGAGGTTTAGGGAGGGAATTCCAGGGCTTTGGGTCCCGGCAGCTGAAAGCACGGCCACTATTGAGGGAGACCAGGGACTGGGAAGGATCAGAGTTAGAAAGCAGATTTGCTGCAGGGAGGTTACAGGAGAGACAAGATTTAATGCTGATGAAGGACTGAGATATTTAACTCAGTTTCTCTCTCTCTCTCTCTCTCCATAGATGCTGTCTGACCTGTTGGTGCTTCTGTTGTGTTTCAGAATTTTTGGCATTTGCAGTATTTTGATTTTAATAACAGCAGTAAACTAGTTTTAACGATCTTTTTCCTGATTTTTGTTGGCCTCTGATAGGACAAGGTGCACAAGTGAGAGGGGCAATTGCAGAACACGTAGAAAAGAGACATTTTCACCTTTCAAACTGTATCTTTTTGTAACCTCCTTCTTTAACATAATCCAGGAGTTGCTTCTGCGTTCTTCCACTAGAACAGAGGAAAGGTTAATCATAAGATTGCATTTTTCTCTAATGCCAGAGGAACCTGTGGGTTTTTGTTGCAAGTTTTCTGGTCTTCAGAGAGCTGTTCTCAATTTCTAAGTGTTAATTGGTATGGGTTCCAGTTCCCCGAATGGAGAATCCTGCAGCACACCAGGAGGCCATTCAGCCCATTGTGCCTGCGCTGGCTCTTTGAAACAGCTATCTAAAGAGTTCCACACAGCCCCCAACTCCACCCTGCTCCTTCCCCATAACCCTGCAAATTTTTTTCCCTATTTCAAGTATTTGATAGGATAGAATAGAACGGTTAGAACATAGAAAAAGGCCATTCGGCCCACCATGTCTGTGCTGGCTCTCTGCAAGAGCAACTCAGTTAGTCCCATTCCAGCGCCTTTTCCCCATAGCCCTGCAATTTTTTTCTCTTCAGGTAATTTTGCATTTCCCTTCCGAAAGTTACAATCGAACCTGCCTCCACTACACTCTCAGGCAGCACATCCTAGAGCCTAACCACTCGCTGCGCAAGGAAACTATTTTTTCTCATGTCACATTGGCTCTCCTGCCTTTTCACCTTCAATTAGTTTCCTCTGGTTCTCTTCCACCAACGGGAACAGTTTTTCCTCATCTACTCTGTGCAGACCCCTCATATTTTTGAAAACCTCTCATCAATTCTCCTCTCAACCTTCTCCAAGGAGAACAGCCCCAATTTCTCCAATCTATCCTGGTAACGGAAGTCTCTCACCCCTGGAAACATTTATCCAATTCCCTTTTGAAAGTTACTATTGAATCTCCATCCACCGCCCTTTCAGGCAGCACATTCTTGATCACAACAACTTGCTGTGTAAAAAAAAATAAATTCTCCTCATCTACCCCTAGGGTTGCCAACCCTCCAAGACTGGCCTGGAGTCTCCGGGGATTGAAGATCAATCGCCAGGGCACTGCTGTGCGCAATCCTAGAGAAATGTCACCAAGGCATTAAAACAGATGGCTTCTTCTTTGAACATTTCTCTTTATGGGAAATATTTAAAACGAGAGGAAAAAAAGACAAGCATCACCCAATTTTTAAAAATTCGCTCATGGGATGCGGGTGTCACTGGCTAGGCCAGCATTTATTGCCCATCCCTAATTGCCCTTGTTCAGACGGCATTTAAGAGTCAACCACATTGCTGTGGGTCTGGAGCCACACGTAGGCCAGACAAAGAATAAGAACAAAGCACAAAGAAAAGTACAGCACAGGAACAGGCCCTTCGGCCCTCCAAGCCTGTGCCAATCATATTGCCTGTCAACTAAAACATTTTGCACTTCCGTATCCCTCTATTCCCATCCTATTCATGTATTTGTCAAGCTGCCTCTTAAACACCACTATCGTACCTGCTTCCACCACCTCCTCTGGCAGCGAATTCCAGACACTCACTACCCTCTGCGTAAAAAACTTGTCCCGCACATCTCCTCTATAGTTTTCTCCTCTCACCTTAAATCTATGTCCCCATGTAATTGACTCTTCCACCCTGGGAAAAAGCTTCTGGCTATCTACCTGGTAAGGACTTCAGTGAACCAGATGGGTTTTTATATCAATCAGCAATGGTTACATGGTCATCATTAGACTTTTAATTCCAGATTTTTACTGCATTCAGATTTCACCTTCTGCTGTGGTGGGATTCGAACCCAGGTCCCCCAGAGCATTACCTGGGGCCCTGGGATACTAGTCCAGTACCACAATACCACTACACCACCGCCTCCCCATTGAATCCTTTTGCTTTCCAATTGGTGTAGGAAGGCAGTATGTCACAAGGACGAATGTGTTGGCTGACTAATGGTTGGAATGTGGGGGCAAGTCATGTGATGAAACCTCCCGGAATACATTTAATCACAGCTGGCAACCCTACCTAACCCCCACTATTTCCTTTCCCAATTACCTTAAGCCTGTGTCCTCTGGTTACTGACCCTGACAGGGAGGTGCAAGATATGTAAAGGGGGTTGCTGGCTCTCATTATTGTGCCCAGTCTCTGACACGTATTTGAATAGGCTAGTGTAAGCCATCCAAACTCCTTGAGAAAGAAAGATTTGCATTTATATAGTGCTTTTCACAACGACCAGCCAATAAAGTACTTTTGACGTGTTGTTCCTGTTGCAATGTAGAAACATGACAGCTAATTTGTGCACAGCAAGCTCCCACAAACAGGACAGTGATAACGACTAGATAATCTGCTTTAGTGATGTTGATTGAGGGATAAATATTGCTCCAGCTTCTTTGAAAGCGCACCATAGGATATTTTACATCCATCTGAGGGGGTAGACAGAGCATTAGCTTAATATCCCAACCAAACAACAGCACCGTGACAGTACAGTGCTCCCTCAGTACTGCACTGGAGTGTCAGCCTTGATTTTTGTGCTGAAGTCTTGGAGTGGGTCTTGAAGCAAGAACCTTGAGATGGAGAGGTGAGTGCTACCAACTGAGCCACAATGGCAACAGCTTGTGTGACACACTCCATAAGAGGGGCGAAAACAGCTATAAAGAAAAGGACCTTTGCATAAACAAGTTAATTGAACAGAACAAATGCTCATCCGTTCATCCTCCACGTAAGTAACAATAACATTGAGTACCTGGAGGAGGGTATAGTATTATTACCTAAATCTGAACGAAGACCCGCGGCTGAAAAGAATGGGCTTGGGTTTTGGTTTGGGTTCCTCAAACAGTCGGAAGAAGGCATGGTACTCGACGCAGATCTTCCAGAAAGCCTTGCAGGAGTCACGGCTGGTCATGGAAAACTCCAAGGTATCCTGACAGGACTGCAAGGACAAACCAGAAACACAAACCTCAACAAACACATACACAGCGAACCAGAAAAGGAGCTTCAACACCTTTGGGTAAGGACATATGAACATACGAGCTAAAAGCAAGAGTAGGCCACTCGGCCTTTCAAGCCTGCTCCACCATTCAATAAGATCCTCCCACCTAACCCCGATAACCTTTCACCCCCTTGCTTACCAAGAATCTATCTAGCTCTGCCTTAAAAATATTCAAAGACTCTGCTTCCAGCGCCTTTTGAGGAAGAGAGTTCCAAAGACACTCAACCCTCTGAGAGAAAACATTTCTACTCATCTCTGTCTTAAATGGGTGACCACTTATTTTTAAACAGTGACCCCTAGTTCTAGATTCTCCCACAAGAGGAAACATCCTCTCCACATCCACCCTGTCAGGACCCCTCAGGATCTTAAAGGTTTCAATCAAATCACCTCTTAACACTTCTAAACTCCAGTGGATAAAAGCCTAACCTGTCCAACCTTTCCTCATAAGACAACCCACCCATTCCTGGTATTAGTCTAGTAAACCTTCTCTGAACTGCTTCTAATGCATTTACATCTTTCCTTACATAAGGAGACCAATGCTGTACACAATACTCCAGATGTGGTCTCACCAATGTCCTGTACAACTGAAGCATAACTTCCCTACTTTTATATTCAATTCCCCTCACAATAAACGGTAACACTCTATTAGTTTTCCTAATTACTTGCTGTACCTGCATTCTAGCCTTTTGTGATTCATGCACTAGGACACCCAGATCCCTCTGAATCTCAGAGCTCTGCAACCTCTCACCATTTAGATAATAAGCTTCTTTTTTATGCTTCCTGCCAAAATGGACAATTTTACATTTGGCAGATCTTTGTCCACTCACTTAACTTACTTCGCAGAAATCACTTCGCAGCCTCCTAATGTCCTCTTCACAATTTACTTTCCTACCTATCTTTGTGTCATCAGTAAATTTAGCATCCATTCCATCTGGCCCTTCATCCAAGTCATTTATATAAATTGTGAATAGTTGAGGCCCCAGCACTGATCCCTGTGGCACACCACTCGTTACATCCTGCCAACCAGAAAAAGGCTTATTTATGGCTGTCCTCTATTTTTGTTAGCTAGCCAACTCTTCTATCCATGTCAACATGCTATCCCTACTCCACTTCCGCAATAACCTTTGCTGTGGCACCTTATCAATGCATTCTGGAAATCTAAATACAGTACATCCACCGGTTCCCCTTTATCCACAGCTCATGGGACTCCTTCAAAGAACTCCAACAAATTGGTTAAACATGATTTCCCTTTCACAAAACCATGTTGACTCTGCCTGATTGCCTTGAATTTTTCTAAGTGCCCTGTGATAGCATCTTTAATAATAGCTTCCGACATTTCCCCTATGACAGATGTTAGGCTAACCGGCCAGTCCTTTCCTGCTTTCTGTCTCCCTCCCTTTTTGAATAAAGGAGATAGTTTTGCTATCTTCTAATCAAATGACACCCGAATCTAGGGAACTTTGGAAAATTAAAACCAAACGCATCAACTAATTCCCGAGCCACTTCTCTTTTAAGATCCTAGGATGAAGTCCACCAGGACCCACTCACATTCATCTCTGGACGAAATTTAATCAGGAATCGTTTCCTCTTAAAACTCAGTTTGCGAACCTTGGCCCAATTGAACGAGTTGATCTTGTTGTTACCCTGTGTCAGAAACACGAAGGGGGTCAGTTTAATTCCGAATCAGGCAAGAGGAATGGCTCAATCCGCGGTCCTGTTTTAGTGTCTTGTGTGACGACTATTACCTGGAACACTATGATGCCAGCATGAGACACAGACAGGTTGATCTTCGTCCCCTCTCTGTCCTTGGCGCAATGTTGCCGAATTCCATACGTTTCTAATCGTCTGGCGATCTCCAGCAGTTGGTAATCAGAAGCGGCAGGTGTGTGTCCACTTTGTGTGGGGGGGCCGGTGGGAAACAGAGGGATGGGCGGGGGGATGGGTGAAGAGGAAAAATACAATTTCAGAATTCATTAAAATGCCAATTTCAATTATGCATTCACCAACTTCCACCCACCCCCCCACCCAAAATCGCCCCCCCCAACAGGTTCCAAACCCCCAAGATTTTTTAAAAAAATTCACGGGATGAGGGCGTCGCTGGCAAGGCCAGCATATGTTGCCCGTCCCTAATTGCCCTTGAACTGAGTGGCTTGCTTGTCCATTTCAGAGGGCAGTTAAGAGTCAACCACATTGCTCACATGTAGGCCAGACCAGGTAAGAACAGCAGATTTCCCTCCCTAAAGGACATTAGTGAACCAGGTGGGTTTTTACAACAATTACTTATTCATTGAATTTAAATTCTACCAGCTGCCTTCGTGGGATTTGAACCAGCATTAGCCTGAGCCCCAGTGACATTACCACTATTCTCCTGCCACAATTGACTTCAACAGAAGTGGTCCTTGGCAAAGCCATGCAAAGAATTTCCACCAGAGGGTGCATGACCCTGCAGGGTAACCAGCTCGCCAAATTCCCATCTCCCTGTCCCAGAATCTGGCTGCAAAATTATTATTTATAAAGCACCTTTTGAGGTAATAAAATGTCCCACGGTCAAAGTCTCTGTCGAATGAGCTTAAAAGGTTGCGGGTGCTTGGGTGTCAACGCAGTTAACTCAACTCACCCCTCTGTGCTCACTAATCTACACTGGCTTCCAGTTTGGCAATGCCTCAATTTTAACATTCTCATCTTTGTTTGCAATTCTAATTTGGCTTTCATTTGGCCTCTCCTCCTCCAGCTCTATCACCCTCTGAGATCTCTGGGCTCCTCCAATTCAGGAACATTTATTTCTCACAGAGCTCTCACAATTGAAAGTTGAAATGTTCCTGAATTCTCTTCGCTGGCAGATCTGAGTTGTTTACAGTGCAGGGTCAAGTTTCATTGGGTGAGTGTCCTGTGAGCCTCAGACACCCGTCAAAGTAACAGCTTTATTACCTGGGTGCAAGCAGATTGTGCAATTTTCAGCACTTGAGTTGTGGCTGTAATTTGTTGTTGCATTTATATATCGCCTTTACTGTGGTAAAGCATCCCAAGGTGCTCCACGAGGGCGCAAATCAAACAGATTTTGACGCTGAGTCACAGAGATAGGAGGACAGGTAGCCAAAAGCATGGTTGGAGATGTCGGTTTTAAGGAGTGTCGTAAAGTAGGAGAGAGAGGCAGAAAGGTTTAGGGAGGGAATTCCAGGGCTTGGGGGCCCAGGCAGCTGAAGGCACAGCCACTAAGAAGAATGACAGGGGATCTCATTAAAACATATAAAATGCTGACAGGGATGGACAGACTGGATGCAGGGATGACATCTCCTCTGGCTCTGGGGTGGGGGCGGGGGTCTAGAACAAGGGGTCACAGTCTCAGGATACGGGCTAGGCTATTTAGGACTGAGATGAGGAGAAACTTCTTCACTCAGAGGGTGGTGAACCTGTGGAATTCTCTACCACAGAAGGCCATGGAGGCCAAGTCACTGAATATATTTAAGAAGGAAACAGATAGATTTCTGGACTCCAAAGACATCAAGATGTATGGGGAGAGAGAGGGAGTATGGTGTTGAGATAGAGGATCAGCCTTGATCATATTGCATGGCGGAGCAGGCTCGAAGGGCCGAATGGCCTACTCCTGTTCCGATTTTCTGTGTTTCTACTAATAGAGAAGCAATGAAAATTGGGGATGAGCAAGAGACTAGAATTGGAAGAGTGCAAAGACCTTGAAGACTTGTTGGGCTCAGACGAGATGGGTTACCTGAAAGGGAAAAGTCCCAATCTGGGAGTTGCACACTGCAAAAACACTCAGTCTCACAATAGCTCAGTTATCTTTAAGAGCCTGTCACAGTTCAATTACCCTCTAACAATCCTCGATCCGGCAGACTGGGCTGTTTCGCAAAACGTAATTTCTGTTCGCACTTCCAGCTGCTTTTTACTTCTCAGTGGGAACACTCAATAAAATTGTCTTTTAAGTTTTTGCCATTTAACAATCAGCATTGTTATCCGACTTGAGAAACAGTGCGAGTATGAAAGCATGTCTGCTGGAATATTTGGAAAGAAAACATCAAAATCCACTTTGCTGGTAATGTTTTAAACACCGCCTTTGCTCCAAATGAATTGCAATGCTGTCACATCGCATCCCACACATCCAGTGTGATGCCAGCATCAAACCGAGCGCTGGGATCCCACAGCCCCACAGCGTTTACAGAGCTACCTTCTAAATTCCCCACAAAATCAGCTTTCCCCCCACTCATACAAAGAAAAAAAGCACCAGGGCTGTCAATTTAATCTCCACAGACAGGCTGGTAGCGGACAGGGCTGGTGACACGAGGAGTGCCTTAGTACCTTACTTCTTAGTATCTTACCTCCATCCGCCCGCTTTAGTTCCAAGACACTTAATGCTCTTGACTAACAAAGATCTTTCAATCCCCATCTCCTCCCGACATGAGGAACCTCCTTGTAAGAATATGCTTAAAATTATTGCAGAGGGACCTGCAGAAACGAGCTGACAATTCCTGAAAACCTTGCAAAAAAAAATAACAGCCTTTTCTGCTGTTGTGTTTGCTCAAACGATTTTTGATACAGACAATGGCTCTTAACTTGGGTGGTCTCACCACCGCCCTGAACTTTGAAAGACACAAGCGACGAGTGAACCAGACATCCTGTGGTTAGACAACTACAGCTAAACCACTGGGAAAAACCGACCACAGGAAGCACCGACTGTGGGAAAAACCGATGACACGTGACGATTCGGACTAAAGTTCAGTTTGACGTGGACCAATCAAAGGCTGATCGTGTACCCCAGCAGCCAATCAATGGGGCGCTGAAGGATCGACACGAGGACAGTTGCTGTGCAGCCAAAGGATAAAAATGGGGGCTAAGCGCAGCACCATCAGGGCGAGACCATTGAGGAGATCCCACTGGAAAGCCGATTGGCCCCAGTCAGGTCAGATCCAATCATCCTGCAGTCAACCCCGACTGACTACCCAGAGGCTAACTGAGGCTGGGATTGTCCGGCTCCGCTATGGCGGGACCCGTTGTGGGGGGAGGGAGGGGGGGGTGTGGCGGGTCAGCTAAAAGTCCGCCGGACCGGAAAATCCAGCCCTGAATGCTTTCTAAAATTGCTTTGTAACTCCCAGGTTTAAGCTTTTTTTCTTGCTAATAAAAGGGGTTGGACCTGCAGAGAGATTGTGCCGGCTGTAATTCACAATCCCTCGGACATGACACAGGTTAGTGAAGCCATCAAAATAAAAATCAAGCCAAGCACTGGGATTTAATTCTAGAGATTATAGAATTGAAGTTATGAACCAAAGAGAGACGTTAGGTGAAAGTTGTACTGACTCTTGATAAGCCCACACTTGGGAGTCCTGGGTACAGCCCTGGTCACCTCATTATTAAAAGCATTGCAGAAGATGCAAACAAAGATTCACAAGGATGATACCAGAACTGCGAGTTTATACCCATCAGGAAAGGATTGACAGGCTGGGTCTCTTTTCTCTAGAAAAGAGTAGGCTGAGGGGTGACCTGATTGAGGTCTTTAAAACTCTGAAAGGTTTTGATGGAGTGGAGAAGAGCAAAAACCAGAGACCATCGATATAAGACAGTCCGCAAGAAACCCAATAGGGAATTCAGCCTAGAGATTGGTGAGAAGGTGGGACTCGGTATCACAGGGAATGGTTGAGGTGAGTAGGATAGGTACAAGAGGAAGCTGGATAAAAACACAAGGGAGAAAGGAATAAAAGGTTATGCTCATCGGGTGAAATGGGAAGGATGGGAGAGGCTCAATTTGATGATAAAGTACAGCACAGACTGGTTGGGCTGAATGGCCTGTTTATGTGCTGGATATTCTATGTAATGCTCTTGGCACATTCCCCATTTTAATCATTCCACCACTGGCGGCCGTGTTTGATGTCAAATCTTGTTTGATAACACGCGTGCAAAGCACCTTGGGACCTTTAACTATTTTAAAGGTGCTATAAAAATGCTTTGTTTCTGTTGCTATTTTGAAGTTTTCAATTGACCCCTTTGGTGACAAATTTCTTTATATTTGAGGAACTCTGATCAGTCTAGGCCAGTGTTGATTAATCTCCTACACTGACTAACCTATTTATCTACAATTCATACTGATAAAAGGATTGCTTAACACAAAAATATGTAGGTTCACTTATCAAGGATCTGGGAAGTTGGTAGCAGTATGACATAGTTGGAGGGCTTGTACACACGTTTGAGCTGGTAGCTTCCTCAGAACAAACAGAGACTAAGCCTGAACCACGTGGTACATTTCCCCTCCAGTGACGCATATAAAAACATAACCATATCTACTTGATGAAGGTGTACCACAACAGGGACACTCTGAATGGATGGACAGATATCAGGAAGAACGCAGTCCTGTTTGTAGCATTTGAGAACATTTACATTGCATCCTCTTAAGTTGATAGAAACAAGACTTGGGTTGCAGATCTATTGAGATCGTCAATTTTTGAGAATTCACTTGCCCCCATCAATTCATGAACTGGAAGCTGGGTCACAAACTTCACATGCCACAATGAATAGCAATCGTCGTCATCAATTTCCCCTCTCATTGGCTCTGAGTCCCTATCACCATTCTAATCGGCTGCTAGAATTAGAATGAGTCGAAATGAACCAGGTTCAAAAAGTCCTCTGACCACAATGCTGTGCAAAGCAGGATGTGAATACCTACACATGTCTGCGATGAAACTCCGCTATCTTATCCTCCAGTGCTTCTTGCTGAGGTATGTACTTGTTTTTCTCCAAGTGCTCGCGGATAAGCGCTTCATCAAAATCCCCAATTTCCGCTGCAGGAAAGCAGAGAAACTTGTGTTAGTTCGATCAGTTCACACACAAGGGCCCGGATCTCCCCATCCCGGCTTTCACAGAAACGCGCAGTGCGGTCCCTTGGGGAACTCTGTCGGAGCGGAGTGGAGTTGGGGGACCGACAGGACGTGTCGCATTTTTATGGCGCTAGCTACCGTATGTCAGTATATAGGGTTAAATGTCCAATTTGAATGTTAGTGAATGGCAAGTGAATGGGTAAGTGGGTGAGGGAGGGGGTAAGTGGACGAGAGGGGGGCAAGTGGACGAGAGGGGGGCAAGTGGGTGAGAGGGGGTGTAAGTGGGCGAGAGGGGGTGTAAGTGGGTGAGGGGGTAAATGAGTGAGGGGGTAAATGGGTGAGGGAGGGGGGTAAGTGGACGAGAGGGGGGCAAGTGGGTGAGAGGGGGTGTAAGTGGGCGAGAGGGGGTGTAAGTGGGCGAGGGGGTAAATGGGTGAGGGAGGGGGGTAAGTGGACAAGAGGGGGGTAAGTGGGCGAGAGGGGGGTAAGTGGGTGAGAGGGGGTGTAAGTGGGTGAGGGGGTAAGTGGGTGAGGGAGGGGGTAAGAGGACCAGAGGGGGGTAAGTGGGCGAGAGGCGGGTAAGTGGGCGAGAGGCGGGTAAGTGGGCGAGAGGGGGGTAAGTGGGCGAGAGGGGGGTAAGTGGGTGAGGTGGGTGAGTGGGATAGGATGGGTAAGTGGGTAAGGTGGATGAGATGGGTAGCTGATTGGGTGAAGTGAGTGGGTAGTCAGATCAGGGTGTTAGGTTGGGTCAGAAGGGGTAGTCAGGTAGCTGGGTGGGTTAGTTAGGTCAGGGGGTAGTTGGATGATTGGGGTGGTAGGCGGGTGATCATGGGCAGTCTGGGTAGTCGACTGGGGGCATAGTTGGGGGATCTGTGGGGTGGGTGGTGGGGGGGGGTGTCAATGTAAGTGATTTTTTTGAGGGGGGGTATCAGTTGTGTAGTCACCCAGGAATTAGACTAGGTTTTAGTCTAACATTTCCTGCGTAACTACACAGTTGAGTACCACAGAACTGTCCAAAGTCTCCAACCCCAACTTGGAGTCGGATACATTCGTGGAGGGTCCTAGGGAGAACGGGAATTGCCCATCGGAAGCTCGAACTTCCTGGGCAATTCCGAAATGGGTCTGTGCGCTAGCATTTCTGCAGCGTCCCGCTGTGCAGCATCGACCATTCGTCTGGTCTCTGACAATCCGGAGGCTGGGAGATTTGGCCCGTTGTTTATCTTACTAATTTTTTGTTAAAACATCTCCCGTATCTTGAGCTAGTCAGCGGATTAGGACAAGATTCATGCAATCCCAACCCAATTTAACCTATAAAGTCATCTTCACCAGCATTTAGTGATTAGCGCCCAAGATGGGAGATATACAGGCAGAGTTAACAGCCTGGGGCAGCTGTCATATCTATCAGCTAATAGAATCCTACAGCACAGGAGGAGGCTATTCAGCCCATCACAGTCTGAGCTAGCTCCTTGAAAGAGCTAACCAATAAGAAAGGTGTGAGAAAGGACCAGGGATTTTGTTGATGGGACTGGATGAGGAGGGATGGGAGGCCTGTTTCTCCGCTGTGACATTGATATAATTCCTAGTTCTGACACTAATGCACACATGGTACATCCTGCACACGTGCAGAAGTAAATCTGTTGGGATGAAATATCGAAAGGAGCCTTTAAGCAGTTTACCACCCAACACCCAGATGGGAGAATCTGCGTAAAGTTCACTCACATTGGACAATATGAGACACCAAGAGGGCCGCACTTGAGTCATTACAGGTCATCCTCCCTGAAGCCAGGTCCTGCTTGATTTGCAAAGCAAAGAGGTACCTGCAAAACATAAAATTTGGCCAAATCAGTCACCTTGCTAACAATGAAATAAAACCTTCGTCATGTCCAGTCTAGGCACAGAGCATCCTAGAGCAGGGGGAGTCCATTCAGCCCATCGTGTCTGTGCTGGCTCTTTGAAAAATCTATCCAATTAGTCCCACTCCCCTGCAGCCATGACCGTGTGGCAGGGTGTAGGTCGGCTGCTGTTAACAGAAGTCACGTCTGCCGTCCCGGCTACAGTTTGAAGGCAGCGCAGAGGCTGCCGGGTGTGGAGGAGGGTTGGGCAGCAGGCCAGCCTCAATGATCCGGCACTTTGACCCACCTGCAAAAAAAAACAAAGCCCACCAGCCCTCACCACTCACCCCCCCGCCACACCCCATGCTCCATCCATGCCAACCCACGGCACCTCATGCCTCTCTACCCACCCCTCCATGGCTCCTTATACCCTCCATGCCAACCTATGCCCCTCCACCCACTCTCCATGGCCCTTTATTGCCCCTATGCCAACTTAGTGCCATCTCATGCCAGCCCATGCTCCCTACCCACCATCCTTTGCCCTTATGCCCTTCATGCCAACTCACCTCATACCCACCATGGGCAGACGTCAGGTCCCATGCTGACTAATGACTCCCTGCGAGAAGAAATTCCTCCTCATCTCAGTCCTAAATGGGGGGCCCCTTATCCCTAAACTGTGTTCCCTAGTTCAGACTCCCCCACAAGGGGAAACATCCTCTCAGCATCCACCCTGTCAAGCCCCCTCAGAATCTTATATGTTACAACAAGATCATCTCTCATTTTCCTAAACTCCAGTGAGCATCAGCCAAACCTCCTCTCAACCTTTCCTCATAAGACAAGACCTTCATCTTGCCTCTTGGGTTACATTTAGGGTTGCCAGGGCTGCCTCCACCCCCAACCCCAGGATTAGACTAGAGTCTCCAGGAATTGAAGATTCATCTCCAGGACACCGCGAGGAGCCAAGACACAGCGAGGAAAATTATAGCAGCCTTAAAATAAAAGTGTTTTTCTTCCATCTTCAATACTGGAGATGGAAAACAAAAGGCTGCCTGATTTGTCAGTCAAGAATCATCCAATTGACTATGAAGAGATTCCTTGCTTTTTGATTGGCGTGGGAAGATGGGACTAAGTGAGGATGGTCATGTCAGGCAAACTAATGATAGGAATTTGGGGGTGGGGGTGGGGGGGCGGAAACTGTAGGAAGCAGGCAGCCACGTGCTGAATCCTCCAGGAATGCATCCAATCAAAGTTGGCAACCCAAGTTAAAACCTGAAATCCAGCTCAATAGGTAAAAAGAATCATGTAGCCATTCATCTGCCAGACAACTATTTTCCTTTTTGTTAACAGCAATGTGATTTTTAATAACATTCTCAGTGATGTTTCCCTGCCATATCTCCCTAATAATATTTCATAGCAGACGCTTCTATAAGCTGCTTTGAAATGTTTATACGATATTGAGAGATATTTCAAGAATAATCTCACAAGGCTGATTTTGTTGAAAGGCGGTGGGTGGGAGAGTGGGAGGAAATGTTTCTTTTTGTGAGAAAGTTTGATCTCAAAATGGATCCAAAGCTTGATAAATGCAAGCGATGAAAGCAGCAGCAAAATATAGTAGCAGGTGTCTTTTATGGTATAGATAGCCAGGTGGTGAAGGATAGAACTGGAGCCCATCTTTACACACTTTTATTTACAGAGATTACAAACATGCACCACCTGACTCAACCACCATAGTTTCAGTCTATTTCTATTTATAAGAGCACAATTGAATCCCCAGTTATAATTAAACACAATTAATATGCAATTAACAGCATCATCATCAGTGCTAAAGAGAAACTCTGGTCCAAGCAATAAATCTGTCAAAACTCGCAACAACACTGCTCTTGCCTTGTTTGTGCAGGCAAAGCCCAGGATTATCTTCTTAAACCTGAAGCCTCACCAGCAGTTTGCCACAGCAAAGCAAACCTTAGCAGCACAACTCCAGTGAGGAAGAATACAGATCTTGTCAGGGCAATTTATAAGAGCAGAACAGGTAAAGTAGCTTTTTTGATCCTCAGTATAACGGCTGTGTTTCGTGACACCACTACTCCCAGCCGGAATGGAGATAATTGGGTTAATTCCCCTGTCAATCACACCTGCATCCTGCACTGCTGTAAATGGCTGGGATTGATTTAATGCACAGAATTTATGTGGTGAAACTATCCTCCACTGACTGCAATTTTCTGAACAAATAATCCTGCCTTTAATCGGAAAACTTTGCTGTAGTTTCAATCATGAGCTCTGCTTGCTTAGAGACTTTTTTCTTATTTTGTTCTGGGGATGTGGGTGTCACTGGCTAGGCCAGCATTTATTGCCCATCCCTAGTTGCCCTTGAGGGGGTGCTGGTGAGCCAGCTTCTTGAACCTCTGCAGTCCATGTGGTGTAGGTACACCCACAGTGCTGTTTTATTTTTCTGTCGTGGTTTGATACAACTGAAGTGGCTTGCTAGGTCACTTCAGTTAAGCGTCAACCGCGCTGCACTGGGTCTGAGGCAAAGGTAGGCCAGGCTGAGCAAGGACAGCAGATTTCTTCCCATGAAGGACGTTAGTGAACCAGGTGGGTTTTTAAATAAAGAGATTTATCAATTAATTGAATTTAAACTTTCCCTAGCTTCTGTGGTGAGATTTGAACTTGTGACTCTGGAGCATTAGTCCTGATCTCTAGATTATAAATCCAGTAACGTTACTGTTAGGCTACCACCCTCTTATTTGAATGGGCCTTGTGTATATAGTGTAAATAGATTCAGTTTGTTGTAAAATATACCCTTTGCTGTGAGTTCTGTCCCACCTCTAACTCATTGGCCAACACAATGGCATCATTGGACACTTCAGGCTTTTAAGAGCATTTAGTTCTGAGCTCAATGTTTACAGAAAATCAAATTTGTAAATGTTTCAGCTGTATTTACTAGCCAAAGGAGTTTACCCATACGTAAACATGCTTTTCAATTCCTGACCAGATGGAAGTACATGTCAAACATGTTTTTTTTCAATTACAGAGTAGTCATGCTTTTCGATCCTCAGTATAACAGCTGTGTATCGTGACACCACTACTCCCAGCCAGAATGGAGATAATTGGCTAATTCTCCTGTCAATCACACCTACATCCTGCACGGCTGTAAATGGCTAGGATTGATTTAATGCACAGAATTTGTATTGTGCAACTATCCCCCACTGGAGGATTCAGGGGGCATGAAGGTAGTGGTCCTGATAACTTGGAAAATAAAAACTGAAAAAAGACACAAGTTGACAAAGCTTTTCATTTTGCGCTCATTAGGACAATTCATAACTGCCAGGTAATAGTTAACTAGCAATGCCTCTACCAATCAGAGTCCACTTGCCAACCAATCAGCACTCTCCTCTCGTGAAGTGTAAATTGTTGTTCCTTTTACATTTGGTAATCTTGTGAATTGTCCTGATGAGTGCAAGATGAAAAGCTTCGGCAACATGTGTCTTTTTTCAGCAACACACTGTACTATCGAGCAACTATAAATAAAAATCTACCTGAGAAAAAAAAATCATTCTTGAGGACTCATGACAAAAGGGACTAAAAAAAACCCCCCCCAGTAACATTCCTGATTCATCCGTTCTGAATCTCTACCGCGGGGTCGGAGTTGGCGGGTGGGGTGGAGAGTGGGCAAACCGCTTCATCACCATGGCGATGCTGAGCACCTGCCCCCACCCCAGAAGAGATCGGATAGCCTGAAGTGGGTGAGAGGGTAAGAGAGGTGTTGCCAATGGTCCCGGGCATGTCCTGGTCTGGACTCAGCAATGGGGTCCACATTACACCCCCTGAAAATAGATGACATCCTGTCCAGGCAGACTCCCTCTAAGAACCGCGAATCCCAGTGGAGGGAATTCCAGCCCCCGCCTATTGTTCATTACCATCGAGCATGGGAACAGGAGGAGGCCGGTCAACAGCTCCAGCCTGTTCTGCTGCTTGGGACATTTTTTTGTATTCTTGCAGATTTTCATTTTCGAAGGTATCAAGACTGCTACCTTCATACACCCGGAATGTTCCATCCAAAATCATGTCAACTCTTTAAAAAAAAAGCACATTTGAAATGTACTTCCACTTGGGGGTCGAGCTTTGAAAACAGTAACTGTACACAATTAAACCCCTTTGAATGTTAAATTCAGGGGAAACATTTACAAAAATCCATTTTCTCTAAAGATTGAGAGCAGAACTAAATGCCCCATAAAAGGTCCTCGCTTATCGATTCGATGGTATCATGGTCGGATCAATCTCTTAACTCCGTCCACTTGAGCCTTGGCTTTCGCAATGCTCAGTAACTCTGCCAAACAAAGGAAGGGTGTCCCCACCCAACTGGCTCCACTGCCCACACCCGAATCTCCCGCGCACGGTCAGGATCCAAGGTCTCGGTCTAATCTCCGTCCCTTCCACCGCATTGCCCAACCACAGTCACAGCCACTGAAATCCAGCCCCAAAGCGTCAAAGAAGGAAAATGGCACCAACCGTGTGAGCTCCTCTTGCAGCTGTGCATGGTCAGGTGGGAAGAACTTCACGACGAATCTCATCACAACATGCCTTGGTCCTAGAGGACGAGATTTTTAAGATTTTTTCTTTAAAAGCACAGAAGGAAGGAAGAACCTGCATTTCTATAGCACCTTTCGCAACCTCCGGATGCCCCAAAGCGCTTTACAGCCAATGCAGTAATAGAAAGGCAGCAGCCAATTTGCGCACAACAAGCTCTCACAGACAGTAATGTGATAATGAGCAGCTCTCCTGTCTTTCTTTAGTGATGTTGCTCAAGGGATAAATATTGGCCATAAGATCATGGAGAACACCCCCTCTGTTTCTTCAAGATAGTGCCATGGGGTCTTTTACATCCACTTGAGAGAGAAGACAGGGTCTCAGTTTAAAGTCTCATCCAAAAGATGGCACCTCCAACAGTGCAGTGCTCCCTTAGTAATGACCTTCCGACAGTGCGGTGCTCCCTTAGTACTGACCCTCCAACAGTGCAGCGCTCCCTCAGTACTGACCCTCCAACAGTGCAGCGCTCCCTCAGTACTGACCCTCCGACAGTATAGCGCTCCCTCAGTACTGACCCTCCAACAGTGCAGCGCTCCCTCAGTACTGACCCTCTAACAGTGCAGCACCCCCTAAGTGCTGACCCTCCGACAGTGTGGCGCTCCCTCAGTACTGACCATCTGACAGTGCGGTGCTCCTTCAGTGCTGACCCTCCGACAGTGCAGCGCACCCTCAGTGCTGACCCTCCGACAGTGCAGCGCACCCTCAGTGCTGACCCTCTGACTGTACAGCACTCCCTCAGCGCTGACCCTCCGACAGTGCAGCACTCCCTCAGTGCTGACCCTCTGACAGTGTAGCGCTCCCTTAGCACTGACCCTCCGACAGTGCAGCGCTCCCTTAGTAATGACCCTCCGACAGTGCAGTGCTCCCTTAGCACTGACCCTCCGACAGTGCAGCGCTCCCTTAGTAATGACCCTCCGACAGTGCAGTGCACCCTCAGTGCTGACCCTCTGACAGTGTAGCGCTCCCTCAGCACTGACCCTCCGACAGTGCAGCGCTCCCTCAGCACTGACCCTCCGACAGTGCAGCGCTCCCTCAGCACTGACCCTCCGACAGTGCAGCGCTCCCTCAGTACTGACCCTCCGACAGTGCAGCGCTCCCTCAGTGCTGACCCTCTGACAGTGCGGGGCTCCCTCAGCACTGACTCTCCGACAGTGCAGTGCTCCCTCAGTACTGACCCTCCGACAGTGCAGCGCTCCCTCAGTGCTGACCCTCTGACAGTGCGGGGCTCCCTCAGTACTGCACTGGGGTGGGACTGGAACCCACAACCTCCTGACTCAGGTGTGAATGCTACCCACTGAGCCATAGTTGACATTGTGTCTAAAATGACAATTTACGGTTGCATATTTAAATGTACCATATATTGTACACACAATGGCAGCTAATTACTGCCCTTTATAGGTAGAAGTGCATCACCCAGTTTAATTTCTGCTTGGTTATAAATTGTTTGATTCTCATCCTAATTGGTACATGTTCAAATTCCAACATGGGCTAGATTTGATCTTCTGTCTGTCCTCGCCAGACCAATCGTTGGCATCTGACTGCTAAATGTGCCACGGGATGGTTCCCAGAGATAGGTTGACAAAAATAACCGTGAGTCTGAGGGAAGGAAGTTGCTCTTTGGCAATGATCTTTTAAAATATGCACTTGAATAAAAACATGCAACTCCCACAGTGACATGAGCAGGATATTTATGGCCAATTTCAAAAACATTCCCACTATTCAAGGAGACAAGGAAGTTTCCCTTAAAGATTTTGACGTGCAGTGGAGATTTATGAGAGTGGTACCAGGGATGAAGGACTTCAGTTAATAAGGAGAGACTGGAGAAGCCGGGATTGTTCTCCTTAGGGCAGAGAAGGTTAAGGGGGGAGTTTAATAGAGGCATTCAAAATTATGAGTGGTTTCCGATGGAAAAATAGCGTGAAACTGTTTCCAATGCCAAGAGGGTCAGTAATGAGGGGACACAGAGGGGAGGTGAGGAGAATTTTTTTCTGCAGCGAGTTATTATAATCTGCAATGTGCTGCCTGATAGGGGTGGTGAAAGCAGATTCAACAGTGATTTTTCAAAAGTGAATTGGATACATATGTTGTATGTATCTATAAATATACAGGAAATATATTCAGGCCTATGAGGAAAGAGCAGGAGGGTGGTACTAACTGGACTTCTTTTTCAAAGGGCCGGCACAGGCACAATAGACCGAATGGCCTCCTTCGGCGCAGTTATGACTCTACCTGAATCTTCGGCGGTTAGCCACCCAAGATTTTGGACAGATACTCTGACAGCAACTCTCTTCACAAACCTCTCTCTCCCTTACGTCCGAAGGGAATTGGCCTATCTGATGGAGGACAGGTTCACCTCGGAGCAGGTAGAAAATTTGGTGAGGCAGCGGCATGACCTTTCCCCCCCCCCCCACCCACCCACCCCATAAAAGGAAAGGCAAAAGCGGTCCCGTTGGAATGAAAAGATAAGTTTAATCCAAATACCGGCACTGTGAATATCTGATCAAGTAATAGCTCTGAGTCTGATGGAATGATATAATTCACAAAAGGAAAAAATACAAAATAAACCATACTCACTTCTGACTTGTTTCACAATTGGTTTCAAAAGGTCCAACCACACCTAAAAGTACAAAACCTTGTATTTACCATTTGGCATCAAATATTTATCTAATCATTCATGCAACCGTTTCCATTTTAGCAATACAGGAAGGATTCAAATGACCTTTAACGCTATTTACATGAATGAGATTAACGTTAATGTGATTACTTTAAATTGATTTTCTTTCTTGGTTTTTTTATCATGTGCTTTGTAGGGTCCGACTGAATTATTTTACTTGTCAAAATGATGTCCAATTGTTTAGAAGTATTTGATAATGCCTTATCAGACTTCATGTGAGAAAGATGCCGAAGTTAAATAATTTCCCTTAAATATTCTTTTTCGTTTAATGCATTCATGTGAGTGGGTGTCGCTGGCTAGGCCAGCATTTATTGCCCATCCCTAATTGCCCTTGAGAGCTGAGGGCATTTAGGAATCAAGCACATTGCTGTGGGCCTGGAGTCACATGTAGGCCAGACCAGGTAAGGACAGCAGGTTTCCTTCCCTGAAGGACATTAGTCCTTTATAATGTCCAGCCCCTGGACATTAGTGAACCAGATGGGCTTTTACAACAATCGACAATGGTTTCATGTTCATCATTTGACTTTTAATTCCAGGTTTTTTTTTTAATCGAACTCAAATTTCACCATCTGCCGTGGCGGGATTCAAATCCAGGTCTCCAGAGCATCACCCTGGGTCTCTGGATTACCAGCCCAGTGACAATACTGCTACATCACTGCCTCCCCCATTCTCACACAGAATTGCATCAAATCTTATGCAGCTTTCCTTTAAGCTCTTGATGCCACCACCAGTTTTACTGTCACACGGAAATCGGAACAGGAGGAGTCCATTCAGCCCCTCTAATGCAACTCAATTAGATCCATTTCTTCACCTACTTGTTTCGAGTCCATATCTCTTAGATTTTAGTTAGGCAAGGCTGCTGTCAATTTCAGTTGTGAAATTTTCATCGACTCCCAGCCTCAACAGCTTTTTGGGGGAGGGAGTTCCAGATTCCCATTTGCCCTCTGTGTGAAGAAGTGCTCCCTGAATGGCCTGGCTCGAATTTTATGATTCTTCTCCCTTGTTCTGGACTCCCCACCCAACAGAGGAAAGGGTTTCTCGATACCGGCCTTATGGAATCCTTTATTTGTCTTAAACACTTCAATCACACCTTAATCTTCTAAAATCGACAAAATGCAAGCCTAGACTATACAGTCGGTCCTCGTAATTTAACCCTTTTAGTCCTGGTATGATTGTGAGTAATCTGTACTGCACCCCCTCCAAGGCCAATAAATCTTCCCAAGGTTCAGTGTCCAGAGGACAGAACCCAGTTACTCTATTTCGTTATCAGCATTAGCAGTAAGTGACCGCATTATTCACTGGCTTCTGCACATTAGCTCTGGTCAATTCCCAGCCATTGGGAGATACCAAAATTCAACTAGGCTGGGATATCTATTCCCTATCCCTCCCACCACTCTGTGGCCTTATCTCCTTCCTCACCCATACTTGAAGAAGGCTCACACTTGCCTGGATAAGTGCAGCTCCAACAACACATCATGAAGAAAATACAGTACACCAGGATAAATACACTCCAACAGGAACTCCAAATCTGTGGTTTTGACAAAAAAAAACATCGGCTCTACCAATATTTCAGGAAAGTGTGGTTGGGCTGTCCTCTGTAACATCATAATTCAAGTGATTTGTGTTTCTAAGCGGGGCCGTCTTTGTGTTGTTAGATGGAGGGAGCAGTGGGGCAGCATGATATGGTAATATTTTAATTTACGTACCATAACCTTTCGATGATCCAGAAACTCCAGTGCAAAGTAATCACTCTCAACTAGGTTAAGGTTTTGGCAGATCAAATCCAACAGATACTTCCCGGGTGCCTTTAGCTGTAAGGAGTAATAAAAAATTGTTATAGTCAATATGATGGACCGAATGGCATCTTTGTGTGCCATAATGACTCCGACAACAATTTGCATTTCAAAAGAAAATAAGCAAAGATTTACTCATCAAACCCAGCAACATAGTTACTTATTGTGAAGTTAATGTGTCCTGGTCGATGTTCATCCCTCACTCAACATCACAAAAACCGATTGTCTGTTCATTGTCGCATTGCTGTTTGTGGAGTCTTGCTGTCAAACAGCTTTCCTACATTACAGGGGTAACTGCACCGTAATGAGGGATAAACATTGACCACTTTACTAGGGAGAAAAGCTCTGCTTTTCTTTGGAATAGTGCCATGCAATCTTTTACGTTCATCTGAAGAGGTAGAGGGGGCCTCACTTTAACCTGTCATCTGAAAGGCAGCACTGTTAATTTTACATTCATTCACTGAGGAAAGGATGAATCTGAAGCCAGTCTTTTCCTGAATCCAGGTTTATTTCCACGACTACAAAGTAAAGGCACAGATTCCTCTTGTTCCCCCCCCACCTCAAACACCCAGTGTGAACTGGTTTTTAGACTCTTGCAATGATTCCCTAACCCTTCCCCAATTGGGGGCGGCGGCTCCTAATGACCAACTTAAAGCATGTGCTCAACACAGCACAATTTCAACATTTACAGGGACCTCTGACAGTGCAGCACTCCCCCAGCCCTGCACTGGGGTGTCAAGCCTACATTTTGCGCTCAAGTCTCTGGAGTGTGGGACTTGAAACACAACCTTCTGACTCAGAACAGGATCACAGTTGGTCTTCTACCTCGGCTCCACACCCCCCCCCATATCTTTCAATTTCCTTTGTGTCCAAAAATCTATCAACCTCTGTCTTGAACATACTCAACGAATGAGCATCCACAGCTCTCTGGGCTAGGGAATTCCAAAGCTTCACAGCCCTGTCAGTGAATAAATTTCTCCTCTACTCAGTCCCAAACTGCCGGCCCCTTATTCCGAGACTGTGACTGATCCCAGTGTTCAACATTGCTGCTTGACTCAAACCTATTCATCCACCTTCCCCTCCTAGCTTCCAGAGCAGGCTGCCGGGTAAGGTAGGCACTGCTGTGTCCTCATCTCATCTCTGTACTGTCAGCTCCAGGGTAATTCAATAATACATGAAGATACTGAAGCGAGACCCATGGGATCGGAGCCCTAGTTAGTTTCACAGAACGGATTAGAATGACAAGATAACTTCATTAAGTCAAGCATTGAAAACAGAAATTGCCAAATAGGTTATTCATATACTTGTACTTGTCAACAGGGAAAAATAAGAAAGAAGCGATACAAATCCAATCAGACTGAAAAACATGACACCGTCTTTAGTCCCCATCAGGAACATTCTACAAGTAAATTATAACTGCCTGCAGCCTATCACCCTTATGCCTGTTGATATTTGTAATACGCAAGACTTGCTCATTAGCCGAGTGTTACACAAAGTCCTAATACTGTGGGCTCGAGACAGCTAAAATCTGAGACCGTACATCATCACACAAAGCTCATAGACTCATAGATGTTTACAGCACAGGAGGAGGCCATTCGGCCCATTGTGTCCACGCCAGTCAACAAAGATCTGACTACACTAATCCCGTTTTCCAGTGTTTGGCCCATAGCCCTGGAGGCTATGGCAATGCAAGTGAATATCTAAACACTTCTTAAATGTTACGAGAGTTTCTGACTCAACCCCCCTTTCAGGCAGTGAGTTCCAGACTCCCACCACCCTCTGGGTGAAAAAATTTCTCCTTAACTCCCCTCTTAGCCTTCTACTTCCTACCTTAAATCTATGTCCCCTGATTATTGGCCCCTCTACTAATGGAAAAAATACTTTCCTTTCCACCCTATCTATGCCCCTCATAATCTTATACACCTCTATCAGGTCCCCTCTCAACCTTCGCTGCTCCAAGGAAAACTATCCAATCTTTCCTCATAGCTCAGACCCTCCAGCCCAGGCAGCATCCTGGTGAATCTCCTCTGCACCCTCTCCAGTGCAATCACATCCTTCCTATAATGTGGTGACCAGAACTGCACGCAGTACTCCAGTTGTTGTCTAACCAGCGGTTTATACAGTTCCAGCATAACCTCCCTGCTCTTATATTCTATGCTTCGGCTAATAAAGGCAAGTATCCCATATGCCTTCTAACCACCTTATCTACTTGCCCTGCTACCTTCAGGGATCTGTGGATATGCACACCAAGGTCCCTCTGATCTTCAGTACTTTCCAGGGTCCTGCAATTTATAGCGTAATCCCTTGCCTGGTTAGCCCTCCCCAAGTGTATTACCTCACGCTTTTCTGGGTTGAATTCCATTTGCCACTGCTCTGCCCACCTGACCAGTCCATTGATATCTTCCTGCAGTTTATGGCTATCCTCCTCACTATTTACCACCCTACCAATTTTTGTGTCATCCGCGAACTTCTTGATCATACCCCCTACATTTAATCCAAATCATTTATGTACACCACAAACAGCAAGGGCCCCAGCACCGAGCCCTGCGGAACCTCACTGGAAACAGACTTCCAGTCACAGAAACATCCCTCTACCATCACCCTCTGCTTCCTGCCTCTCAGCCAATTTTGGATCTAACGCGCCACTTTGCCTTGGATCCCATGGGCTCTTACTTTCTTGACCAGTCTGCCATGAAGGACCTTATCAAAAGCCTTGCTGAAGTCCATGTAGACCACATCAAATGCATTACCCTCATCAACACTCCTGGTTACCTCCTCAAAAAATTCAATCAAATTTGTCAAACACGACCTTCCCTTAACAAATCCATGCTGACTATCCCTGATTAATTCGTGTCTCTCCAAGTGCAGATATATTCTGTCTCTCAGAATTCTTTCTAGTAACTTTCCCACCACCGAGGCCGTTCTCAAACCAGCTCTTCCTCACTGTAGAATATTAGGCTCCGCAAGAGCTTAACTGCAATGCAACAGCATCTAACCAAGCCGCACAGATCAGGTAGGTTTACCTCATCGCTGTAACCTCCTCCAGCCCCACAATCCTCAGAGATCTTCACGCACTTGCGAATCACCAATTTTCATCCCTACAGCATCGGCGGCCACGCCTTCAGCCGCTGAATCACTAAGCTCTGGAATCCCCTCCCTAAACCATTCTGTCTCTCTCCCCTTCCTTAGGACGCTCCTTAAAACCTCTGTCTACGATCATACTTTCAGTCACCTGTTTTAATATCTCCCTCTGTATTTTTGGTGTCAACGTTTATCTGATAATCATTCCTGTGAAGAGCCTTAGGGCATTTTACAACATTAAAAGGTGCTGTATAAATGCAAGTCGGTGTTGTTGATTTTTAGTCTTGCTCAGCTGACTGATCTCCGATGTCATGGCAGGAAAGGGCCTTCAGTTACCCTGGATACCCCTCAAAGTAAAATCAGTGAGAGTTCCATTCCTGATGGTTACTTAGTGACAACACTACTGAAAAGGGCATAAAAGGTGCAGATGGTGGCCTAGTGGTAACATCACTGGATGAGTAATCCAGCGGCCCAGGCTAATGCTCTGGGGATAATGGCTCAAATCCCACCACAGTAGCCGGCAGAATTCAAATTCAATTAATTAAAAAATCTGCAATTGAAAAAATAGGTGATCGTGAAACTATTATTGATTGTCCTAAAGGCCCATCTGATCGCCTGATGCCCTTTAGGGAAGGAAACCTGCCACCCTTACCTGGTCTGGCTACGTGTAATTCCAGACCCACAGCAATGTGGTTGACTCTTAACTGCCCCCTGAAATGGCCTAAGAAGCCACTCAGTTCAAGGGAAATTAGGGATGGGCAACAAACGCTGGCCTTGCCAACAAGGCCCATGTCCCATGAAAGAATAAAAAAAAATGATCAACACTGACTTTAGTAATCCTAGATTCACAACTGAGCCTCACTTGGAAGAGGCATCACAGGGAGCTTGGTGTTCACTGAGCCATGTTCCACCATGAGTAGAGTCTTCGATAAGAGAAACCTGATCCGAGACAATCCCGTCGAGTACAGAAAAACATCAACTGTAAAGAAAAAAAGGACCCCGGGGCGTTCCAAAGCACTTTACAGCCAATGAAATACTTTTGAATTGTAGTTACAATTGTAATGTAGGGAGCGCGGGGCCAATTTGCACACAGCAAACTCCCTCAAACAGCAATGTGATAACAACTAGATAAGCTGCTTCAGTGATGTTGGTTAAGGGATAAGTATTAAGTAGAACATCAAGGAGAACTCCCCTGCTCTTCTTCAAATAGTGCAACGGGATCTTTTATATCCACTTGCTTTTACTTCTCATCTGAAAGACAGCGCCTCTGACAGTGCAGCACCCCTTCAGTGCTGCACTGGAGTGGCAGCCTAGATTTTTGTGCTCAAGCCCTAGAATTAGATGCGAACCCAGAACCTTGCAACTCAGAGGTAAGAGCGAATCCAACAAAGCTACAGCTAACCAGGAGCAAATGCAGCAAATTCATCAGTCACATTTCTTTCTAAACAACCTCTGAGTTCTTGAAAAATTAATTTTATTGCGATTTTTTTTTTTCTCTGTAAGCACACCTGGGGGACTGGGTGGGATGGTGGTGGTGTTGAACAGTAAATGACATACAAAGGTTGTTTTTGGAAAAGAATTATACTCATACATAGTCTGGAATGCTTTGTGAAACAAATGGTGTCACTGGCACAAGACATCCATGTTTCTTTTTTGCACTTTGCTAAAATCTGTAAATTCTTCAATAACTTTTCATCTTGCTCCCCTCAGGACAAATGCAAGAATGCCAAATTTCAAACAATCACAACAGTTTATACTACAAGAGAAAAGGGTGCAAATTGGCTGGTAAATTGACTCTGATTGGCCAAGGCATTGCCATGGAGAAAGCAACAGGGAACTGTAGGCTCCCCAAGCTCCTGGGTAATTCAAAAAAAGGTGCAAGGCTTGAACATATTCCTTTTGTTTGCAGAGAACAGGCTCCTGTGTATGAACGTATGTCGCTTTTAGCAAGTGTAAATGAGCCACATTATGAGCTTGACTGATTTATCTTAAATTGGTTGTTAGTGTAGCTATTAGCGCACTCAGGATTGTTCAGCAAGTGCTGCCCAATCGAGGAATCACATCTAACAACATTTCGGCCAATCGGAGTCGATTCGCGAACCAATCAGCACCCTTTTCTCCTGTAGTATAAATTGTTGTGATAGTTTGAAATTTGGCATTCTTGCATTTGTCCTGATGAGTGTAAGACGAAAAGCTTCGCTAACGTGTCTCTTTTCAGCAATATTCAAGTTCTGTACTACTATTCATCAAGAACTGTGTCGAGGTGCCCCCAGAGAAGGCCGAGTCATCCAAAGAGACATTTCTCCTCAGTGCCTCTGGGGGCAATAGCACTGGAGCAGAAGTCATTTTCTTTCTCGCCTAAGGCAACATTAACAGCAACTTGTATTTGTATAGCACCTTTAATGCAGTAAAATGTCTCAAGGTGCTTCACAGGAGATTTACGAAACAAAATTTAACACTGAGCCGCATAAAGAGATATTAAGACGGGCGGTCTCAGAGTTCGGTTTCACAGAGAGTCTTAAAGGAGGAGAGAAATAAAGAGAGGTGGAGAGGTTTAGGGAGGGAATTGCAGAGCTTAGGGCCCAGGCAGCTGAAGGCACAGGCGTCAATGCTGGAGTGATGAAAATCGGGGACGTGCAAGAGATCAGAATTAAGAGGAGCACCGAGGGTTGTAGGGCTGGGGAAAATTACAGGAATGGGGAGGGGCGTTGGCATGGAGTGATTTGAAAACAAGGATGAGAATTTTATGCCCAAGGTGTTACTGGGCTGACAGCCAATGTAGGTCAGTGAGCATAGGAGTGATGGATGATTGGGACTTGGTGCGAGATAGGATGCAGACAGCAGAGCTTTGGACGCGCTGAAGTTTAGGGAGTCGGCCAGCAGAGTATTGAAATAGTCGAATCTAGAGGTAAGGAAGGCACAATGAGCCAAAATTCCAGTTTCCCAATCATTGGCCTTTGCGAGCTTTCTCCTGGCCTTCAAGCAATGAATATGTGATTATCATATGTCACTGCGCAACATCTTCATTACCTCAGTGCTGTGGAATCTGCCCTGTAATATACTGAGGGCACGTTACACAGCACCAGAAGCCAAAGCTATTAACCAACCACTTTGACTTGTGGTAATTTAAACACGGGGTATTATATAAATAAAGCAAACATGTGTGTGACAATTAAGTGTTTCTTCTTCCATTGTAACCTGCCTGAATAAACCAATTCCAGCCTGAAAAACTAACTATTGTGGCACAAAGTCCCACTGCATTCAAACTGAGCAGAAGCTCCTCTTCAACTGTTTCTCCTTAAAGGAATTCACAGGTCCTCTAATGAATCAGGGAGAGGCATAGCCAAACATTAAAAGAAAAAGATGTGCATTTGTATAGCCTTTTTCAGGACGCCCAAAGTTTGAGGGATAAATATTGGCCAGGACACTGGGTAACTCCCCTACTCTTCTTGGAGATGGTGCCATGAACTCTCTTACAGGAGAGAACAGACAGGGCCTCAGTTTAGTGTCTCATTCAGACGTTAGCACCTCCAACATTGCAGCACTCCCTCAGTAATAGTGTGTTTTTTTTTATATTTCTGTGTTCAAGTTTCCAGAGTGGGACTTGGACCCACAACCTTCTGATACAGAGGCCAGAATGCTATCAACCGAGCCACTGCTGATGCCTATCAGCAAGGCCTTGGGTTAAATCCCCAAAATGAGTTCAGGAGCTGACTTCCACCCAGGTGATTGATGGAAGTCCCTATACTTGTTCTCAGTAACTCTGGATTTGCGAGTCTGCGAGTGTGACCTTTCCTCATCAGTACCAAACAGCCAAACCTGAAGTCCATTAGGCCACACCTCACATTAGGACAAGGATGTGTCTTTGGCTTCAGGATGTTGACATTCAGTTAGCCACTCAGCAACAAGGCTGTTTTTATTCCCTGACTTTGTCTCCCGGTCCAGCAGTGCCTCAATTTAAAACTTCTCTCCTTGTGTTTAAATCCCTCCATGACCTCACTCCTCCCTATCTCTGTAATCTCCTTCAGCCCGGCAACCCTCCGCGATCTCTGCGTTCCACCAATCCTGGCCTCTTGTGCATCCCCAATTTCCTTCACAACTCCATTGGTGGCTGTGCCTCCAGCTGCCTGGGCCCTAAGCTCTGGAATTCCCTCCCTCAACCTCTCTACCTTTCTTTCTCCTGCTCTCTCTCCCCCTTCCTTTAAGATGCCCCTTAATTTGCACACAACAAGCTCCCACAAACAGGAATGTGATAATGACCAGATAATTGGGTTTTTTGAGGCTCTAAGAAGGATAAATATCTGTTCAGGACACATGTTCAGGACTCTAAGAAGGATAAACATCTGTTCGGGAGGAATTTTCAAGATTCACAGAAGGTATACAGCACAGAAGGAGGCCATTTGGCCCATCGTGCTTGTGCTGGCTCTTCGAAGGAGCAATTCACCTAGTGCCATTCCCTGGCCTTTTCCCCTAGCCCTGCATATTTTTCCTTTCCAGATAATAATCCAATTCCCTCTTGAATGCCTCGGTTGAACCTGCCTCCAGGTTCTCAGGCATACCCTCGGCAGTGCATTCCAGATCCTAACCACTCACTCTGTGGAAGTGCTTTTCCTCAAGTCTCCATTGTTTCTTTTGCCAATCACCTTAAATCTGTGCCCTCTTGTTCTTGATCCTTCTAACAACGGGAATGAGTTTTTCTCTATCCACTCTGTCCAGACACCTCGTGGTGAGAGAGAGGAGGTACTTCCTCTCAGCCTTCTCTTCTCCAAGGAAAAGGGTCCCTACTTCTCCAGTCTATCTAAGTTTGCAGCCTTCTTCGAAATGGTGACCGTGGATTCTTTTGCATCCACCCGAGGGGGCAGACAAGGCCTCGGTTTAATGTCTCATCCAAACAATGAGATGAAGAATGTGATACCGTACTGCAATTCTTCTGAGGAAACCTTTGTGTGTTCTCAAAAGCAGGATATCGCTCCGGTGTGAGGAGCCCTTTCCCCTGCTGTTCTCAGATAATTGAGGCGAATTCCAGAGAGACTTGCCAAAAATGGCAAGTAGTGTCACCTGCTCTATTTCAATTAAAGGCGGTTAGTAACTGTCTCACTGAATATTATTATTGGCAATATCTTTATATAGAAATGTTTCTATAGGCTTAAAATTAGAAACTTATAAAATCAGGCACAATTGCTGTCGAGTATTTTTTATTTCATTTACAGGTTGTGGGTCTTGCTGGCTAGGCCGGCATTTATTGCCCATCCCTAATTACCCTTGGGGAGGTGGTGGTGAGCCGCCTTTTTGAATTACTGCAGTCCACGTGGTGTAGGTACACCCACAGTGCTGTTAGGGAGGGAGTTCCAGCATTTTGACCCAGTGACAGTGAAGGAACGGTGATATAATTCCAAGTCAGGATGGTGAGTGACTTGGAGGGGAACTTCCAGGTGGGGGTGTTCCCATGTGTCTTGCTGCCCTTGTCCTTCTAGTTGGTGGCGGTTGGGGGTTTGGGAGGTGCTGCCTAAGGAGCCTTGGTGAATTCCTGCAGTGCATCTTGTAGATGGTACAAGGGTATAGAGAGTGGGGTAAACAGGCAGAGTTCTGGCTCTTTGTTGCCATCTGATTAACATCTGTACTAAAAGAATGGGGGCTTGATCCTGCTCAATGATAGTGCCTGTTGTCAATGGCGATGGTTTCCCCTCATTACCTCACGGGTGTGAGGATTGCCTCGATTCAGTGCTACAGAGAGAAATCAGGCAGAGAGTTAAAAAAAATATTCTTTCATGGGATGTGGGTGTCGCTGGTGAGGCCAGCATTTGTTGCCCATCCTTATTTGTCCTCGGGAGCTGTTAAGAGTCAACCACATTGCTGTGGTTCTGCAGTCACATGTAGGTCAGACCAGGTAAAGACGGCAGGTTGTGATCCTTCCTGCCCTACAGTTTTGTGCAGAAGATCTGTTAAGAGGAAATCAGGCCCATATAGTGTATGACCCTCTCAGTATCCACGAGGTAGTGAGCATTTGTGCAAAATTCCAGAGCTCCAACAGTTTTGTTACGTTAATAAATATACATGTGATAATACTGTAACAAGTCCGAACTGAAGTAGTTGACTGCTAACAGTGGAAAGATTGTGTTGCAATATTTACATAATTTTTTTTTTGTTGATAACTTAAGTGCTTTACGTAGAATTACATCAAACCTGCAACACAGAAACAGGCCCTTTGTGGTAACTAGGGAGATATCAGTGGTTCTGTTCCTGTTCCCATGGAACCTGACTCAACACCAGTCACTGCCGTCAATTTAAGCATTTCAGAAGAACACTATTAAAGAAAGTGGCTTTAAGGCCAGATCAACCACGAACTTATTGAATGACAGAGCAGGCTCGATGGGCTGAATGGCCCACTCCTGCTCCCATTTCTTATGAAATTATGAAATGCCTATTTTGGTTCATGTGGCTATTGTGAATAGATTTGAATAGCACTAGATCTTTTGAAAGCAAAATCGCACTTGTTTCATCTTGCTGGAGTGGAATGAAAGAATCTCGGAGTGTGTCTTGTTGGTTAGATTAATTCCCACATCAGTCAGCTGGAAGGAATATAGCAACGTAACACACTGGGAGTGTGGGCTAATAACCGTGTGGAGAGGGAAGCAGGCCATCTAGGACCTCATGGAGCAATGGGACCAACAGCCTATCTCCTTAACCAATGAGATTTAAGGATTGAGAAAGAAACAGAGGAATCACAGAGAAGGAAATTGGGTGAATTAGTGTCAAATGAGGGACAGAAAGCGAAACAAAGGGAGGGAAAAAAAGGCTGGATGAAGGAAGAGAGAAAAAAACAGCAGCAATATTTTAAGAAGAACATTTTAATATAGGTCGAGTGTCCTTTATTTGAAACCCTTGGGGGCAGCTGCGTTTCGGATTTCAGGTCATTTCGATTTTCGGATACCGCATCTAAACGTACATTACAATAGCCTAAGCCTAGGCTAGCTATAGTCTAAAGTAAGTAAAATGGCTGTAAAAGAAAGATGTGTCACTGAACAATCAATACAGGGACCGGCAGTAGGTTTCTTTTTGACGTGTTCATCACAAAAATCACAAGGTAAACAGTGCGGACAAACAACTAGACTTCCCGCACTGAAGGGTCGGTGAGGTTGAAAGAAGGTGCGGTTTTTGGATGTGTCGCTTTTCGAATTTACGGATAAAGGACACTCAACCTGTAGCTGCAAGAATGACGCTACACACTTTCAATTGTTTCCCCCTCTGGGCCAGAGAAGTTGAATGACTTCGGCAAGAACAGAAATCTCATTAAAAGGCTCCTTCAATACCAGTTTTAGCTTTCTGCGGTAAGTTCAATGGGTAATTAACGTGCAAACGCAGCAATTTCCTGAAACTCACGGGGAGTTTGAGGATGAGCTGGCGTTTTTGTGAGGTTAATGGCGGAGTGGGGCAGCTTGTGGTGATTCACAGCTCACGGTGAAATCTCTTTCTCACCACAAGTTGCTGGAGGATTTGGATCAGTAACGGTGAGGGCCATTCAACTCACCATTACTTTGGCAGCAAAATCTGGGCCATTTGTAAATTGAACACATTCTGGTTCATTACAATGGCCCTGTCTGGAACACAAAGTTCCATTACTTTAATAAATAAACACAAGGCCGTACTTAATTAAATTAATCGGCATTTGACACTGTTATATCTGCCAACGGTGGAACGAATCTTGTGCTGCAGAGTTTGCATCGTGGTTTTTTTTTGTTGCTATAAGCGCTTTGCATTGAATCACATCGAATTTACAGCACAGGCCATTCAGCCCAACATATCCATGCTGCCCAGCAGGTCTAACGGAATTCTGCAGAGAGAAAGACAGAGTTAACGTTTCGAGTCCGTATGATTCTTCTTCAGCTCTGAAGAAGAGTCATATGGACTCGAAACGTTAACTCTGTCTTTGCCTCCGCAGAAGGCCGTTAGACCTGCTGAGTCTTTCCAAATTTTTCTGTTTTTGTTTCAAAATCCACAGTATTTTGCTTTTATTTATATCCGTGCTGCTGTTTATGCTCTACACAAGCCTCCTCCTACCCTGCTTCATCTTAACCTACCAACACATCCATTAAGACATCTTTATATTCCAGGTACTGACTTGAAACAGGTACATATATTTAACAATGCAGTGCTGGAAAACACGAGTTATACTGCCAACTTTGTCACACCTGGGCAGGGAAAATGGGCTGTTCACTAAATTGCAAAAGTGTACTAACCTTTAAATGGTAGCAAGAGAGCTGGCCGTCTTATACATCTAAATCATTTATGAATTCACTTATTATTGATTAACATGCATGCCCGTTTGTTAGCCTGAATTAAATATGCTTCTTGACCTAAATTCTCTGCATTCTAGAAATCCTAATCCATTGAACAAAGACAGAGAGTCTGATTCATGGCTTTGTAAGAATTTATAAACATGAGCTGCAACTTGGAATTCTATAAAAGAAATCCATCATCTCCTGGCAGTTGTCGCATTCTCTCCACATTCTGCATCTGTCTACTCATGGCAAATTTTGATTCTTTTACCCATTAAATTATTCCAAGATATCCCTGTAACTGTATCCACAGAGCCTCCTCCTTCTCAAGCGATCTTTTATCAATCAGCGCAAAAAGCGACTGTATAGTTCAATGGTTCTCCAAATGTTCTGGTCGAAGGATCCCTATTCAAACGGATTAGTAATCATGGATCCCCCCCGTCTAAATTATCACACACATTCCGAATACGAAAGTGCTACTATGTAAAGAGTGCGATAGCATCTCACTCACTCGCTTTTCCAATTCAGGGTCCTGGCGAGTTGGAGCCTATCCAGACAGGGAATGGAGGCGCTAGGCAGGGTACACCCAGGACGGGACGCCAGTCCATCACAGGGCGCACACTCACGCTAAGGGGCAATTTTAACCGTAGCCAACCCACCTAACCTGCGCGCCTTTGGACATTGGGAGGAAACCAGAGCACCCGGCAGAAACCCATGCGGACACGGGGAGAACATGCAAACTCCACACGGACAGACATCCGAGGTCAGAATTGAACCCAGGTCCCTGGAGCTGTGAGGCAGCAGCGCTAACCACTGCGCCACCACTATAGGATCTGTTAGTTTTAATTCTAATATCAGAATATCAGAAGCAGTAGGTTCTGCACTGATATTGTTAATTGTACATTAACTGTTTAATTATATGCCGATGGTGGGCATTAACTGGGGATTCACTTGAGCACATATAAAGTGACACTTATTGAAAATGTGGTGTGGTTAAGTTAGGAGGTGTATGCTTGTAATGTGTAACTCTGTAAATAAATGTAAGCCTGAGTAAAAGTTGGCCCTAGTCCTATCCATCACCAACTGACTATCTATAATATAACAAATGTGGCCTAAAGTATATGTTTGTCTCCCACCAAAAAATCTAGAATTCTACAGTCCCCTAGGCACAAAGGTTTATTTTTAGCGGGAAAAGTGAAGAAATTGTGCTAAACTAGTATCAAATCTTGGTTAGACCACACTTGGAGTACCGCGTAGTGTTCTGGTTGCTAAATAATTTTTAAAAATAAATATTGAAATAGTGCCATGGGCTTTTTTTTTAAAAAATAACATTTGTTAATTGTTTATTTTTAAAAAAAAATAAAATTTTAACAACAGTAGGGGATCTTTTACATCCATCTGGGAGGGCAGACGGAGCATCGTTTTGACCGCACCCTCCAACAGTGCAGCACTCCCTCAGCACTACACCGGGAGTGTCAGTCTGGATTATGCGCTCACGCCTTTTGAGTGGGACTTGAACCCACCACCTGCTTGTGGGGTGGGGGGCGTTGCGGGGGGGTGATTTGGGAGGTTAAACATTTAAACATTTGGGTCATGAACTGATCAAGGAGAGTCCAGGTTTCCACCACACCCGGTCTGGGGTAACTTAGGTCAGCCAGGGCTGGATTAGATCCCAGACAGAGTTACCATCAGTAATGGCTCTTGGTGCTGACACGTCCGCTTTTCAAGTCATCAGCATCCTGAGCAGACAGCCAGAAGCACAACAGCCAAAAGTGGGAAAAGCTTAACGCCTCACGTGGGCAATGCCACTGATAGAATAGAATGACACAATGAGAAAGTAGAATGATACAGTAAAAGAATAGAATGATACAGCAAAAGAGTAGAATGATACAATAAAGGAATAGGTGACGTCAACAAGATGGGATAATCTGGATTGGGAGGAGGCTCGTGAGGAGCCAGCACAGGCCAGTTGGGCTCAATGGTCTGTGGTGTACTCAATGTACGGACTCGAAACGTTAACTGTGCTCCTCTCCGCAGATGCTGCCAGACCTGCTGAGTTTTTCCAGGTATTTTTATTTTTGTTTTGGATTTCCAGCATCCGCAGTTTTTTGCTTTTATTCTATGGAAAAGTTTTGTTTTGGGATTGGGTTATTTAACAACAGTGTACTTCACTGTGCACACTCCCAATTTATTAGGGGGAAATGGTGGCCTAGTGGTAATGCCACTGGACTCGTAATCCTGAGGTCCCAGACTAATGCTCTGGGGACATGGGGTGAAATCCCACCACGGCAGATGGTGGAATTCAAACTCAGTTAATAAAATCGGGAATTGGAAGCTAGGAATGGTGTCCGTGACAACTATCATCAACTATGACCTGGTCTGGCCTACATGTGACTCCAGATCCACAGCATTGTCTTTGACTCTGAACTGGCCTAGCAAGCCACTCAGTTCAAGGGCAATTAGGGATGGGCAACAAATGCTGACCTTACCAGTGACACCCACACCCCATGAAAGAATAAAGAAAAAAAATGAACAAAATCACCCATCGAAGCAGTTTTGAAAAGCCAAACATTTTTCACAGTTGTTATTACTGTGGTCACCTTTCTCAGTGTTTCACAATCTTACCAGGTCCTGGCCTTTCCTTGGGAATCTTCATTCTTTCCAGACATAATAGACGTCACTCAATGTCCGTGAAACCGCTGAGATAAACTAGGTCTGAAAATGGAACCTGTTTCACTGCTTGTCGGTTTGGAAAAACTTTGATTCCCGGAGACTCCAGGGTAACTCAGGAAGGTTGGCGATCCCACCTGAGTTGCAGGTTCACAAGGTCTTCAGTCAAGTTGCCATTCTCTCTCGATCAATTTAAACAGCAAGGAATAACAGACTGTTTGACGAAACAGGGTGATACAACTGTACCCCACACAAGTGCCAGGCAATGACTATCTCCAAGAAAGAATCTAACCATCTCCCCCTTACATTCAATGGCATTGCCATCGCTGAATCCCCAACCATCAACACCCTGGCCATGAAACTGAACGGGACTAGCCATATAAATACTGTGGCTACAAGAGCAGGTCAGAGGCTTGGAATCGCGTGATGAGTAACTCATCTCCTGACTCCCCAAAGCCTGTCCACCATCTACAAGGCACAAGTCAGGAGGGTGATGGAATACTCCCCACTTGCCTGGGTGAGTGCAGCTCCTACAACACTGAAGAAGCTCGACACCATCCAGGACAGAGCAGTCAGTTTGATTGGCACCACATAAACAAACATTCACTCCCTCCACCACCGATGCACAGTAGCAGCAGTGTGTATACCATCTACAAGATGCACTGCAGGAATTCACCAAGGCTCCTTCAACAGCACCTTCCAAACCCACGACCTCTACCGCCTAGAAAGTCAAGGGTAGCAGAAGATGCTTGGGAACACCACCACCTGCAAGTTCCCCTCCAAGCCACTCACCATCCTGACCTGGAACTATATCACCGTTCCTTCACTGTCACTGGGTCAAAATCCTGGAACTCCCACAGTATCGTGGGTGTACCTATACCACATGAACTGCAGCAGTTCAAGGTGGTGGCTCACCACCACCTCCCCAAGGGCAATTAGGGATGGGTAATAAATGCTGGCCTAGCCAGCGACGCCCACATCCCGTGAAGGAATGAAGATAGATTCTAACGTAGCAAATGCAAGAGGTTTAAAACCTTGCCGATCCTGCCTTTCTGCTGGTGAGGCTGTCCTGCGCTGGGGTGGTTTCCAAATGACTCTGTGCTTATATATTTTTAAAAAAGGATCAGGTACCACTCAGACCGAGCTCAGGAAATGAAGTGTCCTTCAGACTGGAAAACCGAAGGCTGTGGGTTTGACACGACGCCAAAACCATGCAAGCAGAAAGTGGCGCGCAGCAGCAAACAGAGAATTCCACTCTCCGCACACTGGGCTGCTTCCTAACTCCTGCAAACTGAAAAAACAAACTTTGCAAGATCACAGCTACATTTATCACCCAGCCTGAAAATCCAGCATTGCTTGTGGCACGTTATGATTTGATGATGCTGTGTGCACATATATTTATGCCCTGGCTTCAGTTTGCCAAGACTCCAGGATTATCCTGGCATTTTCTAAGGATTGAAGATTGATCTCTTCACTGCCAGCAGCAGCAGCAGCAGCAGGAGGAGGAGGGAAAACAAAGGGGCCATTTAAAAATAATCTAGATTTCTTTTCAATTTTCATTGATTCTTTTTTTTCACTCCGCTTCCCTCATCGTGGCCTGTGCTGCCCCTGATTTGTCTCACTGCCCATCCAACGTCCAGTGTTGGATGAGTGGAAATTTTGCTTTTAAAATTCTCATCCTCATTTTCAAATCCCTCCCCAGCCTCGCCCCCTCCCTATCTCTGTAACCTCCTCCAGCCCTACTACCCTCCGAGATCTCTGCACTCCTCCATTTCTGGCCTTTTGCCCCTGGGTCCACCATTCCCATCGCTCCACCATTCCCATCGCTCCACCATTCCCATCGCTCCACCATTCCCATCGCTCTACCTTTTCCATCGCTCCACCTTTTCCATCGCTCCACCATTCCCATCGCTCCACCATTCCCATTGCTCCACCATTCTCATCGCTCCACCATTCCCATCGCTCCACCTCTCCCTCCTTTAAGACGCTCCTAAAAATCAAATTCGTTGACAAGTTTTCGGTTGCCTGCCCCAAATATCTCCTTATGTGGCTCAGTGTCAAAAATTGTCAGATGTTGCGCCTGTGAACTGGCTTGGGATGCTTTACTACTTTTAAGAAGCTAGATAAATACAAGCTGTTGTTGTAGTAGGAAAGCAATTGTTGGACACTCGAAAGGAACCCAGGTCAAAGATTTTAGTGGCCGTCAAGAGATCTGTAGTTGATTCTGCTGAGTGGCCTCTAAAATAAACTAAAATATTGCAAAGTTAGAGGGAGGCAGAGTCCTGAACACAGACAGCATGTGTGAATTGTAATATGGGTTCTTTAGATGTATCAATGATGAGATCTTGAGACTCATACATAAACATGAACCCTATATTGTTAGTCTTTAACTATTTACAGATCCCACGTTACTGTCATGCATGGTGCTGTTACCTCCATGCAGGCCACTTCTTTCTAGAGTGTTCTTTCTATACTGTTCCCTCAGCCTATCATCATGTGACTCTATACATCATACCGTCGGTGGTGCTATTCTCTAGTCCCACATTAACCCTTGCTCTGCTAAGCACCTTTACATTACAATGGCATGCAGGAACATCTTACAACACTAACAGACGCCAGACAACAAGTACATAAAAAGCATAAAAAGATACTTCTTTTCGTCTGAAAGAGCCAATACCTAAACCTCCCTCTTAAAACAAATAACTTTGGAATCAGGCAGTTTAATCCTTTCAGCAGCATTCTCACTTCTGAGTGAGAAGCTCCCACTCCAGGAACTGAGCATAAAAACCAAGGCTGATACACCTGGAGCAGTACTGACGGAGTGCTGCTCTGTTGGAGGTGCCATCTTTCACACGAGACATTAAACCGAGGCTCTCAGGTGGACTGTAAAAGATTCCATGGGCACTGTTTCGAAGAAGAGCAGGGCAGTTCTCCCGAGTGTTCTGGCCAACATGTATCCCTCAGCCAATGTGTTGAAAACAGATTATCTGGTCATTATCACATGGTTGTTTGTGGGAGCTTGCTGTGCACAAATTGGCTGCGGTGTTTCCTACATTGCAACAGTGACTACACATGGAAAGTGCTTCATTGGCTGTAAAGCACTCTGCGATATGTGGTGGTCATACAAGGCACAGTAGAAATGCACACCTTTCTTTCCATTATTGGAAACCTCTGCACAAAAACCCTGTGACATTCCTTTGATTATAATTCCTGTATCCTCTCCGAGCCCAGGCACCATTCAAACTGCAGGAATAGTTCGGGTACAGGACCCTACAGGAGCAGAACTAGAGCACAGTATTGGTACCTCCATTTCTATTGCACAAAGGAAACAGCCCTGGGACAAATCTTCCAATCCCCCCCTCACGTATGGGAAGTTCTGAACCTGGTTTCAGGTTGAAGCACCATTAAACCACAGCTCCATCTTCCCAGGGGGAAATGAGTTACAGCTGTGACATCCCAAAATTCTTAGCTGTGAACAGCTGGTATAAAAAAAAAATTCAAGGGGCACGTTTTTGGAAACTTCCACAGTGTGAGCAGATCGTAGCCGACGTGTGAAATGGTGGAAGGCCACTCGGAGCTGAAGAAGACTATGACTGTGAAAACAAGACATACATTTATATAGCACCTTTTACCACCGCTGGGTGTCTCAAAGTGCTTTACAGTGAATGAAGTACTTGTTTTTGAAGTGTTGTAATGTAGTGAATGCCAATTTGCGCATAGCAAGCTCCCACTAAGAGCAATGTGATATCGACCAGATAATCTGTTTTAGTCACTCTGGTTGAGGGATAAATATTGACGAGGCCAGTGGAGAGAACCTCTCTGCTCTTCTTCAAAACCGTGCCATGGGATCTTTTACATCCACCTGAAAGGGCAAATGGGGCCTCAGCTTAATGTCTGATTTGAAAGATGGCGCCTCCGACAGTGCAGCACGCCCTCAGTACTGCACTGGGAAGCGTCAGCCTAAATTTATCTCTGGGGCGGGATTTGAAACCAGCGCTTTGTGACTCAGAGGCAAGAGTGCTACTCACTGAGCTAACGCTGATCCATGTAGGGAAGGAGGGGTTGGGGTGGTGGGGGATAAGCTATGCACAAGATGTGGTAACTGCTGTTTGTGGGCAATTGGCTGCTGCATCTCCTACATTAACAAAGTGACTACACTTCAAAAACTGAAGTCAGCCATTGGCTTTAAAGAGTCCTGAGGATTTGAAAAGTGCTATATAAATGCAAAGTTCTTTCCTGTTTTACCTTGGTGCCTCACACAAGGCCCATTACTTGTGTGAGCGTCAACAAAGAATTAAATTAGGAAGCGAGATGTTTTCACTGATTCTCATCCAGCCTGCCCTTGCTCGTTGTCCACACACAGACACACACCCACCAGCAGGGGGTGCAGGGTAGCAACCCGCAGTACGAACCCTATGGAATGACTCAGCCACACCTTTAATTCTGTCCTTTCAGCTGCTGTTGATGCTGCCACTAATGGCCAGGGTTGTGTGTGAAAACCAGCAAACTGCACGGAGTTTTTACACTCTAAACAGTAAACAGATTTTATTTTCTCCCCGGAAAACAAATGACTGACACAGGCTCCCAATGTTTTGCCCAAGTGGTCACTGTTCACGTGAGAGACGATAGGCAGTGAATCAGTCATCAGAGGGATTTCAGAGCAAACACTGCTCTCGAACAAACAGAGAAGGCAGAGAGTCAGAGAGAGAGAGAGAGAGATAGATTGACAGAGAGAGAGAGAGAGAGAGGGAGGGAGAAAGAGTGTGAATCAGAGAGACAGAACGAGAGAGAATCAGAGAGAGAGAGAGTGTGTGAATCAGAGAGACAGAACGAGAGAGAATCAGAGAGAGAGAGTGTGTGAATCAGAGAGACAGAACGAGAGAGAGTAAAAGAGGCAGAGAGAGTTTGACAGAATGAGAGAGAACGAGACAGAGATAGACTGATAAAGTGAGAGCACGCAATAAAGGGCGAGAGCATGCATGACCGAGAGAGAGAGAGTGAGAGTGTGCAACTGAGAGAGCAAGAGGGAGAGAAAACGTGTGTGACTGAGAGAGAGAGAACCCACATGACTGAGAGAGATGTGCAGGCAGAGAGACAAGCAAGCAGATTGTCCAAGATAAGCAAACTCGGCCTGGTCTCCAACATCAAAGCATAAGAAATTCATTTTAAAGTAGTCATTTCATTTGGCCTTACTGTGTACTTGGTCAAGTTTTAAGTGTCTCAGAACCTCAGTCCAAACCACTTTTGGTTCTTGTTGACGAGTCCTGTTCCGTGTCGGTGTTGCTTGATGCTACAACAAAACTTGCGCAGCAAAACTCACTGTTACATATCACCTGCCCTGACACAGAATTTCCAGCACAGAAACAGGCCATTAACTGGTATACGCAGGCATTTCTGCTCCACACGGACCTCCTCCCACCCCTTCTTCATCTCACCCCATCAACATACCCTTCTACTCTTTCTCCCTCGTGTGTTTATCCAGATTCCCCCTTAATGTATCTATACTCTTCACCTCAACCACTCCCGGTGGTAGCGAGTTCCACATTCTCCCCACTCTCTGGGTAAAGAAGTTTCTCCTGAATTCCCGACCGGATTTATTAGTGACCTCCAGCTTTGGTTTCCCTCACGTGTGGAGACTTCTTGACGTGACCCTTTCGACCCACCCTTCATGAGTTTAAATACTTCGATCAGGTCAACCCACCACCCCCCCACCCCCCACCCCCCCAACCCCCCCCCCCCCCCCACCCCCCCCCCACCCCCCCACCCCCAGCCTTCTCTTTTCTGGAGAAAAGTTCCCCAATTATAAGTTATAGTAGCGCCAGTTCTGATCAGTCAGATTGCTTTCTCTTGTACCAGAACCAACACTCTAACCAAAGGAATGCAAGGGCTGCACACAGTTGCTGGGAGAGCAACTGTCTCACTGTAAGAAGCATTTCAATTGAAGTAGGGGGTTTTTCAGCAAAGATTTAAGTTAAAATGAGCAACGGCAGGAGGAGAATTCGACCCCTGATGATTTTTGCTAAGCTCGGTTTACAATAAGAAGATTCAGCCAGAAATCTGCTGCCTTCATCCCAACCAGCTCCAACCCCACTCACCCATCAGCCCCTTGGCTTGCTGACCCACACTGACTCCCTTTCCGGCAAATCAGTTATATTCTCAGCCTTGTTTTCAACCCCCTCCACGGGCCTCAACGCCCCCATTTCCTGCTCCCCCGCCACCAACACTCAGAGATCTCTGGGCTCCTCCGATTCCAGCCTCTCGTGCGCCCCCCCCACCAACCAGCACCGTCAACGTTAAAGCTTTGCTGCCATTAACTGTTACCGAAAGGGGGAACCAATATTTCACTTCATAGCAGAGCCGACTCTCAGCCAGGATCCCCAACCCTCCAGGATCTGCCTGGAGTCTCCATGAACGGACGATCAAGCTGCAGGGTTATTCAATTGGGTAACAAGCAAAAGGAGCTGATTGGCTTCCCGAGTGCGGGGGGGTGGAACCTGTGAGGATTGACATGTCAGGAGACCAATGGCAGGAGCGCGGCCGCGGCAGGGCGGTTAGTGGTGAGAGATCATGTGATGAACCCTCCAGTCCACCCAGAGTTGGCAGAAAAGAGAAGGCTGGGGGGGTGACCTGACTGAAGTATTTAAAATCAGGAAGGGGGTTCGAAAGGGTCAGGTCGAGAAGCTCCCACTCGTGAGGAAGGCCAAAGCTGGAGGCCACAGGATCGTCACTAATAAATCCAATCGGGAACCCAGGAGTTCGCCAGTGAATGGGACATTGGCTGTCAGGAACCTGTTCATAGATAACCAGCCTTAGGCATTAAGTACTGCGCTCATTAAGAACAAAGTTAATTCTTAGCCACAAACCCTGGGACTCAAAGGTAGGCAAGAACCTGCATTGCTGTAGCGCCATTCACGACCGCAGGACATCCCAAATCGCTTTGCAGCCAATGAAGTGCTTCTGAAGCATTTTAGTAACCAATGGGCTGAACTGCCTCCTTCTCTGCTGTAAAATGACAAGCGGCAGCCAGTTTGCGCACAGAAAGCTCCACAAGCAGGTCAACCGTGACAATAAGGCCGCACCTTTCATTCCTCCACTAGTCCATTGTTACTAAGAAGCTACAGTTCAATCGTTGGTCATCAGAAAGCAGACACCACTTGAAATGGATTTCCTCACTTTATATTTTCACTGATAACCACAAACTCTGGGCTGTCTGAAGCTAAAGCCCGTCTCCTGCTCAACTGAACTTAAATAGATAATGCTGACCTGTCACACTGTAATAGTGTATTCTCAAATACAGGCTAAACAGGAACCATCTTTGCCACTGTCTCCTAGAAAGAAAGACTTGCATTTACATAGTGCCTTTCGTAGCCTCAGGATGTTGTGACATAAGAAACACGGCAGCCAAATTACACACAGCAAGCTCCCACAAACAGCAATGTGATAATGACGAGACACTATGTTCTTCTGATAGTTGAATGATAAATATTGATCAGGACACCCAGGGACTACTCCCCTGCTCCTCGTTCAAATAGTGTCGTGGGATGTTTTAACGTCCACCTGAGACACCAGACTGTGCGGTGGTCACTCCTACTGATACTGTCATGGACAGATGTATCTGTAGCAGGCAGGTTGGTGAGGATGAGGTCAAGTATGTTTTTCCCTCTTGTTAGTTCCCTCACCACCTGCCGCAGACCCAGTCTAGCAGCTATGTCCTTTAGGACTCGACCAGCTCGGACAGTAGTGGTGCTACCCAGCCACTCTTGGTGATGGACATTGAAGTCCCTCATCCAGAGTACAGTCTGTACCCTTGCCACCCTCAGTGCTTCCCTCTGTGCCAGAATATATGTTCTTCACTCTCTCACCGGACTTCATCTCAACCACATTACTGTGGCTCTGGAGTCACAAGACCACCAGACCAGGTAAGGGTGGCAAATTTCCTTCCCTAAAGGATATTAGTGAACCAGATGGGTTTTTAAACAACAATCATTGCCATGGTCGTCATTACTGGTCATATTTTCAATTCCTGGTTTATTAATTGAATTTAAATTCCACCAGCTGCTGTGGTGGTCCCATGGGCCTCTGGATTACCAGTCCAGTGACATCCGAGCGAGATCTGCTATCTAGCACTGAGCAGGTTCAAAGCTAAGGCCACCATTTCCCCCATCCACCTAGCTACCTCTTAAATGCATCTGATGCCTCATTTACTTTCCCTATGGGTAACTTCCTCCAAGTGACCACAACAGTGACTTCAAAAACATTACGTTGACTGTAAAGCACCTTGGGACGTCCTGCGGTTGTGAAAGGCACTATAGAAATGCAAGCTGTTCTTTCCTTCTTTTATTACCTGCCCATATCGCCCAACCAGAATTGGAATATTTGCAGTAGCAGCAATTTCCCCTCTCTACTCTCCTTTCCCTGCTGACCTCTCAGAGTGAGATCCACTATCTAGCACCAAACAGGTCCAAAGCTAAGGGCAGCTTCACAATGTGAAATCAAATCCATGAGGAACTGGATGGGAAACATCCACCACCAGTCGTCATTGAGGCAGGTCATGAGTTGAAGTTGGGGGAAGGACATTAATCTTTCCATACGCCCAAAAACAGTCCAACTGTTAAAAAAATACACGAGCCTTTTGTTAAACGATACACATTTAGAAAAGGTTTGAGGCAATAAGCCAACTTTTCCTTCAAATTTGCTGTCTTCAAAAACTAAACCATGACATCTTCCCTCAGGATCTCATTATCTTCCAGTCACTGTGCAGGTGCCTAGGAGGTGTGAAAGCAGCGAGGATTACAGCTCAAAGAACAGGGAAACGGATATCCGAGGGAGAACTGAAACTAAAACAAGATCCAGACAAAGTCATTTACCATCATCACACCGTGCATCGCTGGCTCAGACACAAGTCAGCAGCTGAGGATTTTGATAATTTTGAAGACAATTACTGGCTTCGACTGAGGAATGCAATCGTCGGATGATTAAAAAGAGTCAGTCAGCGGCTGAAATGGTCAAACCCTGTGGATGGTCCTGATGGGGGGGGGACAAGTCAGAGAGCAGCACTGGTGAATACAGCAGGAGCTCCACAATACGGGTTTGATACTTCTTTGCAATTTTAATCAGTGCTATGCAAATTTAGAAAGAACTTGCAATTCATATAGCACTTTCACGGCCGCAGTACATCCCACAGTGCTTCACAGCCGATGAAGTACTAATGAGGCCTAGTCACCATTACAGTATAGGCAGCCAATATGCGCACAGCAAGATCCCACGAACAGCAATTAGATACATGGTCAGATACTCTGTGTTTTCGTTGGCTGAGGGCTAAATATTGGCCAGGACACCAACAGAACTCTCCTGCTCTCCTTCCAACAGTGACCCTGGGGATTTTGTACGTACGTCCATGAGGGCAGATTGTGCCATGGTTGAACGCCCTATCAGAAGGACGGCACCTCCAGCAGTGCAGCATTCCTTCAGTACTAAACAGGGAGAGCCTAGGCCGGATTGTGCGCTCACCAGGAGACTCCACCAGGAGACTCTGCGTGATTCCAACTGAGCCGCAGGGTGACACCTGTAAATGATCAGGTCACACAGCAAAGGGGACCATTCTTCAAACCAAACACGTTAGTCAAGGTGAAACCTGGGAAGCACAATAGACTAACAGTCCCTCGAGCCTATAGGTACAATCATCATTATTGGCAGGCTAAAGATTTCCTGCTAAAAGAAACAACGGTTCAGTTTGCAGCAGTGTGCTGAGGGCTGGAATCAGATCATTACCACACACCCTTCATGAATGGGTACGTGTCCCACCTGCTGGCAGAGACAGGAGGGCCTTAGTGTAATTATCATCTTAGATCAGCTTAGATAGTTACCATAGCAACAGTGTCTGTGTGTCCACATCAGCATGATCTAAACCGCAAACTAAGATGGCAAAGGAAAAATTTAAGGCCAGCAAAGGCTTTACAATAAATTTAACCGTATATTCTTCATTTGAACGCTTTCAAACACTATTCCAGAATGTTTACTGTGAAAATCGTGAAGCCTCAGTGTTCCCTGGCACCGCCTCTCATAGTAACAGATACATTTTTTAACATTTATGGGATGTGGGTGTCGCTGGCTAGGCCAGTATTTACTGCCCTAATTATCCTTCAGAAGGCGGTGGTGAGCTCAGTCCCCGTGGTGTAGGTACACCCACAGCGCTGTTAGGAAGGAGATTCCAGGATTTTGACCCAGTGACAGTGAAGGAACGGGGATATATTTCCAAGTCAGGATGGTGAGTGACTTGGAGGGGAACTTCCAGGTGGTAGTGTTCCCATCTATCTGCTGCCCTTGTCCTTCTAGGTCAGGGGTTTGGAAAGTGCTATCTAAGGAGCCTTGGTGAGTTCCTGCAGTGCATCTTGTAGATGGTACACACTGCTGCCGCTCTGCGTTGGTGGCGGAGGGAGTGAATGTTTGTGGATGTGGTGCCGATCAAGCGGGGCTGCTTTGTCCTGGATGGTGTTGAGCTTCTTGAGTGTTGTGGGAGCTACACTCATCCAGGCAAGTGGAGAGTATTCCATCACACTCCTGACTTGTGCCTTGTAGATAGTGGACAGGCTTTGGGGAGTCAGGAGGTGAGTTACTGGCTGCAGAGTATCGGAGCTGCATCCAGGTCACTTGCTCTTTTAATAACCGGACTAAAATATGACAACATCAAACAAACCAAAAATGTCTCTCCTGTACTTCCAATGCATCACAATCACACTTGGAATTCATGTTAAATTTTCTACCCTTCTCCTCTGAAGTCATTGGCTCAAGGTGATGTTCCAATCCATCCCTGCCTCAAACCTTATGGCACCTCATTTTCAGACATGGAGCTCTTTGGTTCAGTGAGATACTGGACTCCAGAGGGACCAAGCAATTGATGCTGTCAAAGAATCACAGAATCTTACAGAGCATTCAGCCCTTCATGGCTGCGCTGCCTCTTTGAAAGAATTATCCAATTTATTTTCACTCTGCAGCTTTTTCCCTTTGACCCTGAAAACGCACCCTCTTTAAATACTTGCCCAGTTGCCTTTTGAAATTTATGACGGAATCTGTTTTCCGATAGCGCATTCCAGATCATAACAACTCTCTGTGTGTGAACAGGATTCTCGTTTCCCCTTCACCTTCTTTGCCAGCTGATGTCCACCCCAGACTTGTTTGACGGTAGAGCACACGCGATGGTCATCAGCAGCAGGGAGCCTGGCTGAATTTTCCCTTCCATGCAGCAACAACTTGCATCTACGTAGTGCCTTTAATGTAAAGATGCTTCATGGGAGCATTCGAACAAAATTCGACACCAAACCATGTAAGGAGGTATGAGGGAGGATGACCAAAACCGAATCGGTCAAAGTGGTAGGTCTTAAGGAGTGCCTTAAATGAGGAGAGCTGGGTAGAGAGGGAGAGGGGTTTAGGGAGGGAATTCCAGGGATTAGGGCCCAGACAGCTGAAGGCACGGCCGCCAATGGCGGAGCGATGGAAATCGGGGATGCGCAAGGGGCCAGGATTGGAAGGGCGCAGAGATCTTGGGAATTGCAGGGCTGGAGGAGGTGAGGCGACAGAAGAGAAAGATGGACATTTTAAAATTTGCTGCTGGACCCAGAGCCAGTGAGGTCAGTGGACATCGAGTGATGGGTGAAACAGCGGGCGGACTCACTAAGCCAATAGCACCACCCAGATGACTGATCTTCTTCAGACTGAGTAACCTGGCACTGTGTAGAAATTAAACCCTCGTTATGTGTGCACGTACAATATCCCCACCATGTACAGAGAGATTAAAACGTTGAGCACTATGTTTTTTCATTTCCAATTACTCTGGCTGGTATCTTTAAGTTACCAGCCCAAGGGAGCGGAGTGGGAGCCAATTTATTCTACCTTAAAGCTGCTTTAAATAAAAGAAAACAGAGCATCTGCCACAAAACAGATTTTTAATGTACTCCATCGCCCGTAAATAATTCAAACAACTTTTTTTTTTCAATAAGGCATTGTCAACAGGCATGACACATTTCACAGTACAAGAGAAACAAAAACAAGAGAGTTTCAAAATAACTTTATCTGCTCAGCACCAACAAATGTACAACGCTCAGACATCGAGTAACTATTATCAGGTGACAGTGCGACCGGTGCCGAGACTAGTCAGTTGCGTTGCAGATCCTGCTCTCCGTAACTACACACATCATTATCATTCAGATACGACTGCTATGCAGGAAGTAACAGCTCGTCAGCCCTGACACTGTATGTAAAGTCACTATGGATTGTCTCCGGGGTTTTCGAACATTAAAGATGGAAGAGCCAGTTAACTAAAGAGCAGATGTCTTGGTGCTGCCGAATGTTCTAAATTGGTATTTATGGCAGGTCGAAAGGTTCGGGTTTATTGACAGCCTCCTCCACGTATAATTTGCAACAGGATTGACTTTACTCCATCGAGCTGAAATAATTTAGAATAAATGTAACGGGCGGTGGGGTAAAAAAAAAAGGTTGCGCTTTCTCAGTCTGTGCTCAATTAAACTGGAGGGAACATCAAAGGAGCCTGAGTCTGGTGGAACATTGGTGGTAACACTCCACCCAATATTACGGTCTGACTTCAATAGAGTGTGTTAAGAGTTTACAGCACAGAAACAGGCCATTTGGCCCAACTGGTCTGTGCTGCTGTTTATGCTCCACATGGGCCTCTTCCCAGCCCCTCTTCATCTCATTCTCACAGTTTATCCTCCCGCTCCCTTCTCCCTCATGCGTTTATTCCAGATTCCCCTTAAATGTACTATTCACCTGAACCACTCCCTGTGGTAGCGCGTTCCACATTCTCACCCCTCTCTGGGTAAAGATGTTTCTCCTGAATTCCCTATTGGATTTATTAGTGACCGTCTTATATTTATGGCCCCTGCTTTTGGCTTCCCCCACAAGTGGGAACATCTCTTATGGGGCCTCTTTCGAATCCCCTTCATGATTCCAGAGACGTCTATCAGGCCACCCTCAGTCTTCTCTTTTCTAGGCAAAAGGTCCCCGGTTATAAGCTGCAGCAGCACCATTTCTGATCCATAGTCCTTGTGTCAGAGCCAGCATTCTATATGAGAGGAATGCAGAGATTGCAGACAGTTGCCGACTTCTCACTGGAAGGAGCAGCTTGATTTCCAAACGCCCGTGGGGGTGAGATCGGACGTGGGTCTGCTTTAAAAACAGCACTCGCGGGCGGCACATCTTCCGGCGCCTCAGGGACAAACAGCGGCTGTTTCCAAAGCAAGTTGGGGCTTGGAGGCGGGGGGGTTGGTGCCAGCAACCCATTAGCCTCCAGTGAATGGCCCGTTCATCTCCTCGAAGAGCTCGGTGAGGGCCAGAAGAAAGATTTTGAAAGTGGAAACCAGGAAAAGCGGAGAGTCTGGTGCATGTGAGGGGTCCGATGTTGGCAGCAATGGGGGGTGGCTGGTGAATAAAAATACTGGAAAAACAGGGCGACTCAAACAGAGCCGGTCAACAAGCTCCTGACTGACCATTTGGCCGCTTGTTTGATCCGAGACGCTGCTGGCCCTCTGAGCTCTGACCTGCTCCATTCTGCAGGGAAACCACAGGCCAGGTCATTTCTGCTGCCTGCCTTTGTGCATCGCACTCAAGATCCCTGCCTCCACCGCCAATTGGGAGCTGAGCTCACCCTCGGCTCAGTTAGTTACTCTCCATCGCGAGGGTCAGGCCCGGAAATGGCGTCAGGTTCCCGACCCCAGGTTGAATATCCAGCCCCAAGAGTTTGCCTGTGCCTGTGTGGGGGTTGGGCAAAACCAGTGTTACAGCCGATCCCATCAGGGTTTGGTTAAAATTGTCCCCATTGACTGTTAAAAAAAGGGGATACTAAGGAAAGATATTTTTCCACCCCTGTACAGCCTTTGGGAATTGTAGAGTTGCAACCTGGGGACAGAACTCGAGTATGTGGGATCGCACAGACCAGTAATGAAGAGAGACTTGAATCTTGCTGAAAAGAGAGACATGTTGCTGAAGTTTTTTGTCTTGCACTCATCAGGACAACTGCAAGAATACCAAATTTCAAACAATCACAACAATTTATACTAAGGAGAAGAAGCTGCTGATTGGTTGACAAGTTGACACTGATTGGCTGAGGCGTTGCCATGGAGAAAGCAATGGGAACTATAGACTCATCAAGCTCCCGGGTAATTCAAAAAAGGAGCAAGGCCTGAACTCATTCCCTCTGTTGGCAGAGGAAGGGGCCCTGCCTTTGTGAATGACAGTCAGACTTGCATTTCTGTAGCACCCTTCATGACCTGCGGATGGTCCAAAGCACTTTATAGCCAATGAAGTACTTTTGAAGTGTAGTCACTGTTGTAACATCGGAAACATGGCAGCCAATTTGTGCACAGCAAGCTCCCACAAACAGCAACGTGATAATGACCAGATCATTTTTTATTTGTGATGTTGACTGAGGAATGAGTATTGGCCAGGATACCTCTGCTGAAATCTTTTTCAAAATAGCAGGCATGTTCATCTGAGGGCGCAGACAGAGCCTCAGCTTAATATCTCATCCAAAAAAACAGCATCTCCAACACTGCGGCACTTCCTCAGTACTACACTGGACAGCCTAGACTTTTGTGCTCACATTTTTGGAGTGGGACTTGAACACGTAACCTTCAGCACTCACGCCACTGAGCCACAGCTGGCACAATGCACCACTGCTGTACCTTGGGTTAATGCAGCGTTAGGTGGATGACAAGATTCACCTTGGAGACAGGTAGAGAATCACAGTCAGTTTACCCTGAAAATAATCGCTCACACTACAAGACAGGAGCAAATCCGCCTGATTTCTCTCCAACACAGAAGTGCAGAGAGCAAACGATTTTCTTTATAGGATCTTGGGCTTTATAAACAGTGGTACAAAAGTACAAAAGCAAGGAAGTTACACCATTTTTCTCATAGATACAACACCGGTTAGGGCCCAGTTGACTACGTTGTCCAATTCTGGGCACAACACTTGGGGAGGACGTCAAGGCCTTGGAGAAGGGGTTGCAGGGGAGATTTACCAGGATGGTTCCAGGGATGAGGGACTTCAGTTGCACAGAGAGACTGGAGAAACTGGGATTGTTCTCCTCAGGGAAGGTTAAGGGGAGATTTCATCGAGGTGTTCAAAATCACAAAGAATTCTAATAGAGTAAATCAGGAGAAACTGTTTTCACTGGCAGGAGGGTCAGGATCAACAGAAGGCTGATTTAAGATAATTGGCAAAAGAACTGGGGGGGGTGGGGGGGGGGAGATGAGGAGGAATTAGTTTACGCAGCGAGTTGTTGTGATCTGGAACGCGCTGCCTGAAAGGGCGGCGGAAGCAGATTCAATAGGAATTTTCAAAAAGGATTTGGACAAATACTTGAAGGGGAAAGCTTTACAGGGCTATGAGGAGAGAGTGGGGGAGTGGAACTAATTGGGTAGCTCAGTCAAAGAGCTGGCAGAGGCATGACGGGCCTAATGGCCTCTGCCCGCGCTGCGTGTCTCTGAAATTTAAATTCGCAGCGAAATGTTAATTTTGTGCCCGCCCACCGCCCCGCTCATAAATTCCTCCTGCCAAGTTGTTCTATTTAAGCTGCCCCTGAGGGGAGTGACTGGCTGCCTTCTCCTTTTCCAGGTGTCTTCCTGTTTTGCAGGTGTCACTAATCCATTAAGCAGGAGCGCAGACAGGGCCTGGTCTCCTGGCGTTTACTCGGGGAGCTGGATCACACCAAGGCCGACTGAACCAGAACCAACTCCAGATGTGGAGGTCAATGCAGCGAAATGAATTGACTGCGTGTTGGCACAAGCTCTGCTCAAGAGAAATCATCTAACAAACAACTTCCATCAACATCTATCTATTTAGGGCCTACCTTTTCTCGACACACTCGTCCTACCTACGTTCCTTTACAACAGGTTTTCTTCAAAACACTGAAGCCTTGTTGTTGCTTTACGCGCATTTGTCAGTTATTATAAAACAACAGGAACATTCACAAGGCTGTTCCATTTGCAAAGGTGGTGAAATCCTTCACCCTTCACACTGCAGTCAAACACTGGCTGTTCTAATGTAGAAAGCCCTCCAGCAATGATTACAAATCTATTGATGCATGGCACGCATTAACCTGACAGGCAGTTGATGTCTCTCCCTTTCACCTCTGACCTCTGCCCCCTTTGCAGCCTCAAGCCTCCAGTCATAACCAACAGGAAATGCTGATCCCCGATTCCTTTTTTCCCCTTGAGCAAAAAAACCCAGGCTGAGGGAGTGCTGCACTGTCGGAGGTGGCGTCTGTCAGACGAGATATTAAACAGAGGCCCCCACTGTCTGCTTGGGAGAAGATTCCATGGCTGCTATTTCGAAGTGGAGCAGGGGCATTGTCCCCAGTGGCCTGGCCAATATTTATCCCTCAATCAGCATCACAAAATGACAGATTATCTGGTCATTATCACATCGCACATTGTGGGAGATTGCTGTGTGAGAATTGGCTGCCACGTTTCCTACATTTCAACAGAGCCGACAAGAGTACTTCACTCCTTGTAAAGTGCTTTGAGACATCGTGAAAAGAGCTACACAAATGCAAGACTTTCTTTTGCTTTTCTGTTCTAGAAAGTACAAGAAGGACAAGAGGAGATTTTGCAATCAGGAATGTGTGGGGTGCATGTGCGTAGCAGTGGGATTTGGAAATCTCGCAGGAATATGCCTTGTCCCTGCTCCAGGTCAGGTGGTTTCACACTCCCTCCCACTACCCTGCCCTCCCTCCTCCAATCTCTGCTATCGCACCCCCTTCCCCCTTCCCACTTCCCACCCCCGCTGTGCCTCATGCAGCACTGGGGAAGCACTGCAGCCTTCACAGTGCTCATGTTGATGGTTAAAGCTAGTGTCCCACTGACACAGCAAGCAGAGACCGTGATGCTTGCCATATGGTTCCATATAGCTCCTGTGTAATCCTGTGCATCCGTTCTGTAAATTGGGAGACTTATTCACAGCTTACGAAGGTGCTGCTATCTCAGGGGAGAAAGTTGCACTGATGGAATAGATGGGATATATTTATCCAAAACTTCAGCCAAATATCTGTGCAATGATGTTCCATTTTAAACCGTACATCTACAGTAGACATGTTAACTTAGCATTATGAGCTTTTTAATTAGATCACAGCTAACATGCCAAAGGAATATTTTTCTCTGAGTGTGATGGTCCTTTACATTAACAGCATACTCTTAATCTCCATTTATTAAACACAACATCTAGGCTAACACTACTTGTGTAGTACTGAGGGAGCGCTGCACAGTCAGAGCGTCAGTGCTGAGGGAGCGCTGCACAGTCAGAGCGTCAGTGCTGAGGGAGCGCTGCACAGTCAGAGTGTCAGTGCTGAGGGAGCGCTGCACAGTCAGAGTGTCAGTGCTGAGGGAGCTCCGCACTGTCAGAGTGTCAGTGCTGAGGGAGCTCCGCACTGTCAGAGGCTCAGTACCGAGAGAGCACTGCACAGTCTGGAGAGTCATTGCTGAGGGAGTACTTCACTGTCCGGGCGGGGGGGGGGGGGGGGGGGGGGGTCAGTACTGAGGGAACTCTGCACTGTCGGAGGGTCAGCACTGAGGGAACTCTGCACTGTCGGAGGGTCAGCACTGAGGGAACTCTGCACTGTCGGAGGGTCAGCACTGAGGGAACTCTGCACTGTCGGAGGGTCAGCACTGAGGGAACTCTGCACTGTCGGAGGGTCAGCACTGAGGGAACTCTGCACTGTCGGAGGGTCAGCACTGAGGGAACTCTGCACTGTCGGAGGGTCAGCACTGAGGGAACTCTGCACTGTCAGAGGGTCAGCACTGAGGGAACTCTGCACTGTCGGAGGGTCAGTACTGAGGGAACTCTGCACTGTCGGAGGGTCAGCACTGAGGGAACTCTGCACTGTCGGAGGGTCAGTACTGAGGGAACTCTGCACTGTCGGAGGGTCAGCACTGAAGAAACTCTGCACTGTCGGAGGGTCAGCACTGAGGGAACTCTGCACTGTCGGAGGGTCAGCACTGAGGGAACTCTGCACTGTCGGAGGGTCAGCACTGAGGGAACTCTGCACTGTCGGAGGGTCAGTACTGAGGGAACTCTGCACTGTCGGAGGGTCAGCACTGAGGGAACTCTGCACTGTCGGAGGGTCAGTACTGAGGGAGCACTGCACTGTTGGGAGAGTCAGCACTGAGGGAACTCTGCACTGTCGGAGGGTCAGCACTGAGGGAACTCTGCACTGTCGGAGGGTCAGTACTGAGGGAACTCTGCACTGTCGGAGGGTCAGAACTGAGGGAACTCTGCACTGTCGGAGGGTCAGTACTGAGGGAACTCTGCACTGTCGGAGGCTAAGTACTGAGGGAACTCTGCACTGTTGGAGGGTAAGTACTGAGGGAACTCTGCACTGTCGGAGGGTCAGCACTGAGGGAACTCTGCACTGTTGGAGGGTCAGTACTGAGGGAACTCTGCACTGTTGGAGGGTCAGTACTGAGGGAACTCTGCACTAGTCGGAGAGTCAGCACTGAGTGAGTGCTGCACTGTCGGAGGGTCAGTACTGAGGGAACTCTGCACTGTCAGAGGGTCAGCACTGAGTGAGTGCTGCACTGTCGGAGGGTCAGCACTGAGGGAGTGCTGAACTATTGCAGGGTGAGTACAGAGAGAGTGCTGCACTGTCAGAGATACCATTAGATGGGGCCCTATCTAGCCTTTCAGGTGGATGTAAAAGATCCCACTGCACTATTTCAAAGAGCAGCCGTGGAGTTATTACATTTAATTATATTTCTAAATTTTTCCAGTTCTGACAAAAGGCCATTGACTTGAAACATTAGCCCTGTTTCTCTCTCCACAGATGCTGCCTGACCTGCTGAGTATTTCCAGCATTTTCTGTTTTTATTTGCATTCTCACTGATGTCCTGGCTAATATATATCCCTCAACTGACACCATTGAAAGACGGTTACCTGCTCTTTCATCACATTATTGATGATGGGATCTTGCTGTGCACAAGCTGGTTGCCACATTTCAACAAAGTACTCTATTGCCTGTGAACCTGAGGTTGTGAAAGATGCTATAGAAATGCAAGCCCTATCTGTTTCTAACACTGCGTTGGGATTACGTTACAAATTACAATTGTTGTAGATAGATAGGTAGATGGATAAATGGATAGAGAGGTAGGGAGATAGAGAGAGATAGATAATTGGTTTATTGAAAACTCATTATGGTGGCAGGTGCTGAATTGTGATGATGATACAAATAAGACAAATAATCATAGTTCATAACATAGTTATAGACATTAATTATTAATAATTATATTAATCATTAATGAATTAATTATTCATTTCCTTCAGTTACACAGGATCTTGTTGAGACCTGGAGGAGTGTGTGCAGTTTTGGTCTCCCTATTTGAAAAAGACATAATTGCTCTCGAAGCGGTTCAGAGGAGGTTCACCCGACTGGTTCCTGGGTTGAAGGGCTTGTCTTATGAAGAGGGGTTGAGCAGGTTGGGCCGATACCCATTGGAGTTTAGAAGAACGAGAGGTGATCTTATTGAAACATAGAAGATCCCGAGGGGACTTGGCAGGGTGGATGCTGAGAGAATGTTTGCCCTTGTGGGAGGGACTAGAACCAGGGGACACAGCTTAAGGGTAAGACGTCTCCCTTTTAAGGCTGAGAAGAGGAGAATTTTTTTTCTCTCAGAGGGTCATTAGTCTGTGGAATTCCCTTCCACAGAAAGCAGTGGAGGCTGGGTCATTGAATTTATCCAAGGCTGAGTTAAACAGATTTTTGATAGACATGGGAGTCAAGGGCTATGGAGGACAGAGACAGGAAAGGGGAACTGAGACCACAACCAGTTCAGCCAGGATCTTATTGAATGGTTTGAAGGGCCGAATGGCCTACTCCTGCTCCGAATTTCTACGGTCCTATTAAAATAGAAATTAAGTACGAAATAGTAAAAGGATTGCACCTTTCTGAACATTTCACCTAAAAACGATTACATTATGTTGCAAAACACAGGCCTCTTTAATTTACAGAACAAAAATGAAAGGTCGATTAAAGGTCCATAGATCATTTGTTGTCAGGTTGGTGTTCATTAAACATTCAATCATTTACATACTATTTATGAGTATTCTGGTGAAACAATCGCAGTGCAATCGCATTCCATGTGTCCGAGTGTCTCCAGTGCTCCAGCTCTGCAGCATTGTGTCCAGCGCTGACCTTGGCTGAGTTAACCATTACCCTTCTGTCAGGAGATTGCTTCTGTCTAATCTCACTTAAAGTGTTCCCTCCGTTTCTTAACTTTAGCAGAAAATGGAAGCTATGAATAAACACCAATGTTCCTCGCTTTACAACCTACGCATCGAGATCTTTTGTTGAAATCAACTATCAGCCAAAAGGAATGCCCTTTCGTCACTCTTCGATTTCTCTTTCAATCCTGCACGTTGGCCGGTTTAATCCTCCAGTACCTCGCCCAAGCCACTCTTCTATATACGCAAGACTGGTCCTAGGGTGCAAGTGGGCTATCCGGCCGTGGGATGCATCATGAAATCAACTTTCCTGAGCCCACACATTCTTGTATCAGCATATGTCACTGGGTGAAGAAATGGAGGGGAAGTGAAGAGGGGGAAGGGGAGAGGGGGAGGGAAGGGGAAAGAGGGATGGCGTGAGGGAGGGGGAGAGAGAGGAGGAGGGGGAGAGAGCGGAGGAGGGGGAGAGAGAGGAGGAGGGGGAGAGAGCGGAGGAGGGAGAGAAAGCGGAGGAGGGGGAGAGAGCGGAGGAGGGGGAGAGAGTGGAGGAGGGCGAAAGAAGGTGCGGCAGAGAAAGAAGGTGCGGCAGAGAAAGGTGTGGGAGAGAGGGAGGGAGGGGGGAAAGGGGGAAGCCGTGGAGAGAAGGAGGGGGAGAGAGGGATGGAGTGGTGATGGGTGGGAGAGGGAAGGAGGGGGAGAGAGGAAGGGAAGAGATGGAGGCGGGAGGGAGGGAGGAAGGGGAGAGAGGGATGTTGGGGGGAAAGCCAAGGGGCAAGAGAGAGATGGAGAAGATGAGCAAATCAGCCAGCAAGTTCAGAGATGTGAGATTATACTCCCCACTTGCCTGGGTGAGTGCAGCTCCAACAACACAAGAAGCTCAACACATCCAGGACAAAGCAGCCCACTCGATTGGCACCCCATCCACCATCTTCAACATTCACTCCCTCCTCCACCGATGCACAGTGGCAGCAGTGTGTGTACCATCTACAAGATGCACTGCAGCAACTCACCAAGGCTCCTTCAACAGCACCTTCCAAGTCTGTGACCTCTTGCCATTAATACTTTGCAGGATCAAAGTCCTGGAACTCCCTTCCTAACAGGAGCACTGGGGGTGTACCTACACCAGATGGACTGCAGCGGCTCAAGAAGGCAGCTCACCACCAGCTTTTCAAGGGTAATTAGGAATGGGAAATAAGTACTCAGTATTTCAGTAACCAGGAGCCAGGACTTCGATTGATTCAGCAGTGTATCGCGTTGCAAAAAGAGACAGGCTGTTGAGACTTTTCATCTTGCACTCATCAGGACAGAAGCAAGAATACCATATTTCAAAGGGAGCAAATTGGCATTCTTGTGTCTTGCGGGCGACAGTGACATCCCGTGAACGAATATAAAATGTTCAGGGGGGTGAAGAGATTCCTCGTGAGTCGTGAATCACCATAAGTTATGGGATGATTTGCTCCATTCTGCTGTTAGCCTTCACCGAAACGACAGCTCATCCTCAACTCCCTGTCTGTTTCAGGAAATTGCTGTGTTTCTGCATGAATTACCCATTAAACTCACTGCTTAAAGTTAGGGCTGGCACTTAACAGCGTAAGGGCCCTTTTAATCACGAGATTTATTCTCCAGCAGAGTCACTCAAACTCTCCAGCCTAGAAAAAGAACAATTGAAATTATGGAGTCTTATTCCTGCATCTAGTTAATTATTGTTAGAGGTCTTTTTTTTCTTACTTTCCTTTCTGTCTCTTTCTTCACTCTTTCTTTCCCACTCTTTATTTCACTTTCTGTCCCAGATTTGACTCTAATTCACCCGGTTTCCTTCTCCATTGTCCCTCTGTTCCTTTCTCGATCCTTAAATCTCATTGGTTAAGGAGGCAGACCTGTTGGTCCCTGTCATTCACTGGGGCCCCAGATGCCCTGTTGCCCTTATGGCGCCGTTTTCAGCTCACACACCCAGCGGGGTAGAGGGTAATAAAAGAATTTGGACTTGAAGGATGAGGCGGGGCCGGGAGGTGCCCCACTCTAGGGAGATCTGGGCTAATAACCAGTGCGAAATCTAAATAGATGTTTTGGTGTTACCCAAGTTTGGGTCCAATGTTTGCAACGATGTTTTGCAATGTTATATACGTATTAGTTAGTGCCTGTGAATGCTTTTTATTCCACTCTGGAAGGCAACGATTTGCTAAAATGTAAACTCCTCTTGGAGCTGAGAAAAATCAGTAATAAGCAATTTCAGATCTCTCCAGCCTGCTATTCTCATGGGGATAAGGACTGCAGTGCACATCGCGTTATATCTGGCAGACAGCAGCGGGCAACACTGCCAAGTTTATCGACACGAGTGCATCTTTCGCAGCATGTCAGAGGATATGCTGTATTTATAACAACAGGAGCCCGATACTGCGAAACCTGAATTTTAATGAACAGAATATTTTAACGCAGGAAGATAGATACAAACAGGGAGTGAATTATTGCCAGTGGATCCAATCAGGAGTTCAGGAGAAATTTTCTTTGCCTGGAGAGCGCTGAGAATGTGGAACTCGCTGCCTCAGGGAGCAGCTGCGGCGAATGGCACAGATAAATTTAAAGGGAGGCCGGATGAACACGAGGGAGAAAGGAATGGAAGGATGTGGTGATAGGGTCAGATGAAGTAGGACCGGGAGGAAACTCCTGTGGGGCAGAAACAGTGGTACAGACCAGCTGGGCCGAATGGCCTGTTTCTTTGTTGGGAATGTGATGGGATTCTGTGTAAAGTGCGAGTTTATTTTCTTCTTTTTTATGGGCTGTGGGCATCGCTGGCAAGGCCAGCATTTGTTGCCCATCCCTAACTGCCCTTGAACTGACCTTGCTCGGCCATTTCAGGGGGCAGTTAAGAGTCGACCACATTACTGTGGGTCTGGAGTCACATGTAGGCCAGACCAGGTAAGGACGGCAGATTTCCTTCCCTAAAGGACATTTGTGAACCAGATGGGTTTTTACAACAATCGATAATAGTTTCATGGTCACCATCACCGAGACTAACTTTATTTTGCAGGTTTATTAACTGAATTTAAATTCCACCAGCTGCTGTGGTGGGATTTGAACCCATGTCCCCAGAGCATTAGCCTGGGCCTCTGGTTTACTAGTCCAGTGACATTCTCACTCGGGGAAAAGGGTGACGTAGTGGTAGCGTTTCTCTCTCTCTTTCTCTTGACGTGTTTTAGAATAAGTAGCTTTGAGCTGCTTAATTTATTGAATCAGTGGTTTGAACAATCAACAAACCATTTTACTGGCAACAGAATTCAATCTCTAATTTTAAACAGAGAGTGGAATGCTTGCTAATCATACATTTATTCTTAATTCCACTCTGGACACACAGACACAAATACCCCGACACAGACACACACGTCCCCCCGACAGACACACACACTCCGACACAGGCACACATCCCCCCGACACAGGCGCACACATATTCCCCCCGACACAGGCACACACATCCCCCCCGACACAGGCGCACACATATCCCCCCCGACACAGGCGCGCACACATCCCCCACTGACACAGGCGCGCGCACATCCCCCCCCCCCGACACAGGCGCGCACACATCCCCCCCCGACACAGGCGCACACATCCCGACACAGGCACACACACATCCGCCCCCCGACACAGACATATATACATTCCCCCCGGCACAGGCACACGCACACACCCCGACACAGACATACACACACACCCCGACACAGAGACACACACACATCCCCCAACACAGGCACACACACACACATCCCCCCGACACAGGCACACACACACACATCCCCCCGACACAGGCACATACACCCCGACACAGGCACACACACACACACATCCCCCCGACACAGGCACACACACATACATCCCCCCGACACAGGCACACACACACACATCCCCCCGACACAGGCACACACACCCTGACACAGGCACACACACACACACACACACACACATACACACACCCTGACACAGGCACACACACACATCCCCCGACAAAGGCACACACACCCCGACACAGGCACACATCCCCCCTGACACAGGCACACACACACACATACCCCCGACACAGGCACACACACACACATCCCCCCGACACAGGCACACACACACACATCCCCCCGACACAGGCACACACACACACACACACATCCCCCCGACACAGGCACACACATCCCCCCGACACAGGCACACACACACACACACATCCCCCCGACACAGGCACACACACACACACATCCCCCCGACACAGGCACACACACACACACATCCCCCCGACACAGGCACACACACACACATCCCCCCGACACAGGCACACACACACACATCCCCCTGACACAGGCACACACACACACATCCCCCCGACACGGGCACACACACACACATCCCCCCGACACGGGCATACACACCCCGACACGGGCACACACACACATCCCCCCGACACGGGCACACACACACATCCCCCCGACACGGGCAAACACACACATCCCCCCGACACGGGCACACACACACATCCCCCCAACACAGGCACACATACCCCGACACAGGCACACATCCCCCCGACACAGACACACACACCCACCCCCCACCGACACAGACATACACACACCCCGACACAGACACACACACACCACTCCCCCGACACAGACATACACAGACCACCCCCCCACCGACACAGACACACACACACCCCCACTCGACAGATATACACACCCCGACACAGACACACACACCCCTCCCCCCCAACACAGACACAAAAAACCATTCCCCCCGACACAGACACACAGACATACACACACCCTGACACAGACACACACACACAGACACCACCCCCCCCGACACAGACACACACACACCCTGACACAGACACACACACACCCCCTCCGACACAGACACACACACATCACACCCTCCGACACAGACACACACACACACACACACCCTCCGACACAGACACACACACACACCCTCCGACACAGACACACACACACACCCTCCGACACAGACACACACACACACCCTCCGACACAGACACACACACACACACACCCAACAGACATACACACACCACCACCCCAACACAGACACACACACACACACCCTCCGACACAGACACACACACAGACCCTCCGACACAGACACACACACACACACACCCGACACAGACACACACACACCTCCACCCAACAGATATACACACCCCGACAAAGACACACACCCCCCTCCCCCCCACAACACAGACACACACACACCCCGACACAGATACACACACCCCTCCCCCCGACACTGACACACTCCCCTAACACAGACACACACACACCCTGACGCAGACACACACACAAACCCTGACACAGAAACACACACACACACCCTCCGACACAGACACACACACACCCCTGACACAGACACACACACACCCCTGACACAGACACACACACAAACCCTGACACAGACACACACACACCCCTGACACAGACACACACACACACCCTCCGACACAGACTCACACACACCCCTGACACAGACACACACACACACCCTCTGACACAGACACACACATACCCCCCCGACACAGACACACACACACACCCCGACACAGACAGACACCCCATGACGCAGGCACACACACACCCTGACACAGACACACACACACCGACACAGACATACACACACACCCTCTGACACAGACACACACACACACCCTCTGACACAGACACACACACACCCCCTCGACACAGACACACACACACACACACCCCGACACAGACAGACACCCCATGACGCAGGCACACACACACACCCTGACACAGACACACACACACCGACACAGACATACACACACACATACAAACACCCCCCTGACACAGACACAGCCTCGACACAGACATACACACACATATACAAACACCCCCTCGACACAGACACAGCCTCGACACAGACATACACACACACACACACACCCTGGCACAGACACACATACAGCCCCGACACAGACATACACACACGGACACAGACACCGGGACACAGACACACAGACAGTTGAACGTTCTTTGTTTCGGTGCCTGTGCTGCGGTTGATGTGGTGTCCGCTGGGTTAACCTGGCAGTACGGCGTGCTCCAATCAGGCAGAGCACCCTCGGTTTAGGGAAGGGGAAAATCGAGCAGAATTCCTCTCACCTGAGCATCATCTAAACAACTCAACTCGGGACGTCCCAGAGTGGCTTTCAACCAATAGAGTCCTGTTGAAGTGAAGTTCCCTGGCTGGGGAATCTGGAACACGGGGGCACAGCCTCAGGATAAGAGGCCGTTCATTTAGGACTGGGATGAGGAGAAATTACTTCATTGAAAAGGATGTGAATCTTAGGAATTCTCTATCCCAGAGGGTTGTGGGTGCTCCATTGTTGAATACATTTAAGGCTGGGATAGACAGATTTTTGGTTTCTCAGGGAATTAAGGGATACGGGGAGCAGGAGAGAAAGTGGAGTTGAAGCCAAAGATCAGCCCATGATCGTATTGCATAGCGGAGCAGGCTCAAGGGGCCATATGGTCTACTCCTGCTCCTACTTTATATGTTCCTGTGTTCTCGTGTAATCACTGGGCGTTCCTAGGGGCCCGAACCTTACGGAGAAAATGATAAATGAACAATCATTGATGAATTTAAGGGGAAGCCAGATAAACACATGATGGAAAAAGAAAGATAAGCTGATAGGGTTAGACGGAGAGGGTGGGAGGAGGCTCATGTGGATCACAAACACCAGCATAGACTAAAAACAAAAACAAAAATACCTGGAAAAACTCAGCAGGTCTGACAGCATCTGCGGAGAGGAACACAGTTAACATTTCGAGTCCGTATGACTCTTCAATAGAACTAAGGAAAAATAGAAAAGAGGTGAAATATAAGCTGGTTTAAGGCGGGGGGTTGGGACAGGTAGAGCTGGATAGAGGGCCAGTGATAGGTGGAGATAACCAAAAGATGTCACAGACAAAAGGACAAAGCGGTGTTGACGATGGTGATATTATCTAAGGAATGTGCTAATTAAGGGTAGAAAGCAGGACGAGCAAGGTACAGATAGCCCTAGTGGGGGTGGGGTGGGGGGAAGGGATCAAAATAGGCTAAAAGGTAGAGATAAAACAATGGATGGGAATACTTTTTAAAATAATGGAAATAGGTGGGAAAAGAAAAATCTATATAAATTATTGGAAAAGGGGGGGGTCGGAAAGGGGGTGACACATTCCTTAGATAATATCACCACCGTCAACACCTCTTTGTCCTTTTGTCTGTGACATCTTTTGGTTATCTCCACCTATCACTGGCCCTCTATCCAGCTCTTTTGTCCTAGATTTCCAGCATCCGCAGTATTTTGCTTTTACCAGCTTAGACTAGTTGGGCTGAATGGCCTGTGTCTTTGCTGTAAATCTTGTTGAGCAACACTCACTGTCAAGGACCACACACGACGAATTACCGACGGGTTTGTTCACATACTGGTGTACAACCAGCAAGCAAGGCTCTCTACCACAACAAGGAGATAACACTTTCAGGAAGGGAATCAAACAAATAAAGATCACAAAGGTTGCATTGACAATCTTCATTTGCCATCTCCAGATGCTCTGGAAGCACAGGCAATAGTCCGTCTTTCTCACAATCCTGAAACAAGGCTGGTTATTATACTCACACAGAACCTCTGCACCATTAGCACAAGTGGTTATTCTTAAGTGGCCTGGCAGGAGAAATAAAATAAGGAAGTGACTCGCAATCCAAGCTAGACAACACAGCAGAGGCACTGCAGACAGCCCAGGCTCCAGCCCCCGACAGCAGGGAATAAAGGGGCAGATCAGACCACGGCAACCAGTGGAAACGGTTCTCAACAGAAGTTTTTTTGTTTGTACAGCGGGCGTGAATGAACAATGGTAGAAGGTTAGCAATAAGAGCAAACGCCAAGAAAATGAACCAAACGGTTCAGCGATTCGGAAAGCAACAGGCACCGGGTCTGCCGGGACTTGTGAGATCGAGGGGGCAACCATGGCAAAAAAACACTGTTGCTCCGAGGCTCTGGGGATCGGCCGCACTGAGAAACACTGGCCGTCTTGTGTCCCTGCTGGATCAAGGACAATTTGCTGGAGATGTGGAGGGGCTTGGACCTTTCTAAACGAAGAGAGAGTTCATTTCTTTGATTGTGTAATGAGAACTGTAGACAAACTGTAACACTGAAAGGCAAGGCTTCCAGCCAAGGACAGGGATGTTAGCCGCCACGCATTCCATTTCTTTATTAGAGTGCAATCAACGGAGAGATAAATGGCTCAATTAACCCTACTGAGCTAATGAGAACACAATTTAATAATTTGATGATTTCCACACCCCACTTTGTTGATTAGATTAATATAATTTCAATGCATTAAGGGAGATTGAAATGATGTTAGTGGGAGCTCTAATGGGACATGAGATCAAATCCAGCCCAAGAAAGAAATGATGAAATCTCCTCCTCGCAACAGCACTGAAATACGTCAAGAGAATTCAGCTTTTAATCAGCCTCCTCCCAGTTTCCAGTGGGCACACATCGCCACGGGCGAGAAGGGAATCAGAATTAAAAAAAGGAAAAACTTGCATTTGTATAGCACCTTTCTTAACCTCAGAGCATCCCAAAAACAGCCAATGAAATACTTTAAAAGTGTAGTCATTGTTGTACGATCAGAAACACAGCAGCCAATTGGTGCACAGTAAGCTCCCACAAACAACAATGAGATGGATGACCAGGTAATCTGTTTCTGTGTTGTTGATTGAGGGAATAAATATTTATCCGAATACCCAGGGAGAATGTCCCTATTCTTCTTTGAAATAGAGCTATCGGATCTTTTACATGCACCTGAGGGGCAGCCAAAACCTCAGTTTAACGTCTCATCAAAAAGACAGCACCCCTGACAGTGCAGCACTCCCTCAGTACTGCACTGGGAGTGACGGTCCAGATTTTGTATTCAGGTCTCAGGAGTGAGACTTGAACCCACAATCTCCTGACTCAGAGGTTGAGAGCGACCCCCCTCTGGGCCATGGCGAGGCAGAGCATTGGAATTTGTTACTAAGGAGGGAATCTTTGCAAGATAAGAATACGCAGGCGACCAGTCCATGATGTTAATGCTCCACTCAAACTTCCTCCCATCTTTTCTCATCTAAATCTATCATCATATTCCCTTCTCCCTCATACGCTTGTCTGGTTTCCTCTTAAATACATCTGTATTATTCACTTCAACCACTCCCTGTGGTAGCAAGTGAAGAATTCTGCTTCGGACACCATGAAGTAGGCTTCGTAGTCTTAAGTATATTAACAGCAAGTCTTTATGAACAACTCATAACTATGTGCAGGTATACGTGAGCGGGTACAGGTATGGAGCCGTCTCCATCCTAGGTCATTAACACATCTCTGTCCATCTCTAGACTGACCCTGGCTCTGGGTCATGTGTCTTCTTACATCACCATGTGGGCGGTGCTATACTCAGCCTCACATTAACCGTGCACCAGAACCTTATACTACAGTGAGTCCCACACTCTCGCCACTCTCTGGGTGAAGAAGTTTCTCCTGAATTCCCGATCGGATTTCTTGGTGACTATCTTACATCGGTGGCCTCTAGTTCTGCTCTTCCCCACAAGAGGAAACATTCTCCGTATCCCTCCATCCAAACCTTTCAGAATTGTAAAGAGGAAGAACGTTTATACGCAGCAAGTGGGAATGGCCTGGAACTCGCCGCCCACGAGGATGGAAGTGGAGATGATCAAAGATTTGAGCAGGGAATCGGATGGGCACTTGAGGGAAATAAACTTGCAGGCGCTACGGACATAAAGTGCAGGAATGGGCCTGGCCGCATTGCTCTACGGAGAGCCGGCACGGACTCGATGGGCGGAATGGCCGCCTTCTGTGCCATAATAACTCTTGTGGGTGGAATCCTGCGCTCTTACTGGGGGGGGAGGAGGGTGCGAGCTGAGGAATTTAATTCGGCTGGATGGTGGCAGATTGGAATCCCACCACCTTCTCGCGCCTGTCGGAATTAAATTCCAGGCGGGAAGGCCCGTGGTCAACATAGATGACCACTTAAGGGCCTCGATCCCACCGCTGCTGGTGTCAACCCAGCTTCAGGCCAAGCCTGTTGCCGTGCAGCATTCATTACAGGTAAAACCGTGTGGCCGGCTTGTCACCTCGGTGGTTGGGGGGTGCCTGGGCCAAGTACCTCAGATCGAGGGGCTTGACATCGGGAAGGGGAGGGGGGGCCCGCTGAGTGCCATTCCCCTGCCCTTCCTGCAGACCCCCCCCCACCGGCAACCCTCTCCCCCCATGACCCCCCACCCCGTAAAACCACCCTCCTCCTCCTCCACATTACCTAGCCGCAGCCTGGATCACTCAGCGATCCTGGGACTCCGGTGCCTCTCCTTCTGGCAGCAGCCACCGTCTCCCCCAGCAGGGATGCTGAGCACAAGAGCTGCCGTCCTCTGATTGGCCAGCAGCTCTCAGTAGGCGAGACTTTCGCCCCTGGGGTCTTGATTCCTGGGGAGGGCTGGCCACTGCCTGATTGACTTGTGGTTCAATGGGGCTTCCTTAAAAAGAGGTGGCACGGGTCTCTCGCTGGCTCTCCAGCCGGCAGACGAGACGCCCAGCCCCTCAACAAGGTTCCGCCCTATGACTCTAACAGAGAAGACTAAGGGGTGACCTGCTTTAAAATTACAGGAGGTTTTGATAGGGTTGATATAGAGATGTTCCCACTTTGTTGTGGAGACCAAAAAGCTAGAGGACATAAACATACAGCAGTCACTAATAAACCCAACAGAGAATTCAGAGGAAACTTCTTTACCCAGAGAGCGCTGAGAGTGTGGAACCCGCTACCACAGGGAGTGGTTGAGGTGATCTGTGTAGATGCATTTAAAGGGAAGCTGGATAAACACGAGGGAGAAAGGAATAGGTTACGTTGACAGGGTGAGATGAGGCTCACGTGGGGCATAAACAACGACATAGGCCTGATGGGCTGAATGGCTTGTTTCTGTGCTGTACCTTCTATGTAATTAGGCCCAATTATGCCATTCAAATATCCATCCAATTCCACCCCACCCCCCCCCCCCCACCCCCTCCACCCCCCCCCCCCACCCCCCAACCATCCTACCCCATTGGCAAACTCCAAACACCAGGCCCGGCTGCTCCCGATGGGCCTACGAAGCTGATCTGGACCAACCAGGCCGGGTCAGCACACCAGCTGGAGGGTCGCGGTTGCCAACTCTGGCTGGTGGAATTCCTGGAGATTTCATCACATGACCTCCCCTGCCTCCCACAGCCCCACCCCCGCCCTCCAAACCCAACTGTGCCAACTCTCCCGCCCCCATGGTGCACCACTTCCCCGTAGCCAATTACAAGGTGAGCGGATTCTGCACGGCTCCATTAAACCATTCCTGACTCTCGGCCAAGCAGCTCTTGCTCCTCCAGCTCCTTTATTTTCAAAACTAATAAACAAAAGGTGTTCAAAGACAAATGAACAAAACCCACAGCTGTTTTTTTTTTTGGAACTGGTCCTATGATGTTTTTTCCTCCTGGATTTTGCTCTCCCGGCAATTCCCGGAGATTAATCTCCAATTCCTGGACACTCCAGGGCAATTCTGGAGAGTTCACAACTCCTACTGTAACAACGAGAACAAGGTACATTTATATAGCACCTTTCAAGTAACGTTGACGGTTCACAGGATAGTTATAAAGCCAGCCACGTGAGGAGATATTAGGTCAGGTGACCAAAAGCTTGGTCAAAGTGGTGCAGGTTTTAAGGAATGCCTTAAAGGAGGAGTGGCGGAGAGGTGTAAAGCTTAGGGCCTAGGCAGCCAAAGGCATGACCACCAATGGCTGTAAAATCAGGGATTCTCAAGAGGCCTGAATTAGGGGTGCTTAGAAGTCCTGGCAGGTTGAGGGACTGGAGGGGGTTACAGAGGAGTGAGGCCATGGAGGGATTTGAAAACGGGGATGAGAGCTTTAAGAAACGTTGCTTGACCAGGGGCCAATGTAGATCAGTAAGCAGGAGGTTGGCAGGGGAATGGGACTTGGGCAGCAGAGTTTTGGATGACCTCAAGTTTATGGAGGGTAGAATGTGGGAAACCAATCAGGAGTGGGTTGGAATAGCTGAGTCCAGAGGTAATGAAGGCCTGGGTGAGGGTTTCAGCAGCAGATGAGCTGAGTCGGGTGATGTTACAGAGATGGAAGTAGATGGTCTTAGTGACAGTGCGGAGATGAGGCTGGAAGCTCATCTTGGGGTCAAATGAGATACCAAGGTTGTGAACAGACGGGCTTAATCTCAGATAATAGTGGAAAGCAAACAGGGGGCTGGCAAGTTAATGCCCCATTATCGAATCCAACTCATGGTCTTATGTTGGAAGGAGGCCTTTGCCAGTAACCTCTCCGAAAAAAGATTTCCCTCCTGTGCGAGTCTGGGCGTGGTACTCGTATTTGCACGTTTAGCTCGATAGTGATCAGCAGCTGGAACCCTGGCTGAATTTTCTTTCCTTTCCCTATCCAATGAGAGCCGGGAAGTACCCAATCACTCAGCTGGCTCAGACCACACAGGCCTACGCAAAGCAGGAATCTTACATTCAAACAACGCTCAATAACAGGCCATTTGGCCCAAGTGGTCTATGCCGGAGTTTGTGCTTCGCAGAGGCTTGCCAACTGTGATTAAAAGTATTCCTGGAAGTTTCATCACATGACTTTCTCCCACGCACCAGCCATTAGTCGGCCAACTCATCCATCCTGGTGATGCGCTCCCTACGCCAAGTGGAAAGCAAAAGAGCTCAGTGCCCAATTGGACGATGTTTGACCATCAGCCAAGCAGCCTTTTTTCCCCCCATTTTCAATGTTTTTATATCTGGTAGAGAGAAATCTTCAAAGAAAAAGAAAGAAAATATTTTTCCAGGATTGCACACAATTCCCAGAGACTCCAGGCCAATCCTGCAGGGTTGGCAACCCTATCGCCACACAAGCCTCCTCCCATCCCTCTTCATCCAACACATCCTTCCAGGTCTGTAGCACTACATCGGAAAGAACAGTTCACCTTCCCTAGTTAAGGTTTTTCCCTCTCTCGACGCACAGTGGATGAGTGATCAGCTTTATCGATCGAATTAGGCACAGTCAGGAGAGATTAAGGAAACTATAATTTACAGATTCAGATAAAGTTATAAACCACAACGCTGAAATTCAACTGATCCATGGATCATAACTGAGTGCCCACAGTAAATTACCATTTTTTACCTCCTCTCTGTCACCTATAGTTTCATCAGCTTGTAAATAAAATGGGAAATAATACCGAGGTCGCTTAAAATACTGCTGATGTTACCAGGTCGGAAGTGTCATGTTACTGCTGCAGAACTATCTGGTCAGGTCAAATCCCTGGTTGGTATTTTGCTGCAGATGGTAAGAGGTCCAAACCGGACCACACGGTCTTTGATGGTGAAGCAAAAAAACTATTTGCAGAAAGTTTCCAAATTCCAACCAGACTGCCAACTATCCACAGATGAGGATTCTAGAAAAAAACTCTTGAAAACCAACCTCTTTACACCGATCAACTCAAAGTAGCTTAATTCAAATTAAAATTATTTTCAAAAACCATCTCATGCTTTTTTTTTAAATTTGTATGATTCGTACTTACTAAGTAGTTAGAATTTTTTTCCAAGCAAAAGGAATTTTATACGGCACAGAAACAGGCCATTCAATCCAACCACTCTGTGTCGTCATTTTCCTTCACTCAAGTGTTAATAGTATGTTATTTATACTCTTAAAATAGACAGGTGAAGGGCTTTAATTAAGCACTTTGAGCACATAAAACTAGGGGACGCACCTTTGAGGGGCTGTAAACTTGATAATTTGTTTGTTAGTTCATTGGTTTAATTGGTACTCTCAAAAGAGTGTAACTAGGGGACAGATGGAACACTGGATGTGTGAGAGGAGAACTATGAGACTGAACAAAGTCAATAAACTCTCTCAGTAAAGAAAAGCTCTGTGCCTTGGTTTTGACTTCACTCGCTGGCTTGGATTCTGTTAACATCCTCCCATCCTTCTTGGTCTGAATCCAACAGAAATCCACCCTTCTCTCTCATTCACTTATCTCACTTCCCCTTAAAAGTCTTCATAGTATTCACCTCAACACTTCCTGTTGGTGGTGAGATCCACCCTCTCACCACTCTCTTCAGTAAAGGGGTATTTTGAGTTAGTGGATGGCACGTCTGTTGGTTGTGTCTGGTGATGAGATCCCTCAGTACTGCACTAAGAGTGTCAAGCCCTGCAGTGGGCCTTGAACCCAGAACTTCGAGAGTGCTACCCACTAAACCACCGCTGTGAGACCTAAACATTGGTGTCCCTGGTGCTTGTTAAAATAAGACGCTCGCACTTCTCCTGGTTATAACTCAGTGGTTGTGTTTCAGGACAAACAAAACATCCATTTTACAATCTGGGAAGAAAAGAAGGTAAATTGGAAACCATTAAACATGAGAGGGTTAAGTCTGCCCACTAAGGATCCTATTTTGCTTGTGTTTGCCTAAGTGATTTGTTTAACTGAATATCAAAGCCCAGCTGAACCAGATACCAGATAAAGGGAGGTACGGAGAATACTGGCACCAGCATTAAAACATAGAGGCTGCCTTTAGTCTTTAATAAGAACTAGAAATCTTTTATGTTGTATAATGTTAATTCTAATCGGCCAAAGTAAACAAAACAAACTACACTGAGGAAATGCTCAGCCACATTTTAATTAAAGCCAGGTCTGTAAAAAGAAAGAGGGAGTTAGATTAAAAAAAAACTTCAGTTTGTTTTAGTAATGTATCCCGAACCATGTGTTTTTTTAAATAAGGTTGTTGGGAGGACAGATATTGCGGAGGTAAAATAAATAATGAACTTCTTTTAGATGGAAGATCATCACTCTGTCCATTTTCTGTCCAATTTGTTGTCTGAGGGAAAACAGTGTTGATGGCAAAGAACATCTTTTTTCTTTATTCTTTCATGGGATGTGGGTGTCGCTGGCAAGGCCGGGGTTTGTTGCCCATCCCTAATTGCCCTTGAACTGAGTGGCTTGCTCGGCCATTTCAGAGGGCAGTTAAGAGTCGACCACATGGCTGTGGGTCTGGAGTCACATGTAGGCCGGACCAGGTAAGGACGGCAGATTTCCTTCCCTAAAGGACATTAGAACCATAGAAAAGTTACAGCACAGAAGGAGGCTATTTGGCCCATCTTGTCCATGCCAGCCCAAGGACACCCAGGTGCCCTTTCTAATCCCACCTTCCTGCACCCGGCCCATAGCCCTGCAGCTTACAGCACTTAAGGTGCAGATCCAGGTACTTTTTAAAAGAGTTTAGAGTTTCTGCCTCTACCACCAACTTGGGCAGTGAATTCCAGACACCCGCTACCCTCTGCATAAAAACGTTCTTCCTCATGTCCCCCCTACACCTTCTACCACTTATCTTGAATCTATGTCCCCTGGTTCTAGAATTCTCCACCAAGGGAAACAACTTTATCCTGTCCACTCTATCTATTCCTCTCGTAATTTTGTACACCTCAATCGAGTCACCTCTCAGGCTTCTATGTTCTAAGGAAAATAACCCCAACCTATCCAAACTCTCCATTAGCGAACAGTTAGGTATTTACAACAATCGATGATAGTTTCATGGTCATCATCACTGAGGCTAGCTTTATATTCCAGATTTATTAACAGAATTCAAATTCCACCAGCTGCTGTGGTGGGATTTGAACCCATGTCCCCAGAGCATTAACCTGGGCCTCTGGATTATTAGTCCAGTGACGTTACAAATGTGAAACAATCCAGGTTTCTAGAAATGCGACAACTTACACAAAGTACAAAAGGGTGTCCCTTACAGAAAACCATAGTTAAAACATGGCTTAATTATCCTCAGGAACCAATATGCAGGATTATGAGAGGATACACATTAGCAACTCATTAGGTACAATATTAATTCAACAGACAGATCGGATCAAATAAAAGGAGGGAAAGAATTTGTATTAATATACAGCCTCAGGGTGTGCCAAAGCACTTTACAACCAAGCGAAGTGCTTTTGAAACGTCCACGGCTGCAACACAGCAGCCAATTTGTGCACAGTAAGCTCCCACAAACAGCAACGTGATAAATTATCAGATGATCTCCTACTGTGGTGTTGGTCGAGGGATAAATATAGACAAGGACATCGGAGAAATCTCCTCCTTGCTCCTCTTCAAATACTGCCACGTGATCTTTTTGGAACACAGGAAATAAGAACAGGAGAAGGCCATTCAGCCTCTCGAGTCTGCTCTATCATTCAAACAGATCATGGCTGATCATCTACCTCTTACACCATTTTTCCCCACTATCCCCATATACCTTCTTGTCATTAGTACCCAGAAATCTATCGATTTCTGTCTTGAACATGCTCTATGACTGATCATCCACAGCCCACTGGGGTAAAGGATTCCAAAGATCCACTACCCTTGAGTGAAGAAATTCCTCCTCATCCAGGTTCTAAATGGCCCACCCATTATTCTGAGACTGTAACTTCTCATAATCCTGTCCCCTGGTTCTAGACGCCCCCCCCTACCAAGATGCCCCCCATCCCCCAGCCAGAGAAACATCCCTTCTGCATTCATCCTATCTAGTCCATTAAGAATTTTGTATGTTTCAATGGGGTTACCTCTAATTGTTCTAAACTCTAGAGAATACAAGCCCAGTCTCCTCAATCTCTTCTCATAGGACAATCCTGCCATCCCAGGAATCAGTCTGGTGAACCTCCGTTGCCCTCCCTCTATGCAAGTATATCTATCCTTAGGTGAGGAGACCAAAACTCTACACAGTACTCCAGGTGTGGTCTCACCAAGGATCTGTACATTTGAAGCAAGACACCTTTACTCCTGTACTCAGATCCTCTTGCGATAAAAGCTGACACATCATTTGTCTTCCATGGTTTAACATCTTATCTAAAACACGGCACCTCTGACACCACAGCACCCCCTCAGTCCTCAAGTATCTAGAGTAGGCCTTGAACCCTAATCTTGCGACTCAAAGGCCTGGGAGCCACCGCAGAAACTCAAAGCCAACAAATCTTCTGTTTGGTGACAGCTTCAAAACCCATTGATTATATAATCATCCATTGTTCCTCGGATATTTACACTGGCTAGAGTCTAGCATGAAGCGAATAGTTATGTGATAAATAATTCACAGATTAATATCTGCGAATGTGTATATTAACCTGGCAATATGAGTGTGCATTGTGTTACCTAAGGGCCTCAAACTATCATCAAGGAAGTCATTTTATGGATAGAAGACATTGGGCCTGACTAATTTTGAAAGCTTCGGCGTGTTTTATAGGCAGGATGATTGAGATTTCAATACTGAAAGCTGTGAATGCAGAATTGTGTAAAAAGCAGTAAGCATGTCACTCCTTCGAAAGAACCTTTGAAGAACAGGGTTCCCAAATTACACAGAGACTATGCAACAGACACATCTACCCTCTGCCATTGTAGCTTTGCAATTATGAGAGAGAAAAGCAGAACAATGTTACTTGGAGTCCTACAGGGCAGGAGGCCATTCAGCAAGCCTATGGAAGCTCTCTGAATTAATTAGTCCCACTCCTCCCCCCACCCCCCCATATCTCTTGGCCCTGCAAATTTTTCTTTATCAGATGTTTGTCCGATTCCCTTTCGAAAGTTCCTGTTGAATCTGTTTCTACCGCCCTTTCAGGCAGTGCATCCCAGATCACACCTGGCTGTGCAAATAAATCCTTCTCATCTCCCCCTCTGGATTTTTGCCAGTTGCCTTAAATGTGTGTCCTCTGACCCTCCTGCACGTGGAAACAGTTTCTCCCTCCTTACTCTATCAAAACACCTCATAATTTTGAACACCTCTACTAAGTCTCCCTTAACCTTCTGGGCTCTCGGGAGAACAATCCCAGCTTCTCCACATCACTGAAGTCCCTCATCTTTGGTACCATTCTGGGAAATCTACTTTGCACCTTCTCCAAGGCCTTGGTTGCCTGCCTAAAGAGACGTCCAGAACTGGACACAACGCTCCACCATAGGCTGTGACTTATAAAGGTTTAGCCATTGCTTATTGCTTATAGCTTGAGAGAGTGTCAGACTGTGCGCTGAGCTTTGTCATCACTACTTTGAGTTTCAATGCCTGAGCACAGAAAAAACTCTTGTGCAGTAACGGGTTCTGTTGGAGTAGCAACAGCTTGAAGGCCTGAGACCCTCCCCTGCCCGCCCATCATTTATATGGTTTTAAAATGAGCAGCTTTCCATCTAAATCTCAACAGGATTAGAGTCTCCTGCACAGTGGGGTTGTGGTGGGGAGTTCTCCTGTAAACACAAACCCTCTCATTGACCCTTTTGCTTCTGTAAATATTTAAAATGAACATTACTGCTGCGGAAGGCCAATAAACGACGAGACAGGGACAGAAAATGCTGCAAGTACTCGGACGGCATCAGCGGAGGTAGAAACAGGTTTAACCGGCAGGATTTTGGGTCAGGATCCCAACGCCAGGGTCAAATGAGGGTCCTGGTCCCGCACTGGGCGGTGGGGGAGGGGCACCAGTCACCTGGCAGTGGTTTTCCTGGAATTGGCCAACCCAGTGGCCAGAGGGCAGGCTCCCATCCAGGGACTTAAGCACAAAACCCGATACTCCAGTGCACTGAGGGAATGTGGCACTTTCAGAGCCACTGCCTTTCCGGTGAACCGTTCAACTGAGGCGCCATCTACTTTCAGGCAGACACAAAAGATCCCACGGGACTATTCTGCTGGGGCGTTCGCCCCAGTGTCCGGACAACATTAATCCCTCAACCAACATCACAAAAACAGATTATCTGGCCATTCTCATCTTGCTGTTTGTGGGAGGTTGCTATGTGCAAATTGTCTAATCTTTCCCACATTACAAACAGTGATTGTGCTTCAAAAGTACTTTACTGTCTGTATAGTGCCTGTTGTGAAATCCTGAGATCACAAAAGGTGCTATATAAATACAAGTCTTTTGTCTGGTTACAGTGACACTGTGCAAAACTGGCCCAATTATTGACTGAATATCATAACTCCTGAAGTTGAGTATCTGTTTGGTAGACCCTGTTTGCATAGTTCAACATTTTAATTCGTTTGTCACATTGTCTGGACTTGGGTATTATTATCACAGCAACATGATGTATTTACATTGGCTACAATCTAGAAGTGGGTGGATAGTTGGGTGATAAATCAGTTTTATTGTACTATTGCTCCCAAAGCCCTTCTTTGTTCCCTGGAATGAGAGGGTTGACCTATTCTTAGAGATTGAGTAGAATGGGTCTATAAACTCTGGAGTTTAGAAGAATGATATGTGATCTCACTGAAAAGCATAAAATTCTTAAAGGGCTTGGCAGGGTAGAAGCTGAGAGGTTGATTTTTTTTCTGGCTGAAGAGGCTAGAACGAGGGAGCACAGTCTGAGAATTAGATCTAAAATAAGGACCAATTTCTTCACTTGTTAATCAACTCACTAAGCTTCTGTCGACAGCACCTTCCAAACCTGTGGCCTCTACTTCCTGGAAAGGCAAGGGCAGCAGACGCATGGGAACACCACCACCTCCATGTTCCCCTCCCAAGCCACTCACCATCCCTGACTTGAAAATATATCACCGTTCCTTCATTGGTGCTGGGTCAAAATCCTGGAATTCCCTCCATAACAGCACTTTGGGTGTATATACACCACATGGACTTAAGGATGCCAACTGTTATTAAATGTATTCGTGGAGGTTTCATCACATGACATGCCTTCACACTCTTGCCATTAGTCAACCAACACATCCATCCTTGTGATGCATTGCCTTCCTACGCCAATTGGAAAGCAAAAAGATTCATTGACCAATTGAATGATGCTTCACTGCCAGTCAAACAGCCTTTCTTTTCCATTTTCAATATTTTTATGTTTGGTAAAGAGAAACATGAAAAAAAAAGGCAAAAGGAAAACAATCGTTTTTCATGTCTGGATGATTTTTCTCCAGGGTTGCGCGCAGCAGTGTCCTAGAGATTGAACTTCATTTCCTGGAGACTCGGCAACCCAACATGGACTGAGGGCTCACCACCAGCTTCTCAGAGAAATTCGGGATGGGCAATAAATGCTGGCCTTGCCAGCGACGCTCACACCCCTAGAACAAATAAAAAAAGTAACTCCGAAGATTGTGAATCTTGGAATTCTCTTCCTCAGAGAGCTCTGGATGCTCAGAGGATATTCTAGACGGAGTTTGAATAGGTTTCAGGGTACAAAAGGATTCAAGGGATATGTAGATAGTGTGGGAGGTGGAGTTGAGGTAGATCATCAGCCATGATCTTAGTGAATGGCGGAGGAGGCTCGAGAGGGTTCAATGGCCTACTCCTGCTCCTATTTCTTATTGACTTGGCCTCCCCACACTAACTCAATGCTGTTGGCCCAAACAGTTGTTTCCTTCCCTCCTGATCCTGAAGGGGAATTGGCAGGGCGGATGCTGAGAGGATGTTTCCCTTTGTGGGAGAGGCAAGAACTAGGGGACACAGTTTAAAAATAAGGCGTTTGGGGGGGGTGGGTGGGGCTCTCCCATTTAAGATAGGGATGAAGTGAATTTTTACTCTTTGGTTGTTGGTCTGTGGGATCCTCTTCCCCAGAGAGTAGAGACAGGGTCACTGAATAATTTTACAGTTGAGTTTACAGTAGATTGACTCTTGATTGACAAGGGAGTCAAAAAGCATAGGGGGGTAGACAGGAAAGTGGATTTGAGGCCACAATCTTACTGAATGGTGGATCAGGCTTGAGGGGCTGAATGGCCTACTCCTGCTCCTAACTCGTATGCTTGTATTTTTTTCTGTAATTTTGCAGGAGGTGTCAGCCTGCCTTGGTCATTAGCAGGCTGAGAGGTGTTGACCAAGTTAATGTAGTGAGTGTTTGTGTGGTGCTGTAGTTAGGAGCGATATCTGGGTCTGACTGATTAGCCTGTTGCTATAATCCCCAGAGTAATAAAGGTTGACAGCTCCAGATGCTTCGGTCTTGGTGAGACGCATTGATTTGTCGGTTCAAGATTAACTTAAACTACTTAACCTCCCAGCACACGACAGCCACCCCTCACTCAGCTCTTCTGTGGTAATTTAGCAAATGTAATAAAGAGAGTTTTGTCAGAGCGGGGTGTTAAACTGGGAGTCTTAGCTGCCTCTCTCTCCCCGATGTTATTTTTTTCTCGTTATAACAGGTGTACGCCATCAAAGTCACTCACGGAAAAACACAAAATCAACCTTGATCTTTTACATGACAGTAACTTCACAAAGCTTATCTGACTGGCAGACAACAGCATCATTGTCTGAATAGCAGATTGACTAGCGCAAGCCTCAAACCTGAATTATCTCAATAAAGCCACGCCCAATCTGTTTCTTCTATTCACAAAGCTTCAGAGGGAACGGGAGAAGATGGTGAGGAGGCAGCAGAAAGGACTTGGTCTCTGCAGCAGCTTTCAGTTACCTGGACTGCACCCCATAATTTTCATATTCAGATTACAGTGGGCTCTTAATGACTTCAGAAAAATTAACACGAAGAAAGGGTGTCGCTTGGTAGTACAGGACTTGAATCGTGCTGAAAAGAAAGACATGTTGCTGAAGCTTTTCATCTTGCACTCATCAGGACAAACACAAGGATGCCAAATTTCAAATAATCACAACAATTTATACTACAGGAGAAAAGGGTCCTGATTGGTTGGCAAATCAACTCTGATCGGCTGAGGCGATGCCATCATGACGACACTTCTGCCAATCAAAGTCCCTTTGCCAACCAATCAGCACCCTTTTCTCTTGTAGTATAAGTTACTAATCATTTGAAATTTGGCATTCTTGCATTTGTCCTGATGAGAACAAGATGAAAAGCTTCGGCAACATGTCTCTCGTTTCAGCAATATGCAAGGCAAGCTCATTTTTCCACAGTTTAGCAAAAGCCAAAATGCTTGTGCTAATGCCAAATGATAAGAACCAAAAAAAAAAATTACGGAGTTTGTAGCTCTTCCTATGCTCCAAGTTTGTGCGTTCAGGTCTCAAACCTGCCTACTTGATTGATAGTCCAATACCTCAATGAGAGGCGACTGCATTATCTGCCCAGGTCCTGAGCTCTGGAACGCCCTCCCCCAACCTCTCTGCCTCTCCACCTTTCTTTCCTCCTCTAAGGCACTCCTTAAAAACCTAACTTTATGCCAAGCTTTTGGTCACCTGTCCCAATGTCACTTTATGCGGCTCAGTGTTGAATCTTATTTGAAGGCGTCCCTGTGAAACACCGTGGGACATTTTACACCATTAAGGGTGCTATGTAAACATGAGTTGTTGTAGTTGTTTACATACAGAAGATAGGTTATAAGGCCCAGAAACAGGCCATGCAGCCCAACCACTCCAAGCTGGTGTTACTGCTCCACTCGAGCCTCCACACAACTTTTCTCATCTAAATCGATCATCCTAATTATATATTACCTTCTGCCTCAAATCATTGTCTAGCTTCCCTTTAAATGTCTCTATACTATTCACTCCAACCACTCCCTGCGGTTGTGAGTTCCACATTCTCACCACTCTCTGGGTAAAGAAGGTTATCCCGAATTCCCCACTGGGTATCTTAGTGATGCCACCTTTTGGGTGAGATGTCAAACAGATCCCACGTATGCCTGGCTAGGTAGATGTATAAGATCCCACCACAACATTCAATGAATGTCTCAGTCTTCCGACTAACATTTAACACCCCCACCCCACCAAACCGACATCGCCAAAACAGATTAACTGGTCATTCGTTTCAAAAGGGAATTGATCATTATCTGAAGGGGAAAATTTTGTAGGGCTACAGAGAAAAGGCCGGGAAGAGGCACCAGGTACATTCCTCGTACAGAGAGCCAACGCAGACACGATGGGTTGAATGGCCTCCTTCTGTGCTGTGATCATTCTATGGTTCTACAATTTGCTCCCTGGGGTCTTGCCGCGCAAAAATTGGCCACATTCCAATAGAAACTACACTTTGCTGAGTAATTTATTGGCTCTGAAGAGCCTCATTTTTCACCGCCGATCGTGGGGGTGAGGAGGGCCACTCCACTGTCCCTTCCCATGAGGATTCGCCATTGTGACCGAGACGTAACAAAGCTCCATAAAAACACACTCAGCAATTCGGCGGGGCAGGGGAATCCATCGATCCCGTATATCCGCTGGAAATGCTGATATCTACACGCGAGAGAAGCCGTCCACATTCACCCCCAAACTATTATACAAAAAAAAGTACAAAACCAAGAATTCCCAAACTATATTGTCTAACCTGAGGCTTCAGACTAAAGGCCAGGAGATATTGAACATTTGGTTGACTCCTAATTCATGGCTCGAAGGCCACATTGTAGCTTTTCCTGGAGTGAACGGTCCTGAATCTAGCGTAAGGGTGGTTTTTAACTTGATGGGTGGGAACTACACAGCAAGAGCCCGGCTCACTGTATTTGCTCAATATTTTGCTCTATGCACTTAGGGAATTCGAGGCAGCAGGGCAGAATCTGGCATTTCCTCACCAAAATACACACATGGAACATATATTTAGTTCAAAGAGGTGATAGGGATGAAAATTAGCTGGCTCTATGAGTTGATGGAATGAAGGCTTGTGCACTTTATTCATACTGCATTTGCCTTCTGAATGGTGGGTTGGCATAATTTGCGTGTCACTACAAGTATTAGATGCTGATTATATGGAACTGTTGCTGAGACACTGAGGGGGTGGTGGGGTGAGAAAAAGGCTGTTTGGCTCACAGTCACGCATCATCCACGTTGAATCTTTTTGCTTTCCAATTGGCGTAGGAAGGCGGTGTGTCACAAGGATGGATGTGTTGGCCGACTAATGGCTGGGGCGTGGGAGCAAGTCATGTGATGAAACCTCCAGGAATACATTTCATCACAGTTGGCAACCCTAATTCTGAAAGGTTTTGATAGAGTGGATAAGAGAGAATGTTTCCTCTGGTGCAGAAGAGCAAAACTAGAGGCCATCAATAGAAAATAGTCATCAAGAAATCCAGTAGAAGAAATTTCCTCACCCAGAGGGTGGTGAGAATGTGGAACTCGCTACCACAGGGACTGGTTGTGGTGAATAGGAAAGATGCATTTAAGGGGAAACTAGACAAGCCAATGAGAGGGAGAAGGGAATAGAGGGTTATGATGATAGATTTAGATGAGGAAAGATGGGAGGAGGCTCGAGTAGAGCACCAACATGGACTGGTTGGGCTGAATGGCCTGTTTTTGTATCCTATATAATTCTATGTAATCTCGCACTTCCAACTACCTCACTTGGGCAAACAGGCAAGTTGGGCCGAATGGCCTGTTGCTTTGCTGTAAATATGGTGTAAGACTTTGTAAAAATATTGCAATGCTGGTTATTTTGCTTGCTCCATACCTAGTGTCTAGATGCCTTTGAAATACAAAATGTGGACCATTCTTTGTCAATCATTTTTGAATCCTGCTCTTTTGTGTATTATTAACTCTACTTATGTAGTTCAGACAATCTCGAGCTCCTAACGTGTTGCCCAAATTTACAGGTTTGATATCAAATTATTTTAGTTTTGTGATTCAATAGCTTGGCTAAAGTTTGTTTGGTAACTAGGCAACAGCATTTGTAATCATGTAATAATTTAGGCGGCAGATGTAAACATGAAATTTGTATTCATTATTCTTGTGTCAAGTCTCGTTTTTAACATCAACATGTTCAGATTCTGCCTCGAAACAAATGTCAGGGCATTTGTAATGGATGGAAAAGTATCCACACTGCTAACACAAATGTAGGTTCTGTGCTATTAAACCTAAATTGGTAATACTCAGATATGAAGGATGTCAGCAAAAGCTCATGTAAATCATCTGTCTGTCAGTGCGCATTCACAACCCCAAATTGTTTAAATCACTTTAAAAAAGCAACACTGTTTTGCCAGCTCCCCATCTCCAAATTTTTAAGTGGAAATGAATTGAGTTCAGGGGCAGATCTATGCCAGTGTTTGTGCCGCACACAAACCTCCTCCAACCCCGATTGAACCCTATCCTTCTATTCCTTTCTCCCTCATATGCTTTATCCAGCTTCCCCATAAAAGTGGGGTTGGGGGGGTGGAGGAAATAAAGACAATAACTATCACTAGAGAAAAAGTACTAAGGAAACTAATGGGGCTAAATGCCGATAAGTCCCCTGGACCTGATGGGTTGCATCCTAGGCTAATAAAGGAAGTAGCTACAGAGAAAGCGGATGCGCTGGTAGTAATCTTCCAAGAATCCTGAGGTTCTGGAAAAGTCCCAGAGGATTGGAGAACAGCCAATGTAACACCCTCATTCAAAAAAGGAAGGAGACAAAAAACAGGTAACTATAGGCCAGTTGGCTTAACATCTGTCATTGGAAAAATGTTGGAGTCTATTATAATGGCTGTAATAGCAGAACATTTAGAAATACATAATCTAATCAAGCAGAGTCAGCATGGCTTCATGAAAGGGAAATCATGCCTAACAAATTTATTAGAATTCTTCGAGGAGGTAACAAGCAGGATAGATAAAGGGGAACCAGTAAATGTAATATATTCGGATTTCCAAAAGGCGTTCTATGACGTACCACGCATAAGGCTACTTAACAAGATAGGAGCCCATGGTGTTGGGAGTAGTATATGAGTATGGATAGAGGATTGGCTAACTAACAGAAGACAGAGAGTTGAGATAAGGGGGGCATTTTCTGGATAGCAACCTGTAACTTGTGTAGTGCCACAGGGATCAGTGCTGGGGCCACAATTATTTACAATATATATTAATGACTTAGATGAGGGAAGTGAATGTACTATTGCCCAAGTTTGTGGATGACACAAAAATAGGTGGGAAGGCAGGTGGTGAGGATGACACAAAGAGTCTGCAGAGGGATGTAGACAGGTTAAGTGAGTGGGCAAAAACTTGGCAGATGGAATATAATGTGGGAAAATGTGAGGTTATGCACTTTGGCAGGAAGAATAAAGGAGTTGCATATTATTTAGATGGAGAAAGATTGCAGAAGCTGTTGCACAGAGAGATTTGGGAATCCTTGTGCATGAATCCCAAAAAGCTAACATACAAGTTCAACAGGCAATAGGGAAGGCAAATGGAACGTTGGCCTTTATTTCAAAGGGAATAGAGTATAAAAATAGGGAAATCTTGCTAAAACTATACAAGGCACTAGTTAGACCACACCTAGAATACTGTGAACAATTTTGGAGCCCTTATCTAAGGAAAGATATACTGGCATTGGAGGCAGTCCAGAGAAGGTTCACCAGGTTGATCCGGGGGATGGAGGGATTTTCTTATGAGGAGAGGTTGAGTAAGTTGGGCCTGTACTCATTGGAGTTTAGAAGAGTGAGAAGCGACCTTATTGAAACATATAAGATTCTGAGGGGGCTCGACAGGGTAGGTGCTGAGAGGTTGTTTCCCCTTGTGGGAGAGTCTAGGACCAGAGGGCATAATCTCAGAGTAAGGGGGCGCCCATTTAAAACAGAGATGAGGAGGAATTTCTTCTCTCAGAGGGTAGTTAATCTGTGGAATTCTTTACTGCAGAGGGCTGTAGAGACTGGGTCGCTGAGTATATTCAAGGCTGAGATTGACAGATTTTTAATCAGTAAGGGAATCAAGGGTTATGGGGAAAAGGCAGGAAAGTGGAATTGAGGATTATCAGGTCAGCCATGATCTCATTGAATGACGGAGCAGACTCGATGGGCCAAAAGGCCTACTTCTGCTCCTACGTCTTATGGTCTAAATGCACCTATACTATTCACCTCAATCACTCATAACTTGGCGAGTTCTGCATTCTCGCCACTTTCTGGGTAAAAAAAAATGTTTCTCCTGAATTCCCTCTTGGATTTATTAATGACAATGCTATAGGACCCTAGTTTTGGACTTTCCCCAAAGTGGAAACCTCTTCCCTATGTCTACCCCATCAAATACTTTCAGAATCTTACAGACCTCTAGTAGGTCACTGTTCATCCTCCCAGAGAACAGAACCTCACCTAGCCTGTCCAAAATTTTTTCTGCTAGGTACAGCCTTTCAGCTTTGATCTCATTCTCATCGATCTTTTTCGCACCTACTCCAGTGGTTCGAAACCCTCTGGTAATATGGAGACCGGAGCTGTTTCCAGGTGTGAGGTTTTATACAGGTTTAATAGAAATTCCCTTCTTTTCAATTCTATCCCTCTAGAAGCGAACTCCATTATTCCCATTACATTCGATATTTTAAAAATGCTTCCCTCACCTCCAACCCCAAAGCTAAACCTCGCATTAAAGGCACATGAGAAAAAAGGGGGAATAAATTCTGCAGCCTTGGCCAATGAAAATGAAACTGTTAGTACAGGAAGAGTCTAAGAGACATGGGAGTGAGTTTAATGCTCATCCCATTCAGTGTGAGACAGCTAGTTGGCAGCACTAATTACATAAAGGTCCCACTGTGTCCATTAATTTGATCAAGGAATAACAAGCAAAAAAAAAACAAGTGACTACAGATAATGATCCTCTTTAGAAGTCAAAGATGGTGCCTCTCTCTGCCCGTTACCTTGGAGAATATTAACGCTTTCACCAAATGCTGATTTAGTGTTAATTTCTGTTTTTGTGCCATTCTTGCCTGCCTCTTGCTCTGGTGCAGCTCTGTGGTCACCATCACCCTCGGATACCTCAGCAGAGTGACCAGCATTGATCTGTGAGCCCCAGTGGTGAGAGCTGGCAAGCTATTCGACTGGGAGATCATCACAGGCATACCTAATCCTGTCCTTGGCTGATTCTCACTGAAGAGCGAACAGGAACAACGACCCTAGCTCCTCTCTGATCCAGTGACGTCTGTGGCACGACTTTAAGAATCAGGGTGCCCCAAAGCATTTTGCAGCCAATCAGGAAACCCGCCAGCCAATTTGAGCACTGCAAGATCCCCCATACCCCACTGTGACAATGGCTGGATAATCTGACGTTTCAAGGTGATGTTGGTGGAGTCATTAGATAATGGCCCGGAATAGCAGGGAGAACTCTCTCGCTCTTCTATGAAATAGTGGCCATGTGGATCTTTTATATCCACCTGAGGGAGACAGACGGGGGCCCTGATTTAGTGTCCCATCTGAAAGGCAGCACCTCTGACAATGCAGCGCTGCCTCGGTGCTGCACTTGGGAACGACAGCCTGGATCATGTGCTCGCATCTCTCACTCGGGAGCTGAGAGTCTTACCCGCTTAGCCACGACTGACACAGGTTTATTCTTCATTGTCCAACAGTCACTTGGATTTCGCTTGCATCACTGCAGTCAAAAAAACGCAATGCTCGGATATCAAAACCAAATCAAGAGAGTTGCACCATCAGAATTTTTAACAACTTATACAAGGCATCCTGGATAGTCAGCAACAGCTTCAATAAAAAGCTGTCATCAGAAAGGTGTTAATAATGTAAACCTGGGATATGTAAAGACTCATTCCCCGAGTGCTGCCAGAGTTGTGATCAAAGCGAGTGCTGATTGAGAAAGTCAGCTCGCAGCGTCTGATCTGGCGTCAATTCATTTAATTCCACCTCCGTAGCATCACCCATCCCCCCCTCCCTAAACCTCTCCGAAAGCCTCTCTTCCCCGCAGACAAGGAAGCAATTAAAATCGGGGACACGCAAGAGGCCAGAGTTGGAGAAATGCAGGTAACTCGGAGGGTCGTGAGGCTGGAGGAGATGGGTTTCAAAACAAGGATGAGGTTTTTATATCCGAGCCATTGCCATACCTGGAACCAATGTAGGTCAGTGAGCACAGGGTGGGGGCGATTGTTGAATGGGACTTGGTTCAAGTTAGGATAGGGTGCAATGGAATTTCAGATGAGCTCAATGTTACGGAGCATGGGAGACCGAACAGGACAGCATTAGAATAGTCGAGACACATGGGAAACGAGCTAGGAAACACTCGAGAGAAGGTGAAAATCAGAAGTAATGATGCAATGCAATGAGAGCTGACAGATTAAAGTGAAGTAGTTAGAGACAAATAGGCTTCCTGCTTACTGTTACAATCTTGATTAAAGTAAGTGTCCTTAGTAACAGAGATTGGTTTAGGAAACGACTTCTGCTACTCTCCCTCAGGCAACGTTGTCGCATAGAGCGCTGTATCTTGTTCCAATTTTTATTCCAATTTTTTCTTTCCTCTCTGTAAAGGTCCCATCCAAAAGACGGCACCTCTGACAGTACGGCACTCCCTCAGTACTGCACTGGGAGTGTCATTCTGGATTGTGTGCTGAAGTCTCTGGAGAGCGTCTTGTTCCCACGACCTCTTGACACGGAGGAGAGGGATTGCCCCGCCAAGTCACAGCTGTTATAGGGGTCACTTGATTTTTAACCCTTTCTGCCAGTACATTTCAAAATTCAAACCTGAAAGAATAAGTTTCACTGTTTTCAATTGAAAGTGATTTATCTACACAGGAAGATCATAAATTCTCAGTAATCTCAGTGTCTTTTACTTCAAAGAAAAAGGTTTTCTACTGGCTGGCTAACAACTTCCCTGCAGTACAAGTCACAAGAAAACTGGAGCTCATTTCCCTATTTAATTGCTAAAACACATGTTCATAACAGAACTGACACGCCATCCACCACCTTAAACATTCACTCCCTCCTCCACCGACGCACAGCGGCAGCAGTGTGTGTACCATCCATAAGATACACTGCAGCAACTCGCCAGGGCTCCTTCGACAGCACCTTCCAAACCCACGACCTCTACCACCTGGAAGGACAAGGGGCAACAGATGTGTGGGAACATCACCACCTGCAAGTTCCCCTCCAAGCCACTCACCATCCTGACTGGGAAATATATCGCCGTTCCTTCACTGTTGCTGGGTCAAAATCCTGGACCTCCCTTCCTAACAGCACTGTGGGTGTACCTACACCCCATGGACTGCAGCGGATCAATTAAGGGGTGGGCAATAAATGCTGGTTTGGACAGCGACATGTACATTACATGAATGAATAAAGATAAAACTCAGTTGCCCGCCATTCACAACTCAAACAGAAATATAACTGCATTAGTTACTTCAATACTGTGCAGTGGTAACTCCACATAGTGAGAGGCCCTGCTGCAGGATACAAATGACACTTGCCCATTCTTGGCACAATCTCTACTTTTAATCCAAGGTCTCAAATGACACATATAATTCTTCGATACTTGTACGTCTGATCTGCATCTCGAACGGAACATAGCGCTCCACATATTCACCAGTTTGTTATTCTGTGCTCAAATGTCTTTACTTTCCAAACCTTTCTAGCCCTCATTAAGGATGTTTCCAGCTTAATGTGTCCAGTATGAAGTTGTGGACATGGCGATGCACAGGAGGGTCTGTCTAGTACCTTTACAAATCAGCAATCTTCCCCAACTGGCAACACACAGCGAGTAATCACTTTGATAATGGGGGCACACTTTCAATTGTTTCCTTGTTTCAATTCTATATCTTTCAAAATAATGAATATCGACAACAATGATTTAGTGAGAGACTGCGCCTGCCAGATTTTTCATTATTTTTGTTTAGGAAAGCCGCACCTTTAATGTAGCAAAACATCCCAAGGCGCTTCACAAAATTTGACACTGAACCACATAAGGAGATAGTAGGACAGGTGACCAAAAGCTTGGTCACAGTGGTAGGTTTTAAGGGACGTCTTAAAGGAGGAGAGAGAGAGAGGCAGAGAGAATTGGGGAGGGAATTCCAGAGCTTAGAACCCAAACAGCTAAAGGCATGGCCGCCAGGTGGAGTGAAGGGATGAGGGACACTCAAGAGACCAGAGTTGGAAGTGCCCACGGATCTCAGAGGGTCATTGGGTTTACAGAGATAGGGAGGGTCAAGGACACAGAGATATTTCAGCACATGGATGAGAATTTTAAAAATGTAATCAGACAAAAAAATGTATGGAAATTTGAAGAAATGAATTCCTCTACTCTCTCTTGCAGGGAGATTTGCTAGTGATGTTGGGGAGGGTTTAAACTAGATTGGCAGGGGGATGGGAACCTGAGAAGGAGTTCAGATTAGAGGGAAGCAAAACTGGTATCGGGAAGTAGAAAAGTAGTAAGCGAAGTTAGAAGGCAGACAAGCAGAGGCAAGCATCAAATAGGATCAGAATGCGGAATAAGGTTAAAAAGACAAAGTTAAGGGCACTCTATCTGAATGCACGCAGCATTCGCAATAAGGTAGATGATTTGAAGGCACAATAGAGGTAAATGGGTATGGTATAATTGCCATCACAGAGACATGGTTACAGGGTGACCAAGACTAGGAACTGAATATTCAAGGATATTGGTTATTTAGGAAGGATGGGCAAAAAGGAAGAGGAGTTGGGGTAGTGCCTTAATAAGGGATGAGATCAATACATTAGTGAGAGAGGATCTTAGATCAAAGGATCAAGATGTAGAATTAGTTTGGGTCGAGCTAAGAAAGAGCAAGGTGCAGCAAACATTGGTGGGAGTTGTTTATAGGCCACCAAACTGTAGTGGTAATGTTGGGCACAGTATAAATCAGGAAATTAGAGTTGCATGTAACATGGGTAATACAGTAATAATGGGTGACTTCAATTTACATAAAGATTGGGTAAACTAATGCTGTGGAGGATGAATTTCTGGAGTGTGTATGAGATGGGTTTCTGGGGAAGTACATTGAAGAACCAACTAAGGATCAGGTTATTTTAGATTTAGTACTATGTAATGAGAAAGGGCTAATTGACCTTATTGTAAATGAGCCTCTAGGAAATAGTGATCATAATATGATAGAATTATACATTAAGTTTGAATGCGATATAGTTCATTTTGAAACTAGGGTTTTGAATCTGAACAAAGGAAACTGAATGTATGAGGGACAAGCTGGTTATGGTGGATTGGGAAAAGACACTAAAAAAACTGATGGTAGACAGGCAATAGCTGGTATTTAAAGAAATATTACATTGTTTACAACAAATATACATTCCTCTAAAATACAAAAACCCAACAGGAAAGGTGAATCAACTGTAGCTAACAAAAGAAGTTAAAGGTTGCATTAGATCAAAGGAAGGGGCTTATAAGGGTGCCAAAAAAAGTGGTAAACCTGAGGATTGGGGGCAATTTAGAATCCGGCAAAGGAGGACCAAGAAACTGATAAAGAAAGGGAAAAGAGAATACGAATGCAAGCTAGTGAGAAACATAAAGGCGGACTGTAAAAGCTCCTTTAGGTATGTGAAACGGAAAAGATTAGAAAGGACAAATCTGTTACAAGCGAATATAGGAGAATTTATAATGGAGAACAGGGAAACGGTGGAGAAACTAAACAATTACTTTGCGTGTCTTCACAGAGGAAGATACAGAAAATCTCCCAGAAATATTAGAGAGCCAAGGGACTAGTGAGAATTAGGAACTGAAAGAAATTGGTATTAATAAAGAGGCAGTACTCAAAAAATTAATTGGATTGAAGGTTGATAAATCCCCCGGACCTGATGAGCTACATCCCAGAGTGTTGAAGGAGGTAGTTATAGAGATAATGTAATGCATTGATGGTTATCTTTCAAATTTCTATAGATTCTGGAAAGGCTCCTACAGACTGGAAACTAGAAATGTAACCCCACTATTTAAGAAGGGAGGGAGAGAGAAAACAGAAAACTACAGACCTGTTAATTTAACATCAGTAGTGGGGAAAATCTTGAATCTATTATTAAGGATGCGGCAACTGGACATTTAGAACAGAATGGTAAAATTGGTAGAGTCAACATGGACTTATGAAATGGAAATCACTTTTGACAAACTTGTTGGAGTTTTTTGAGAATGTTACTTGTAGCATAGATAAAGCAGAACCAATGGATGTGGTGTATTTGGATTTTCAGAAGGCTTTCGATAAGCTCCCACACAGGAAGTTAGTAAACAAAATTAGAGCACATGGGATTGGGGGTGGTATACTAGTACAGATTGAGAATTGGTTAACAGACAGAAAACAGAGAATAGAAACAAACAGGTCATTCTCAGGATGGCAAGCTGTTACTAGTGGGGTGCCACAAGGATTGGTGCTGGGGCCACAATCTATATAAATGATTTGGATGTGGTGACCAAATGTAATATTTCCAAATTTACTGATGACACAGAACTAGGTGGGAATGTAAGTTGTGGGGAGGATGCAAGGAGGCTTCAAGAGGATTTGGACAGACTAAGTGAATGGGCAAGAACATGGCAGATGGGATATAATGTGGATAAGTGTGAAGTTATCCACTTCCGTAGGAAAAACAGAAAAGCAGAGTATTTCTTAAATGGAGAGGGGTTGGGAAGCATTGATGTCCAAAGGGACTTGGATGTCCTTGTCCAAAAGCTAACATGCAGGTGCAGCAAGCAATTAGGAAGGCAAATGGCATGTTGGTATTCATCACAAGGGGATTTGAGTACAGGAGTAAAGATGTTTTGCTGCAATCGCATAGAGCCTTGGTGAGACCTCACCTAGAGTATTGTGTACAGTTTTGGTTTCCTTATGTAAGGAAGGATGTACTTGCCATAGAGGGAGTGCAATGGGGGTTCACCAGGCTAGTCCCTGGGATGCGAGATTGTCTTATGTGGAGAGATTGAGGAAACTGGGCCTTTATTCTCTAGAGCTTTGAAGAATGAGAGGTGGTCTTATTGAAACTTACAAAATTCTTACAGGACTTGACAGTGTAGATATTTACCCTGGCTGGGGAGTCTAGAACCAGAGGACACAGTCTCAGGATAAGGAGCAGGCCATTTAGGACTGAAATGAGGAGGAATTTCTTCACTCAGGGGGTGGTGAATCTTTGAAATTCTCTACCCCAGAGGGAGTGGAGCTCAATCATTGAGCATGTTCAGGGCAGAAGTCGATAGATTTCTGGATACTATTGACATCAATGGAAAAGGGGATAGCACAGGAAAATAATGTTGAGATAAGATGATCAGCCATGACCTAATTGAATGGCGGAGCAGACTCGAGGGACCGAATGGCCTACTCCTGCCCCTCTGTTCCTATGTTCTCTGGTGGATGCAAAAAAATCCCATGGCACGATTCTGAAGAACAGGGCCAGTTCTCCCAGTCACCTGGCAAAGGTTTACTCCTCAACCATCATCACTAAAAGAGATTCTCTATTTAATTGTGTTGCTGCCTGTGGGATCTTGCTCTGTGCAAATTGGCTCCTAAATTCCAACAGTGACTACACTTCAAAAATGCTTCGCTGAATGTAAATCGCTTTGGGACATCCTGAGATTGCAACAAGGGTGGCTTAGCCTATCTTGCTGGGGCCTGGAGGAACCTCCTGGAGCCACCTAAAAAGTAAAAACGTTCTATTTTCATCTACGTTAAAAGAATTAAACATAACTCTTTGAGCCTATTTTGGTTCCGGCTCCATTTCCCCCTCTGGGTTCAGAGTTCCTTCTGAGTTTCCTGGCAGGAAAGCTGACAATGGCCTCGTCCCGCCTCGCTCAGGGCACCGGTTAAAATTGCAGCCAAGGTCCGGCAATGTCACGGGACCACGGTCACCTTATCTAATGGAAGGAACCCCACCCCACCCCCTCTCACACCCACCTTCCCGGGAGTGCGTCCTTAACACCTGCTCAGAGAAGAGGGTTAAAATAGAAGAAAGATGCAAGGGAGTGTAGGGTCATCGACGGACCAGGAATGGAAGATAATCTCCAGCTCACCACAGGAAAAGCTGGGAGGGAAAGAGCATAGGGACACTAAAAAAAATAAAGTATTTGTGGAAGGGATGCTGTGCCAAAATGGCTGCAGTGTTTCTTACATTGCAACAATAACTACACTTCAAAAGCACCACGCTGGCTGTAAAACACGCTTCTAATTTTCTTTGAACATTTATTTGTTGAAAAGTTGCACTTGACTGACAATCAAGAATCACACAATCGAGTTATGAAGAGCTTGTTCGCGTCATACTTGGTGCAGGAATACAGCTGCGTTCCACAGGTTGACAGGCTGAGAGGCCGATGGCGGGAGTGTGGGGGCAGGGCTGTGGGAGACGAGTGACCGTGTGGTAAAACCTCCAGGAATATGTCCGACCAGAGCTGGAATGGGACCGGTGGCAGGGGTCGAAATCACTCCTCAAATTCCAGTGGGAGTTCGCCGAGAAATCCAATCGGGGATTCGAGAGAACCTTCTTTACCCAGGCAGAGAGTGGCGAGCGTGTGGAACTGGCTACCACGAGGAGTGGTTGGAGCGAATAGTATAGACGTTTTTAAGGGGAAGTTAGACAAGCGTTTGAGGGAGAAGTGAATAGATGGATATGATGGTAGATTTAGAAAAAAGATGGGGGAAGGCTCAAGTGGAACATAAACACCCGCATTGGCTGGTTGGGCTGAATGGTCTGTTTCTATGCCATATACCCCACTTATGCAATCTTACGCTTTGCAGACCCCAAATGCTATATTCACCTTCCACTTATAGGTAATGGACAGCCTACCTGCAACTTTTGTGAAGCAACAATTTAAATGTTAAACCCCAAATAACCCACAACCCAATCCCAATTCTTGCCCAAATGCCCCCTTGCCAAAGCAGCAACACATAAGAAATAGGAACAGGAGTAGATCATTCAGCCTCTCGAGCCTGCTCCGCCATTCAATAAGATCATGGCTGATCTTCTTGTGTTTTGATTTCCACATTCCCATCTAATCCTGATAACCTTTGATCCCCTTGCCTAACAAGAATCTATCTACCTTTGCCTTAAAAATATTCAATGACCCCGCCTCCTCCACCTTCTGAGGCAGATGGTTCCAAAGTCTCACAATCCTCAGAGAAAAAATTTCTTCTCATCTCTGTCCCAAAAGGGCGGCTCCTAATTTTAAAACAGTGCTCCCTAATTCTGGACTCACCCACAAGAGGAAACATCCTTTCCACGTCCACCTTGTCAAGACCGTTCAGGATCTTGTAAACTTCAATCAAATCACCCCTCACTCTTCTAAACTCCAGTGGAAACAAGCTCAATCTGTCCAACCTTCCCTCATAAGGCAACCCACTCATTCCAGGTATCAATCTAGTAAACCTCCTTCAAAGCGCCTCCAATGCATTTACATCCTTCCTTAAATAAGGAAACCGAAACTGCACACAGTATTGGAGATGTAGTCTCACCAATGCCCTGTATAACTGAAGCATAACATCCTTACTTTTATGTTCAATCCCTCTCGTAATAAAGGATAGCATTCCATTAGCCTTCTTAATTACTTGCTGTACCTGCATACTAACTTTTTGTGATTCATGTACTAGAACACCTAGATCCCTCTGCACCTCAGAATTATGCAGCCGTTCTCTATTTAAGTAATACTCTGCTTTTTTGTTCTTCCTGCCAAAGTGAACAACTTCACATTTTCTCACAGTAAACTCCATTTGCCAAATCTTTAACACATTAACATGTGACATGCTGTGGCTCTGGAGAGATTTACCCCAGGATGGCCTCCCACCTCACCACTGCCCCCCTCAGCCACTGGTCACCTGATATCCATCCTTGCGAAGCCCCCGCCTCCCCACAGCCAATAGGAAAGCAAATGGGCTTTGTTACTGACTGGACAGCTCCTGACTGCCAAACAATGTACTTCCTATAATACAACAGTCATGACATTTCAAATTAAAAGTGTACTTCATTGGCTGCAAAGTGCTTTGAGATGTCCGGTGGTCGTGAAAAGCGCTATATAAATGCAAACTGTTCTATTTCCCCACCCCACCCCAACCCAAACCCCGCTGCCCCATCTGGAATATTTTAATATCTACTAAATGAATGCATTAAAAGAAAGTGATCAAAATGCCCATTTCTTTTAACACCCATGATATCCCACCCCCCCCAGCTAAATTCGCCTGCAGCAGTGTCCTGGAGGTTAACACAAGAGCAAAATGCTGCAGATGCTGAGAATCTGAAATAAAAACAAAAAAGATTGCTGGAAATACTCAGCAGGTCAGGCAGCATCTGTGGAGGGAGAAACAGGGTGACCGTTTCAAGTCGGGTGACCTTTGGTCAGCTCTGATAAAAGGTCTCTCAGCCCGAAACATCGGGCTAGATTTTCACGGAGTCCGGGAGACTCCGAGGAGGTTTAAAAATGGCAGCCGCACCCGATTCTGGGATTCCTGAGGCCGTTCCCAGTGCCCCCCCACCATTTTCACCAGCGCAGTTACAGGGTGCGGGCCTGATCCTCCACAGACGATGCCTGACCGGCTGAGTATTTCCAGCGTTTTTGTTTTCACTCCTGGAAATTACTCCTCAATTCCAGGAGATTCCCAGGGCAATCATGGAGGGACTGGCAACACCCTAGTCGGAGGATATATGCCCAACACAAACTGGGCAGACTGAAAGGTCAGGGTTTTGCCACTTCTGTGCTTTCGAGCTGACGCATTCGAAACGCAAGATGGTTTATGAGATTTATCAATGCAACGGTGGAAGATTAAAGCACGCCGCTCCTCCTCCAATCAAATTTGCAAATCTCTGTGGGAGCTCCCTGCCCTACTTTGAAGTAAAAACCATTCCAACAGTGACAGAGTCAGGCTTCTTTGTTCAGTCCTGAGGCGAGAGTGGGCGGGAGGTGGGGGTGTTGGTGGGGGGCGAGGATGGGTGAGGGGGAGCAGGAAGGTTGGGGGAGGGAATCACAGGGAAAGCTGGGGTAACCTTGGCACACAGCAGATGGGAGCACCGACTTGAATCTTCATTCCTGCCAAACAAAACCAGATTGCAACCAGCAAGAGGCCAACGACGGGATCAGCAGAAATTACGCTGCCTATTTTAAATATGTAAGCACTGCCTGAAATAATCTTCCCTTCGACTCTCTAGGATAGAAGGTTTGAAGTGAATAGCTTCTAAAGCAGGCAAAAGGTCAGGCTCAGTTGGAGTCCCTGTTAAAGTCATACTTTGAAGTGTTAATTGAGAGGCCTTTAGACAAGAGTTATAGATCTGTGCCCTGATAGCATTTTCAAATCGGGTTGCTCAATATTAATGAGTCCCTGCATTGATAGAGTCAATGCAATGTTACCAGGATTAAAAGGAGTCAGGAAAAAGAACATTATTCAGCCAAGCAAATTGAACAACTGTTCACATAAAAAGAACCTCCTTCATTAGCTGCTGGGGCAGTGGGAACAGGACAGGATATTGAGAGGAAATGTAAAAATGAATGCTGAACTGTTAATTTGCTGGGTGCTGACTGGCTACACAGCTCTTGGAGTAGCAACACTGAACTCTGGGATCCCAACACTTGGTTACGGACTTTGCCTTTTTAATGACTGTTTTCTTGGTAACCTTAGCACGAGTGCTGGAGAATGGAGCTTTTCCCATTGCGGATAACAACTTCCAGCAATGAACACTCCCTCATGCCGAACAATGGAAACTTCCAGTAAATTTGCCAATTCAGTTGCATCAAACATAGGGGTAGGAGGAGGCCATTCTGCCCCTCCAGCCTGTTCCCCTGCTCACTTAGATCATGGCTGATCTGCATTTCAACTCTGTCTACCCACCTTGGTTGTGAAACCCCTGATACCTTTGTCCAACAAAAATCTAGAAATCTTGGTTTTTAAATTATCAATTGACCCTCTTGCCTCGATGGCTTTTTTGGGGGAAGAGTGTTTCAGGTTTCCACTCCCCTTTGAATGAAGGAGTGCTTCCCGACATCACCCCTGAACCAGCCCAGCTCTAATTTTAAGGTTCTGTCCTCTTGTTCCGGACTCTACCCTCCACTCCCACCAGAGGAAATAGTTTCTCTCTATCTTGACCCTATCAAATCCTTTAGTCAGCTTAAACACTTCAATTTTTTTTCTCTCTATACTTTTCATGGGATGTGGGCATCAAGGCCAGCATTTGTTGCCCATCCCTAATCGCGCTTGAACTGTGTGACTTGCTAGGTCATGTCAAAGGGCAGTTAAGAGTCATTTCTATGGATCTGAAGTCATATGTAGGCCAGACCGGGTAAGGATGGCAGATTTCCTTCCATGAGGGACATTAGTGAACCAGATCGGTTTTTTTCTATTCGCTCATGGGATTTGGGTGTCGCTGGCTGGGCCAGCATTTATTGCCCATCCCTAATTGCCCTTGAGAGCTGAATGGCTTGCTAGGCCACTTCAGAGGGCTTTTAAGAGTCAACCACATTGTTGTGGGTCTGAAGTTACATGTAGGCCAGACCAGGTAAGGACAGCAGTTTTTCTTCCCTAAGGGACATTAGACAACAATCAATGATAATTCTCATGGTCACCATTACTTAGACCAATTTTAAATTCCAGATTTTATGAATTGAATTTAAATTTCACCAGCTGCTGTGGTGGGATTTGAACCCATGTCCCCAGAGCATTAGCCTGGGCCTCTGGATTACTAGTCCAGCGACATTATCCAGCTACCATCTCCCCCAAATTAGATTAGATTACCCCTCACTTACCGATGCCCAAAGAAATACAAACCTAGTCTGTGCAACCATTTCTCATTTGTGTCCAAGGACATGAGCAGAATGATTTATGTTCATGTCAAAGAGACAACTCCTCAGACACTGCAAGCACTCCCAGACTATGTACATACACTTACAGATGCATATCTACCCAGGCAAACTTCAGATCGAGATCCTCCTGTTGTTTGCCAATGATTATATACATGGCTTGTAACACACTGATGATTAGTGGTTTTCAAGATGACATGCTGACATAATAATGTTAGAATCCAATCATAAAAGTGTCTCCAGCCCTTCTTCCAGATTAATGTTTAGCTCTCAATTAAAACTGCTTCCCCCACCCCCACTATTTTCTCCCTTCATCTCCTGAAGGCATTAATACTTGGGCTGGTAACAGCCCTCTGACAACTCACTGAGAAGCTCAAACGTTAATGTGCTTTTGGATTATTTCGCTGTTGTGGACTTCACAATGCCTGTGTGCATTTATATATCACCTTTTAATGGCCTCAGGACGTCCCAGAGCTTCACAGCCAATGGAAGTTTCGTTCTGAGGAGTAGAGACTGTTGTAATGTAGGGATCGCAGCAGCCAATTTGTGCACAGCAAGCTCCCACAAACCTCTTTGTCTCTTTACCTCTTTCTCCTCCTCGAAGATGCTCCTGAAAACCTCTCTCTTTGGCCATTTGGCCATCTGCCCTAACATCGCCTTACGTGGCTCGATGTCAAACTTTGCCTGGCTGCATTCCAGTGAAGCTGCTCAGGATGGTTTACTACCTTAAAGGTGCTATATAAATGCAGGTTGTTCCTGTTGCTAATGTAAGCAGTATGCATTCTCTATCCTATTTCCTCTTGTGGTGATGTCAGCCAGAAAGGTTCATGATTCAAGTTCTCTCATGGTGGATTGGTGGTTGGAAGAATATAGATGTGTGGAAAAATTATATTTCACTTTGGTAACCAACCGATAATTTCACATTTCCCTTCATTACACTCCATCTACTACCGTCTTGCCCAATCACTTAACCAGTCCACGTCCCTTTATGTCCACCTCACAGCTTACTTTTCCACATACATTGAACACGTGTTTTTACATGGATTGCGACAAAAACACCTTCGACAGGGGCACCAAATCAAATCTCTGTGGGGTTTCTCAGCACCTCACTTCACTATTATCGGATTTCATTATTCTCTGTTGACTGAACAAGGAACGAACATGCATGAAACCCAACTACAGCAGACTGTAAATTAACCACAGAAAGCTGCACTCCACTCTTGTCTCATTATATCAATCCTACCTTCTGTGTTTATAATGTTAACACTGATCAAATAAGCATGCCCTAGAGGAAGACCTATTTCCCAGCACAGCTCTGCGACAATAAATGTCTAAATGACTGATCAGGAATGCATTAACTGAATTCTGCAGAGCCATATGTATTGTAAACACATGTCTAAGACTGCAACAGCAGATATTTTTTCCATTTGCCAGCAGTCAGACTGGTAGAGGTTGATAATGACCTACACTGATGCCCAGTTAGACAGCAGCGGCAATTTTTAAAATTCTCACCCTTGTTTCAAATCCCTACATGGTCTCACACCCACCTCCCTATCTCTGTAACCTCCTCCAGCCCTACAAACCTCTGAAATCTCTGCGCTCCTCCAACTCTGGCCTCTTGGGTGCATCCCAATTTCCATCGCTCCACCACTGGCAGCTGTGCCTTTAGCTCCTTAAAACCCACCTCTTTGACCAAGTCTGCCTAATGTGTTCCTCTCCGCAGATGCTGTCAGACCTGCTGAGTTCTTCCAGGTGTTTTTGTTTTTGTTTTGCCTAATATCTCCTTTTGTGGCTCGTCAAAATTTCATTTGCCGACACTCCTATGAAAGATTTTGGGACCTTTTACATTAAAGGTGCTATATAAATATAAATGCAAGTTATTGTTGGGATGAATGAGATTTATTTCTTTAAGCTTTAGTAGATGTCTTTGTCAAGATAAATGATAAAAGATGAAACTTTCCTTCAATAAAATATTTCTTCAATCTCACATCTTCCATTTTCCCCCCCTTATCTACAAATCAACATTTCTAGATCTTTCTTTCCCTTTATCAATTTTTTCTTTAATAACACTTTTTTCTTTTTTCAATAATTCAATTACATTTTCTCACTACATCTCCACCTATTGTTCTCCACCTTGCCAATCCTCCAAGGATGTGTTAATTTAACTTAACCAGGCCTAAATATTGCTGATGAGTGCTTCAGTTACACAGGGCATTGGTGATACCGCAAAGAGAAACGTATTGCCAAAGCTTTTCATCCTGCACTCATACGAACATATGAAGTAGGAGCAGAAGTAGGCCATTCGGCCCCTCGAGCCTGCTCTGCTATTCATTAAGATCATGGCTGATCTGTTTGTATTTCAAATTCCACATCCTCATCTGCCTCCAATAACCTTTGATTCTCTTGCCTAACAAGAATCTATCTACCTCTGCCTTAAAAATGTTCAATGACCCCGCCCCCACCACCTTCTGAGGCAGAGAGTTCCAAAGTTGCACAACCCTCTGAGAAAAAAATTCTCATCTCTGTCCTTAAAGGGCAACCCCTAATTTTCAAACAGTACGCCCTAGTTCTGCACTCACCCACAAGAGGAAACATCCTTTCCACGTCCACCTTGTCAAGACCATTCAGGATCTTATATATTTCGATCAAGTCATCCCTCACTCTTCTAAACTCTAGTGGAAACAAGCCCAGTCTGTCTAACCTTTCCTCATAAGACAATCCACTCATTCCAGTATCAATCTAGTAAATCTCCTCTGAACCGCCTCCAAAGCAGTTATGTCCTTCCTTAAATAAGGAGACCAAAACTGCACACAGTATTCAAGATGCAATCTCACCATTGCCCTGTATAACTGAAGCACTCATCAGGTCAAACGCAAGAATGCCAAATGTCAAACGATCACAACAATTTATACCACAGGAGAAAAGGGTGCCAATTGTTTGACAAGTGGACTGATTGATTGAGATGTTTCCAATAGCACAAAGGGATGAACACCCACAAGCACAAAGAATTGGGCTCAAAAGTCATCAGACCCAATTCACAGCATTCCCAAATTCCCCATTCTAAACATAACAATCAGAAAATCTGCAATTTGCCGCAAATTCTTGACTCCCCTGTTCCCATTGAGCGAGTGTTATGTCCGAGCAGATAGTAAAGCTGAGTTATTTAAAGAAAATCTCAGAGTGAAACTTTAAACAACTGTCATAACCTATAATTTTAAGTGTTATGTTTGAGACGCAACTCTAAATTCACGAATCAGACCACCAGTTCTCGAGAGGTTTTATGCTAAGCTAAATGAAACATTTTATTAATTTACACAAGTTAAATACGTACACGTCTACAAATTACCACGATCGTAACATAACAAATTCCCAAATTAATCTCCATTAAGGCAACAGCAACCCAAAGACTTAACCAGACACCAGGCAAAGCATTTTCACCTTACAAATTCAAAATGAGATTCTTTTCACTTTGGTTCCAGTGGAGACAGTTGGAGGCTTACAGCTACTTTTGAGCTCACATTGCCTCTGCTCTACACACACACACACACAAAACAGCCATCTTGTTATACCTACCACAGCCCACTGAATGTAAATTCTCATTGTATCACCAGCCTCTTCTAACAATAAAACCTCTTTCATAGTACCAATTTTATTAGCAATATAAACATATTGCTTGGTCTCTGTTCACTAGGTGCCAGAAATCACCCCAATTCTTGAATGCTCTATTCAAAAATTGCAAATGCACTCTATCTCTCTTACATATCAAAACTAATACACATCAAAGCACCCAGACTAGCTGGCTTTAATCCAATTAAGACATACCCACAGACTAAACCTCTATTTTAAAATAAAAATATTTTCCAATAATATTTTATACATTAATAGCTTCATGACATCATGCATCCATGGGCACATCTTTCATCAAAAATTCATCATACCAACTCCTGGTCTGCCTGTACAATGTCCAACCGAAGGTTTAAAAGGAACAAAGTAACCGTCACAGTTAACTCTCATAAGCTTGTTTTTCAATTTTTGCCACATTAAGAAAATCAGCTAATGGCCAACTTGTAACACCAAAACAAAACTTAACTCAGGCTCTGTGTTTATTTTGGTTTGGTGTGACCTCAGACCACACGTGGGATGTTTACACTCCTTCCAATTGGCATCGCGCTCTCCCATTCCATCCCCAGCGTATGGGTAGAACAGGTCTTCCCTGGGTGGAGGGGGGTCTAATTCTGAATTGTGATCTGTGGTCCAGAACACGGCCTTTACTTCATTAACTGATAAGACGCTTGACACGGGGATAAACACTTCTGATAGCATTTGTGAAAACGGTCTTTTAAATCTGATATTCTCAAAAAGAACGAGCTTGTATTTCTTTGGTGCCTCCTCATGACCTGAGAATATCCCAAAACGCTTAACAGCTAATGAGATAGTTTAGGAATGTGATCACTGTTGTAATGTAGGAAACCTGAGAGACAACTTGCGCACAGCAAGCTCCCACAAACAGCAATTAGAAAAAGGACCAGGTGAGCTTTTTTTTTAGATACGGTCTACGGCCGGGATTTTCTGGCCCTGTTGTGGGTCTGGCGCCACCCCCCCAGCCAGAAATCCATCGACTTGCGGTGGGACCGGAAGATCGTGGCGGCAGGTGGGACCGGAAAATTCCGCCCTACTTGTCTGTGAAATAGTGCTCGTGGGGTCTCTTACTCTTCCACCTGAGGGGGCAGACAGGCACTCAGTCCAACGTCTCATCTGAGAGACAGCGCCTCTGACAGCGCAGCACTCCCTCGCTTTTTCATCCAATAAAACAAGCTGTAACAAAGCTTGGCAAGAAGGCATCAGATTCTTTCAGATGAGATGTTAAATCAAAGCCCTGTCTGCCCTCTCAGGTGGACATAAAAGATCCCGGGGCAATACGGGAGTACGAGTAAGGGAGTTCTTCTGGTGTACTTGGCTGATATCTTATCCCTCAATCCACAATACTACAGAAAATCTACCTGGCCATGTATCTGACTGCTATTTGTGGGAGCTTAATGTGTGAAAATTGGTTGACAATTTTCCATATATTACACTTTGCTGGCTATAAAGTGTTTTGGGATACCCCAAGGTTGTGAAAGGTGCTATATAAATACAAGTTATTTAATTCCATCCTTCTTGTATAAAAAGAGAGATACTTGCTGCAGGGGAGAACAACAGGGGTCACGGTTAATTAACGGCCTCTTGGATCTCTCCTTTTTCCAGCTGTGAAATAAACTTCCCAAAAGTAACTTCAGAATGGTGTGTTAAACACAACTGCAGCAGCCGCAACTTGCACTTATATAGCACCTTGAACATATTAAAACATCCCGAGGTGCTTCACTGGAGCGTTATCAAACATGATTTGACAACGAGTCACATAAGGAGATATTAGGGCAGGTGACCAAAAGCTTGGTCAAAGAGGTAGGGTCGAAGGAGTATTTTAAAGGATGAGAGAGAGGCAGAGGCTCAGACTGGTTCAGGGGGCGGGAATTCCAGACTTAAACCTAGTGCACCTTTTTTTTGGTTCTCCGAAGTGCAGATTGATTTAAAAATATGATAATTACTATGCACGCAAGGAAGGGAGACAGACAAGAGGGAAACACGTCTACTCTAGTTATTCTTAATTCAGAGTGTAATCCTAAAAAGGTGCAACCAATTTCATTCCTATGTGTTGAAAGTAATGAGTAAATAACATTAAACCCACAGACTTTTTAAAATGCCTTATTTCATGAGTGTTCATAATAGTTGTTCACAGTTAATCAGGGTGAATGGCACGGCAATATAATCTCATTATAATATGAGAAAGGGAGGATGCAGCTGCTGATAAACATGAAACACGTGTGAGGAGTTTATTTCTACAGTGATATACCTTTGCAGCTATGCCTTATACAGTGGCAGGTTTTAAGGGTATTGCTGTCAGGGCCTCACTGGGTGCAGACAAGTGTAGACCTGATTCTGTTTCCCAGTCAGTTCACAGTTGAACCAGTATTACTGAGAAAGGTCAATTGCTTCAGAATCCAACTGGCATCAAATATTAACAGAAACAGAAATACCTGGAAAAACTCAGCAGGTTTGGCAGCATCGGCGGAGAAGAGCACAGTTGACGTTTCGAGTCCTCATGACCCTTCAACAGAACTGTTGGGGGGGGGTCATGGGGACTTGAGATGTCAACTGTGCTCTTCTCCGCCGATGCTGCCAGACCTGCTGAGTTTTTCCAGGTATTTCTGTTTCTGTTTTTGTTTTGGATTTCCAGCATCCGCTGTTTTTTGTTTTTGTTTTTATGGAATCAAATATTAATGACGTTGTATGGGTACAATGTCACATTTTTACATTCCATCATTTTTCAGTTTCCTTACTGCTCACCCTTGCATTTACCTTTGCTTCTTCCCTCCTGCAGGAGATTACTTATAGAATAACAACGCACAAAAGGGGGCCATTCGTTGTGCCTGTGCTAGCTCTTTAGCCCCGATTAGCCCCAACCCTTCCCCTTAACTCTGCAAATTTTTCTTTAAGTTCAAATCCAATTCCCTTTTGAAAGTTACTACTGAATCTGTTTCCTCCACCCATTTAGATAGTAAATTCTACATCACGACAGCCCACTATGTCTAAAAAAAGTTTCTTATTTCTCTGGTTTGTTTACCAATTACCGGTATCTTCGATCTGTGTCCTCTGCTTGCTGACATTCCTGCCAGCTGTGTTCAATTCCAAGTGCTGAATTCCAAGTTCCAAAGGTACTATCTCTTCAGCATCTCACCCGCACGCCAGGACACAGGGGAGAACTCCATTGCTCTTCTCAGAAATCAGTGGTTGTGAGAGCTTTCACATCCCCATGGGAGGGGAGACAGGGTCCTCTGTTTAACACCCCATCCGAAAGACAGCACCTCCAACAGTGCGGCGTTCCCCCCAGCTCTGCAATGGGTGCGTCAGCTAAGAATTGCTCCTCAAGTCTTTGGAGTTGGACTTGAACCCACCAACCCCCCGGACTCGCAGGTGAAAACATGACCTACTGAGACACAGCGGGCACCTGAGCTAAACTATGTTTAAGTACACATGTGTAGGTACGTGTGATCCACAGTGAAGGCACCTTGTAAACCACCAGGAGCACAATTCCTTTACTACCAGAATTTTATATTTCTTAACATTGTTGACTCAATGTAGAAACACTGATAAAAATCAAACTTTCAAAACAATCTTTAATAATTGAAATTCAACTTTCCAGATCCATCCCACAACTCAAAGGCTTATTGCACATGTTTATACAATCTGATAAAAGTCCGACTATAATTAAGAATAACAGAATGTCCACTGTTACAGCAAGTCCCTCCAAATTGTATAATTAAATCATTGCCTCTGCTGAGCCGTTGAAAGGAACAGACTGAATAGAAACCCAGCGACCACATTGAAACATCTGATGAATTGGCTGCGTAAGCACAGTAACCCAGTCAGGTAAACTATCTGGGCCAGGAGTAGAAAGCCAAATACGATTGACTGAATTCCTGCATTACTCACACTTAAAGAATAAAAGGAACCATTTCTGTCAGATCATGAAGGTTGATTCAGGTTCCACACCATTATTCTGCATAATTCTGGAGTGCGTCGAGGCCCCAATTTTCTTAACGTTTCGGCCACAAGAACAGTTTAATCCAAACTGGTTGGTCCTGCTTATCCCTGGTCATCTACTTTTTCACCACACCCCACCCCGCCCAAACCCATCAAAATTTGCTACATTTTGGGCCCAGGAATATTTTGATGCTGAAAGAACAGAATTACGTCACATGGTACAGTTAATTAGTTCCCATAGCAGTGCTGGGGGTAAAGGATGTCCTTGACATCCACCATTCTCTGAAGAAAGGGTAGGGGAGTTCTCCCTGGCAACCTGGCCAGTATTGATCCCTGAACCTTACCACTAAAATCTTGAAGCACCCTTCCTAACAGCACTGTGGGTGTTCCTGTGATCCTGAGGGGACTTGATAGGGTGGATTCCAGGATGCTTCCACTTGTGGGGGAGACTAGGCCAAGAGGAAATAAGAACTCTCCCTTTTAAGACTGAGATGAAGATAAACTTTTTCTCCCAGAGGGTCATTAGTCTGTGGAATTCTCTCGCCCAGAGAGCAGTGGAAGCTGGGTCATCGAGTTCATTCAAGGCTGAGTTAGATGGTTTTTTGATTGACAAGGGAGTCAAGGGCTATGGGGAGGGGAAGACAGGAGTGAACACCACAATCAGATCAGCCACTATCCCATCGAATGGCAGTACAGGCTTGAAGGGCTGAATGGCCCACTCCTGCTCCTAAGTACCCTGTTCCTACCTATGTCAGATGGACTGTAGTGATTAAAGGCGGCAGCTCACTACCCCTTTCTCAAGGGCAGTTAGGGATGTGCAACAAATGCTGACCTTGCCAGTGACACCCACATCCAAAAACTGAAAACAACAAATATGTAGCCCCCACGCATGGCTTCCAAACGAATGCAAGAATTTCAAAGTAAAAGAAGGGCATGGAATTTCCCATCACATTTTGGGAAACTAGCTGGAGAGTAAGAAAATCATTGTACTCCAGTCTTTTCTCATTGGGTTGTGGGCTCTCAGTCTATAGGAGTAGAAGGCGGTTCTGAGTTATTCCAGCTATCATTGGCATGAATCATAACCTGGGACTGGTAGAAATGGTTTGCCCAACAGCTCACCAATGGATCTGGCTTTACCAGAGGGCACACTGGTTTTACAAGACATGGCACTGAGCCCGCGCACAGGTATAGAGAGTTCTCAGGAGGTGGAAAAATTAGCCAAGGCACCCGGTTCCTGATCGCTATCCATTGGCCCCTGTTGAAAAGTGCATGAAGGTTGAGAAAGAATCTGATTAGATATAACTTTGCTGTTGTATGGTGTGCTAAAAGCCATTGACTTATTCATGTGTTCAGTGACCCATTTACCCATCACTCCTTTCCTCAGTGATCTACATTAGCTCCTGGTCCAGCAACGCCTCAACAGTAAGATTCTCATCCTTGTTTTCAAATCTCTCCCTGGCCCCGCCATTCCCTATCTCTGTAACCTCCTCCAGCCCTGCAACCTATCCGGATCTCTGCGCTCCTCCAACAATACAGCTGCGTTCTCTGACCACAGAGGCAATACTGAGGTGGTTCCAATTGCCCCCTTTAAGCACTTATTAAAAGAAGAGAAACAGAGACAGAGGGGCAGAGAGGTTTAATAAGGAAAATCCACACAGTTAAGGCTGTGCAAAATGTTTTTACAAAACAGGTGGTTAGGATTTGGAAGGCACTGTCTGATAGGGTGGTGGATACAGATTCATCAGTATCCTTCAAAAGAGAATTGGATAAATAGTTGAAGAGAAAAAAATTGCAGGAAATTTGGGATAGAGCAGGGGTAGTAAGACTTAATGAATTGTTTGTTGAAGGAGCCAGCACAGACCTGATGGGCTGAATGGCCTCCTTCTATGAATTCATGCCTCTTATGCAATCCCAATTTCAATCTCTTCACGATTAAGCAGCTGTGCCTCTAGTTGCTTGGGCCCTAAGCTCCCGAATTTCCTCCCTAAACCTCTCAACCTATCGCTCTCTTCCTTTAAAAAGCTCCTTAAAACCTAACTCTTATGGCCAAGCTTTTGGTCACCTGTCCAAGTATCGCTTTTCGATTCGGGGTCAAATTCTGTCTGATAACACTCCAAGGCATTCCGCAGGAGCGTTTTTGCTATGTGAAAGGCGCTATATAAACGTAAAAAAGGAAGGAGCTTACCAAAATCTGAGTGTCCCACCCACTTCTCTTCTCATTGAAACTGGCCTCTTTGATCAAGCTTCTGTCTCCTTATGTGGCTCAGTATCAAATTTTGTTTGATAATCACTCTAGTGAAGTGTGTTGGAGCGTCATGCTGCATTAAAGGTGCTATATAAATGCAAGCTGCTGTTGTTGAGTGTCTTGGAGCATCTTAGCAGTATTCAGGCACAGTCTTCCTAAACCCCTTCTGTTATTATCCTCTCTTCCATCCTTCAAAAGCCTCCTTAAAATCCGTGCGACAGCGATTTCAGACGCCATTTCCAATTCTCTCCCACCAGCACCAACCAGCTCATTCTAAGCTCGATGAAGAGGTGTTTATTTCGAAGGCACTTTGCCGTCCCACAGCGTTCAATATCTACGATTATACATGGAGTATGAGCACTGGGCAGAACATACTGCAGAATGATATGTTACAGAGGGACCTGGGTGTCCTTGTACATGAATGACAAGTAGTTAGCAATCAGGCACAGCAAGTGATTAGGAAGGCAAATGACGTGTTGGCCTTTATTGCAAAGGGGATGAAATATAAAAGTAGGGGAGATTTGCTACAACCGTACAGGGGATTGGTGAAACTGCATCTGGAGTACTGTGTACAGTTTTGGTCTCCTTATTTAAGGAAGGATGTGCTTGCATTGGAAGCAGTTCAGAGAAGGTTCACTCGGCTGATTGCTGGGTTGGAGGGGTTGCCTTATGAGGAAGGGTTGAGCAGGTTGGGCCTGCACCCATTGGAATTTTGGAAATAATGAGATGTGATCTTATTGAAGCATAAAATTCTGAGGCTAGATGCTAAGTGGATGTTTCGCCCCGTGGGGGAATCTAGGACTAGGGGGCACTGTTTCAAAATGACGAGTCTCCCACTTAAGGCGGAGATGAGGAGGAATTTCTTCTCTCAGAGGGTTGTTAGTGTTTGGAATTCTCTTCCACAGAGATCAGTGGAGGCTGGGTCACTGAATATATTCAAGGCTGAGTTGGACAGATGTTTTGTTCTACAAGGGAGTCAAGGGTTAAAAGGGTCAGGCGGGAAAGTGGAGTTACGGGCACAGTCTGATCAGCCATGATCGTATTAAATGGCAGAGCAGGATCGAGGGGCCGAATGGCCTCCTCCTGCTCCTATTTCTTATGTTCCAGGATGCACTCTACTCCCAAAACAAACCGTGAATGAGCTAAGAAATAAAGGGAGAAAATTAACAAGAACTTGACAAGGGAACATGATAATAGGGTGGAACTTATGCCTGCTGATAAGCTTTTCCATCAAACTGACATGTTCACTGCAGTAACATTTAAATAATCTTCCTGGGTGACTCCCATTAGCTCAGAGGCACACAATGCAGAATATGCTTGTTTAAATTAACAGTAACACAATACCTCAAAATGAACAGTCCCGCTTTCCAATGTAAACAGAATCAGGCCATCAAAAATAGAAGGGAATATAGTGCGACTATATGGAAAAGTGCTTGGCTGAGAGAGCACAGAGCAGATCTGCTTTCAACAATTTTTCTCCAACAGACTGGACTGACAATGCATTTCGCACAGGAAATTTAACACAAACAAACAAGGTTGTTCTTTTAAACTTTTCTTGGCCAGTTTTGTGTTTAGAAAATATACAAGGAAAGACTATCTGATTCACCATCGATCTGGAGGCCTGATCCCACAATTTAAAAATTCTCAGCCTTGTTTTCAAATCTGTCCCTAGCCTCGTCCCTCTCCCTATCTCTGTGCTCTCCTCCAACCCCACAGCCCTCTGAGATCTCTGCAGTCCTCCAATTCTGCTTTCTTGCACACCTCCCGATTTTTAATCGCTCCGCCATTGGCAGTCGTGCTTTCAGCTGCCTGGGTCCCACGCTCTGGAATTCCCTCGCTAAACCTCTCTGTCTCTCTCTCTCTCCTCCTTTAAGTTGCTCCTACCTCTTTGACCATGCCTTTGGTCACCTATCCTGATATCTTCCCATGTGGCTTGGTCTCAAATTTTGTTTGACAATACTCCTGTGAAGCACTCTGAGATGTTTTTAAATACACTCAAGGTGCTCTATAAGTGCAAGTTGTTGTTGACTGCACAGCTTGCTGAGAATCCCTCTCTTTTCTACAATATTACCCCAAAATGGATGAAACCCCAGGATTTTCCTCTACTATGCTTTATCCCACTGAAGTGGTGACAGTCACTTTCCTCACTCTACTGACCACATCAACTGGGGCCACCACATTGTGACCAATGCCTTAATCTGAACAATATCATTATATAGAGTGTACAGGACAGAAACAGTCCATTCAACCCAACAGATCCATGGCAGTGACGCACGTACTCATTGAGGCTGAATCAAGAGATTCAGAAGTCACACTTCCTTGCCTTTTAGCCACCAAATAACCACATGGCACAAAACCACAATGGAAGCTCAATGGAAGAGTGCTTAACATTAACAGGTATTTATCTATGCCACGAATGTTGATAAGGCCGCTGGAATAAAATGGTAAGGTGGAGTTACTAGGGGATCTTGTACCCAGAGAAGCCAAATTGCTACTGGTTGATGACTATCTGCTAATATTATTTCGGCTCTCTCGCATTGCTAAGGCCAGCCGCCTGTCATGGAAGGGTTACAGCGTAGCAGGAGGCCATTCAGCCCATATGGCCCGTGCCAGCTCTCTGCAAGAGCAGCTCACCCCACCTTTTCCACATCGCCCTACAACTTTTTCTCCTTCAGGTACTTATCCAATTCCCTTTTGAAAGCCATGATTGAATCTGCCTCCACCCCACTCTCGGGCAGTGCATTCCAGATCCTAACTGCTTGCTGCGTAGAAATAGTTTTTCCTTATGTCTCCCTTGGTCCTTTTGCCGATCGCTTTAAATCCCCTGGTTCTGGATCCTCTTGCCAATGGGAACAGTTCCCCTCTGTCCTGATCCCTCTATCAGATCTCCTCTCAGCCTTCTCTTCTCTAAGGAGGTCAGGCCAAGCTTCTCCAATCCATCCCACCTAACTGAAGTCCCTCAGCCCCAGAATCATTCTCATTAATCTTTGTCTGCACCCTCCATAAGGACATTTTATCCTTTCTAAAATGTGGTGGTTAGACATAATACTCCAGTTGATCTGTAGTCACAGCTTAATCATGTATACATAGGAAGCAATTTTAACCTCATGCTTTGGGTGGGAGCCCACAGGATCAGGTGGGTTCCTCATTTAATGCCCTGTCTTATGTTATGCGTTGGCTTCAATGCAGAGTAACGTGAGGAGGGAATGTAAAACTGACATTGTATCAAATCCCATCAGTTTCCAGATTGGTGAGAGAGGGATTACATAAGAATTAGGAGTAGGAGTAGGCCATTTGGCCCATCAAGCAGGCTCCACCTGTCAGTAAGGTCATGGTTGTTCTGACTGTGGCTTTAACTCCACTTTGCTCTCTGCCCCCGCCCCCCCCCCCGAGAACCCTCCACTCCCTTGTTGACCAAAAAAATCTAACTCAGCCTTGAATATATTCAATCGCCCAGCCTCCACTGTTCGCTGGGGAAGAGACTCCCAAAGATTAACAACCCTCTGAGCGAAGAAATTCCTCCTCATCTCCGTCTTAAGTGGGAGCCCCTTCATCTTTAAACTGCGCCCCCTAGTTCTCGATTCCCCCAGTAATCCTGTCCCCATTGGGCGGGGTGTAAAAAAAAAGAGATCAGCATTTCACCTGACCCCAGCGGGGTTCCCAGTAAGATGGGGTAACATTGGCCCCAATATGGTTAAAAATCAAACAAAAACAATCAGCAACTACTCAGCCTGATTGTTAAAAGGGAAAATGTAGCAGCAGCAACTCTAATTTTTGCACGTGCAGAGGTAGATATATCTTGGACTTTTCTAGCTGCTGAGGAAGACTGTGTAGTCAAAGCAACAACCTTAAGGGAGTTGAGGCTAAATATACGCTGGTTACAGTTTACATGACATGGTGTTGGCCAGATTCCATTAATTTACAGTAAGGCCTTTAAGGACTCACTGTCTTTGTCCATCTGTGTGTTCCTATTTCTGTCAGTTCAAGAATAGGCTCAACTCATTGTAGACCGAGCCCTCTTACCTTTTGACATGACTGCTTCAGGTCTAAAAATAGAAATGCCTGCATAACTACCGGCTTTATGAGGGAACAATTATTTCCAAAACTTTAAAATCTCCTTTTGCTTTTCAATCTTCGGATGGGAGCTGGTGTGTTTTTAATTTGCAATTTTGGTGCATCTTTCGGACTGGACATCTCCCAATGGTACGCAGGGAAATGTGCCAGCAAAGAGTTCGCAGGCCATTTTCTCATGTTAGTCGCTCACAGATGATGCTGATCCTGGGTCTCCTGCTCTCTGGGCTGGGAGTGGTGTCTGGGGTGAGAGAGCGGCCTAAGAGGATCCTGCACAGCGCAGGAGGAGGCCATTCAGCCCATTGTGCCTGCACCAGCTCCTTGATAGAGCTAACCAATAAGTTTCACACCCCATACTCTTACCCTTTAGCCCTGCAAAACTTTCCTTTTTTAAAGTCTTTATCCAACACCCATTTTGAAAGTTATTATTGAATCTGCTTCCACTGCCCTTTTGAGCAGCGCATTCCAGATCACAACAACTTACAAAAAATATTTCAATATCCCCCCTCTGTTTATTTTGCCAATTATCTTTAATCTGTCTCTCTTGGTTGCCATTCTGTCATTGGAAACAGTTTCTCTTCATTTACTCTTCATAATTTTGAACACCATTATTAAATCTCCCCTTAACCTTCTCTGCTCTAAGGAAAACAACTTGCATTTATATAACGCCTTTAATAAAATGTTCTTAGGCTCATCACAGGCATGTTATAAAGCAACATTTGACATTGAGACATGATCCAAACGCTTGCATGGTCAAAGAGGCAGGTTTTGAGGAGCATGTTAAAGGAGGAGAGTGAGGTAGAGAGTCAGAGAGGCCTAGACTATAAGATGTAGGAGCAGAAGTAGGCCATTCGGCCCATCGAGTCTGCTCCGCCATTCAATGAGATCATGGCTGATCTGATAATCCTCGACTCCACTTTCCTGCCTTTTCCCCATAACCCTTGATTCCCTTAGGGAGGGAATTCCAGGGCTTAGGGCCCAGGCAGCTGAAGGCACGGCTGTCAATGGTGGAGCGATTAAAACCAGGGACGTTAAGGAGGCCAGAATTGGAAGAGTGCAAAGATCTCAGAGGTTGGAGGAGATTACAAGGAAGGGATGGGCGAGGCTATTGAGCCATTTGAAAACAAAGATGAGAATTTAAAAAGCAATCCCAGTTTCTCCAGTCTGCCACAGAACTAAAGTCCCTCATCCCTGGTACCATTTTAGTAAATCTCCTCTGCACCCTCTCTAAGGCCTTGACATCCTTCCCAGAGTTGGACACAATACTCCAGCTGAGGCCTGACCAGTGCGAAAAGTATTTTATGTAGAGAGGAAAAGACATAATACTGAAAACAGCTAGGAACAAAAAAAGGAAACACACAAACAGGCTGAATATTCTCGACATGTGTCTTTAATAAAATGTGGTCAACTGTACATTTTTTCTCTCTGTTGGTAGTCCAAAGCCACCCTCCATTGTGGCTTCTCTGCTCATACGTAACTTCTCCATTTCCACTTCTTTCCTGTTATTGCTTTGAGTGTTTTCAACAATGAAGTGATCGGCTGTGGGGCAGGGGTTTGCCACTTTAATGTGGGAATAACCTCCCGGCTCTTTCGCAATACTATTCTGGATAGTCAACTGGGTTCCACTTGCCTCCCCCATCAAACTATAAATCCACTCAGGAATCCTTAACCGTGGCTTCAAGCACTCTAATAAAATACATCTTGATTTCCTCGTAGCCATCTATTTTAAATACTGCGTCGAAGAGGGGAAAAATCTCAACCACATCACGGCTCCAAGCAACTGCTTTGACTTCTTAGCTCCATTGGCTCAAGAAGGAAAATCTTTTCCTGGAGAGAATGGTACACGTTGAAATTCCAGAGGGTGGGCTGGCCATTGAAAAACAGGGAGATTTCCCCGGTAGCCCCTTGTGCATTTTTATTCATACCACCCAACCCCTTTACACTGTGAGAATTCCCAGGAAACCAACCCCACCCCCCTCATACACCCTCTCTATGCTGGCAGCCAGTTCACCCCTTGTAAAAATCCAAGTACCTTGAGTTTCGTTTCAAGGATTCAGCAGCTATATATATGGCCAGCACAAAGAAGAATGTCTGGCCTTAACTTTCTCCAAAGAATAGGTCTCTGCAAAAATTTAATTGAATTATTTTAACCATTACAAGTTGCAATGCAGGTTAACAGAGCCACAAGGATTTGAGAAACAGAGGTTGACCATATATCACCTTGAACCTGCTCTGCCATTCCATAAGGTTATGGCTGACCAATATTGAACCTTAATTAAGATCACACTTGGAATCCGGTGTGTAGTTCTCGTTTCCGTGTTATAAGATAGATAAGGAGAAAGTGCATAATAGGTTTTGCAATGCCATAAAAATTTAGAGATTGTAGCTATCAAGGTTAAAGAGGCGGGGCGGGGGGGGTTGCTTTTGGCTCCAGGATAGAGGAGGCTGAGTGGGCGACCGGATAGGGGTCTTTAAGATTATGAAGAGTGAGACTGGGCATAGGACAGGATTTTTCATGGCGGAGTTTCCCTTCCCACCTCCCAAAGAGTTGGTGACCAATGCACCACTGCTGATACTGGTTGCCCTGCAGCCATGTGACGCTCCAAGGAGCGTTAATTGGCTGGAAGCGGAAGAAAGTCCCACAACCAATCTGATTGGTCAGCAGCTTTCTAGTCTCTGCAGCGCCAGAAGCTGCAGTGGACAGAGCTGGGACTGCAAGCGCTCCTCAGAGTCAAAGCCCTGGGAGTCCAGGACCAGGGAAGTGTGGGGGGGTCTCGGGGCGGGGGAGAGGCCCGAGGTAGGGGGAGGTCTCCATCAGCGTCCCCCTTTCAAATTGGGGTGCACTCCCTCCCACAAGGCCTGGCCACTGCGGGTGCTTCGTTCCCCCTCAGCCCCAGCCACCCAGCCTCTCCACCAACACCCCCAACCCCTCTGCAGAGGCCCTGAATTCCCGATAGCCTGAAAATTGAGGCTGGGTGGGAAAGGGTCCTTAAGTGGTCGTAAAATTGGCCACTTAAGGGCCTCAACTAGGACGAGGACGTGTGGACCGGCCAAGGCCTTACCCATCCCACCTTAAAACTGTGGAGAGCTCGAGGTGGGCAGGAGCCCCACGGGGAAGGGGTTTTATGGGTGCACCCACCTCCTCCACCCCCCCACCTGCAAACCCGTCAGTTGGGGGGGGGGACGTAAAATTCCACCCATAGAGATGAAGATTCTGCTTGAGGGAGACACTAAGACTCAGGGCCATAAGTAAAATTCAGCCACCAATAAATCCAACAGGGAATTTAGAAGGAATTTCTTTACCCACAGAGAGTGATGGGAATGTGGAAGTCGCTACCACAGGGAGTATTTGAGGCGAAGAGCAAAGATACACTTAGATAAACACGAGGGAGAAAGAAAAAGAATGTTATGCCGATAGGATGAGATGAAGATGGGATTAGAGAAGGCTCATGTGAAGTGTAAACATCAGCATCGAACCTATTGCTCTAGGCTGAATGGCCTGTTTCTGACCTGTAAAGTTTGTGTATTCATTGTAATTCAGCACTTCCCTATTTAGCTAGAGATGCGCCGAAGATGTAATAAATCATATTAAAGCACGTCACATTGTTTGTAAGTTGCATCATCACAGGAAATATAACCAGGAGCTCTTCAAAATCTTTTCAGCTCCCAAATAAAGGAATTTCCAGTCTCGAAATCCCAGCCAGTGCTCCTCACAGAGAGGACCGGAGTGAGCAAATCCAACTAACCCCAAAGTGCCCTTGGGCTAAGGAAAGAGCAAAGCAATCAGGATTTATACCTCCCACTCACTTCCACCAGACAGTGAAGTCATCAAGGGATCGGATACATCGGCAATGGGAACACAGGGGCAGAATTAAATAAAACAAAACAAGTGTTGTTAAAATATTAAATTCTCCTTCAGACGAGAGTGTCCAATAAGTGGAATCAACTTCCAGAAACATTAATGGAGGAAGGGAGGCGGGAGACGGGGACGGGTGGGGAGGAGGAGGGGGCAGTGGGTAGAAGGGGGGTGCTGGAGGATAGAAGGGGGGTGGGGGGGGGGGGAGGGGGCGTAGGAGGGAGGGGGCAGGGGTGGAGGGAGGAGCGGGGGGTGGGGAGGAGGGGCGGGGGTGGGGGGGAGGGGTGGGGGTGGGGGGGAGGGGCAAAAGAGGGACGTGGCAAGAGGGGGGTGGGGGAGATGTAGGGGGTGTGGGGACAAGAGATGGAAAGGGAGAGGAGAGGAGGGGGAGAAAGGGGGGATGGAGGGGGAGGGAAAGCAAGGGGACAGAAAGAAAGAGAGAGCACTAGGGGGAGAGGGAAAAATAGAGCATGAGAGAGCGACAGAGAAAGAGAAAGAACGATAGAGAGATAAAGAAAGTGAAGGAAGGTAGGGGGAAGGAATTGCATTCATGACGTAAGGAGATCGCAAATTTACAACCAATAAAGTACTTTTTGAAGTGTAGTCACTGTTGTAATGTAGAAAACATAGCTGCCAATTTGTGCACTGGAAGCTCCCACAAACAGCAATGTGATAATGACCAAATAATCTATTTTAATAATGTTAGTTGAGGGATAAATAATGGCCCAGGATCTCCCGACCTAGCCGGCTCCATTGCGGGATAGGCAAATCCTCATACCCTGCAATTTTCATGGAGTCGGGCCAGCTTTTCAGAGAGCTGTGGCACCTCAGAGGTGTCGTGAACCATAGTCTGAATGAGTGAACCTTCTGAAAGGAGAGGTCGGAAGGTCCTCCTATTTCCCCCCATGCCGAGGTATGCCCCTCCAACAATTCTCATGGCTCCTCATACCCGCTCCATGCCAAGCTATGGTCCTTCCATGCCCATTGACCTACGGTATAGAGCCAAGGCATTTTTTCAAGTCATTCATTAATTACATTCTATTACGTTAAAAAAATAATCATTGCACTACAGAGCGACAAATGTGTCAGTCATCCAGACCCTTTAAAGTATCCATAACAGAAACTACAAGTCTTTGAAACCACTTAACTTTGTGGAAATAAATATTGTGAAATTGACAGCAGAGATCAGAGAGCTAGAGCTGTAAATCAAACAATGTTCTCTCTGGGGCTCGGATGTTTCAACAAGAGTAATGGATGTCTGGGCTCTTGGCCAAGCATACATAATGGGGTTCTAAGGCTTTTTGTTTGACATGTTTCAATGTCACTATAGGGTTCATTGGTTTATACAGTGGGTCAATGTGCATGGAAATGCCATAGCTAGGTACAAGAGGCATAAGGGGCTATGGGGGCATGAGTGGCACAGATGGGACATGGGGAGTGTGTGTGGTGTGAGCAGTGAGGGCTGGAGGGCCTCTCTGTTTTTCTTTTAACTGGGATAAAGTCCCACAGCACTGAAGTGGGCCTTTTAAACAGCCCCCTCAGCAGCCGGCAGCCCCCATGGCTGCCTCCGAACTCTTTCCTGAATCGGCTGACCCAACTTCAGCCCACACCCGCCACCCGGCGATGAAGATCCAGCCTCTGTGGGCCCTTTCTCCCGACGTGGGTGGGTGAGGGTGGGGGTAGTGTGCGATCTGAGCCGGGAATCTTCCGGACTCCCACTACCTGCCTCAGTGATGAAAATCCAGGTCCAAAAGATCATCTCTCATTCTTCTAAACTCTAACGGATACAGACCCAACCTGTCCAACCCTTCCTCAAAAGTTTTGGGGGATGTGTATAAAATTGTATGGGGATCATGACTCGGTGAGGCTTTGTGGGTTGGGAGATTTGGAGTAAAGGGTTAACTCCTAATAAGAGCATACTGAGCATGTGCAAAAGAAACTATGTTACAGTGATGTCACTCATAGAGAGACGATGTCTGAGTAGCATCTCAGAGGGCAGCTCTACCTATATGTTACTAGTTGTTTGGTAGTACTGAACTTGAGTATTGCTGCAAAATAACTGGAAACTACATATATTAATGCAGAGGACACTGTTCTTTGCAGACTGAAGGAACATGTACACACATTGTGCCCCCATAGCAACGCCTCTACCACAGCCCACTTGCCAAACAATCAGCGCTCCCTTCTCATACAGTATCAATTGTTGTTCTCTTTACATTTGGTATTCTTGCCAATTGTCCTGACGAGTGCAAGATGAAGAGCTTTGACAAAAATGTCTCTTTTTTCAGCAATACTATTTGTTAGTCTTATTTAACCTTTATAAATAGTTAGCATGTCAATAAATATTTTTTGAACAAAGCAAGATCTTTTCTAGAATAAGAAGCCAAGGAATCCTGAGATAAACCCACGATAACAGAATACGATAACCCCTTCATCCCAGGAATCCATTGAGTGATCCTTCTCTGGGCTGCTTCTAATACTATTGTATCCTTTACCAAAAAACCAAAATTGTACACAGTACCCAGATATGATCTTTCCAACGCCCTGTACAATTGTAACTCCTCTGAGTCAAACCAAATTGACTAAATTAACAAATCAGGGGACAAGTTAAAAGGCAGCCCCTTAAAGGGAAACTGCAAAAACAAAAGGCAAAATTTAAAGGAAACTTACAAACATTAAACCAAAATGTAATCAAAGGGATAGCAAGACGTCTCTACTTTTATATTGCATTCTCCTCGCAATAAATGACAACATTCCTTTTGTCTTCCTAATCACTTGCTGCACCTGCATACTAATTTCTTGTGATTTGATTCTCCATCTGCGTTACTCTGTGGGACATTGGCATGGATTGTCCTCCCAGGTTAGTTTGTCTGCCGTCCCTCACCTTGGATAAATAAACTTTTACCGGACCAAAGCTACAAAAAAAATTGTATCGGTATTCATATCACAGGATTTCAAAAGCTGACAGACCCGCTCTACACAATCTTCGCAAATATCCCATAGCTTTAAATTTCAAATTCCTAATATTGAAATTGAAGAGGCAGCCAAAGTGCCAGATAATGAGCTGCTTTTCACTTCCGATCAGTTCAACTGCCAAAAAAAAAAGGCCCGGTTTTTATTTGTTGGCTGAACATGAGAAAGATACTCTCTTTTTATCCCTTCACATTCAATTTTTTTCATTTTATTACATAGAATTTACAGCCCAGAAACAGACCATTCAGCCCTTCAGGTTCATGCTGGTGTTTTTGCTCCACATGGACCTCCTCCCACCCCTTACTTCATCTCCCCCATCAGCCATATCCTGTTCCTTTCACTCTCACGTGTTCATCCAGAGTCTTTCCCTTAAAGCACCTCTACTATTCGTCTCAACCACTCCGCGCGGTAGCGAGTTCCACATTCTCACCGCTGTCTGGGTAAAGGCATTTCTTCTGAATTCCCCGTTAGATTTATTAGTGACTGCCTTATATTGATGGGCCCCTTGTTCTGGTCTTCCCCCACAAGTGGAGACATCTTCTCTATGTCAATCCTATCAAACCCTGACATCATTTTAAAGAGCTCGATCAAGCCACCCCTCATCCTTCTTTTTTCCAAAGAAAAGAGCCCCAGCCTGTTCAATCTTTCTAGAAGACTCTCGCGGCAGAATCTTGTTGAGGCACCAGGTGTCTCACCCGTCGGCTGGAGAGCCAGCGAGGGACTGGCGCTGCCACTTTCCGGGAAGCCCCGGTGAGCCACAACCCATTCAGGCAGTGGCGAGGCCAGCAGAGGGTCTTCACCTGGAATCAAGACCCGGTTGGGGTGGGGGGGGTGGGGAGGGAGGAGTCTCAGCTGCCAGCCAATCAGACACCGGCAGCTCTTGTGCTCAGCAGCGCCACAGGGTAGGCGGTGGCTGCTGCCGGAAAAAACACCGACTGAAGTCCCAGGATCGTGGAGCAACCCAGGCCACAGGTAAGTAAGGTGGGTGGGGGAGGGGCATTTGCGGGAGGGGGGTGGGGGTCATGGGGTGGTGGGGGGGGTTGGCAGCAAGGGCGGAAGGGATGGCTCTCAGCAGGCCACCCCGCCCCCCTTCCCAATGTTAAGACCCTCGAGTCAGGCACTGAGTGCCTATGATCGAGGGACAACCCCACCCACCCCCTTCTTACTGGAGGTGACTGTCGTGTTTTTATAATGATATAAAGGCACCAATCACTCATGAGGGATTGTGTAAACATGTTGTGGGTTCATTTACTGAGACTAGACACATGGGAACAGCTATACAAAGGTAGGAAGCTTGAAGATATCAGCGGCAGAGCTGTGTGCGTGCGCTCTGCTCACAAGCTAAAGTGAAACTAAAACTGGATCGTGGAACACATTTTCCTTCTAGTGATGGCATTCTGCTATCCCTTGAAGGCATATTACAGCAAAGGCAAGCAGCCCGCACAGGCTTACCGGTCACGCACACCACATGGCAACTGGTCTACCTGCACCTGGGTTAATATTGGTGGTGGCTGGATGAGGCCCTTAAGTGGTTGTTAATTGTCCACTTCCAGGCCTCAGTTGGTGGCAGGCGGGTTTGGTGAGGGTGGGACAGAAAGCTCGGCCATGGGCCTTCCCAGCCACAACTTAATTCTGGCAGAGGTGGAATTCCAGTGCGTCACATGCCCTTCCCACCTCCACGCTCGCCACCAGCGAGAGTAGAAGATTCCGCCCTCAGTTATTCTTGCATTCTAGTCAATATTTTTTGCACCGTCTCCAGTCCTTTTACATCCTTTTTGTAATTCGGAGTCTGGGACAGTTTACAGTTCCCCAAGTGTGATCTAACCAAGGTGTAGCAAGTGCAATATAAATTCTGTCCTTTGCAATTCTTTCTGTCTATAAATGAACTCCTTTATTTCATTAACGTTATTTAGATTACATTTTAAATATTTTTAAAAAATGTTCCCTGATCACCAGTCTCAAAGCTAAGATTTCACCGACCATCATAAAGAGCAGGTTTAACTCCAAGCATGCTGTTGGACCATCCGGCAAGAGGTGTTAAGTTGGAATGAGTCATCCCTGCAATTTCTCTCTCTTTCTCTGTATCTAGTCTACAGGCTAGTTCTTCCTGGTGTCTTGGGCCAATTAAATATTTATGCCTCAACTGTTGCGGTATGATGAACATGTACCTTTAAAGGGGCGTATCTTAAACTGCTGTCAATGACCTCGACAAGATGTGATGTATTAGTCCATGTCTACAGCAGCAGATGGTAGAAGTCAGACATGTATCCTTAGCCTCCTAGTTAACGTTATTTATATATAGTCTCATCTTTAAATAAAGAGCGCCCATTATTGTTTCAGCAATCCTTGTCATGTGATTGGGGCATTGATGTTGAATAGAAGAATATAACATCAACCAACATCACTAAATGCTGTGTCTGCATTTTCTCATATTACTAATAGTGGCTAAACTTCAATAGTACTTCAACTAAAGTAAAATACTGCAGACGTTGGAAATCTGAAATAAAAAACAGAAAGTGCTAAAAAATACTCAGCAGGTCAGTGGTGAGAAAAACAGAGTTAACTTTTCAGGTCTGTGATCTTCTATCAGAAATGTGACATTAACTCTCTCTTTCTCTCTCTCTCTCTCTCTCTCCACAGGTTCTGCCGGACCCGCTGTGTATTTCCAGACTACTCAGTTTTTAATTTAACAGTGCTTCATTGGTGGTAAAACGCTTTGGGGAGGTTCTGAGGATGTTAAAGGAGCTATATAAATGCAAAGTCTTTCTTCTTTGCAGCACTCTTATGTTTGAAACCCTTGCTCGCTGTGTGGTCCCTGCGCACGTACTGAAAACAGGTTTTGGAATTGTGTTAAGTGATTGTGGAGATTAAAACTGACGATGGCTCTACTTCCAATTATGCACATCGACTGCGAGTTAGAACAGCAAAGCCCTGAACAGCCTGAGGAGAGCTGATGGTTTGAGGGAGAAGAAAAAGAGAGAAGTGAAACTCTAATTGTAAGCCGTCAAGAGATGACACAAGACATTGACAGGAACGGCTGCCAGTTCAACCTATTCTCTCGCAAGCACGAACATGCAAGGCTTAGATCTGCCACCACACACTGAGGCATGAAACAGTCCCAGAGTATGTTGCCCCCCTCAGATGTACAGTAAAACACAATGGGGCTGAAATTAGTTTTGGAAGGTGCCAGAAAATAGGCCAACAGTGACTTGTTGTTCACTCTGTCTGACTTTCTTGCACACAGAAGAGCCAGTTGGCTGACGTCGATTTTGTGCATTTAGGTAGTTTTACTTTGGAAAGCAACTCCTTTGTAGGCTGATTATTTAACATGTTTGGCTGCTGGGTCCCTGTACTTGGGAGCCTCGTTCCTCCATTCTCAGTGGGTTAGCACCCATCGGCAAGCCTGCCAATTGTACAAGCTCAGCATGCTGTGAAAGACAGGGCATGAAGAGAATACCAAACTTGTTCAGGATATGTCTGTTTACTGGGGGAGGCAATCCAAAACAACAGCTTCAAACTGGTTACCAGCATGTTTTGGTAGTACACGGTATAGGGAGATACATACCCATTAGATATATAGATTGATACAAACTTCAAAGAGGTGAAGAGTGAGGAAGGAGTCTATTTGTCCCATGAAAGGACTATCCAATTTTTAAAAAATGTGTTCACTGGACGTGGGTGTCGCTGGCTGGGCCAGCATTTATTGCCCATCCCTAATTGCCCTTGAACCGCTGCCGCCCACCTGAAAGTTCCCCTCCAAGTCACTCACCATCCTGACTTGGAAATATATCGGCCATTCCTTCACTGTCCCTGGGTCAAAATCCTGGAACTCCCTCCCTAACAGCACTGTGGGTGTACCTACACCATATGGACTGCAATGGTTCAAGAAGGCAGCTCACCACCGCCTTCTCAAGGGCAACTAGGGATGGGCAATAAATGCTGGCCCAGCCAGCGAAGCCCACATCTTATGAATGAATTTTTAAAAAAAGGTGCATCCACAGTGCTGTTAGGGAGGGAGTTCCAGGATTTTGACCCAGCGACAGTGAAGGAATGGAGATATAGTTCCAAGTCAGGATGGTGAGTGGCTTAGAAGGTGGTGGTGTTCCCATGTATCTGCTCCCCTTGTCCCTCTAGATGGTAGTGGTCGTGGGTTTAAAAGGTGCTGTCTAAGGAGCCTTGGTGAGTTCCTGCAGTGCATCTTGTAGATGGTACACACTGCTGCTACTGCGCGTCGGTGCAGGAGGGAGTGAATGTTTGTGGATGGGGTGCCAATCAAGTGGGGCTGCTTTGTCCTGGATGGTGTCGAGCTTCTTGAGTGTTGTTGGGGCTGGACTAAAAGTCCCACTAAAAGTTGCTTCCTCCAGACAATGGGCAGAGTACACTGCCCAAAATCTCGAGGCCTACCTGTTCTTCTAAGGAACTCTTTCAAGGTAACAAATGTTCTTTTCAGAATAAATGTTCCATGGCGTAACTGTAAAAATCATCTTATTCAATAGTCCCACTCCTCCTGCTCTTTCCCCATAGCCTTGCAATTGTGCTTTCCCTTTCAAGTATTTATCAAACTCCCTATTGAACCTGCTTCCACCACCCTGTCAGGCAGTGCGTTCCAGATCACAACAGCAACTCATCTCCTCTTTGGTTTTTTTTGCCGTTACCTTAAATCTACCTACTCTCCTGTTGCTGACCCTCCTGCCACTGCAAACAGTTTCACCTTATTTACTCTATCAAAATCCTTCATCGTTTCAACATGCCGTGGCTCAGCGGAGAGCACTCTCGCCCTCTGAGTCAGAAGGTTGTCTGTTCAAGTGCCACTCCAGGAGTTTAGCACAAAAATCTAGACTTTCACTTCCAGTACACTATGGAGGGAGTGTTGTGCTGTTGGAGGTGCTGTCTCTCAGATAAAGACATTAGAGTCTGCTCTCAGAAGGATGTTAAAGTTCCCACAGCACTATTTCAAAGAAGAGAAGGTGAGTTATCCAGTGTCCTGGCCAATATTTATCCCCTCAATCAACATCATACAAAAAAAACACAGATGATCTATTCATTATCACATTGCTGTTTGTGGGAGCTTGCTGTGCGCAAATTGGCTACCGCATTTCCTACATTACAACAGTGACTACACTTCAAAACTATTTTATTCGCTGTAATGTGCTTTGGGATATCCTATAGGCATAAAAGGTGCTATAGAAATGCAAGTCTATTCTTTCTCTTTGACCAACTTCACTGTCTTCTGCTGGAGCGGACAGGAAAGAGTCAGCATCAACTGAGAAGGCCCAAAGAATTCCATGGGATTTTTGGAGTAATTCCACTGGGAGCTGGTGTAACTTTCATGGAAAATCTAGGCCGCATTATCCCGGTGATGACAAGAAATCCGGACACTTAGACAAGGCGGCCGACAGCTGCTAAGTGCTGGTGGAAGATTGGCCTGGGCTCCCTAGGAATTGGTGATTAGTCTCCAGGGAACTGCTGCCAACGAACCCGGGAAAATAATTATGGGGTTTATAAAAAGCATTGATTTTTAAAAAAATATAAACCATATCGGAGATGGGGGAACGTCTGGTGGCGCAGTGAGTAGCATTCCTGCCTCTTAACCAGAAGCTCCAGGTTCACAACCCACTCCAGGATGGCCAAGGACACCATAACGTGGCCAAACATGTTGATCATCAGCCTGTAAATCCTTCCAATGCACACATGGCGGGAGTAAGAGCGGGAGAGTCTCCCGGTCAGCCAGAACCTGCAGAAAGCAATGGCAAATCTCTGCTGTGCCTTGCCAAGTGTAAGCATGGGCCAACACCCTCTTGGAGCATGGTACCTGAAGAGAGAGATTGGAGACGCTGTTTGACTCAGTGGGTGACTGTTGACAATCAGATAATGGACAGCCTGTTCCCGTTCTGACTGGCTGAGGGAAGGTGAGGCACCACGGAAACGGACATGCCAAGTGACCAATGACAGGAGTGCGGGGACAGGACAGTTGGAGGTCGGGGGCCATATGGTGAAACCTCCAGGAATGCGCCCAAACTGAGTTGGCAACCCAACCATGCTGCAGAATGATTAGATAACAACGGGGGTTAAAAAATGAAAGGCTGCCATTGACTGTTGGTGAAACGTTGTGCAATTGGCAAATACTGAAGCGGTTACAGTAGAAACTTATTTCATACGTTTGTTTTGGAATGTAATCTTATGTTTTCATTCAAACTTATCACAAAAAAGATTACATGTAGCCCCAGACTAAACCTATGGAACATTCTTTTGTATACATAATGATAAGTGTCGGATGCATTACCAACCCACAGTTACAGCACCCATTGAACACATGCTCTCTGTTTTGGATCATTGACCAGTTATCCAATCTGAGACAGTGCCAGATGCATCGAGTATTAAAGGAAGACCTGTCTTTGCAAGGGAGCAGAGGTTCCATAAATTAAAACGACTCAACCTCCCAGCCTCCGCATTAAAAGAGGTGCTGCTTGTTGTCTTGTTCAGACATACCCCCCCACATTCCTCGATGGGCACAACCTCCTACTGCCAGCCATGGCTCAGTGGGTCACACTCTCACCCTCAACTCAGAAAGTTGTGGGTACGAGTCCCGCTCCAGAGACCTGAACACGGTGCAATCAGGAGGGAGTGCTGCACTGCCGGAGGTGCGGTCTTTGGGATGATGTTAAACCCCACCTGCCCCCTCGGGTGGATGTAAAAGGGTCCCGTGGGCCACTATTTCGAAGCTGAGCAGGGGAGTTCACCCCGGTGTCCATGTCAATATTTATCCCTCAACCGTCGCAACAGGTTATCTGGTCATCATTTCATTGCGGTTTGGGATCTTGCTGTGCGCACATTTATGTTTCCTTTATTGCAACAGTGACTACATTTCAAAAAAAGTACTTCATTGGTGGTATATCATTCATGGACAGCCCAAGTTTGTGAAAAACACTACAGAAATGCAGGATTTCCTTTCTATCACTAGGCTCGGACTCTTGCTAGAGGGGGCAGTCATTCCGCTAGGTGACAGGTCAGTGAGATGGATCAGATTTTATCCAGTTCTGTTTGCTACTCAGAACAACAACAACTTGTATTTACATAGCACCTTTCGTATAGTAAAATCCTTCCATGGCTTTTCACAGAAGCTGCCTCAAACAAAATGTGTCACCAAGCTATGTCGAGGGATATTAGAGGTGGTAGCTGATCAAAAGATCACCCGGGTTCAAGAGGTGAATTGTAAGCAGCGTCTGAAAGGAGGAGAAAGGGGTGGAGAGGTGAAGTAATCCCTTTATAGTCTCAACCCACTCTACCTCCAACTCTGTCATCTCCACCAGCTCTACAACCCTCTGAGATCTGATTGGCTGGCAGCTCCGCAGTCCCAGCAGTAGCAGAGGCCCGGACTGGGACCACAAGCAGCCCCCAGGTTCTAAGCCCCACTGCCCAGAACCAGGTAAATGTGGCGAGGGGTGGGGGTTTGGTGGGGAGGGGTCTCATGGTTAGGAGGGGAGGTTAAGTCTGGGGTGGGGGGCACTAGGGTAAGGAGAATGGAGTGGGGATCTTGATGGAGAGACCAAGGGTGGAGGGAGCACCCGTAGGGGATGTACTGGGAGGGGGCAGGGTCTGCCTGATGTGGAAAAAGGGCCCTTGAGGGAGGTGACCTTCCCAAGGCCCAAAAAGGGTAACATGCCAGGCTGCCCCCAGCCACCCCTGAACTCCACCCGCAGTTTGTGAAAGGAGTGATCTCGCAAATGGTTTTCATCGCTCCACTGTTGGCAGCCATGCCTTCATCTACCTTCGCCGTAAGCCCTAGAATTCTCTCCCTAAACCGCCCTGTCACTCTCTCTCCTTTTAAATCAGACCCTACCACTCTGACCAAGCTTCTGGTCACCTGTTATAGTCCCCTGCCGGGGTGGGGGTGGGGGGCAGGTGTAAAACTCCCCAGCTGGCCTCCCCGCTACCCTCCTGCTTGCCCCTGGACCTGTCCACAGTTTCTCAGGCGGGGGGCGGAGGAGGGTGAGGCCTAAGCTCACCCTCGCCCCACTTCCTCAAGTGGCCAATTATTGGCTATTTATATGGGGGGGGGGGGGGGGGGGGTGTGTGTGTGTGTGTGTCTCCCTCAACAGCCCCCTTTCCACATCATGCATCCCCCCCTCCTCCAGGGTCTGTTCTCCACGGGTGCTCCCTCCACACTTGGCCTCTCCATCAAAACCCCCCACTCCTCTCTCCCTACCCCAGACTTAACCTTTCCTCCCCACCATGAGAACTCCTCCCACTGCCCCCCTTCCCCCACACTTACCTGGTCCTGGACAGCGGGACTTAATATCTGGGGGCATCTTGTAGTTCCAGTCCTGGCCACTGCTGCTGTTAGCGCTGCTGGGACTATGGAGCTGCCAGCCAATCAGATTTGCCACAGCTCTATGAGACCATCCAAGAACACCCTGCCCCTTATGCGGCCTGAGGTCAAGTCTTGTCCGATAATACTCCTGTGAAGCATCTTCTGGCACTTTGCTACGTGGTGCAAATTGTTGTTTCAGATTTCAGTTTTTCCTTTTAATTAAAAAACAAACTACCCAAAGTTTTATCTTTAACATTATCTGTACTGAGGATCTGGGAGGAATAACTCAGTGTAACAGCAAAGTACCCTTTTAAACATAGGGTGAAACATTGTGGGAGAGGCCACACTCTTAACTGGTTAATTAAATCATTTTCCCTTTAATCTGACAAACCACTCATCAGTTCAGATCATTTGTGATGACTATTTCGATTGACTATAATTACGTAATGACTTTGTTTTGATATGGAGATCTTAATTTTCCTTTAAAACGTTCAGTAGTTTTTCCTAATCCTATTTAGTCCCCACCTTCGAAAGGGACTTGATGGGTCAAACGGCCTTCTCCCGTTCCATTCCGATTCTGTGATCACAAGTGACCCAATTCCAGGCTTCCCCCCAAAGCAAACCTGAGGCCAGTCAACCAGGCAGAACTTGAGAGTGGCGTGTGGCGGCTCTGCTTTGATTTGCTGTAACCTCCTCCAGCCCTATAGTCCTCCGAGGTCTCTGTGCCCCTCCAATTCAGGCCTCTTGCACATCCTGGACTTTAATCACTCTGTCACCGATGGCGATGTCCACAGCTGCTTAGGCCCTAAACTCTGGAATTCCCCCCCCGCCAATAAACGTCCCTTCCTCTGTGTCTCCTCCTCGAAGAAGCTCCTTACAACCTACTCTCAGGCCAAACTGTGCTGACATCTCCCTACATGGCCCGGTGTGAAACTTTGCCCGATAACGCTCAGTGAACGAGACAAGTTAAGGAGAGTGAATGAGGTAAAACAGGAGGGAAAATGTAAATCAGAGGCACAAATCTTTTTTTTTACATGCATGTGCAAAGCGTTGGAATTGAAGTAAAGGATTCAGAGGTACTAATTGAAATTGAGGGACACGGTAATGTTGCCTTGATCAAAACCAGGGGTGAGATCGGGGATTAAATATTGCAGACAAAATAATATTGGAATAAAAAAAGAGAGAAAACGCTGGAAGACACTCAGGTAGCATCTGTGGAGAGACAGAGAAAGAATTAATGTTTCAGGTTGATGACCTTTCAGACAGAGGCTGCCAAATCTGCTGAGTGTTTCCATCGTTTACTGTTTCCATTTCAAATTTCCAGTATTTTCCTTTTGTTTAAGGATAAAATTCTTGAGCTGTGGCACAGAGCGTGGCCAAGTTTCCAAAAGGGGCACCATGGAGAGAATTAGAGAGATATAAAACACACACATTTTTACCACCAGATTACAGACTTCAAAATAAAAACGTTCATACACAATGACCGTGTGCAGTGTTGTGTGATCCTCCCCACGGCAACCACAGGGTCTGGTACAGAACAATGACAGGGTTGGCAGTTTTAGCTTGTGTTTATTATGGTCTGTGACATACTTCAGAGCTGAGGTGTGGCACAGAGTACATTCACCTCCATGAAGGACAAAATCGCAAGAGATGCCGAATAAAAGTTCAAATTGTCAACATGTTGCACAGGTAAATAAAATGCGAAACCCTGAACCCCAATGCAAAAACATTGACCTTCTTTTGCCAAGTCACCCACATATCAGATTCCAGTTGTGTTTAGTTTACCACATCTGACCTGGGAATTATTCCCACTAATGGTGATTAATTAAATCATTGACCACAACAACAGCAACTTATATTCATGTAGCGCCTTCAATGTAACGAAAGGTCTCAAGGCGTTTCAGAGGAGCGTTATAAAACCACCGAGCCACCTAAGGAGATATTAGGGCAGGTGACCAAAAGTTTGGTCAAAGAGGAAGGCTTTAAGAAGTGCCTTAAAGGAGGAAAGCAAGGCAGGGAGGCGGAGGGGTTTAGGGAGGGATTTCCAGAGCTTGGGGCCCAGGCAACTGAAGGCACGGCCACCAATGGTGCAGCGATTGAAGTTGGGAATGCTCAAGAGGGCAGAATTAGAGGAACACTGTAGTTAGAGGGACAAAGACTGGCTATACCCTTGGCAGAGTGTCCACTACTTTTCTTCAGATAGTGGCAACAAGGTCTTTCATGCCTAACTGACGGGGGCCTGTTTAACATCCCATCTGAAAGATGGCACCTCTGACAGTGCAGTGCTCCCTCGCTGATTATGTGCTCAAGTTACTGGAGTGGAACTTGAACTCGTAGCTTTCAGACTCTGTGCTATCCACTGAGCCAAGGTGGATTAGATAGAGTACTATAGAGTTCCCTTGTTCTTCCTCCCTAAAGCAACACTAGCTACAAACAGATTGACAAAGTGATTCATCTCATTGCTGTTCTTGGAACTTGGATAAATCAGAATGGCTGGCACATTTCCAACAATGAGTGCCCTGAATAAAAGTAACCCTTCCTTCAAGTGGAGGCATTTAACGCAACAAGGCACTGTTATATCAATAATGTCTTTATTGACCCCATACATGCTGGTGAATAAATTGTGTGTGTGTTCTTCGCAAGTGGGGACGAACACTATCCAGCTCGGAGATATTTTCTGTGCTTAATAATTCAGTTGGAATTCCAGGAAATTAGTCTGAGTTGTACCAACCAGTGAATTTTATAGATTAATGACTCAGCTGTGACCCTGAAAACCCAGCTCTTTGACCAAGCTTTTGGTCGCCTGCCCTAATACGTCCTTATGTGACATGTCAAGTATTGTGTGGCAATGCTTCGGTGAAGCATTTTGTAACATTAAACAATGTTAAAGGCGTTATATAAATGCAAGTTACTGTTGTGTTGGGGCTAGAAGTTATTAGCTCCTGTATCTCAATTACCAATCGTTCACCCCTTTAAACCCCTGCTTAATGCCTCCCTGACAAGGAGAAACAGGGGTATCCCTTCCCCTCCCCACTCCCAGACACAAGGGCACTCCTTTGTTTACTGGGCATGACCAATGCCCTCACTAGAGGGCAAAGATTGGCTCGTGGTTAACCACCGATCAGTTCAAAGGTATCACGGAGGTTATTACTCTGAAGAGTTCTACACTCCCTGTACATGTAAAAGCCGTTGCTCCATTTATCTGTTTTCTTTAGAGAAACCATTATCAACAGTCAAGCATTTATTGGGCCACAATTTGCTGGACTGGGACGTGTTTTGGCCGTGCCCTGTTAGTTAGACTTCTTCCTTCAGCTCGGAAATGTTTCAAGCCATAACTCGCTAGGCGGGTGAGCTGATAACGGTGTGGTGAGGGCAATAGGGCACTGGAACCCCAGTGAATGATAGGAGCAACTGTTTATCTCCTTAACCAATCAGATTTAAGGATTGAGGAAGAAACAGAGGAACGACGGGGAAGGAAATCAGGTGAATTAGAGTCAAATCAGGGACAGAAAGAGAAATAAAGGTGGGGGGAATAGGATGATTGGATTAAGAGCGAGAATAAAGAGACAGAAAGGAAAAGTAAGAACAATTTAACTTGCTTCAAATCTCTGAGAATCTACTACCTGCAGGAATGAGATTGAACAGTTTCAATTCTTCTCATTTAGGTCCAGGAGGCTGACTGCATTAACAATTATACTTTGTTAAAAAGATCCTTACGTTGTTAAGTTCCAGTCCTAACTTTCTGTGGTGAATATAAAGGTCAAATACAGCAAGTTCTTAAAAATAATGGGGAGGTTGAAGGCGAGATTCCGTCTGTAGGAATCAAACAGTGCGAAGGCATAAATCAAACTGCAATGTCTACAGATCCACAACTCACTGCGTATCCGCCCCAACATCTGAACTTGCTGGCTGCCTGCTTTATAAATTAATGCCATGCATTATTAACACACCGTTATTGTTCCAGCAAGATCTGGCCCAATCTTACATTGTGTCCCCTCATCGGAGCATTCTCCATGTATCGTGGACAGCTGCAAATCTCTACTAGAGAAACAGAAAATGCTGGAAACTCTCAGCAGGTCTGGCAGCATCTGTGGAAAGAGAAACAGAGCTAACGTTTCGGGTCGATGACCTTTTGTCAGTTCACACACACTTCTGATGGAAGGTCACCAACCTGAAACGTCAACTCTCTTTCCACAGAATGCTGCCAGACCTGCTGAGAGGTTCCACCATTTTCTGTTTTTATTTCAGATTTCCAGTACCTGCAGTATTTTGCTTTTGTATTAGTAGCGAAGCCTGAATAAAGTACATTTGTACCTTGAATGTTGCTGAAAAGGGAGATTTGCTGTAGAAACTTTTTGTCTTGGACTCATCAGGACAGATGCAAGAATGCCGAATTTCAAAGGGAGCAACAATTTATACTGCATAGAAAAGGATGCTGATTAGTTCGCAATTTGACTCTGATTGGTCGAGGCATATGTATGTATACATATATTATTCAATATATATGTGTGTGTATAGTGTATATATATATATATGTTTTATATATATATATATATATTAACACATCCAATCATTGCACCTTTTTTGAATTAAACAAAAGCTTGGAGGGGGGCAATAGAGCCCTGTGCAGTCTCCATGGCAATGCCTTGACCAATCGGAGTCACCGGCCAAACAATTAGCACCCTTCACTGCAGTGTAAACTGCTGTTCCCTTTGAAATTTAGCATTCTTGTATCTGTCCCGATGAGTGCAAGATGAAAATCTTCGATAGCGTCTCTCTTTCTTCAGCAATACTCAGGTTCCGTACTCCCAAGCATCTATACGTACGTCTCTCCGAGTCCCATGTACTAAATGTGGAGATCCCTGATTTACTTCACACACGAGGTTCCAGGGAATAATTGTTCGACAAGTCTGTATCTAATTGAACTTTAATTTCCCATGTTCCTTGTGGGTATGAAGAATCTGCTCATTTGTAGCTGATTGCTCCCCCGGACTACATGCAGGACATTGCTGGTGAGAGCGAATTGTTAAAAACTTGTATTTGCAGAGCACCTTATCATAGTCAGAGTCCATGGGTTCGAGCCCCACTCCAGAGGCTTGACACATAATTTAGGCTCTGGCACTCCCAGTGCAGTACTGAGGGAGTGCTGCACTGTCAATGGTGCTGTTTTTTCAGATGAGACATTAAGTTGGGCTGCTGTTTGCAGGTTTGGGTGGGTTTAAAAGATCCCATTATGCTATTTCAAAGATGAACATGGGAGCCCTCCCCTGGTTTCCTGATCAATATTTGTCCCTCAACCAACAACATAAAGAACAGGTTATCTAGTCATTATCAGGTGTGCAAACTGGCTCCCAGGTTCCCTTCAACAGCAATTACACTTAAAAGATACTTAATTGTCCGTAAAGCGCTTTGGGAGATGATGCGGATGTGAAGGGAGCTGTGTAAATGCATGTCTTTCTTCTGTTGTCCCTGTTTTTTGTTAGAAGGTTCCTTGGGAGTGGGGACCTTTAGCATCCACTTGAACAGGCAGCTGGAGCTTTGGTGACACAGTTCATGTGAGGACAGCACCTCACTAACAAAGAGCAGAATCAGTCTAGATTATGTGTTCAAACTCTGGACTGGGTCTTGAATCCTTAATGCTCTGACTTAGAGGTAACAGTACCAGAAACTGAATTAAGTTGGCATCTGAGTGCAATGTTCAGGGGAGTAGTAAAATGTCATATACAAAGCAGTCACTGGGCTGGGTTACTTCAGTGACTCTAGGCTGGGTGCTGGGGACTCTGCCAGAGTTCCTGCTATTGACTTGACCTCTGCTGGAAAGTGGAAGTCAGGTGAGAACAAGAACAAGTTTGACAGTGCTGCCTTTCATAGAGAAATAGGCCAGAACTCTCTATCAGATGGGCAATGATCCCTTCGATGAGGTACAGGTAGAACTGTATCAGAAGGAGCCATCGCTTCAGAATAGCAGCATAACGAAAGGAGGAAATTGGCAGGAAATAAATTCGAGTCCAACTTCTCTTTCCTCATTTCACTAACTTCTTGACCCTGACCTCCAGCCTTGCCGCACTTGTCAAAAAATCAATAAGACATTTTTATCACCCTCCTTTCATATGTGAGCAGTGATCTACCCTTTGGCACAGTTCCATAGGCCAGTTAGTGAATCTCAGCTGGCAATTCAGAGGCATCTGAGTGTCCTGGTGCATGAATCACAAAAGGCTAGCACACAGATACAGCAAGTAATTGGGAAAGCTAATAGAATGTTATCATTTATTGTGAGGGGAATTGAATAGAAAGGTAGGAAGGTTATGCTTCAGTTGTACAGGGCACTGGTGAGATCACAAGATCACATCTGGAGCAGTGTGTACAGTACTGGTTTCCTTATTTAAGGAAAAATGTAAATGCCTTAGAAGCAGTTCAGAGAAGGTTTACTAGACTAATACCTGGAATGGGCAGGCTGTCTTATGAGGAAAGGTTGGACAGGTTAGGCTTGTATCCACTGGAGTTTACAAGAGTAACAGGTGACTTGATCGAAACCTTTAAGATCCAGAGGGGTCTTGACAGGGTGGATAAGGAGAGGATGTTTCCTTTTCTGGGAGAATCTAGAACTAGGGCTCACAGTTTAAAAATAAGGGGTTGCCCATTTAAGACAGAGATGAGGAGAATTTTTTTCTCTCAGAGGGTCGTGAGTCTTTGGAACTCTCTTCCTCAAAAGGCAGTGGAAGCAGAGCCTTTAAATATTTTTATGGCAGAGCTAGATAGATTCTTGATTAACAAGGGGTTTGAAAGGCTATTGGGGGGAGGAGGGTAGGTGGGAGGTTACAATCAGATCAATGATCTTATTGAATGGCGGAGCAGGCTTGAGGGGCCGAGTGGCC